>NW_024080675.1:787892-1387892 GCF_003009895.1 Hyaena hyaena | reverse complement strand
CTATCCTTGCTCGATTCCTCTCTGGTTTTTTTTTTTTTTTAAGTTTATTTATTTTTGAGAGAGACAGAGACAGTAGGAGTGGGGGAGGGGCAGAGAGAGAATCTCTAGCAGGCTTCACGCTGTTAGCATAGGGCCCAAACCCATGAAACCCGCAACATCATGACCTGAGCTGAAGCCAGGAGTCAGACATTCGACCGACTTAGCCACCCGGGTGCCCTCATTCCTTCCTGTTTTTATCACCAAAGCTTTCAATGCATTTAATTCATTTTTGATTAAGTTTTTTATTTTAATTTCAGTATACGTCACATGCAGTGTTACATCAGTTTCAGGTCTATAATGTATTTTAATATCTGGGAGTGCAGACCTACCCTGTTCTTTTCTTCCCAGAGATTTTATGACTCTACTCAGACATTTATTCTTCCAGCTAAATTGTTCCACACAAATGCCTTGTGTCAGATTTTACCAAAACAAATCTCAGATATTTTTATTAGCATTGTGTCAAAGGTATACATTTGGGCAAATGGCATTTTGCAGTGTTAAGAGTTCTCAATGTGATGTTTTACCATTTCTTTAATGCCTATCGGAGTAGTTTGGTAAAATTTTTGTGAGCACTGAGTGTTTCCTGAACGCTTTACTTCTTGGTATTGCTGTTGTAAGTGGGACCTTTTGCACACAGATCTCCCGGCCTGGTGTCTGCTGCCTGGACAGCCTCACATTCAGGGTCAGCAAACACCTGAGGGTGGCACAGTCTCCAGCCTGGCTCAGCCCCTGGCCATGACTGTGTCCAGCAAACCCCGGAACTCAGCAAGAGCAGACCCTATCAGGTGGGGACAGCTGCAGCCTAGGGCACAGAGGGGCTTTGACCACTTATTTGAAAGCAGTGATTCTCACTGTTTGAGGCTGGTGTCTGGTGAAAAAAAAAAACAACAACTATGGACTTACAGAAAAATGCTCTCAATGCTGCCAGCACTTCCAGAGAATTCATGAGCAGCTCCAAACACACCTAAGGACCGTCACTGCATTACAACGATAGTCCAGCGACAGACTCCTCCAGGTGGGTGGTGCCGAGGACAGAAGTCCTCAAGTCTGTGTAACCCTAGGTGAGTCAGTTCTCTGTCTGAATCTTTATTTTCTCTGGAATAAAAATATCCACCCAATCCAGTGATCACATTGTTCACAGATCAGCCGAGGTGGTATTTGTGAAAGTACTTTGAAATCTGTGGCTCAGTAACACAAAGGTAAGAAACCACTGATTCCAGGAAAGGGAATATGATGAGTCCTGGCTCTGACACGTGGTGAAGCCATCTTGGTTTCTTAGAGAGCATAATCGGCTCCTGTGCCCTCACTGCACCCCTCCCCCCCAATGAACTTGGCCTTTGCCCTTAGGAAAGGCTGATAAAGGCCTTCACGGCTTTCTTCTTCTGAGGTTACCAGACTGTTATGCTGACCCAGCTAAAACCATGATTAAGTGGCTGGATGTTGGAAAAGAGTGTTGGGGCTCGTGGTTCACAGATATCAGTTTCTGGGTTGTTATAAAAATTAATAATTAATCCTTTCCTGCGTACTGGAGGGGAATGGCTAGGAGCCCTAGTGGAGCCTTACACAGAGAAACTGAGAGCAGGAGGGGCTGACAGGGGCCCAGTGAGTCCTGACTCTGCATGACCACAGGCTGGCCCTCCGCCGGGGTCCCCTCTATAGAATGAGGGGCTGCACTGCCATGAAAGTGAATTTACCGCTGAAAACATTCTGCAAAATGTAATAATAAATCCAAATCCCTTACAAGAGATTTTTAAGGTCTTCTGAGTTGTCTTCCTGTTCCCAGCATCTGATGCCACCTGACTTCATGCCCCAGCTTGAACTTCAGGCTGTAGACATATCAGCCTGTGTGTGTGTGTGTGTGTGTGTGTGTGTGTGTGTGTGTGTGTGTTAGGGGTAGGGGCATGTCACCTGGGGAATGTCTTTCTAAATATAAATGAATGGCTGCTCCCTTGTTCCCAGGATACATCTGAATGGGGGAAGGGATATGCTGCATCACTCTTGCATCCGCCCACACTCACATCCCAGACTCGGGGACAGAGGGCAGAGGACAGAGCAGCAAGGGCAGTAGCAGGAGTGTTTTGAACACTCCACTTTCAAAACCACCTTCTGCCAAGGGCTCCCATTTGGAGGACAGGAGGAAAGCCTTGTCCTGCTCGCACCCTCTCCTTGGAGACTGAGACATATGAGGCATGGAATGCCTTTCTGACTTCCCAGTTCCTGGCTCAGGAATTGGTTGGCATACAACAGGAGCTTAATAAGAGACTCTTGGACAAATGAACAAGGCCTTCTCCCATGGTTTACTTAAATCTTCTTACACCCTTCCCTACCCCCTCTCCTTTCCTTCTGACTTCTGCTCATAATTCACCTTCCCAGGATGCCTCCAACTCAACCCTCACCCCTCTCCAGTTCTACAGGCTCAGCTCTGTGTCTCTGTGTCTGTCTCTGCTGGTCCCGCTAGGAAGCGGCCTGTGTCTGCGCTCTCATAAATGGCCATCCGGGTTATTTAGCACACAGCGTTACAGATTATCTTTGTTCCGCCTGCTACAATAACACATGCTCACACTCTGCCCAGATGAGCAAAACTGTGGCTTCTGTTTCCTGTAATGAATCTAATATTGTTGCAATATTAGTAGGTACGTTGCAATATTGGTAGGATAGGGAGAGAAACATTCAATAGGCTAACCGATTGGTTTGGGTAAATATTCAGTGAACTCAAAGTTCAAAGTTTCACCCTTCCCAGTTCCCTTGGTAATGTGGCCACTAGTCCTCAGGCCATTGCTCAGGGTAGGGGTGGGGACAGCTTGCGTTGCTCTCCATTCTAGGCGACCCTCTGCCCCGCCCATGAGCGAGCATGGCTCCCCCTAGCCTCCAACTGTTCCCACTACCGGGGTTCTAAGTGGGGATGAGGGCACAAAGGACCCTCTGCTTTTGCCCTTCCCCTCAGTCTATTGAGCATGCCTCTTCACTCAGGGACTTCATCTTGGAGCAGGAAGGCCAACGCACACGAGTCTGACCACTCATGTCCCAGATGTTGGCCCATCTTCCTCCCATAATCCCCTGGTCCACATCCCTCTCACCTGCGTCACCAGAGAGTGGTCCGTGGACAGCATCATCAGTATCACCTGGGAACTTGCTAGAACTGTAGATTCTCAAGCCCCGCCCTGGACCTACTGAAGGGGAACCTGCATTTTAACACGATGCGCAGGTGATTCACGTGCACATCAAAGTGTGAGGAGCAGAATTGCTCATGTCACATTCTGGGTGCTTTCCTGTCCTTGTCTGCTGTTGGGCTCTAGGATCAGGTCCTCTCGCCCTGGGTCTTGATAGTCCTGAGACCTCAGCAAATCTAGGAAATCCTTTTCTCTGTTGCCAAAGCCCAACTTCCAGATGCTGCAGGCTCAGAAATCGTGCCTGGGTGCCTTGAACGTCACAAGCTGAACGGTGACTTTTTCTTTTCTCTCAGTGTACTCACTGTAATGACCCTCATCTTCCTGAGGTTTATTCCTCAGAGGCAGGGGTGGGGAAAGGAAGAGGCAAAGATACAGAGCTGTGAAAGAGGGAAACACACCAACGTATTTCAAAAACAACTCTCCCAGTTACAGTAGCTTTTGCTGACTTGCGTTGGGAGGTGCCCACAGTCTATGCAGAGGGAGGGGAGAAAGCACTCCAGGCCTCGGTGTTGCACGTGCTGCAGAGATGGCCCGTAGGTGGGTGTCCCTCGCACAGTAGTGCCCTCTTTGTAAGGGTGGAAAGGAGAGCTGCTCTCAACATAGCACCCAGGCAGTTCCCTACCTCCTGTGCAAACAGACATCTGCCTTTATCTGAGGAGCCTTGAGGGGATAACTAAGCACTTCCCCCTGTTTGCTTTGGCTGCTGGGAAGCTTGAAGTCAAATTTGTGGCCCAACAACACTAAGTGTGTAGTTATGTACGATCCTCATGTGTGACTCATTCCTGCCTCCATCCTTCCCCCTTACTTTTAATACCTGCAATTCACTAAAACCCATCTTTTCTTATAAGCCACCTTAAATGTTTTCTGAGGCCAGGTGGAAGAAATTCACAGGCAGCTACAGCTGTACATCCCTGACCACAATTTGCGCTACCCAGTCTTCACCAGGATCCCAGACTCTTTTCTCCAGATGAGAACAAGGAAAGCTCAGGGAGGTTCAAGACACAAGCCGAGGGCAGGGCAACTGCCGAGTGTCCACGTCAGGCATCTCAGCTCTCTGTGTTTGGAGTTCGGCCCCCAGCAGGAAGCACTTGGACATGACTCGCCGTGGACGTGGCAGGTGGGCCAACACTATGCAGAGAGGGAGCAGAGGAGAGGTTCCTATTAGATTTGTACTGGGCCCTAGAACTCTCCACAGGCATTATGGGGATTTGCCCAGCAGCCCAATACATGTCGGGAGGTGTGCTCATGCTGGGTCCACTGTTTCCCCAGTTAATTGACCATGAAGGTTCTTGAGGTCAGAGCTGCAGCCTGTGATTCCGTGCGTGGAGCAGGCGAACTGCTTTGTGGGAGTGTGTGTGTTTCAGTGGCGTGCGTCTGCCTCACCCACAGGGCCCTAAGTGCGTTAGGCAGGGGGTGCGTCCCCACATGGCAGGCGCTACAGCAGGCTAGTGCCCTCAAAGACCAAAGTGAGCCTGCCCTCCTAGGGCGAATTTCAGAGGAAAGCAGACGATGACACGAGACAGCTCTTTAAGAATGAAGAGAATTTATATGTCCCAAAAAGACAAAATAATTTTTAATTGAAAAAAAGCAAATTGAAAAGCAGTATATGTATTAAGGTCCAATTTATGTGTTTTAAAAACACATATTCAGGGGTGCCTGGGTGGCTTAGTTGGTTGAGCATCTGACTCTTGATTTTGGCTCACATGTCATGATCTCATGGTTCGTGAGTTCGAGCCCCTTATTGGGCTCTGCACTGTCAGTGCTTAGGACTGCTTAGGATTCTCTCTCTCCCTCTTTCTCTGCCCCTCCCTGCTCACACATGCATGCATGCACTCTCTCTCTCAAAGTAAATGGATAAACTTTAAAAAAGGACTAAAATGATAAACTTAAAAATATACACATATTCAGATGTGTCACATGTCCATACCTGTAGACATACACACACCACAGACCCTCATACACAGACATCTCACCTCATTGCCCCATACCACACACACACACACACACACACACACACACACACGTCTAAAAGGAAGCACTAAACACCAAATTGTAACAGGTACTTCTGGAAAGAGAGAGAGAAAGTAAGGTTATGGGTGATGGAACTTTTACTGCTTAAATTTTACAACATATTTTTTCATACTATGAGAATTTTTACATTGATGTTATCACTTCATAATTTAAGGAAAGACTGATTTTTTTTCACTGTAAAGAATAAAGTCGGCCACTGTGAACATTTTCTATGAATGTGCGACTAAGATTACAGAACACCTCATTGCATCAAAAGGGCCAGTGTGTTGCCTCAGAGAAAGTCAGAGCAGGTGGGAGGAGGGGACATTTTCTTCCTGGCTGGCTGGTCATAGGAGTCCAGAGATGGGCAGCCTGCGATGTCTGGGGTGTCAGCAGCTCAAGCAGAGTTGCTGTGGTTGTGACGAGAGACATGCAGGCGAGGAGCCTCTGTGAAATATGCAAGGGTGCCCCTATCGGTCCCTCTGAATGTGGCGTGGAGCCCAACCTTTTAGATGTAGGAGGCTCCAAGCAGCTGCCCTGGGCTCCTCCGTGGGTGGGGGAGGGGCAAAGAGAGACAGGGTTCTGGTGAAGGCTGGCCTCACACACCCAGACTCCGTGAGCAGGCCAGCAGCACGCAGGTCCCTTGGTGAGGGCTGCTGTCTTCATCCTCCTTGCTGCGAAAGCCATCCATCCAATATGGATCCCCATTTCCCAGCCACCAAGTCGCAATGAGCAATAATCCCCTCTTGTTGAGACATATAAAGTCTCTTCATTCTTTTTTAAACAGCTACCTTGTGTCACCTTTTACATTCACCCCCAGTTCACTGCAGGTGGCAGATGTACCTCCAGTCTTTGAGGGAGCCAGCTTGCCTAGAGGAATGGGCTCTGTCCCGGAAGAAGGAAGGTCATCTGGAAATGTAAAACACCTCAGGGGAGGACGGGGTCCTGAGTGCAGTGGTTCTGCAGAGGAACCTGGGCAGTGCAAGTGTACTGGGGTGTCTAGGCTGCGATTTTGAAGCAATGGAGAGCAATAAAGTAAGAATGGAAGATGCTGGGGAAAGGGGGTAAGGAAACTAGTCTAAAGCCATTTGGCCTGGGGTCTTACTGGGGTCACTTGAAAACCACATCTCAGCCTCCCTCCCCTAACACTAACCCATCTGGCCTAGCGCACAGATCTGGAAGACCATTGGACCCTCACCATGCCAGCTCCCTTCCCACCCTTCCTCGGTCATGCAAATGTCTTGGAGAAAGCCATGGACTATGACCATCCACCCATCATCACGGGAAATGAGATGGTTTGGGAACAAAACCAACTTTTTGCTGTCTTGTGCAGGCAGGCAGTGGAGGATTATAGTCAAGAGCATGAGCTTTGGAGTCAAAAACAGTTCAGAAGCTAGCTGTGGCTCTTCCCCGCTGTGTTCTCTGAGTTTCAGTTTCCCCATGTAAAGTGTGACGCTCATGATGCCTATTTCTCATGTGGTGTTGGGAGGACTGGATGCAATAACAGGAATAAAACTAACCAGTGCTTGCCTTGTAATCTCTCAGTGACAACCAATTGTAAAGGCTGCATGGCAAAGTGTGGGACTTCTGGTCTAACAGAACCGTGGCGCCACCTTGTGGTTGCTGTCTCAAACAGCTACTTAATCTCCCTCCAGTCCAATGACCCTTTTTTGCCAATGCGTGTTGAGCAAGCTGGGTTCGGTAAAATTCATCGTTTAAATATGGAAAGTCTGTAATGGTGAGTATGGGATTGGTGTCCCGCAAAACATCTTAGAAGGGTCTTAGAGATGCTGGAGAAACATCACTTGGGAGAACTCCCCGCTTCCTGCCATCAGAGATGTTCCCAGCTTTAGAGGAGAACAGGAAGCACGCCTTTCCTTTTTTCCTCCAGCTCCCCCTAAAAGCTAACCTACCACAGCCTCCCTCTTTGCTTGAAAGGAATCACCACGAGGGCAAGGATTTCAGTATTTCTTCATTGCTGTATCTTCAGCACCTTAAACAGTGTCTGGCTCATGGCAGGTGCCCAATAATTGTTTGTTGATTGAATGAAGGAATGAAGATGAAGGTGGAGTCTGAGAAGGGGAAAAATAGTCACTGATTTCAAAATGGAAAGAGTTTTCTTTCCTAAGGTAGGAAAGGAGTTTCCTGAAGAAAGGGCTGTTTTCACGAGTGTGACCAGTGCAGACAGACACACAGGCCCCGCAAGCAGCACGACTTGGTTTGCAGAGGGGCCTGGCACCTGAGTTTTGAAGCTCTGTGCTTGCAGGGCTAAATAACTGCATCTTTGAATGGACATTTTGTGCGTCTGATGGCACAATAGCACGTATGTGGGGGCTCCGAGCCTCAGTTCCTGCAAGGTCCCGCCTCCCGCTCCCCACTCCCTGGCCCCTGGGTGCACCAGGCCCCATCCGACTTCCCCTCCCTGCCTGTGCCCCACAACCACTGCCACACTCTGCTCCCAGAAAGGGCCTGCACGTGCGCAAGGGAAAGGTCAGGACTGGGGGCCTGTGGCTGAGGCATCTCTCCTCAATGCCCTTCTCCCTTCCTGGGCCCGCAGCCCCACGGCATGCCAGGTGGGCAACCAGCTCATGGCCTTGACAGGGGGTCATCTAGGAACCCTTATCCAGCTACAGAGAAAATCCCAGCCTGGAGGTGCAAAGATCCTCAGGAGTGACCTGTCTGCCGTACGCTGGGGCAGTGGCCTGAGGGGGAGATGCCTGGCTGGGCTATAGGTAGGTCTGGAGGCTGGAGGGACAAGGAACTTGGCAAGCACGGGCCAGGGGTCCCCAGATACCAGTGACAGGGATCTGCGTGTCTCTTATGCTCAGCCTGGGGCGCCCTCCCGGAGAAGCCACAGAATACAAATCATATGTCAAGTATTCCACACTTATGTGGAATGTGCTATTTGCATTTAAAACTTCCATGGCACGATATAAAAGAGAAGTGTGAAAGAAAACTCATAATAATTTAAGTTTGTCTTTACTTAGAACATTAAGTAGCAAATAACACAATAAACAGATAGAAACCTTGGAAGAGAGGACAAGGCTTTTCCCGTACTTTTAATAGTACTTGTTTCCTGTTTTTGAACAAAGAGCCCTACATTTTTATTTCACACTGGGCCCTGCAAATTATATTCAACATTTTTATCAAAGTGGCCCTGTTGGGAATCGTCTGTGGGATTACCCTAAAGTCATGGAAATCAGCTTCTGATTGTCTTAATATCATCATTTGTCTTTGATGGAATTGCATTATCAACTGTGTGATAAACCTGCAATGAAATAACTGATAATACAGGAGCAGTTTCTTCCCATTGTTAACCCTTCACAATTCGGTCTTATTCCATCCAGTCAAAAGATTAGCATCACTAGGAAAACATTACATGCAAAATGTGGCGGCACAGCAAACACTGCTAATTCATATTAAAAGTCAGACACGTAAACAAACAAACAAACAAACAAACAAAGATCCCTCAAAACTAAAGTAAGTTTCCTTCCTGGATGGGGTATGTTTCAACAAGCCCTAGCCTGGATCAGACGTCTCAAGAGTGCACTACTGCCATCTTGTGGCGGGCACCGTCCTGCGCATTGTAGGAGGCCCACTGGATGCACGTAGTGCCCTCCCCACGATCATTGATCATTACAATGTACATGTCCACACACTGCCGAAGGTCTCCCGGTGGGAAGAAGGGGCGCACTCACCCCTCCTTGAGGACTACCGGCTTAGACAGACTAATGAGATGGGGAGTAAAATACATCACAGAGAGTAAAATCCACTGAGCGGGAGACTGATGGTGGCTTGTGTTCCTGCCAGTGCCTACAGATCATAAACACAGACTCCCTCAACTAAGAGATCAACAAATGCAAGAAACATAAATATAGGAAAACTAGAGAATTCTTTTATTTAGTGGAGAAACAGGTAGGTAAATGACAGCCAGATCACACGCTCTTAAATAGGATAAAAAGGAACATCACAGTGATGACATCACAGTGATGAATTCCACAAAAGGTGACAGATCTGCACTGCAGACCAATGGGATACTTACAAGCAAGATGTCACAGCATTAGTGACCAATGTGTATCCACTTAGGTTTTCAAAGCTGAGGAACATTTAGAACCTTGAATCTAGGCACGACCACTGTAAGCACACCTACTAGGTCGTTCAAAACTGCTCCTGGCTAAGTACTTTTCTTTCCTGACATTATTTCCCTCCAACATTTAGAATGTTAACGCTTCACGTTCCAGTAGTAATCACACACAGGATTAAAAGCCCAACCAATGAAGAAACTGTCATTCTTCCTATAACATGTTCTTTACAAAAGAAAAAGGAAAAAAAAAGAAAAATGAAAGGCGTGAGCATTTTGTACAATTGTTGCAGAAGAACCACCAAAGCAATTCCAAACAATCTGGCTCACTGTACAAAAAGGTGCGGCTCACAGAACCAAGGGTGTAAAGCTACAGCAGGTGAGTATCCAGCTTTCACGGGCAGGCAAGGTTCAACACTGGGACCCAGCTCGGTCTCTCTGGGAGGCTAGCGCATGCCCAGAATCTGTCTGCTTTTCAGCTGGTAATTTTTTTCAATATCTGACAACGCTTGAGCGCGGAGCTGAGCAGCATGAAGTCTCTTCTTCAGGTCTTTGCACTTGGACTTGGAGGTGAGCAGACTCTCAGAATTCTCACTCCTCATGACATTCTCTTTACTTTCCCCACTGAAATGAACTTTCTTCTTAATAATCGAGGATGGAAGATCAAAAAGTTCTTTAGAAAGAAAGCAGAAAAAGAGTAAGTTCAGCTCCTCCCTACTTAGCAGACTTTTCAAACACATTTATTCTTTTTTTTTCTCTCCCCTCCCCTTTTTTTTAGATGTTTTATTTATTTTTGTGAGAGAGAGAATGCACTAGCATGAATAGGGAGGGGAAGAGAGAGAGAGAATCCCAAGCAGGCTCTTGTGCAGAGCCTGACACAGGGCTCAAACTCAGTAACTGTGAGACTGTGACCTAAGCCGAAATCAAGAGTTGGCTGCTTAACCAACTGAGCCACTTAAGTGCCCCAAAAAACATTTATTCTTTCAGTTCACATTTGAAATCTGGGGACCTGTGTTATTTTCTCTGGGACAGGAGATGAAGGGCATCAAATCTTAATAATCACCTCTTCTCTTAAGGTTAAAATGCACTGGGAATTATGGGCCACAATACAAAACTTTTGGAAATCAATGTGATTTATTTCTATTCTTGAAAACAATTGCCATTCTACCTAGAACACATAACTTCCAGAAAAGTAAGAAGCAGAAGGTCTTTCTTACAGATAGCATGTTACAGATAGTTTGGGTTAAATATTCAAGAACACTCATTTCAAAGGAGCTTAACTGACCAGAGACTGATTTCAAAAAGGATCCAAGCAAAGTCAGCATGGAAAGGATAATTCAGGTTAATGGTGTAATGAAATATGTGAATTATAGGTTTTACATGAAGAAAAATTTACTTGAAGTGGCTACACTATCGGCTACTGACAGTACTATCGGGGGGTTGGCGACTTGCAGTTCAGAATTCCAGAAACTTTTTATTTTTCCTTTGTGTTCATTTAAAGGAAATACATTCGAATATTTACTGAGCTCACTGTACGGGCCATTGTGGACTGGACAAGGACCCCATTCTCGGAGGGGGAGACGGACCATGCACACGGCAACAAGCACGTGCGAGGAGTATTTGAGGTGCTGTGTGGGGAAGGGCAGTACAAGTGAGAAAGGGAGACAAGTGCAGGGTGTTTGCTTGCAGGGATCGAAGCCGCCCACTAAGGGGACTTCTGAGCGGACACCTGAGGAAGAAGCCATGTGGCTCTCTGGAAGAGGACGTTCTAGGCCAAACAAGTGGAAGTCTGCGGAGTAGGAGCCGGCTGCACAGAGAAATGCTGCCTTCCCCTTGCCCTGGGACCTCCTACTTCATATAGTTCCTGCTGCAGCAAACCTGGCTGCTTTTACACTTAACTCTACTGCTGCAAAGATACCCACCCTACTGTCACCAACAACTATATATTCATGAGCCAACCACGTAACCTGTAAATCCTACTGATGGGGTAATTCTGTAAGAAAGAAGTGTTTAGGAAAGGAGTTAGTATTTCATGAAGTAGAAGAAAACGAGTTAGCATTTCATTAAATAGACTAAGAGCTTCTAAAGAGATGCTAATGCATCACATTTTCCTCCACCTAAATTTTCTAGCCCGAGGGCGGGGAGAGGATACTTCCAGCCCAGGGCACCTGTCCCACCTGCTTTGTTTATTTTATGGCTCTGACATGCTAGGTGCTTCCAGTGCTTGGAGCCACAAAGGATCTCCTGGTCCCAGGGGATACTTGATTCCTGAAGCTCCCTGTAACAGAGGCATTTGCTGGGATGCGCATCGAGGTGGACCCCGGATGTTTAGGCGCCCTGCACTGGAACCCCTCATCCTGCTCCAGCTCCTTTCAGCCTTTGTTCACAGATTCTCAGAGCAAAATGTAAATCAAGTCCTTCCCTGGAGCACAGTCAGCAGGGCCTTCAATAACTCCGGACAACAGGTCTGATGCATGCAACTCACCCAGATGAAAATTTCTCCTCACTCTACCACACTGATTATAATTTCAGCCTATTTTGTTTCTTAGAGGGGCATAAAGAGAAAAACTGGAATAAATAGTATAAAAATATAGAAATGGTAGCAATATTGAGTAAAAAGAAGTAATTTCAAAGATGAGCTCAAGTTTTACGTAATTCTTGTTTCATTTACTTCCATCACTTACCACTATGATGTTATTATAACCATCAAACTAACTTAGGCAGTTCTTTTTTTTGTCTGTTCCATCTACAAAATGCTGTCATGCTCACTGAAGTGACCAGATTCTCTCTCAATTTATTCCAGATGGACATGACAGCCTTCACAAACGCTGCCTGTCCTACATGGTAGGAGGGAGCTATAAGAACTCTGCCTGAGTATCACTGCAAAATTCAGATACTCAATTTTTAAAACCAACAAAAACACTTTAAAAAATAATTTATGTCACGCAGAAATTTAGAGAAAAGGTTTTTTTTTTTTTTTTTTTTTTAAATGTTTTATTTATTTCTAGGAGAGAGAGAGACAGCGTGAGCAGGGGAGGGTCAGAGAGAGAGGGAGTCACAGACTGAAACAGGCTCCAGGCTCTGAGCTGGCAGTCAGCACAGAGCCCGACGCGGGGCTCGAACCCACGAACCGCGAGATCATGACCTAAGTGACAGTCGGACGCTTAACCGACTAAGCCACCCAGGCGCCCCTAGAGAAAAGAGGTTTAACGCTTAGCATTTTCCATAATCTTCTAGAGTAGGTTAAATCAGATGTAGGGTTTCTGTGAAATGGAGAAGGCCCGTTAGAGGGGGCTCAACGGTATACCCACCAACCACTTCTCGCTGGAACACAGGGCCCCGGGAAGGCTGACTGCCTACAAACTGTCTACTCGGAATAACAAGGGAAACACAAAGAGCATACGTAGATATCAACCGAATTTTGACAAATACATGTTTCAACTTTTTTTAATGTTCATTTATTTGTATTTTGAGAGAGAGAGAGAGAGAGAGAGAGACCAGGGGAGGGGCAGAGAGAGAATCCCAAACAGGCTCTGCGCTGAGAGCGTAGAGCCCAATATGGGGCTCAATCTCACGAACTGTGAGATCATGACCTGAGCCAAAATCAAGAGTGGGATGCTTAACCAACTGAGCCACCCAGGCGCCCCAAATACATGTTTCAATTTGCAGGGATCTTAGCAAGGACCCAAAAGTGATGGCTTATTCTACAGTTGGTTTATTCCACTATTTAAGCTATACTTTTTTTTTTTTAAGTTTACTGATTTTGAGAGAGCAAGAAAGGAGAGCACAAATGGGGGATAGGCAGAGAGAGAGAAAGAGAGAGAGAAAAAAATCCTAAGCAGGCTCCACATTGTCAGCGCAGTGGGGCTTGAACCCTTGATCCATGAGATCATGACCTGAGCCAAAATCAAGAGTCAACACTTAACCAACTGAGCTACCCAGGTGCCCCTAAGCCATACTTTCTACCTGCTCATGTGGCAAGAGTAAAATGCTGGGGTTTTTGCTTGTAAATGAAGAGAAATGTATAGTAATTTTGATAATATTCCCAGAGAAAAATCTGAAATGCACAACAGTTTTTTAAGTGTCCTAGCTTTAAAAGAATCAAAAACTAAACCTGTAGTTTCATGAGGTAAATAAAACTGAAGATGAAATCATGATGACCCATTGCCTCAAGTCTATGAACCCATTAAGTAAATCATTGCTATGACAGAATTATTTGTATTGAGATGCATATATTCAGTGAACTCTATCTTAAAATATGAGACTGCGTAAATTAAAAGGGCCACCGAAGCCCCAAGGCAGCGAGACGGGTACCATTTCTTCATCTGTGGTGGCAGCTTGTTTGCAGAGCAAATTCTCATACCTGGACCCGCTGCCAGACTCCGGAACCTCTGCTCCTTCAGCAGGCTGTAATTCTTCAACACACTTTCTGCTCTGGCCAGCTTGTTGTCTGCCAGTCTCTCCCGGACACACAGCTCAAATTCCTTCTCTTTAGAAAAGCAATGGAACAAGAAAGATATTAATGAGAGGCTATGGGTTTAAGACGATTCACACTTCGCAATCCTCTCTCTTTTCCTCGTCACGAAGACTAGCATGCCTGCCTGGCACTGCGAAAGGTGCCCGGCCAACCTACTGTGCTAGGTTTTGAGTCAGCATTTTAGTATGATGTGTGCTGTCTTAGGCTTTCCCGTAAGGACTGGTTTAAGCACAAATACAAGGTCAGTGTCAACCTTTAGTCATGTTGTCTGGGAAGAACTCATTTGGGAAAAGAAACAATGAAAGCCATCTCCATTCTGCACTGAAAACAGGCAACAGTCCCCTTTTTGGGCATTACCGAGCCTCACAGAACCCTCCTTCTTCTGGGTCAATGACAGCACCCAAATAGAAGTGGAAAAAACCCCACAACTCTGTTAGGAGGTACTTCTTTAGATCAGTAACAAAGGCTATTTTTTAATTCATGCCCCAGAATTCAGAAAGTTCAAATTTCATTGGTTATAGGAAACTACAAAACATTGGGAAAAGCTTTAAAAAAAGTTTTTGCTTGTTTTACAAATTCTTTCGACAGAAGCATCAAAAAAAGGTTTCTGGGTAAGTGGCGGTTATACTCCTACAGAAAGCAGGTCTCACAGCACTATATAATTGTCATCAGGAAGTAAAACCATGAATGCATGTATGGGATGCTTTTTACGTTCATTTAAATAGAAAGGTATCTATCACCTGCATTGTGCATAAAGCAGCAGAAGCAAAACCAAGTGAGCCATGAGGGTGGCAGGAGACGGTCACGATCCATCTCTTGTCCCTTAATGTTAACATGAAGAGCCTCGCCGCTGTAGCTACCTTGCTTAATTTACATCCTGGGTAGCAGCTCTTACTTTAATGGAATAGACAGACTTTCAACGTCAAAAACTGATGAGTACCTAATCAGTTAATGCCCAGACTATTTACAGACCTAGAACATCTTCACTCACACACTTTACTGAATTGCCCGAACATATCTAGTCCCACACACAATAGGGTTTTACACTTGGGCTATGCTGGGCCGGCCATATCAGGAGACAGAAGGCATGGTTTTTATCATGGAAGGCAGCAAATGCTCCAATCCTCTTTTCCAATGAAAACAATTTAGGGTATAAATATATTAAGGAAGAGAAAGAAAAAGTAGCTCCACAGTTAAGTATAATGACTATAGGGTCAGGGTCATCACAGTTAGCGACCAACAATATGAGAGCCATCGATCTAAGAGAAAGAGGCTCAACAGGGAAGTGGCAGCGAGCTTCATTTACTATTTTACAATACATATTTTGGGGCCTCAAGTATTTATAAGAATGTTCTAATAGGACATCCATGTATCAAATACTCTGTTCAGAGAGATTTTACACACATCAGAATAGCCCTCTGTAGTGCTCCCCGTCTTTGTCCCCATTCAGACTTACGCTCCAGCCGTTCTTCCCGGGCCTTCAGGGCTCGCTCTCGCTCCTGTAACTGTATTTCCTTCAGTTTCAGCTCCCCCAAGATGGGGCTGGAATCCTGTAACTTCTCCGGTTCCACTTGCCGCCCTCTTCTCTCAGGATTTCTTCTTTGCTCTTCTGCAACCAAGTCTGCTATCAATGGATTCTCAAGAATTTCTTCAACAGAAGGTCGATGGTAATCCTGAGGGAAACAACGTTCAGTTTTGCAGTCAGTGTTGTATTTCAGAGCAGAATACTCATCCAAAAAGAACAGGTACATTAAAGACAGCATACATTTCCAAGACAAAAGAAAGGACTTTATGGATGGGTCTTAAATGCCTGGAAAGGTTAAGTTCACTTGTGGCTTTAACCCATGAAGTTCTGGGTCCACAAGGTTATGCAGATGTTAACTAACCTTTGTTTCCCCCTAACCTGTCCATCCCTGAGCTGGTGCGTGGTGGCACTGCTAGGTCTGCCTTAGGACAAGTACCGCTGCCCTTGTATCTCAAAACTATTTTAAGCAACGCCCTCTCTTACCGACCTGCAGTCCTACTATTTCACCATTATCCTTCTTGGTAATTCCACAGCATTTAACTCCTGCTCTTACATCAACCTGACCCTAGGACATCTTCCTCCCCATCCCAGGACCAGGTTGTTTCCACTTAACTCTTTACTTATTGCCCCTCCCCCACTCCATCTCTGGTCTCTAATCTCTCGGCTGGAGCGAGAGGCTGGGTAATGAAGTCCTATTTGAGGCCCCCTCCCTTGCCACCTGCCACTTTGAGGTAGGGAACTAAGGATTTGGAGCTTTTCTGCAATCCTGCTTCGCTAGCAGCCATCTGTTAGCGTGGCAGAGAGAGGGAGGAGGCACAAAGCACAGAAGGTAGGCCAGCAAGGATGCACAATTTGCCAAATTTCCATGTTTTCGCTTCTGTTAACGGAGTAGACTTAGCTGAGGAACTATAGCTAATGCTTCTATAGTCGCGTTGCTTCAAGAAACTGAGAGACAGAAGTAGACAATGTAATCTTACACTCTTTACCTTTAAATTTAACATCCTTGTAATAATGTCATTCAATTCATCAGAGTAACGATATGGAATTCGCCTGAATTTGCCTTCTCTAATCTTCCCAGCTAGTTCTTTCTGGTTGAAAGCTGTAAACGGAGGCCTGGGGAAAAATGTTTTTTAATGTAGAAATGAAAATATATAACAGGAGCCAAATCAAAAGCACAGTTTAAGCTCAGCTGGTGTTCATGTTTCTCCTGGGATTGTCTTCCCCAGCTAAGGTGCCCAACCTTGGCATTCCTGACATTCAGGGTCATGTGATGTTTGTCAGGAAGGCTGTCCTGTGCATGTGGTTTGTTTTGTGGCATTGCTGGCTTCTGTTCGCAAGACGCCAGAGCTCTCCCTAGCTGTGACATCCCAAAGTGTCTCCAGGCATTGTCAAATGTCCCATGGAAAACAAACTGTTTCCCACTCCCTGGCTGAGAACCACTGCTCCACAGATTAGTTTAGAAGGGGAAAAAAGGCAAAGAATGGGAGCTCTTCCTAGTTCTCCAGATGCCCAGACCTCTACCCTGGATTTTTGTTTCATTTCTTCCACAAGCCTGGCCGATGTGCTCTCCCCATGAGCTAAGCATCAGTCTAGCAAGGGAAGCATCTTACCGGGTTAAAGTGGGACCCAGCCTCTTTGCAAGTGGGACCTTGCAATTAATTTGCAAATAAATTTTTAACCCATCTATCTATCTTCATTTTAACCCAACGTATGATTCTTTCAGGCTCGAATATGCATGGATGCTCAAAAAGCTAGACCCAGTGAAAGGGGACAAACCTCTGGGAGAGTACACTTCACACCAGAAGGCTGTTTTTTGCTGACTTACATTAACGCACACAATTCATACAGCAAACAACCCAGCGACCAGATATCAGATTTCTCGTTGTAGGACATGCGATTCATCTGCTCCTAAAGGGGGAGAAAAGCATACAAACGTAGGAGGAGTTAAAAGTTCATTCTGTCTTAAAACTTACAAAATGACCTGAAACGAAAACGGAAACTTAACATTTGGTAATACTGACCCAGAGAAGAAAAAAGAAAAAAAGGAAAACATTTTAAATTACTAATATTTTATATCCATAACAAAAATATCAGATACAAAAGACGGATCCAGTTTATGTCAGATCTTATGTCACAGTAACAAAGATGGTACTTTATATTTTATCTCCAAATTTATAATGGAAAGAAGGCAATGATCTTATCCTAATATACTGCCACAAATAATCCATTCACTTAGTTTTCATTCACAAATGTTATCATGTTACAATAGATCAGGTGCTGATAATTCAAAGGTGAATATGAGACCTTTACCCTCAAGCCATTCATAATGTAGAAACTCCATTTTGAACAAACCAGAGCAAAAAAAAAAAAAAACAGAGAAAATTTCAGAATAATCAAAACATATATCTGGCACACATTTAAATGGATATAGACATATTGGCTAACTGAATTATCCATTTATATATTTTTCTTAGTCCACAGTATAAATCACAGTATTAACTAATATTCTCATTTCCTATTTTAATTATTTTCCTTTCTTCCACACTTACAGTATTAGTCTACCATAGTTCTTATTCTCAACAATGGGCACAGAAGTAGTACCAAAACCTTCAGGAAGCTTCTTGGTGTTCTAAACTCCACCAGGTGGTCTGATACCACTTCCTGACAATCAGTGCCTTAGGGAAGGCTGAACTGATCTAATTACAAGGGCAGGAGGGAAAAGGAACAAGAGAATTACAAAGGTTTCAGATTTTTCAAGAACCACTTCTGGGTAATTTTCCTTTATGTTGAAGTCTTTCTATTTGGAATCTGATCCAGTGTGAAAATGACACTCTTCAGGCAATGTCTAATCTTATTCAAAAACAACGCGTTAGTGATAGCTCTTACTGCTTCAAGCTTTTAACAGACATCAGATAATATCTAGAGTCATAAACAGTTCATACCCTTTGACCTAGTTCATACCTTTCTGAGAGCTACACGCCAAGGAAATAACCAAAAGGGAAGAAAGAATAATGAATGCATTCAAAGGTGTGCAGAGCAGCGCTCCTAAGAATGGTAAGAAATTCTAGAAACAAAATATCCAGCAACAGAGAGAAGGGATAAGTAAAGTCGATTCACTGCAGCCCCACTGCGAGAAGAGGCAACCAAAAAAAAGAACAAGTAGGAAAAGCCAACACTGTAAAAACATTATCTGAAAGAAGCCCTGAATCTCCACACACAGGGATCATCTAGACAGTCTATTAAAAAGCAATGTTCAAAATGAAAAATGGAAGGAAAAAAAAAGCACAGAGTTCAAGAACTGGTCCAGAGACCCAGAGATCCAGAGTCATTGGATCTGGGGGTGGGGCCCAGGGCTCTGCATCTTAAACAAACACTCTAAATGAGTCCCAGGTGGCATATAGGGCCCATGGCACTTTGGAAAACATTGCTCTTGAGAACAGAGACAAAACCTATTTCATCTTTGTAATCCCAGAACTTGGCACATGGTGGCCATTCAATAAAAGCTTCACTTTAATTGCTGATATAGAGGAGTTTAAGGGCTTGATGTTCCATTTGAAAAAAATATATATATAAATTTTAAGTGAACAGTATTAATTCTTGACTACTGTAAGAATTACTAAGCAAACAAATAAAAACCTCAATTTCCTGCCACTGAATGCTTAGCGTTAGGATGTTTAAAAAGTATATAAGTTCTGAAATACTTACAGGAGACATGTAATAGGGTGTGCCAACAAACGTTTTTGCAAAACTCGTATCATGGTTTAATATTCTAGCTAGCCCAAAATCTCCGAGCTTAACGTTTTGCTTGCCATCCAGGAAAACGTTGGCTGGTTTCAGGTCCCGATGCAGCACGGTATGACCACCATCGCTTCGCCTGTGACATTCCTTTAGGGCCAGAGTCAACTGAGTCATCACTCGAAGAACAAATTCTTCATCTAAGTATTGTCTGAAACCAAAGCAGTTATGCAGCATATAACTTCTGAATACACACATTAAAAAGATGGGATAATGTGAAGTATCTAGTTTTCAAGGTGTTCAAATAGGGAAATAAATTATTATTTTCAAGATGAGGTAAGGGTGTTGATTCATCAGGGATTTTCTAAAGTGCTGTGGACTCTTGGAACAAATACAAGAACAGTCTTCCACATTTTTTTTTTTACTTTCTAGGAGAGAGAGAGAGAGACAGCGTGAGCAGGGGAGGGTCAGAGAGAGAGGGAGTCACAGACTCTGAAACAGGCTCCAGGCTCTGAGCTGGCAGTCAGCACAGAGCCCGACGCGGGGCTCGAACCCACGAACCGCTAGATCATGACCTAAGCGAAAGTCGGACGCTTAACCGACTAAGCAACCCAGGCGCCACCCCAGTCTTCCACATTTCTTACTACGTCCCCAATCCTAAGCGAGGATGCTTAACAGAAGTGAAACTTGGCCCATTTTCAGCTTACAATTAAAAGATGAATTTACCTTTCCTTGGTTCCCTTTGTAATTACACTGGCCAGGTCCCCTCCTTCGCAATATTCCATTACAATGTACAGTGTTGTGTTGGTTCGGTCGATAATTCGATCATAGTAACGTACGATGTTTGGATGTTTCAGTTCACGGAGTAAATTCACTTCAGAAACAAGCATCTGTTTCTCAGCTTCTGTCATGGAGCCATAGTCAAGTTCTTTCCAAACTAATATCTGAAGTCAGAATTTCCAAGGTACAAATGAACTCATTACATAGTCAAAGACAAAGAAGGAACGTTCCAAATTTTAAAACTTTTAAAAGTTACTTCTCTAATAGATCACAACGATCATTACCATCTAATTTAGTTCAATGAACTTAAGAACCCCTGAGTTTATTTCCATAATCTTCCCCTAGTCTTCGAGGGGTAAATGATGCAATGGGAGACAGGAGGAGTCCCATTAGACTTCCTCCAACCCCCTAGGCTCAGTTACTTTGGGGCACGGTGGCAAAAGGTACTTGGGTCAAAGCAGGAGCAGAGGGAATCAAAGTCCCTGATCATTCCAACTGTCTAACCAGTCAAACTTTCCCAGGGTGAGAGACCTTAGTAAAGATCCTTCCATCAGCAGCCGGGCAGTTTCCTCTCCATTATTTCTTCCTGTGTAAGGTCTACTTACACACACTGGAAAATAAAAATCCAATAATCCAAATAATGGGTATTTGAGTGAGTTCTGACTGCAAGGCAAAATCTCCAGGTTCTGGGGGTCCTGCCTTTTTCCCATGTCAGAAAGGTCTACTCTTCTCTGAATAGAGCTAGGGACTCAGCCACCTGTCACTAACGGGGGAGGGGGGGGGGGCTTAGCAAGTCAAAGCAGGAAAGAGAAAGAAAAAAACCAGAGATAGATACATAGATACATCTCAAAACACAGTCTCCCAGCCCTTGAGCGACCCAGGACAGACACAGACCTGGAGGAGATGGATTCTTCCCGGCACCCCGCCTTGGAGACCCACAGCCCCAGGCCTCTCGCTCTGCCGCCACCCCGGGGCCAAGGGCGCCCGCCGCAGGCAGGTGCAACCGCAGCAGGGGCGGAGACAGCGAGGCTGCTCGCACTCACCTTGCCGTCGCTCCTCCTCCGGATCTTCTGGCAGCGGCCGTAGGAGCCCGTGCCAATGGTGGACAGCACCTCGTAGTCCTCCGCCCGAGTCGGCATGGCCGGGCCCGCCGGATGTCGCCGTAGGTCTCCTGCAGGTCTCTCCGCCGACTCGGAGACGCGTCCTAGCCACACAACCTAGCTGGCCACTCCAATCTCCAGCCCGGTTTAACCGACGCGGGCCCTGGCCTGGCAGCCTATTGGCCCGCGGCGAGGCCGCTTCGCCTCTCTGATTGGCTAAAAGAACACAACAACTTAGGCATCTTGGGAAAAGCTAGTCGTTGGCAACCGCGGACAGCGTCGGGGTCCGCGTCAGCTCTCCCCCTTCGAGGAGGAAATGGGCGGAGCTAAACCGAAGGCAGGGCGGAAGTGGAAAGCGGGTCGGCCCGGGTCTCCCCAACTCCGTCCTTCCGGCAGAGCTCGCCCAGGTAACCGAAGTCCAGAGACTTCTTCGCCGCTGCTACTACCAACTGCCTTCTGATCTTTGCACTCTTCCCCCTCACACTACCCACTGTTCTGTGCACATGCCCTCCCCTTGGGTCCCTTAACCCCGAGCCTAGGCGAGGTCACACTGAAGACTTCGTGGGAGCTGAGACTCGAGATGAAAAGCACAGAACCGCTCCGCAGGATGTGCGAACGAAGGCCAGATTATGGCTGGGGACCGTGCCAGCCACTTTACGTGGGTTGTCTCGTTTATTCCTCAACACAAACCTATAATGCAGGAATTCGTGTTCATTCCCATGAGGAAGGGGAAGTACAGAAAAGTTAGATGATCTCTTTTAGGTCTAACAGTTGAAAGAGACCGATCAGCTTAAAAACAGTGGATACTCATAGACATGATTTAAAGCTTACACGTGACTTTAGGTTGTAATCATCATCTTTTTTAACACAAAATTTAGAGTCCTGTTTAGCAAGCACAGGATGTGTGCAATATCTCAGGATGGGTGCAAAACCTCAATACAGAATACGGAAGTCCTAAAATACCCAGGAGAACACGGTGGCTCTAAGGCAGAGCTAGTTGAGTTTACCTTTAAGACTCCTACGAAAGGGGCCCGTGGGTCGCTCAGCGGGTTAAGCATCTGACTTTGGCTCTGGTCCTGATCTCAGGGTTTGTGAGTTTAAACCCCAGCTTCAGGCTTTGTTCTGACAGCCTGGAGCCTGCTTTGGATTCTATGACTCCCTTTCTGTCTCTCTTTGCCCCTCCCTCATGAACACACACTCTCTCAAAAAGAAAAATAGGGGCGCCTGGGTGGCTTAGTTGGTTGAGCGTCCGACTTTCGCTTGGGTCATGATCTCGCGGTTCGTGGGTTCGAGCCCCGCGTCGGGCTCTGTGCTGACTGCCAGCTCAGAGTCTGGAGCCTATTTCAGAGTCTGTGTCTCCCTCTCTCTCTGACCCTCCCCTGCTCACGCTGTCTCTCTCTCTCTCTCTCCTAGAAATAAATAAAAATATTAAAAAAAAAAAAAGAAAAATCATGAAAAAAACTCTTATGAAAAAAATTTTTATTAGAAAGGCTGCTAAATATATGAGGTGCCAAACACAAAATTAATTGACAATACAGCATTAGACATAGCCTCTTCTGGGCACCCAGCTCACCCAGTCAGATGGAACAGTTCCATTTTTACCTGGGATGGGGGGGGGCAACCCTGGATGGAGCCCATTACCAGAAGGCTAATAATTTGGCAGTGCATAAATAGGTCAATGTTCTTTAAATATCTGTTCAGCATGGAATTGAAAGGAACTTGCTTTTCTATTAATAAAAATTACAAACCTCTTTATGTTAAAAATAAGGAATTTATTACATGCACTGAATATAGCATAATTGGAATTGCCAGCCAGAAGAATTTTTAAAGTAACATTCAAGGACACTGCCTTACCTCAAGGGAATAAGGCCAATTCAGGTTTCAGAAGTTATGTAAGGAGATACAAGTGGCTGGGTTAATTGGCATTGAATTTTTTTTTTTTATTTTAGTACCTCTTAAAGCTTGACGTCCATGGTCTCTTTGGCTAGAATGCCCCAAATCCAGTCCTGCACCTTCTCCCTGGCCACACTTCTGCTCACATGCTTTGCCCCAATTCCCCAAACCTGGCATGCTTTCTCAACTACCACCACCACTACCACCACCACCACCACAATCACCTTTGTACTTGTTATACCATTTGCCTAGAATACTGTCCAACCTACTCCCTTAACTACTCTGCCACCCCCCATGTCTGTCCAGAGGACGTGACTTGTCTCTCAATATTCAATGCCTACTTTCTTCCCTATTTTCTAGGAAGCTTCTTCTAGTGTGCTAAAACAAGCAATTTCTCCACCTACCATGTTCACAGATCACTTTGTACATAAATCAACACTTACTTTATTATTATTTGTTTACATGGGTCTCACAGTAACTCAGCTCTAAGCTCCTTGTAGCCAACATAAATCCCGGAGGCATGCAACAAATCTTTGTTAAATGAAAGTATGAGAAAGTAGCTTATTAATAATCATGCACGGATTTGGAGTCAGCCCTGAAGTACTCATGTTTCAAATGCCCCCGCCCGATGGCAGAGAATATTGGGAAAAGTCTATCCCAGGAATAGGGAGAGGGGCCTCTAGACACATATGTTCATTCACTTAACTACGAGCCAGGCATAATGATAGGCATCGATATGCTAAGGGTTCATTAAAGAAGAGACAGGGGAGGGTGGACAGGTGGAAAGCGGGTGTGGGCAGGTCTCTGCAACACTGTCCCTCCCGTGAAGATCACCCAGGTAATTGAGTTAGGGGCAGGACACCCCAGCAGAGCCCGCTGGACGCTAGAGCAGAGACAGTAGAGGCAGAGGAGCATATGGAGGTCATTCAGGAGCCCTTTACAAGAAACATCCCTTCCCCCATCACTTCCTCTCTCCTTCCTTCATTTTCCACCAATTTTTTTTTTAATATTCTTATTTATTTCTAGGAGAGAGAGAGACAGCATGAGCAGGGGAGGGTCAGAGAGAGAGGGAGACACAGACTCAGAAACAGGCTCCAGGCTCTGAGCTGGCAGCCAGCACAGAGCCTGACGTGGGGCTCAAACCCACGAACTGCGAGACCATGACCCAAGCAAAAGTCGGACGCTTAACCGACTAAGCCACCCAGGTGCCCCATTTTCCACCAATTTTTAAATATTCAGCTCACTTCTAGTTTCTTCCCTGAAAATTTCCCTGACTGCCTGCAACCCACTGTGGTCTCCTAAAAGAGGAATTAACTGTGCTTTCTATTCATTTAGGATATGCCATACACTAGCCTATATCACTAGCTTCTCACGTATATCTATCTTATCTGACCTATTACAACAAAACTCATCCTTCAGCAAATATAAATTGAGACCCTGCCAGGTACTGAAGATACCCTATTGAGTAGGGCTCACATGCAGGCCTGGAGGTGAAGGAGGTAGATACACTTGTGTACATCATGTAAGGAGAAATTCAACCATTACCAACTGTGGTCAGAACGAAGAAAACAAAGAATCGAGACAGAAACTGAGATTACAGTTAAACAGAGAACTAAGAGCTGAGCAGTTCCTGAGAATCGGGTCAAGGCTTGATCTTCTCTCTCAAATCTATTGTCTTCACAGACTTTTTCATGTTGTCAGTTTTAATTCAAACGTGGTGAAGTCCCAATCAAGAGATTATCTGCCCTATGTCCATGTTTTCTCCTTGTCAGTGCTCTATAATGTTCCCAAAGGCACCAACAAATTTTGAAAAGAAGCTAGTTGGGAGACTAATGGGTATCTCCAACTTAACATGTTCAAAATTAAGCTCCTGATCTTTGCCCCATATTTGTTCCACTCACTGTCTTCTTTGTCTTAAGTGACAAAGGCATTTGATTTTGTTGTTGTTTATTTGGTTCACTGCAAAATCTCCAAAACGTGCCTGGAATATAAGTAGACACTCAATTGTCATTTGTACACTGAATGAATGAATGAATGAATGAATGAACTAAGAAAGGAACAAACAAAAGAACAAAGCCATACCTCAATGACCTTGGCTTCCCTTTAATCGTTACATTAAAGACCCACTAGAGGTCTATAAATCACTGCATAATAAACTGAGCAGTTAGTACGTCCACACCAGTCCAACTGCAGAGGCCTGTCCTAATAGGAAACCCTGAGATTTGCATATTGAACATTTCAAATCTCAGATAAAATGCTTTGTGTGTTTCATTTCCACAATTCCTAGGAGCGATTCAAAGTTAGGGATTATGGAAGTTCTTTAAAGTACTCAATAAAGATTTCTAGAAAGAAAAAGGGGAGATTCTTTGTTTATAACAGAAGCTAAAATATGTTTCTTAACAAATGTGCATGACATAGTATTTGCTGAGTAGATAACCATGTTCTAGGAGAGAGAATGAGGTGCTATGGAGACTGGTCCTAAGAGCAACACACTGTTTGATATAAACAGAAGGGCAAGATGAAAGCTAAGAGACAGTTCTGGTTTCGATTGGAGGCGGCTGATAGAAGAATATGATGAGAAGAAATTTGTCTTTAAAACCAAATAGTGTTGCATTCTGATCTCTACTACATTTTAAAGAGAGACAGTGTACCCAAGGTTGACTTGTGTTCAATATAAGGGTACACTTTCAGACAGAGAGACCATCACAAATTTTAGATGATTTTTCATGATAGCTGTCAATTCAGGTTATTTTTTGTCTCTAAGAATATTGAGAACATAAACTGGTAAAGAAGAATGTTAAAACTAATCACAGATGCTGAGGTCCTAACGTGTTTCTAAGGGACTGGAGTAGCTTCTGGAAAACATTCCCGTTTTCCTTCAGGGGGCAGCAGAGTGAAAGTATAAAAGCAGTGGAGTTTGATGTCGAGCAGCCCCATTCTGTTTTGCTGAGCTGTGGGACCTATGGAATCTGTTCTCTCTCTCTCTCTCTGGGCCCTATAAATCGAGAGCGACCTTAATGACCTTAAATGAACTTTCCAGCATTACATGTTGTAACTCTGTCTCTATTTCCGGAAAACTCACTGGTACTTCTGTCAGAGCCAGAACACTGGTCTGTTTAACTCTTGGTTTGACCCCAGGTGACAGTTTTTAAGTAGCTATATCTGCATTAGCTTCCTCAACATCCCTTCTCTTCATTCTTTACTTTTACCAGCAACATCTACTGAATGACAGACACAGCGAGAATGCTGGACCCCAGGGAGCTCACCTGCCACAACAGCGTGGCATGGTGAGAGTCTGCGAGGGAAAAGCAGGGCTCTTGCATGCCTGCTCCTGAATCACATGGACCTGAGGCTGGTGCACGGCCCCGCACACACACATTGGATGAGACCCTGGACACTTACCCATGGCTCCTGAGCTTCAAACCTCTCCCCTGTAGAAAGGAGGACATTAATGCTTCCTTCACAGGGTTTCACTGAAGGTTGGATGAAATCATGGTGGTAGTGTCTGACTGTAGATACCCGCCATGTGATAGCTGTCATGGGTTCTAGTATACTTCTCTCGCTGTGCGAAGCCTTGGAGGGAAACACAACGTTAGACTTTCTGCTGAGCACCAAGACTCCATGACAGGCATGGAGAGCATTTTAGCCAGCAAACACTGCCCCAGATGGCCTGTCTCCTTCCCCTGGCTCCTGCTTTGCCCGCCCCGGGTAGCATTCTGCCCTGGGAGGGTTCTCAATGGGGCATTCAAGGGCATTCAAGACAAGGGGAGCAAGGGCGAGGTGCAGCTGTTTTCAAGGTGGTTTTAAATCCACTTCCCCAGTAATGAGCAGATGCAAACGGCTCCCTGGTGCCTGGCCCCCTTCTTTTGCTGTGCTTACCTTCTTTCTTTCTTGTTCCTCTCTTTCCCCCTCACTGTCCAGTGCAGAGAGGCAGGTGAGGGGAGCTGAGGAGAGGCCCTGGTCCGTGGCCCTTCAGAGCTAATTCCCTCACAGGCCTCAAGTTTCCAGAACTGGCCTCCCTTTGGTCTGAGACACGTTGCCAAGACATCACTCTTCCTCTCTTAGTTTTCAGGAAACATCTGGAAACTCCCCTGGGGAGATCTGCTGCCTGGCCTCTAGTGAACTTCAGACTCCTGTATATTTTTCCAGAGTTCTTCACTTGTTGGACGTTATGAGAAATGGTATATACATCTTTCTCTCAACTACATGCTCTGAACCCAAAGCACGATGTTCTTCATTAAATCCCTGCTTTTAGAGAACCCAACACATGAAATCAGAATTTACCAAACAAGTAATTTAGGGAAGGGGATTATTTGTGACACAAACCACTCACTGCTGGGTAAAAGTACTTCCTACTGATTGTTTTAAATGCCAGTCTTCTAGAGTGTTCTTAAGACATGGTTTAATTTGAAACGTATTCCTTGTGCTTTTGTTTTTCTGGAGCAATTTTGTGGCACACAGAGAGAAGCCCTCATTTGAGGACGTTTTGGTGACTGTCAGTGTATGACTTTTCAGGCCTGTGCCAGGCCGTCACATCATCACATTGCCACCGTCATACTCCCCTCCACCCTGGGCAGCCGTGAAGGACGGTCCTGGAATATCTGGTAAACCGAGGCCACAGTTACACCTGACATGACTGATGTGGCCTGTGGAGCCAGGGATGATAAAGGCCACTCATCCAAGCCACGCACTGGGCTACTCACACTTCTTCATTCTTCACCGCATACCCAGAACTAAAATCTTGGTTTATTCTCATTTTTCAGAAAAGAAAACCGAGGCTCAGAATGGTTAAGCCTAAGACACCAGACCACCATGCTAGTTCTCATCCGCAGGAGAGAAAGCAGAAATGTGTCCACTCACCCTACAGATTCTTGGAGGTCTGGCTGACTAATCTCCAAGAAAGCCCCACATGCCTCCCCAAACCACTCAGTGACTATATGATTCCTGGAAGGAGTCTGCTCAGAACAAGGGCCTCCGGGGGAATGGGTCAGGGGTCAGCATGAGCCTGGCTCAGTGGGGGTGCTGCCACGCTGGATGGCCACACACCACGGGCAGGCATTTGTGTGCATATATGTTTGTGAACACAGAGGCCAGGGTGCAGCTGGGCACGAGGGTCGTTTCTACAAATGGAAAAGCTCCTCACAGCCTCACCACAGAAAAAGGGAAGCCAGTCAAAACCTGAACAACTGGACCACAGCAAGCCGTGTCCCAGCAGGGAGCCAGTGCAAGACTCCCTGTGAGAGATGAGAAGGGCCACCCCGGGCCCATGAGGCCGGGGCAGGGACCAGACAATTCAGCATCGCCCGACCGCTTAGGGCCCCCAGCTGAAGGCAGCCCCCCTCTTCTGCAATGTCCTCTCTGCTCCCAGCTCCCAGCCATCCATGATATGTGGAGTCTGGCAGTGTGTCTGGGGGGCCCTGGCCTGGACTGGGGGCTGACAGGGGTGGGGAACCAGGGGGAAAGGGCAGCTTCCAGGATACGTCAGGGAACCTAGGATGCCTGCAGAATCCCAGGTGTCGAGTAGACCCAGTGACTCGCCACAGCGACACTTTAATGAAGAACCTGGACCATTTCAGCGTGTAGCAGAATTTACCTCTGTGCTAATGGCAAGGGACAGGGTTGCTGCACGTCATCAGAGCGAGAAGATTATGGAGAAGAGGATTCTAGAATTCCCCTCAGCAGCTCTGCAACCTCCTAGGCCTGTTTCTTCTTTTGTGAAAAAAGGTGTCTGGTGAAGGGCATCAAAAACAAGGCATGTCTAAGAAACTGCCAGGCTAGAGGACCCTAAGGAGCCATGAACTTCGGACTTGAACTTCAGACAACTAAATGTCATGTGGCATCCCGGATAAGATCCTGGAACAGAAAAGGACATTAAGGTCGAAAAAAAGAAAACCCTACAGGAATCGGTATTAAGTATGGACTTCAGTTAATAAAGTAACAATATTCATTCATTTGTTGTGACAGACAAACCACACTAATGTACGGTGTTAACAGTAGGGGAAACCAGGTGTAGGGCATATGGGAACTCATTTTCTATAAATTGAAAATTCTTCAAAAATAAAACATTTATTTAAAAATAAAAAGTCAATCTGCTCTCTAAGTTCTGTGAACTCAGAACTGTTCTCGTTTACCAAACGTGGATTTCTAGCTCATCTCATCTTGATGCTTTCAATGACTAATAACGTGCTAATATCAAGTGGCTCCTTAACCGAGGTCCAGCAGGGGCTGTGCAGGCCCCTTTCTCCAGCAGTTGGTGCCACTGTGTCCGTAACACAGTGACCAGAACGTAGCTGCTCTTCCGGGCACCAGCCACGACCCTGAAGACCAGGCACTATGATCATCTCTGCTTTACACACAAGGGGACCAAGGCTCTAGAAGTTAAGTAATTTGCCAAGGTCAGACCACTAGGAAATGCCAGAGCTGCCCTTGCCCTCAGTTCTACCCAACTCCCAAGTTCATGTCCTAAGTGCTGCTAAAGAAATAAAGCTACATTGGGGCACCTGGGAGGCTCAGTTGGTTAAATGTCCAACTCTTAACTTCGGCTCAGGTCACGATCTCATGGTTTGTGAGTTCAAGCCCCGTATCAGGCTCTGTGCTGACATTGTGGAGCCTTCTTGGGATTCTCTCTCTCTCTCTCTCTCTCTCTCTCTCTCTGCCCTTCTCCCACTCTCTCTCCCTGCCTCTCTCTGAATAAATAAATAAATAAACATGTAAAAAAAGAAACAAAGCTGCATTGATTTAATATATTTGGTAATAAAGATGCCTTTCTATACCCCAGTCTAAAGGGAACCATTTCCAAACCCACAGACTCAAGTCCTAGGACTCAAAATGCATAGGCCAGAGTATGACTACCATCCCCAAAATACTGTCTGCTGTCTCTGTAGTAAGTGACTTTGTGGAACAACCCAAAGCTTTCTCAAGCTCTGTTAAATACTGATGAGGTCCTGGGTCTCCAGGGAGCCTTCAGGACCCTCATGCTTCAATTGTCCTTGTGAGGGGAAGGGGATAAGCATGGACAGGTAGACACTGACCCCTTTCCTGCCCAAACAGGGCACATGGCCGGGTGGAGACAGGACTGAATCAATCAGTAATGGCTGCAGCCATTAGACCTCTGACTGTGTGACATTCTCCAGAGCACCCTGGCCAGGGAAGCCAGGACAACTTATGTGCAGGGCCAGGTCACCTGCCATTGGTGCGAGGGGAAGTGGCTCATAAGAATTAGATACAGGCATTTCATACAAATACACCAGTACACACCTGAACGTGATTTTTGATAGTCTGAGATGGACTGAGATGAACTGACATCATGTGAAATCAATGCCAACTGAAGCCGGTGTAGGGATGGGAGCCATTCCACTCACCCGGCCTGGGACCATCCTCTCGCCCCCCCGCCCCTGTCCCTTCCCTCTCTGACTCAGAGCTCAGTCTTTCCTGCACAACCCCACTTCATGGTGACCATGAGTTTAATCTACGTTTCCTCAGTGCTTTTTCTACACTGAAATCAATGTATAACATCTTGTTAGTTACTTTGTAAGCATTATTTAAAATTTTTTTTAATGTTTATTTTTGAGAGAGAGCGAGCAGGGGAGGGGCAGAGAGAGAGAGGGAGACACAGAATCTGAAGCAGGCCCCAGGCTCTGAGCTAGCTGTCAGCACAGAGCCTGACGCAGGGCTCGAACTCACAGACTTCAAGGTCATGACCTGAGCCAAGGTCCAATGCTTAACCAAGTGAGCCACCCAGGCGCCCCACTTTGTAAGCATTCTTGAGCCTTTTCCACATGTCTGTCTCAAGGCTTCACCTAAGCGAACTGTGCTGGGACACTGGCTGGGGGGGGGGGGGGGGGGGGGGGGGGGGGGGGGGGGGGGGGGGGGGGGGAGGCGAGGACCAGGCACCCTGGCTTGCCTGCATCTGTCCCAGGTGTTAGCACGAGAGTCTCACATCCCGGGAAACCCCTGGGTCCCAGGCAAACTGGGGACAGTTGGTCACTGTGGCTATGGAGCCTCCTCTTTGCAAGCACCAACCTGTTCATGGCTAGAGCAGTGCTGTTGGTAAGTGGTACAGCCCCTGAGCGTGGTCCTTGGCCAGCGACAGGGTATCCTCTGGGAGCTTGTTAGAAATGCATACTCCCAGGCTGCACGCTACACCCGCCTTTACAGCCTCACAGACAGCCTCTGATTCCCATGCAGATTATAGTCCAGAAGAGCTGCTCTAGAAGAGCGACCTCCAGCCTTGCTTTGCTCAGAAACACGATCCGGGCGACATCCACTTTTGAGGCACAGCTCTGTGGGAGCCCCGATTAGAACTGAGCCCAGGCTTTTGGGAGGCCAGTAAGGCACTTGGCCAGTTTGAAACCACCCCAGTGGCGAGCAGTGGTCAGTGATGGTCTCTCAGGGAAGGTTCCAGTGGGGTCAGGAGGCCTACAGAGCAGCACCACCAGCCTTTTCTCCCTGAGAACATAGGGGAGAGCAATAGTTAAGAGCACTGGCCTCACATAAGCTCTAACTTAAATATGTAAGAAGATAAATGAGTCAAAATATTGGTGTCTTCACTATGTGTGAATGCGGGGAGGTATTTGTTTTTAAAATTTTTTTACAGTTTATTTATTTTTGAGACAAAGAGAGATGAGCATGAGTGGGGGATGGACAGAGAGAGAGGGGGACATAGAATCCGAAACAGGCTCCAGGCTCTGAGCTGTCAGCACAGAACCTGATGCGGGACTCAAACCCACAAACCGTGAGATCTGACCTGAGCCGAACGCTTAACCGACTGAGCCACCCAGGCGCCCCACGGGGAGGTATTTGTGATGCCTCCTATCTGATCACACTATCCTCTGGTTCTCAACTTGAGTGTTGATCAGAAACTCTTATGGGGCTTGATTTTTAAAAACAAAAATGCCAAGGCCACACCTCGGACGTCCTGCATCAGGGTCTCTGGTGAGGGGCCAGGTTTCTGTGGCCCGGGGAAGTCCCCCTGGGGGTTCTGAGGGGCATCCAGGGACCAGAACCACTAAGAGCAGAGGAGTCTGCGCCCCACTCAGCCCTGGCCTTTGCCATACTGCCTGTCACTGTCCTTCCCTTTAGAAGGCACTGAAGGCTGACAGGGATGCCTGGCCCCTCACCTACGTGGGCCAAATGCTCTATTTTGGGGGGTGGTTGTTGGGGAGGAGGGAATGGTGAGAGACTAGCCTCTAGAGAGCTCAAACCCTTGGGATGCTTAGGTACACAGTGTCTGAATATAGAAACCTTGACCCCATGAGAAAGAGAGATGGCAAAACTTTCACTTTCTGGGGACAGACACCTTCCTGAACATGCCTCGGGGCCTGGCTTACCCTTGAGTTCGATTTTGAAGGTCAAGGGGGAGTTAGCCAAGGAGCCGAGGTCTGGGTGGGTGGTAGTGCTCTAGGCATGGAGAACAGAGGGGCAGCCCTGGGTGAGTGTAACAATGTCACTGTAGTAAGAGGCTCGACCAGGCCTGAAAGCTTCTTGAATCTTGGGAGGTGGTGCTCCATCTTGACGGTGACAGGGAGCCACAGGAGAGTTCTCAGCAGGAGGATGGGGAGTGCCATCACATGTGCACTCACAGAGATCACGTCAGGGTTGGAGAAAGATTTTTAAGCCCGGAGGCAGAACATCCAAATAAGAGGTTGCTGTGAGGTCCAGGGTATTTGAAGGCCTCTATACCAAGGCCACAGCAACAGAGGGAAAGGACACCATCCAGTCACATTTAGGAGGTAGAATGACTGAGACATGGTGACTTGAATGTGAGCAATAAGTGGGAGGGAGGGAGGCACCTGGGTGGCTCCGTCAGTGAAGTGTCTGACTTCGGCTCAGGTCATCATCTCGCAGTTCGTGAGTTCAAGCCTCGCGTTGGGCTCTGTGCTGACCGCACGGAGCCAGCTTCGGATTCTGTGTCTTCCTCTCTCTCTGCCCCTCCCCTGCTCATGCTTTGTCTCTCTCTCTCTCTCTCTCTCTCTCTCTTTCTCTCACTCTCTCAAAAATAAATACTAAAAATTTGTTTAAAAAATAAATGGGAGAAAGGAGTTGAGGTAGACACTCAGGTTCCTGGATACGCTGAGTCTGGCGAATGGTCACTGGGGTGGAGGTCAGCGGGAGGGAGGAGGGAAGCCTATGGAGGAGAAGGTAAGGCCCTCTCGCTGGAGATTCCTCTGTGCAGTGGACAGACCATGTGGGGAGGAGAGACACTGAGATCTGGGGAAGCAGCAGGGAAATGACAGGAGGCTCGGGAGGGTGGCGCGGAGAGGGCGTCAGGGGCAGAGTGAGGTGAGCAGAGGGTCACAGACAGGCAGACCCCAGCTACAGGCAGGGTGGTGTGTGTGGGAAGGGGGCTGTCTATTTTCATGACTTTGGATTCTTTTGAATCCCAAATTGGCTCAATTCTGCCTACAATGACTAAATTAGGAGTGGTGCCTGGGGTCAAAAGGAGTTCAACACTAAATGGTTTGTTTTAGGCGATTGTTGGTGGCGGCCTTCATTAGGAGCTGTTGGTAAAAGCCCCTCTTACCGAGGCTGCTTGAATGAAAAAGGAAATTAGAACACAGGACGAGTTAAAGGTGTGCCCGCTCCCCACGCCCAGGGTAGTGATGGGCCTCTGCACAAGGGCAGAAGAGGTCTGAACAAGGGCACCTAAGGCAGAAGGAAAGGCCCAGAAGCTGCTGGTCTGCTGACCCCACAGGGTCCTTTCTTCTTGTGCCACACGCAAGAGGGGGCGGGGGAGGGGGCGGGTGATTCACACCCAGGAAAGGAAGAACCGGAAAGGGAAGTCTGCAATCCTACGCGAACCCTGTGGCCACTTTGGCGCCTGCCCGGGCTGTGGCGGTCCGGCTCTGGAGGCGGCCTCGGGTCCCCTCAGGCGCTCAGCCCTCAGCCCTTATCCGTCTTGCCCAGGGAACAGGTGCAGTTGCAAAAGGATCCCCAGGTGTGATGTTGCGTCCACCGCCAGGGGCCGGGCACCTTGGAGCTCCTTCTCAGGCTTTTCACTCCAAGCCTGTTTTTCTCATAGACATAAAGGAGGAACTAACCCCACGGATGCCCGGATCTTGGACTTCTGGCCCCCAGAGCTGTGGGACAGTTCCTTGATGAAGCCACCCAGTTTGTGAAATCTGTAACGGCAGCCTCAGCAGATTAGTACACGTCTGTTCAGATGACTGGGGGCAGGAACACATCGGGCTACACCTTTCGTACTTGGGAAAAGGTGACCTCTTTCAAGAAGGGAGGGGGGGAAGCCGAGAGTCCTGCAGCGGTTTTTTTGGTCTGATTTATCTATTTGGCCGGTTAACATTCCAGTTTCTGCACAAGTCACGGCTCGCTCATTCCCACTCCACAGCCTGTGTGACTCTCCTCTCTGCCTCTTTTCACTTATTCACTTACTTGTCCACTGTCCATTTACTTATTTGGCCATTCAATTCATTTTTTGGGTCCACGTTCTGTGAGCCAGCCCCTAGTGCTTCTAGATACTGGGCACATGGTGGGGAACGAGGCAGACAAGAGGCCTGTCCAGGACACCTGGGTGGCTCAGTAGGGTGAGAAACCAACTTCGGCTCACGTCTTGATCTCACAGTGGGTGAGTTCGAGCCCTGCATCCAGCTCTGTGCTGTCAGCACAGCGCCTGCTTTGGATCCTCCGTCTTCCTCTTTCTCTGCGCCTCCCCTGCTCATTCTCTTAAAAACAAACATTAAAAGAAAAAACAAGACATGGAAAATCTTAAAATTAAAAAAGAGAGAGAGAGGGCTGTCCACAGGGCACTTTTGTTACAGTGTGAGGCCAGGGCATTAATCACACAACACTGAAGTCAGTGTCGGTGACGTGATGTGTTAGGTGCTGCGGTGACAGAAACAAAGTGTCTGGGGCGCCTGGGTGGCTCAGTCGGTTAAGCGTCTGTCCGACTTCAGCTCAGGTCACGATCACACGGTTCGTGGGTTTGAGCCCCGCGTCGGGCTCTGTGCTGACTGCCAGCTCAGAGCCTGAAGCCTGTTTCAGAGTCTGTGTCTCCCTCTCTCTCTGACCCTCCCCTGCTCATGCTGTCTCTTTCTCTCAGAAATAACTAAAAAATTAAAAAAAAAAAAAAAGAAACAAGGTATCTGAGGGTGGTTAGCTGGGGGTCCTCATCTCCCGACCCCGCCTGCTGCCATGTGGGGACAGAGATGGCTGAGATACATATGAACAGACTTGTCATCCTGGCAAATGTTTTGCTGGACACAAAAACTTGTACATCTTGAGCAGATAGGGGGACCTTAGTTTGTGCCTGTCCCCTCTGCAGCTCCCTTTTTGGGGACCAAGGGACTGTCTGGCCACGTGGCATGGACAAGTGACATCCTCAGGGTCTGGATTTTCTAGATAAATACCACAAGGTGATAACACCAAAGGGTTGTGAGAGACTCAGGTGGTCTCTGCAGGGAGTCAGGAGGTGGGGGGTCACAAAGGTGGCACTGGGCAGTGCAACCGAAGAGGTGTCTCCCTGGAATCACCAGCACCACCTGGGACCTTTTGACATGCAAATTCAGGCTCCGCTGCAGATCTACTGAACCAGGAACTGTGGGGTGGGGCTCCCCCACAGGTGCTGATGCTCCAGAAGTTGAGCAAACACCAGCATTGGGTACAAACATGACTGGGACAAACACGGTTCAGTCTGAGAACTGGCCTTCCGCGTACTGAGGTTGTGTTCTCTTATGTTTAATAAGGGCATAACAAAAAGCACCTGCTATCACGGACTTCTAAAGTTGTGAATAGTATATTAGACAATGCATGTGAGTGCCTGGGATTCAGTACAAATACAGTAAATGCTAGCTAGTTACTCTTTTATTATAATTATTATTCTCCTATCTGCTTATGGGGAACAGGCCTTCCTACGCACAGCTTTGGAGCAGTGAGAGATTGTTAGAAAACTTCAGCGTGACCCAAGCTCCCTCTCAAACTGGCAGCCTGGCTGGTGGGGGAGAGGGGGCTCTCTGCTGCCCAGCAGAACTGGTGAGGCCGCCTCGTGTGGGGCCTATAGTTCTGAGAGAGTTGTCAGGAATCTTGGCCTCAGCTTGTTCCAGGAAGTATGGCTTAAGATAAGGTTATGAGTGCACACCGTCATTACACCACTAGACAAGGTAAACCAGGTGTCTCTGCAAGATAAAGAAGGAAGGCGGGTGGCATTTTGGGAGGGAGAGGGTTCTGAGAGGGGGAGCAGAGTGATAAACAGGTCTGTGTGTGAAGGGGATGGAGCCGGAAAGATCTGAATGTTCCCCTGGCCTCGTTGACTTCTGGATTAGGTCATCCCTTAGAGCACCTCTGTTTGAGGCCCAGAGAGTAGGAGGTTTCCAAAACTGTAAAAAATCTCAGTGCTTGAAACAGCTTTGCCACTGCTGGTGACCACTGCCCTAAGCAGTTCAGGAAGGCCAAGGGAAGCTCGCACACAAGCCGAGCTCAGGTCTAGAAAGAGCATTTCCTGCCTAGGGGGGTGGGGGCTGGGGAGCATGGCATTAAGACCCCCAGGACTGGTCACATGTGCAACCAGGCCGGACACAGGCCAGCCTCTGTTTGCTCGGGAGCCGAGGTGGGACCCCCACGCCTCATCAGAGGCTTTTCTTCAGCTCTTTCCAAAGATTCTCTAGGAGGTAATAACTCAGTTGTGGGGCCAACACGTCAGGGTCATCCTGTCCTAGAAGAGGAAACATCCATCGCCTAGCTTGAAGCCCATGGTTGCTAAGATGAGACCCTGTAGAGGCCAGGAGGCAGCGGTGTCCCTTGAGGTCAGAGGGCCTTTGCCAAGTCTGCACAAGTGATGACTTCTTGCACTGCTCTTGAGTTAGGTTTTCCTCTGCGATAGGCTCTGTGACCCACCCCAACTCCTGCATAGATAACCAGGAGTCTTCCCCTGGTTGGCTCTCCTGGCTTCCCCTCTGGGGCTCCCAATGTGGGGTGAGATCCCTAATACTCCAGGAGAAGCTAAACCTGGCCAGGGACAAATCAGAGAGAGAAAATAAAAGGTTACCTATTCCTGTCGACCTTACATTTGGATATAAATTTTCCTCTGATCATCCTTATTTTTATTATTTAGATGTCTCTTTTATTATCCAGATTCTTAACAGCCATATAAAATTGTTTATGAAAAAGACATTTTTAGTGCTAATCTACTTCTTATCTCTAAGAGGGATGACATGTAGGGAAGAAAACTAACCCCCAGGTACAGGGCACAGTCATGGCTAAGACACATGAAAAGGCATGGTGGTGGGTGTGTGTGTGTGTGTGTGTGTGTGTGTGTGTGTCTGCGCTGAGTTGACCACTGTGCCCACCCACTCAGTCTCTTGATCCCCTCCCTTCCCTGTCCCTGCCCACACTTCCTGTTCCCTTCCCAAGGGAGAGGATCAGAGGCCACTTGAGGGGGCACGTTTCTCTACCCCTGCTCCGTCGCTCCTCAGTCTCTCCTCCTGTGAGTCTCACCCAGGGCCCTCGCTGAATGTGGCTTCTTGGCCCATCCACCTTCACGCACCCTTCTGACATCCTCTCCCCCCAGCCTGTCCCAGTCTCAGGTCATTCAGTGGCCCCTAAGCCTCCAGCATCTAACTCTGTCTCCCCCTGAGAGCCCCATGCGACTGCCCATTGCTGCTGGTGATAAACCCTGAACCTGAACCCACAGTGATGCGTGCATCCTGTGTTGTCCAGGAAAGACTCCGGGCCTCAGGCTTTGTGTGATTTCTCTGTTGAGAGAAAGTATACAGCACGGTGTGAAGGATCCTGGACACAGGAGCTCACCCACCTGGGTCTGTATTGCCACTTACTGTGTGCCTTGGGCAAATCTCACCTGTCTTTGTTGTTGTTTTCATTGTGGTAAGATACACATTTATCATTTTAACCATATTTTTTAATATTAATTTTTTAATGTTTATTTTTATTTTTGAGAGAAAGAGAGAGAACAGGAGCAGAGGAGGGGCAGAGAGAGAGAGAGAGGGAGACACAGAATCTGAAGCAGGCTCCAGGCTCTGAACTGTCGACACAGTCCCCTCCTCGGGGCTTGAACTCCTGAACTGTGAGATCATGACCTGAGCCAAAGTCTGACACTCAGCTGGCTGAGCCACCCAGGTGCCCTTCATTTTAATCATTTTATTTTATTTTATTTTTTAAATGTTTATTTATTTCTAGGAGACAGAGAGAGAGAGACAGCGTGAGCAGGGGAGGGTCAGAGAGAGAGGGAGACACAGACTCTGAAACAGGCTCCAGGCTCTGAGCTGGCAGTCAGCACAGAGCCCGACGCAGGGCTCGAACCCACGAACCGTGAGATCGTGACCTAAGTGAAAGTCGGACACTCAACTGGCTGAGCCACCCAGGTGCCCCTCATTTTAATCATTTTAAAGTATACAGTTCAGTGGCATTAAATACATTCATATTGTTGTGCAAATCACCACCACCCAGCCCCAGGACTAATCTTGCAAAACTGAAAGGAAACGAAAATTCTGACAACATGGTATAATGTGGATGACGTGTGAAGACATTTTACTAAGTGAAAGAGGTCCGTCACAGAAGGACAAATGCTCCCTCATTCCGCTTATATGAAGTACCTAGAATTGTCAAATTCACAGAGGCAGAAAGTCGAATGCTAGTTGCCCTTGGCTGGGCAGAGTGGGAAGTAAGCAGAGTTTCAGTTTTGCAAGATGAATAGAGTTTTGGAGGTTGGATGCGGAGAATATATTGAACACTAATGAACTGTATGCTTAAAAATGGCTAAGGAGGTAAATGTGTAATTTACCACAATGTAAACTTTTTAAAAATAAAAAACCTGAAACTCTGTACCCTCACCTCTATTTGCCTCAGTTTACTCATTTGTAAAATAGGTATTATCATACTACCCCTTTCAGAGAGTACAATTGTAAGGATTTGTTGAGTGATGTGTGCAACACATCAGTGACCGGCCACCTGAATGCCCTGTGTCAGCTATGACTATTAACTAGTCTTTCATGCTGAGCAGGGTGGGGCAGAGATTAGTAGATCTATTTTTCAGAGAAAGGGGACTGGGATGATAGGACAAGGCGGGGGGGGGGGGACTGGAGGGGTAGGGGAGTCCATTCCAGGACCTTGGGAATCTGCCCTTGGGAATCTGCCCTCCTAGACAGAGGAATTCCTTAAGGCTTGTTGACCTGAGCACCTGGGTCCCAGCCCAACTCCCTAAGTCTGCCAATTATGTAGACTCTGATCATGTTGAATTTGTGGTCATTTATACGCAGCAGGCTAGAATTCCTGGGTCTTTGACTTAACAAAAGGGTGACCTGAACTCAGTTTTGCACAAACCAGATTGGTTGAGGGCAAGGGAGATTTCTGAATGTCTTCACAGAAGGAACCACCTCTAAGTCCTTCAGCAGGATTTCCAGGAATATGGTTGCAAATTGCCTTACCTTCCAGTTGAGTAGAGTCTCAGAGCAGTTTTTTAAAATATATTCATGAAAAAAAAAAAGGCTTATGAAACTGTAAATGTAGTTACATGTAATAAGCAACTGTATTTAAAGGAAAAAAATCCCAGCCTTGAAAATCTGGGAAGAATCATCCTCTGTTATTGGGGTGCCCCCACAGTGAAGCCTGGGTCTGGGCTCTCTCCTCCTCATGGATGCCCTCCACGACTGTAGACAGTAGTTGAGCAGAGACGCTCCCCTCCGCCCCCGGTCCTGTGGAAAGATCCAGCTGCAAACGGGAAGCAAAGACTAATGAACCAAAAAGGAGATTCCTCCAAGGGGTTTTACAGCATCTGTCGGACCAAATGTTTTCTGACGTTCGTACTCACTCTCTTGGGATCTCGCTCCAATGATTCTAATGACCTCATCCTCTCCCTAACTTTTGCCCTCAGGCCAGACCGCAGGCCTGTGCGGCCAGTCCCCTGATGGAGGGAAGGCGGCCCCTCTGGGTCATTGCATCCTGTCCTCTGGGTGTGTGTGTGGATGGGGATGAGCTAGCATGGCCCCTGGGAGTGAGGCCTCAGTCCCCCTCTCTCCTTCCCTCCGCCCTCCATCGCAGGCAGTGGCTGCAGCACTAATGCTGGGGATGCTGGAGATAACTGGTTTTTCTTCGTTTCTGTTCTCTAGCTTTACCAGGCTTAAGTGACATACAACACCCCACGCATATTTCAAATGTGCACTCCAAGACGTTTTGCCACATGTAAACACCCATGAAACCATCACCAGGAGATACATACCCATCCTCCCTCCCCTCCACACCCCTATACCCCTCCCAGACAACCACGGGTCTGCTTTTTGCTATTACGCATTCATTTCATTTTATAGAATTTTATGCAGACGGAAGGGTTCTAGATTCTTTTACTCAGCATAATTATTTTGAGATTCATGGGCATTTGTGCACAAGTCTTTGTGTGGACATCTGCTTTCAGTTCTTCTGGGTAAATAGCTAGGTGTGGACTAGCTGGGTCATATGATCGATGCGTACTTATTTAAGGAATTGCCTCACTGTTTGCCAGAGTGTTTATTCCATTTGATATTCCCACCGGCAGTTCAGGGAGTTCCAGTCGCTCTGCATTCTTGCCAGTATCTGATACTGAAGGCCTTTCATTTCATCCATCCTTACACCTGTTTAGTAGTATCCTGTGGCTTTGATCTGCATTTCCCTAACTAATCATGTGGAGCATCTCTTCATGTGTTTATTTGCCATCTGTGTACCTTCTCTGGTGGCATGTCTATTTGAATCTTTGCCGCTCTTTAAAATTGGGTTGTTTTGGGGGCGCCTGGGTGGCTTAGTCGGTTAAGCGTCCGACTTTCGCTTAGGTCATGATCTCGCGGTTCGTGGGTTCGAGCCCCACATCGGGCTCTGTGCTGACTGCCAGCTCAGAGCCTGGAGCCTGTTTCAGAGTCTGTCACTCCCTTTCTCTCTGACCCTCCCCTGCTCACACTGTCTCTCTCTCTCTCTCCTAAAAATAAATAAAACATTAAAAAAAATTAAATTGGGTTGTTTTTTTATTATTGAGTTTTGAGAGTTTAAAAAAAAATACAGAGCTATGCACAAGTCCTTTATTAGATATACGCACCACGGTCTGTGACTTGCCTTTTTATTCTCCGAAAAGGGTCTTATGAAGAGCACAAGATTTCTATGAAGTCTAATTTATCAGCTTTTATGGGTCATGTGCTGGCATCAGGTCTAAGAAATCTTTGCTTAGGGGCACCTGGGTAGCTCAGTGGGTTGAGCGTCTGACTTCAGGCTCAGGTCATGATCTCGCGGTTTATGAGTTTGAGCTTCGCGTCAGGCTCTGTTCTGACAGCATGGAGCCTGGAGCCTGCTTTGGGTTCTGCGTCTCCCTCTCTCTCTGCCCCTCCCCTGCTTGAGCCCTCTCCCTCTCAAAAATAAGTAAACATTAAAAAAAAAAAAAAGAAATCTTTGCTCAACAGAAGGTCACAAAGGTTTTGTCTTATGAGCTCTTCCAGATAGTTTACAGATTTGGTTTTACATTCAGGTTTATGACCCATTTTGAGTTAATTTTTATCTATGCTGAAAGGCATGAATCCAAGTTTATTTATTGGCATATGTATATCCAACTGTTCCAGCACCATTTGTTGAAAGGACTATTTTATTTTCACTGAATTACCTTTGTACCTTTGTAGAAAATCAGCTATACATTTATTTTCTGGGGCTGCCTAACAAAATACCACAAACGTTGTGGCTTGAAAAAATAGAAATTTATTCTCTCACAGTTCTGGAGGTCTAAAGTCTGAAATCAAAGGGTTGACAGGCAGCACTCCCTCCAGAGGCTATAAGTGGAGAATTCTCTTATCTCTTCCAGCTTCTCCTGGCTCACACATTCCTTGGTTTGTGACAGTATTACTCCAATCTCTGCCTCTGTCTTTCTCTGGCCTTCACCCTGGGGCTCTCTCAGGATCTTCCCCTCTTTTTTTTTTTAATATAGGTTTCACATTCAGTGCAGAGCCCTGTGCAGGGCTCAAACTCATGACTGTGAGATCAAGACCTAAGCTGAGATCAAGAGTCAGATGCTTCACCAGCTGAGCTACTCAGGCACCTCCCCTCTTCTTACATGTCATTGGATTTAGGGCCTATCCCACTGTTTTTCCAAATAAAATCCACATTCATAGGTCCTGGGTGGACATCTACTTTGGGGGACTTGAGGGGATACAAGTCAACCTACTACATTCATCTATGTGTGGGTCTATTTGGTTACAACAGCTTTATAATAAGTCATGAAATCAAGTAGTGTTAGTTTTTTGGCTTTGTTCTTTTTCAAAGTTGTTTTGGCTATTCTAGTTCCTTTGTATTTCCGCATGAATTTTAGAATCAGCATGTCAATGTCAATTTCTACCAAAATGACTCTTGGGATTTTTTTTGAGATTGTATTGAATCTATCTGAGGAGAATTAACATCTTAACAAATATTGTGTCTTCCAACCTATAAACAAGTTCTGCTTCTCTATTTATTTAGACCTTCTTTAATTTCTCTCATCAGTGTTTTGTAGCTTTCAACATACGTGTCTTTCACATCTATTGTCATGTTTATCCTTTTGCATAGTTTTTGATGCTATTCAAATGGGTATTGTTATTTTAATTTCAGTTCTGATTGTACATTGCTAGAATATAGAAAAACAATTGATTTGAGGCTACTTGCCAGTATTTTGCAGTCTTACTAAACTCTCTTATTAGTTTCATGGCTTTTTTGTAGAGTCAATTAGATTTTCTTCATATTATCTGGGAACAAAGACAGTTTTACTTTTTTCTTTCCAATAGGGATTTCTTTTCCTTCCCTTATGCATTGGCTGGAATCTCCAGCACAATAAACATGTTGAGAGTGGACATTTTGATGTGCACCTGATCTTAAGGAGGAGATATTCAGTCTTTCATCATTAAATATAATGTTAATTGTATGTAATAAACTATAAAAAATATATAATGTTAATTGTATGTAAAGTGACCAATCATCCCAGTTTTCCAGGGACTGAAGGGTTTCCTGGGCTACACCACTTTCAGTGCTAAAACTAGGATAGTCTCAGGCAAACCAGGACACTTTTCACCTTAATTGTAGGTTCTGGGCCAGTTTCAGTGATTATTTTTTCTCCTCGTTATGGGCTGTGTTTTCCTGTTTCTTTGCATGCCTGATAATTCTTTATTGGATGCTAGACATTGTGAATTTTACTTTGCTGGGTACTAAATATTTTCATATTCTGATAAATATTGTTGAATTTATTCCAGGATGCAGCAATTTTATCCTTTCATAGCTTTAAGATGTGTTAGGTGAGATGAGAGCAGTATTTAGTCTAAGGCTAATTATTTTCCACTACTGAAGTAAGATCTTCCTGAGCACTCTATCCATAAATTATGAATTTTTCCAGTCTTACTGGGGGGAATAGGGAGTATTCCCAGCTCTGTGTGAGCTCTGGGTACTCTTTCCTACATCCCTTTCGGTGGTTCTTTTCCCTAACTTGAAAGTTGGGAGTAGTTTCCTCACATACTGTGGGTCAGTGCTCTGCTTAAAACTTGGAGATTCCCAGGGTCCTCTCTCCATGCAGCCCTCTCCTCACTCACAAAATCTGCTGAGGTCTACCTGCATCATGTCTTAGACATTCTCTTAAGACAGTAAATGGAGGCAGCTGCAGGGCTTGCTTTGTTTGTTTCCCACCTCTCAGGTGTCAGTGATCTTTGCTGCCTGATGTCCAGGGTCTTGGAAACCATTTCCTACATCCCTCCATCAGGCTACGTACGAGCTTCCAGAAGGCAGGTACTATGCTTGCTCCATCAGGCTGGGTGTGGCTGGTGAGACCTGGCGAGACCTGGGCCTCCCCTTTCTTCCTTATGCCTTCCTCAAAACATGTTCTAACATATACTTGAGTCCATGGTATTTCACTGCATGATTATTCTCCCCGAGTACATTTGCTTCCATATGACAGAGATTAAGCTGCAGTCCCTTGGGGCTGCTCTTTCTTCTCTCAATGGCTCCTGAGACCACACATCCTCTGGAAGTCTTCCTGGATGGAGTGGGATAGATGATGCGTGTCCTTGCCACACAGTTTGCCCGTGAGTTTATGAATCCTTTCCCCCTGGTTTGCCATTATCCCCAGGATTCCTAGAACTACTGTTCCCAACCTTGGGTTTCCCCAGGAAGGTTTTAATCAACTTTACCTGTTCTGTGGGGACATATGGAACTTATAGTTTGAATAACGTTGGAAAATATTGCTGGCACCATCCCACTCGTGGAGATTTGCCGAGCATATTAAGATGTTAAAGGCCCTGATAAATATTAGAGAGACTTGTTTGCTTTGTTTACACATATTTTCTAAATGTGTTTGATTCCAGTAATTCTTATTTGATCTCAGAATCTCTCTGGATTATTTATTGTTCTTAGGAACATGCTTAAAGAAGCACTAACCTAAATCATCATGAACAAATGTGAGAGTCTTCTGTGCCCTTCTCCTCCTAGAGACCACATCAGATGAACGTTAGTTGAGCAAATGATTCAAAGAAAGACTTTACAGTCATTATCAACAGCCCATTTTCACTTTATCGCTACAGATCCAGCTGGCTTTTCATGGGACTCTTGTGAGCCTCGCTCACAGCATGGTCAGTGGCCCCCTTCCCCACCCTGTCTTCTTTGAACCTCACTTGGGTCATTTGCTTCTATTTGGAATTGGTTTAATGTAACATGAGCAAAGGCTGGGGCCACGGACTTATAAGAACGCAGAGAAGGGGAGGACCAAAATTTAGGGGACACCCTTCACGCTGAATTCTATGTGACAGACACTCCCTGGAGTTATGTGCTGTGCTAGCCCTACAGAAGGGATCGAATGTAGACATTCTATGGGTTTTCTCACTTCCAGATCTCCGATCATGCCGTTGGTCTGCGTGCAATGCTCTTCTGTACATTCTCTTGTCAAAATTCTACTCCAGTCCTAGTTAAATGCCACCTCATTGAAACCATCCCAGGTTCCTCAGGGGATATTAGTGTCTTCTTTCTCTGTACTCCCATGGTCTTATCAGAGTCTGCCTTTGAATATGGTTAGTTGTGTCCAAGCCTTCCTCCCTGACAAGAGTGTGCATTTCATAAAAACTGTGACTCTGTCTTATTCATTTCTGTATCCCTGGCTCTTAACACAGGGCCTGGTCTGGCAGAAGTTCCTGAATCGTTTGAAAGGCAAGTGAATAAATGAGTGGAGGGAGAGTTACTGGAAACTCCAAAGATCAGCCATCCTCAGCCCTTCTGGGTGAGTGTTGGGTGTAGCATACAAGAGTTTTTCAAGGACTCAGGGCAAGATGAAAAGAAAAGAGGGGCACCTGGGTGGCTCAGTCAGTTAAGAGTCTGACTTTGGCTCAGGTCATGATCTCATGGTTCGTGGGTTCAAGCCCCGCTTCGGGCTCTGTGCTGACAGCTAGCTCAGAGCCTGGAGCCTGTTTCAGATTCTGTGTCTCCCTCTCTCTCTGACCCTCTCCTGCTCATGCTGTCTCTCTCTCTCAGAAATAAATAAAACATTTTAAAAAAAGATGAAAAGGAAAGAGAGGAGTTTGAGACATTAAGTCACATGTATCAGTTCTGGACAAAGCCAGGGAAATGGTGACACTCACTCAACGTCCAGCCTGCTGTGTTGATGTTATGATGTTGCTAGACATTAAAACCTAGTAGATGAATGTTCAGTATCCTGAGTGAGGACCTCCCCCCCCCCCACCAGCACACACAACTGGACACTTTCATGTGTACACAGGGACAACTTTGGCAAATACGGGAATTATCACATGTGGTCACATCTATGTGGAGACACGCGGGTGTGTACTTGGATGGCCGGGCAAAGAGATGCATGAGGTATACAAGAACACACACACACACACACACACACACACACACACACACACACACAGGCTCAGCAATCTTTGAGAGCCCAGGAACACAGCAAGTGTGATAACAGGTAGTCAAGGGTGGGGAAGTGAGAGCTCTGAGCAAACAGATGGGCTGTCTGTTGATAACCAAAGCCAAGGGAAACTTGGAAAGACTGAACATTGATCTCCTCCCCGCCTTCCCTTCCTCTTTTCCAGAGAGTAGTCTGGGACTTAAGGCAACAAGCCAGCAAGATCCTTCCAGCATTGCCCCCCTGTGAGCACCACGGTGTCTGATACTCAGAAGCCGGAACCATCAAGGATCCAGCTAGCTTAGACCCTGCCTGGCGCAGCTCTGCACCAGATGGCAGGGGTGGGGGCTCTGGGAAGGGGGCAACTCAAGCTAATCCCCTCCTCTGGCCACCCCGCTGCAGTGAGCTGGCTAGTTCCAGCCTCCAGCACCGGCCTTACATCCTGCCTGTATCTTGTTCCAGTTGCTGTCATTATAGTCACAGTGTGTGTGTGTGTGCATGTGTGTGTATGAAAGCTCACACCCCTGGGTGACATCTATCTGGTCAGGAGCTCCCAAGGGCAGGGATCATGCCTTCCACAGTGAGGCTGAGCCTCTCTCTCTTGAGCGAAGACCATGACTCCCTGGGCTCCTCCAGGGGGAACAGACACTGCTTTCTCCTCACCTGCATATACCCTGAAGGCCCCAAAGGAAGGTGGTTTCTCAGTTGGGTTTCTATCAGTGGGCTGTTGCACTCTCCCCCCTCCAGATCATTTGGGAAATCCTGGCTGCAGAGGGTTTTTAATATGGGGCCCTAATGAGCCTCCAGACTTCGAATTTCAATCTCTGGCAGGTTCAGAGGCCACAGACCCGGGAAGTGATCACCTGCGTAATCCCAGCTGTGAACACCCCAAGGGCAGAGTCCTCTTGGGTTTGTTGGCATATTTGACTCCCTAGGGAGTTGTTGAGAACCTGAGGTTTCCTCAATAATTTACATCCATGCTCCTCCCTTGACAGGATCGCATGGCTCTGGACAAAGTCAGTGAACATTATCCCAGGAATCTGATCTCCTGGGTCCAGTAACAACGACAAAGGGAACAATGGTGAGGATTACTCTGAACTCTGGCCAGCACCTGGGAGGTCTGGACCCAGCTGGAGGCCAGTGACTTGATAGGCCACTCAGGCTCAGCAATGGCCTTCTACTTGCTGGGAGGTGGAGGGTAATTGAGAAAAAGGCAGCTGAATGCTCTGGGAGTCTTGGGAAAAGTGTTTGGCACAACCTCACTAGCCTGTGGGGCTCCTGAATGTAAACTGAGTGTCTGCTGGGCTTCTTGTTCCTTGTCCTTTTACCTGTGCTCATGCCCATCCTCTCCCCTGCTCCATGTCCTGGTTCGCCTGCATCCTCACCCCTCCGTCTTCCCTAGCCCCACTCCCTCAACATATACACACACTCAGAACTTTGGAATCTTCAAATAAGTCCCTCCTTGTCCCCTCCAGTCACCCAACTACCCTCCTTCCCCCCTTGGATGAGCCACTGGAGATAGACCATGAGCCTTCCTGACTGTTCACTGACCACAGCCCACTGGCCTCCTATACCTGTTCCACTGAAATGTTACCCCCCTCCCCAGCCATGACTAATATATCCACAAACACTCCCGGGCACCCGAATGTTCCACAGACAAGCTCTGAAGTTGTTATTTGTTCATCAAAAGTTTTTAAAATACTTCTCTGTGCCAGTAACTGAAGTATGATGTGAAGACAATGAGGGCCAAGGAGTTTATCATTTGACAGTAAGCAGAAATGTGAACCAAGCATAACGGATCTAATTGCTAAGCGCTATGACTGAAATATGCTCAGAATGTTATGGGAACCCAAGGGAAATGCATCAAACCAGGAGGGGAGGAGCAATTCGTCAGGGGAGACTTTCTGGGGGAATTGGGATGGAACTAAGTTTTGAAGGATGTGTGGGAAGTGAGTAGCAGAAATTGGGATTTGGGCTATAGGAGTCTTTCACTTTTAAGTGACAAGACAGATTTAAGTAAACCAGGGACAACAGGGTGAAGCTGGCCTCAGAACTCACACAGCATTCAGACTTGCTGCTGTCCTTGCATCAGGTCTGTTGTTCTTCTGGGTTGAATTCATTCTCTTCTAATAAATTCAGCTTCTTTCATATTTCAGGAGTCAGTTGGCCACAGGAAGTTCCAGGCTTATATCACCTTAGCTGCCCCAGCACTTATAAAAAAAAAAATCCCAGAGGAGGGCTCTGATTGGCCAAGCTTGGATCATGTGCCAATCCTGGGCCAATCACAGAGGGGTGGGATACTCTGCTTGACCAGGCCTGGCTCCCCTACCCATCCTGGGGAACAGGGGGCGGGATGCTGTGATTGGCAGCTCCATCAGGACCACATGGAATGAGTCAGGAGAGGGAACCCAAAGGAGAGAGTACTGAGAACACAAACAACAGATGTTCATACCATAGTACTTTCTAGCCAGAGCGAATCACATGTACACAACTATACAACAGCCATGGAATGTGTCTTGGAATAACTAGGAGTTTTATATAGCTGTATCTAAGGAAGGACTTAGGGGAGTGACAAGAAAGAAGCCTAGAGAAGAAGAAAAAATTGGGAGGGCCATATGTGCTAAACAACAGAGTTTAAATATTATCCTAAAAGCTATGCAGAATCTTTGGAAAATGTTATGTCATTTATTTGTATGATCAGATTTTTATGTTTGAGAAGAAAAAACCCTTTTGCCCATAGACCTGTTCTTTTCCCTTCTTCCCTATTTCAGTCAATGACACCCCCATTTCTCTAGTTCCATGAGCTAGAAATCTGTGGGCAACTTGGGGTCATCTCCCTCACAGCCAAGTGCTTCCTGTACCCTCTCCCCATTAGCCAATCCTTTTCTTTCTGTGACACTGCCTTAGTTCAGTCCTGGGTCTGTTCTTGCTAGGAATGTATGGGGGAGGAGGGCTAATGCAGACCAAGGAGGGAGGCTTCTATGCCCCCACCCATGCTTGGCTAGACCTGGTTCTTTCTGTTTCCATGATACTCACCCCTCTCCTTACCATCATCCCACTGCATTATAACTGTGTGCCGTCTGGCTCTGACACTCTGCTGTGCACCTATGCTCTGCAGACACCTCGAAGCATGAGCCCTGTGTTTTATTTCTAACCCCGGCTGCATGGATAGTGTCTAATACACTTAGACACTGCGTAAATTTTGTTGATTAATGAAAACACAAAGGAATAAATGGAGCTCACCTCCTGCCATTAACATAGGCAACTATAAACACACTGACAACTGAAAAAAGCAAAAGTTCTAATGCCTTGGTGAAGCCCTCTGAAACAAGGGTGTTTTCTTCTATCCTTGTAATCTCTCTTTTCAGTTTCCCTCTCTATATAATCTAGGTCTCTACCTTGTCCAGCCATTCATGATATGGAACTGAAATCTGCACTGTGTGTGTGTATGTGTGTGTGTGTGTGTGTGTGTGTGTGTGTGTGTGTACAAAATGCTTTTTGTTACCTGTTTTAATTTTTTTTTAAGTAAATAACATCCATATTTTGGTACATTGTGATTCATGTTACTTCTTGCAGCACATTTCACATTTGGTCATGTGAAGAGTCTGAGTTTACCCTTGGGATCTCTTATTTATTTATTTATTTAAAAAATTTTTTAAAATATTTTTATTTATTTCTAGGAGAGAGAGAGACAGCATGAGAAGGGGAGGGTCAGAGAGAGAGGGAGATACAGACTCTGAAACAGGCTCCAGGCTCTGAGCTGGCAGTCAGCACAGAGCCTGACACGGGGCTCAAACCCACGAACCACGAGATCATGACCTAAGCGAAAGTCGGACGCTTAACCGACTAAGCCACCCAGGTGCCCCATACCCTTGGGATCTCTTTATTGAAGGTTGAATGATAAGGAAAGACTGCTAGGCGTACCCTCCAGCTAATGGCCCTCAGCCACCACACACCAGTGTCCGGGAAGCACACACAGTAGCCCTTCACAGCCTTCCCGGGGTTTCTTTGGCTCTTTTTTTTTTTGAGAGAGAGAGATTGAAGCGGGACTTGTGCTCAGCCAAGTGGGGCTCGAGCTCACCCCAAGTGGAGCTGGTGTCCTCCTGAAGCAGGGCTCAAGGTCACTGGATGTGGGGCTTGAACTCACTAACTGTGAGATCATGACCTAAGTTGAAGTCAGAGCCACCCAGGGCCCTCTTTGGCCTCTTTCTCTGTGCAGATCTCACCTTCTCTGGAAAGCTTCTCAGACGGAGCCTGCCCTGCCCCCCGACACTCCTCTCTCTGGCCCTATCCCCACGACTCGTCTCTTCCAGGCTGGATCCACACATGCCTACCTGCTCGGAAGCCAGTTGGCCTCAGGCTTCAGAAAGACGGCCAGTCCTTGCTTTACACTTTGCTGTCTTTCCTTCCTTCCATCCGTGAGCTTCCTGGGAGTGGAGGAGCATGCCAATTGCTCATGTGCCCACCTCCCCCACTCCTATACTGTCTAGTTCCACTCTGGGCTCAGTCCCTCAACCTCATGGTGCACCGACAGTTGATGATCAGCTTTAGGGGAGGTGAGCAGCAGGCTGCTGTCCGACCTTTCATCTTAGCTGTCTGGGGGCATCTGTAATGTCTCTCTGTTCACCTTCAATTTTGGTCTCTCCCAGGTGGAGTGGAAAGAATACTGGGGCAAGAGTCAGCAGTGCTGCCAGACTTACCACCAATTAGTGCTGTGACCTTGGGGATCATTTATGACCCCCTGGCCAAAGCTTCCTCATTTATTTAAAAGAGAGGGCAACATCACTTACCCTCTTGTGTTTTGTGATGATCAAGTAACATTGGTGCATATAAAGTGCTAGCGAACTGTTGCCTTCCATGGCACCTATTACTAGTGCTGTTTTAACTCTGGTTCTCTTGTCAGTGGAACAGTAGATTACAAAGTGGCTTCGACTGTGAAGACATGCCTTGTCTCCCATGTCAAGCAGCCTGGAGGGGATTCCAAGATTCAGCAGCTTGCCCGTGTCCAGGCTCTGGATGAAATTCTGTATGAGGCTCTTGGGTTTCTTCTCACTGGGAGAGACAGCTGCTGCAGGCCTCTCAGGCCAACGGCTGGGGCAGGAAGGTGTGGGCCATGGGGGCGGGGGTGCCGGTTAGAAACGTGAACTGGCTGTGATCCAGCTCAGGTACTAGCAGGTGGGACAGAACAGGCTCTGGAGGGGCCTTGTTGATGGGAAAGAGGGAAGAGGCTCCCTGCCTCTCTCTTTGTTTTTATCAAGGAGGACAACCTTTCCCAGAAGCCCCCAGTAGACTACCCCTCAGATTCTATTGGCCAGCACTGGGTCACACTAATAAGCCGCCCAGTGGTATAGAATAAGATTCTAAACCAATCATGGTTCATCCATGGGGTCGGGAGAAGGGCCTCTCTGGCACCCAAGGAAAATTGGGGTTTAGCCAGCATGCAGGTGGAGGAGCCCTTCCTGCTGCCTCTGCTCGTCTCTCTCTGCCTCATTCCAGGCTCTGCATATCAGACCCTGCCTTACTCTGCCTAGTTCCTGCCAGCCCTCCAAAGGCATCTTCGCCATTTTTGTCTTCCTCTCCTGAGACTCAAAGTCCACTCCCTTCCCTCCAGACCCACAATACTTTTATACAGCAACCCCATCACTGTAATGGTGACAATTACCTGTACTTCTGGCTGTTAAGAAGCTGAGTCTTTCTCTTCCTGTGCCAGCTTTCTCAGATGATCAGGAAAACATTTCAGGATCTTGACTGTGCCTCTGAGTTCACGCTAGGCCTGGTGGGTGGATGTGTGCTGTGGAACCAAGTCAGAAAGCCTTCTTTTCCAGTACCAATCCCCAACATTTACACAGCACTGGAGCATTTAGCTTACCCTTGCCTGGACCCCTGTAACCTATCTTGACCCTCTTGAGAGCCCGGGAGGCAGATAGGCCAGACAGGGGCAATAACCCTCTTTGCCAGAGGAATCACACAGGGCTCTAGGTAATCAAGGCACTTGCCCAAGGCCATAGAGCTCCCAGCAGGTGGGTCTGGAGGGGGGGTCCTGGCTCTGGCCCCTAACTGAGTGGCTCTTCCAGGGCACCACAACCCCAAGACAACTCACAACTGGCCTGTTTGGATTGCAGGCAAGCAGGGATTTGACAGGCTCCCAAGTTCCAAATAACAAAGGCCCCTGTGTGTGCCAGGAAGAGAGCATAGGAATTCGGTCCAGTGGGATGCCAGGCACAGGGCAGCAAACAATGGTTATTATAAGTTACATTTACATAAGACTCTGTTGGTTTGAAAATTTCGCTCACAGACATTTCATCTGATATCTCAGCAACCCTGTGGGGAGGAGATGCCAAGGCTGATTACTATAGTATGTGTGGAAACTGAGGAAATGTGACCTTGCTGGCTAGAACGAAGCTGAGTTGTGACCTCCCCCTGAGGTGTCTGTTTCCCAGGCCTGGACTCCACCCCCTTGCAGACTAACATCATAAGCCTGCCCCTTGGCTCTCAGGTGCTGCGCTGGTCAATATGTCAACTAGTTTCTCAGGACTATGCAGAAAGTAGCTGGGGCTTAGAAAGTGATTTCAAAGGAAATGTGCCCAAGGGAAGAGGGCCTCGGGGTGGGAAGGGAGGGGGAGGGGAAGAGGCTCAGAACAGGCTGGCTGAGCCCAGGCCAGCCTCAGGCCGACAGCCAGGTGGAGCCCCAGAGAGCCTGCAGGCAGGAGTGGATTGAGGAGCAGGGTGATGAGACCTCCAGAGTTCTCAGGCCAGCAGGGAAGCTTTACTGGGCATTTACTGGGCGTTGAGGCTCCTTGTCTAGAAGGCCCCTAGGGATTAGCCTCTGCCCTGGAGCCCTGCATCATGGCCACCACCGATCTCTATGATGCCATCGGGGTGGTGTCAACATGCTGCTGTAGGGTGATGGAGCCTGGGTCTTTCCCCCTCCCTCGCCCCTTTGTCAGCCCATTCAGTAAGCACACTCAGTAAACAGCAGCTGCCTGGGCCCTAGCCTGTGGTCCCATCTCCTGTGCTCTGGGGCTGGGGAAGCGGGTTGCTCAAAGAATGAACAACTGCAGTCAGTGAGAAGACCTAGAGATTCACAGAACAATGGAAATGACATTTGGCCCACATATATTCTTGCCACCCCCTGCTCTCATACTCCATGGAGAGCTGGCTGTTAGTGAAATCTGGTGGCTCCTGTACAGACATGTTGGGTATTCCTCCCTATATTCCCTTGGCTCACTGTCTTCAGCCGCCATTGTGGTGGGACTCACACTCACCTTGGGTACGTCCCACCTCAAGCACACTCCCTGAGTCTCTTTGCTTTTGGCCTTGAGGCTTCTCCAGGGCCAAGGAAGCCTCTGTCACCCACTTCAGGGACAGCCCAGAAATTTGGAGATGTGAATGGCCACAGGGGCAGCCCTTACTCAATGGGGAACAGGAGGTGGAGGGTGAATGCCCAGCTTCCTGCAGAACTGAGCTCCCGCTGCCTACAATGGCAGCATCAACAATGCCTCCAATATTCACATTTCCTTGTCCCCTTTTCTTTAAACACTGTCTGATCCCTGACTCATTCTGGGAGTCATCTCCCAAATAAATCATCTGCACCCAAAGCCTTATCTCAGGCTTTGCTTTATTTTTAAAAAAATTTTTAATGTTTTATTTATTTCTGAGCAAGAGACAGCATGAGCAAGGGAGGGTCAGAGAGAGAGGGAGACACAGAATCTGAAACAGCCTCCAGGCTCTAAGCTAGCTGTCAGCACAGTGCCCAATGCGGGGCTCAAACCCACAAACCGTGAGATCATGACCTGAGCCGAAGTTGGGCACTTAACTGACTGAGCCACCCAGACGCCCCTTGGGCTTTGCTTTAGAGTGAACCCAAACTAAGACACTTGTCACTTGGACAAGGTGCATGATCGCCTCTGCCTACCTGGATTGCTGTATCTCCCAACAACCTTGCCCCTCCTAGATGGGTTTGGTGTGGTTTTACCAAGATCAATAAAGAAGAGGCTACACCTGGTGATCCATTTACATACTGGTGCCTCTTCCCTTTGCCACTGTTCCCTTCTCTGAGCAATTATACAGAAGCCCCCTGGAAAAAGAGTAAGTCACAGTGGCTAAGAGGACACATTCTGAGACCAGACACCGTGTATCTGAATCCTGGCTCTGCCACCATCAGCAGTGTGATCTTGGATAAGTGTCACCTACTTCTATGTGTCATTTCATTTATGTATATGTAAAATAGCGATAATAGTACTTGCTTCATAGGGTTGTTGTGAAGGTTAGTTACATGAGGTATGTACTGAAGTGCTTAGAGTATTGCCTGGCACACTAGTAATGGTATTTGTGTTTGCTACTCTTCTCTCCTCTTCCATAAAAGGCCTTTGTGCAATGCCTTGGGAGGAGGAACAGACAGGGGACACTGAGGACCCCCAGGGGCCTGGCTCCTCCCCATTTCTCATCTCCTTGATGGTCCTCTTGGCAGGACCGACTTCATAAATGTGTGACCTGCACCTGTTTTAATGCTCTGCAGTTGCCATCTTGAAATTCTTAAACTCTCTGAACCAGGGGCTCTGCATTTTCATTTTGCACTGGGTCCTACAAATTATGTAGCTGGTGCTGCCTGGTGGCTTAAATCTTGGGGAGAGGTCTCTGTGAGTGATGAGAGCAAAGGAAACCCTGTTCTCTGGCCAAGCTGAGTTCATGGTTTCTCGTCTCCTCTGAGGGCAGCAGAAGATGCAGGCAGAGTGGAACTTTTATCAGAGTCCTTGTGACCGACAATGGCTCATGGTGGGGAAGGCTGGAGGGGCCAGCTGGTCCAGCCCTTACCCGGAGCTGGGTTCTCCCACCCACCCCTGGCACAGGCTCACCCAGCTTCTTTGTGAATTCTTTCAGCGACAAGAAAGGATCCGTTTCATTGTTGAGTCTGATTGTAACTGCTCCTCATTCTTGTGCTGTGTTTAAAGCTCTCCAAAGCCTTTTACAAGGATTATCTCACTGGGTTCTCACCAACCTTCTGTGTGACAGGCATTTTCTAAGGAAGAAAAATTGAGGAAATGATAATTTCCAGATTAGCATCCCTTGATGCCCCCACTCAGCTTTCCCCCTTCCTTCTATCAGCGATTGAAATCTCACTTCATCTAGGAAGCCTGTCAGCCTATTGAAAGAGAAAGAAGAACACCTTAATTCTTTGTACTAAATTATTTTTCCCTTGGGCTGTAGGTAATATATTGTAAGACCTTTTTATCACATGTGCTTCACTTTGAATAACAGTCATGAGAATGGCATGAGCTAAACAGCCTTTTGATAAACTGAATCTTGTTTTAAATGTATTCAACTTCTGTTTAAAGAGGGAGAAAGCAGGATCACAGAATCTCCTTCCCTTATTGCCCGAAGAAGTAACGCAGAAATTTAAACACAAAACAAAAACACAATGACCTCAAACAGCCAGAGTCAATCACACAAGGTAGAACACACACTTTAAAAAGTGCCAGACAAGGAAAGAAATGGAAGCTTCTAGAAGCATGTGGTTTTGTCCCACCCCTGATTGTGGAAATATATCGAATGAAGAGATCCAGAGTATTTCACCACTGCCTTCCCATTTGGAGGGCAGCCACTAGAAGGGACGGGTATGACAAGGAACCGTCTGAGAGTGGAGGTCCCCAGTACCTGGGGCCTGAGTGGGCAGGAAGGGCTGTCCTTGGCTTGCCGTCTTCCGGGTAGAGTCCAAGGTTGACCAGATGGCACAGGAGGAGTAGCCCAGGTAGAGAAAGCCTCACCACAAGGACATGCCAGTTAGCACACACCTGTCCTACCAGATGTCTGTGACATTGTGTTACAGGGGCTCCTGGAAAGATACACTTATTGCTTCTCACTTGCTCAATAGACTTACCACTTTCTTATTTCCCCAGCTTCTGAAAAAAAAAAGTCTTTTCTGTTCATTTCCTTCTTGTCTGTAGTTTTCAGATTCTTTGTACCTATGTTCTATACCCAACACCCCCACTCCTCAGCACCCCGACCCAACAATGAATGCGTTCTGAATGGGAAACCCATGGGGCATTCTGCCGGACTGGTTTCTCTGTGTTAGAATCTACCACCGTGGTTGGGTCACTACCAGTGGGGCTCGTAAGGTAGCCCTCTTGTCATTCCTTTCTTTCCTCTTCCCATAATGAGTAAGTCAGTCTGAGTCAGTGCACCTGCTGACACACCAGGTTTTCCCATCATTCAGACATAACTCTAATTTATTCCAGTTACTATGCCTGATCTTACATGGAACAGAGTCTGAAGGTTGAGTAATCAACTATTCCACTTCTCTGCCCTCAAGGAGAAACTGCTTCATAAATTCCACATTCGTTAACTCATTCAATCCCTTGCCTTTTAAAGTAACCCTTTAGGAGACCAAAGCCAGGTTACCTTCAGCATAGGCCAGCCTAGGACTGCTCTGAGCCCTGTCATGCCTGGGCAGGCACAGATGCATCTCCATGAGTCACTGTTTATGCCAAGCTTCTCACCGGATGATGGTTTCTAAGTATTTCCAAGTCTCCTTTAGGAGACCTCTTCCGTAATCACACCTTTGCGCATCATCCTTTCTCTCTCATAGAATTGCTACTTCCTGGAGTTGATACCTTGAAGAAGTTCTGTAGTTGGTGGGCTGGACAGCCTGATGGGCAACTGGGCTCTTAGGGAAAGATCAGGCTTTGAAATATCACCTTCTTATCACCTGCCAACCCCACCCCCAGCAGAGGTAGCCCTCAGACCCATGCCTGCCATCCCAGTTCCACTTAGAGGAATCTCTGTCGTCTACCATAATACCTCAATAACCATAAGCTGTACTGATTCTAATCTGCCCATTTCCTGGTGGTACCCAAATTCCTAAGGACTGGGCATGTGCCATTTACGACTGGAGAATAACATGTCAATTATCAAGATACAAACTTCAGAGTCTTCTGCAACTAGAAAGGAAAACATTTACAAAATTACTGTGGCTTCCTGAATCGTCAGGATGCCTTCAGTGCAGGCTTTTATATTTTAGGATCATATGAAATATACATAGGCAACTATGGGCTGGTGGATAGCTTCCAGCTACTAGAAATTATATTTCCCTCCTTTTTGATAATTAGTTCAAGGTCTTCACCACAAGTGACATCATGTCTCAGAACCAAAAATAGGTCTCTATGAAGACTATGTAATGTCTTCTGTCAGGCAGATCCTATTTCCTTTTTATGTCTTACTCTCTTTACCTTCCTAATTGGCTCTCTGACCTCAAAGCTCTTTGTTGCTGTCGGGAGCCTTAAATAATGAGGTATAGTCTGACTATATGAGGTTAGGAGCTTGGTCATGCTGACTGCCTTGCAGTTTATCATGGAAACCCAAATGACCTAGGGCTCAGGAAAACAGGATGGTGTTATTACAGCCTATGTGATAGTGATAAAACTCTTATGAACCAAACAGGTCATGTGGCCTCCAGACATAATTTACATACTCTGTTAAACTCAACTGTGGTGGGATAAAACAGCCTCCTTTACTGAGCATTCAATACAATGTGCTTCACAGAAAAGATCTCATGTAATACTGAAAAGACCTCTTTGAAAGTTTCCCATTTAACATGTGAGGAGAGTGAGGTTTAGAGGATAAGAAATATATGAATGGGGCTGGGATTCAAGTTCATGGGCTGAGTCCTGGGTGTTGATGTCCTTCTGTGGGCTCCTCTTGGACAGGCCCTGGAATCCAGCAGCTGCCATGATGGAGGGACACTTGGGCACTAGAGGCACTGAATGTATTACCTGCTGCCAGTGTCATACCTGGAATTCAGAAATGAAAGGTACTGTTATGAGATTGAAATTTCTCCCCACTTCAGTCTACAGTCAGGCATTCTCTTTATCTTCTACTATACAGGGCAGAGATAAAAACAAAATGCATTTCATTTCCACCTCCAAAAAGATAAAAAGCATGGATTTCATACTTTTTTAGTGGCTAATTGTATCTCTGCAACAGCTGAGGGAACAGTTATAAAAAATAATCTAGGACTTGAGAACTATTATGTTTAAAACTGAGGAAAAGGAAATTACAGAAGCTGTTAAATCTATCACCCCTTTAAGAAGTGTACTTAATCCTTTAGATTTAACTCTTATTTACTCAAAACAAAAACCCAAACAGAGGCAATCTGTTCTTTGGGGGGGAAACATTTTAATGGAAATCAAGAGACCTGGTTTTAGTCCCCGTGATTCTGTTAAGTAGCCATTTGATGCTACCAGCAAGGGACCAAAGTTGCACCAGAATAAAATCTACCATCTCCCACCCAAGTATTAACCAGGCCTGACCCTGCTTAGCTTTCGAGATCAGACGAGATCGGGCGCGTTCAGGGTGGTATGGCCATAGACTAAAATCCGCCGTTTCAAAACAAGGTGAGTTCTAAAGTTTCTGTTAGCTCTGAAATGCTAAGGGCCAATGAGTTATGCATCAGTCAGTGCTGAAAATAATATAAAGATCACTCCCCAACAAAACCTCCATTCTTTTAGATATGTATCCTTTTGATTAATGTGATTTATATGAATGAGTGATGGATGAACATATCTAATCCTCTTAGTATTCAGAAATTCAAAAAAAACCCAAAAACTTCCAACTATTGAAATTATGGGCAAACTTGTTAAAGTGTGAGAATTCTTCTAGATCTAGCTAGTGGTCTTTATTCCAATAACTGAAGAATTGTTTCCTGTGATAGCTGGTCTTTAAAGATGGCTCTCAATGAGCCATTTAGACCTTTTTTTATTTAGACCCTTTTGTAGACCTTCTCACATTGAATCTGTACTGGCCCTGTGACTCACTTTGGGGCGCCTGGGTGGCTCAGTTGTTTAGGCATCCAACTTCGGCTCAGGTCATGATTTCATGGCTCGGGAGTTCGAGCCCTGTGTCAGGCTCTGTGCTGACAGCTCAGAGCCTGGAGCCTGCTTCAGATTCTGTGTCTCCCTCTCTCTATGCCCTTCTCCTGCTTGTACTTTGTCTCTCTCTCCTGCTTTCTCTCTCTCTCAAATATAAACAAACATTAAAAAAGTAATTTAAAAAAATGGATTGGCAGTGATTCACTTTAACCAAAGTGACATTATGCCAGTACTGGGTCTAAGCCAAAAGAAGTCTTTGTTGGCTTCTACATTTTGTGCTTTTTGGAGCCCCAAGGTGCCATTGCTCTCACTGTCTCACACTAAACTAAATATATCAGAGTTCAATACATCCAATACAGACAGGCCCAGATGCCTCATTTCCAATGCCATCCTTTGTCCTAACTGAAATGTGTACATTCGAGGGAAAGATAAAAGCCCTATTGTGGGCTCTAGATGCCTTGATTAAAAGAGGCTCCTTGTCACCAATATTTTGAATTGTCTCTTTGTTTAAAACAGTATCCTGGAGATGCCTAATGGCTCAGAGGCAGGCATTTCTTCTGCCAAGAGTGCAGAGTATCTGAAATGGCAGGTGGGACCCTCCACAGGTGAGCCCTGAGGATGTAGTCATAGGACAGAGTCCTCACAGAAGTGAATTTCCCAAAGACCGCCATGTTGGAGTACCCCCTGAGGTCCTCATGGGTCAGGGGTGTATGTACCTGTTTAGAGAGTAGCCTTTGGACTCCCTGTCTTCTATCTCTCCTGGATTCCTCTTCCTAGTACTCTAACTCTTCTGATCTCTCCACTTCTAGGTGCCCTGATCCTGATACAGTGTTAACTGGTGAAAGACGGAAGACAAGACCCTTGTCAGGAAGTTTTGCAGCAATAATGAAACACAGGCCTGAAGATGCTGCAGTTGATAATTTGGAGAGGGCTCTCAGCCCCATGATTTCTCAATGGCACCACGAAGACAACAGCTATACTCATGAGGACGGCCCAGGGTTCTCTTTGGCCATGGTAAGTAAATGGTGAGAGTTTTACCACCATCTCTAGAGTGAATCTCACACCTAAAAGTCAGAAAGTACTCCGAGGAAAGACAACAGAAACCTTCCAGGGGAAAACTCAGAAATGAACTTTGTGATGCTCTCATGTTGCCTAGCAAAAAGAAAAAAGAAAAACATTGTTCCAATCTCTTCCTTTGTAAAAAGTGTTCGATTATACCTAATTAAGACTATTTTTCTGATTATGAAAAGAACTAGTCTCATTTCTAGTGGCTAGCCAACTCTCTTCCCTTCCGTGTGTGTTGTCTATATGTGATCTGGATTATTGATACTTTTTGTTTCTCATGCCTCTAGGAGTTAAGAACAAGGTTATACAAGTCCTGAGAGGTAAAAATTTATTGATTTATATATCAGCATGTTATGATATGGTCACACCTGCCCATACAGCTGACTTTTTCTTATAGCTGAAAGAGGATTTTTTTCCTTTTAAAAATACATTTTTTTTTCCAGCAGGAAGAAACATTTTAAAAACAAACATTTTCATATCAAGTGGAAATTTAAAACAATGGCTCCCCTTTCCCCCCGCCCCCAACTCATGAGAAATAGGGCTGGTCAGCAATCTCTGAGTGCTTCAAATTTGCTTTCAGTCTTCTGCCCCCAATTTGCTCTTCATCTTCGACAGAATCAACTTCTAGGGGGGAAAATGCAACCTCAACTCAAAACAATAGCCTGAATCCAAATAGAAGAAGAAGAGGTAGACTGAACTGTATAACATTTTAACTTATTTGGTAGATTGTATAAGATATTTTTAATACATTTAAATTTTTTTCAGTGGGATCAAACATATTCTACAAATATCTGAACAATAAAGGTTTTAAAGGCTCAAAACAAAATCTAAGAGAGACTTCTATCAGTTGACTTAAACTTTGAGTCCTGAAAGCATAGAGCCAGCTTTAAAAAAATCAAGTTTCCCATGCACCTCAGGATAAAAGTTTGCATTTGTCAAATTCTTCCAATCAAAAGCATGCTCTGTAGGACTAATGTTAATGCTTTCCCACCTTTTAAAGACCCTTCAGGGGTCAGTGATGGGAATTTCCTGAGAGCACTGAGTAGCTTAACTGTGAGAGGTTTATTCAATACTAACAATTACACAAACAGAAAAGACAGGCCAGTGGTATCCTGGAGACAGTTCCTGACGGCTCCTGATGCCACAGCCAACTATTCCACTTTAGTGTTTTGTCAGCAGTTGTTAAACAGCTGTTATTAAAATGATATAAGCTTATAATTGGTGCTGGAGCTCAAGGTGGTTCACCTAATGAGTAAAATTTGTACAAGGGTAAGAAATAGTTTAACAGTAGATCACATACCAGATTGAGTGACAATAAATTTGAGAAGCAGGCGGATTAGGATGTTATTCCATTTTTCAAGTCATAGGTTGGCTACCAGAGTTCAGCAAAATCAATTAAAGCATCCTGGGAGAATCACTTGGCCATATGGAGTTTACAATAAAGTATATTTTATTATTATCTGTTAATTGTGTTATATGTCCTTGCTATCGGGAAAATTTATAGCAAACTTATGTACATTTGCACACAGCATTTTCTTTTCCCCAGGAGAGCAGACTGGTGAACAGTTAACCAAGACACCAACAATATACCAGTATCTCCACCATACCATGGGGGAGAATGGAGAAGGAACAGAGGAAATAGGTTAAAACCAAAGAAGGAAGTACAATGTTTTTTTATTTGGTTTTTCGGTTTGCCCTCAGCATCCAACTGCCATGATGTGTTCTAAGTACCTGTCCATAGATGTTAATGCCAAAATATCTCCAGAAACACACAAACACCCCATCCCCACCACTAAGAAGTAAAAGCACTTTACTTGAAAAAAATCAACTTTATTTTTTCTAGGTTAAAAAAAAATAGAACCAGCTATTCATTTTGTTGTTGTTGTTGTTGAGAAAATGCTTCTTTTGGTGTTCACATCTAAATTTCTGAAAAGGTGATCTGGTTACTAAAATAATCCCATATGCATTCATAACCCAGATCCATGTGTGACCAGCCCTTTACAAAAATTAATTACAGTTGCCACAGCCTTTACATTCATTCTTATCATTCATTACAACATGCAGATACACAAAGAAAGGAAAACAAGTCAACAAGCTGAAGTAAACATATGGCATCAGGAAAACTAAAACCCATCTGTATAAAATAAATACAACTTTGCAGTAACTGTGAAGAAAATGAAAGCACTTAATGTAACAATGGCAGGTCAATGTATCACTGTGTCATTATCCAGTCATGAGATAAGTTACTGTAAAATGCAGACTCCTCCCATGTAAAGAACTTGTGCATCAGTCATGTGTTCAACAGTTCTACACAATAAAAATAAAGCCATTTGAAATATGTGTGCATACTTTGCAGCTAGAATACACTTAAAAAATTTTCACTTTCAACTGTTCTAAAAAATATTAAATGTAAAAATTCTCAAATGGAAATTTTGCAGAAAACCCATATTTTTCTTCCATATGGCTACAGTCACCCTCCCCAACAGTTCAGCACCCTCAGCTTATTCCCAGGGTCCAGTTCCTAATTGTTGAGGATCAATGCAAAATGACTGCAACAAAGCACCAACCAGTGACTGCTCCAGAGAACACTGGCCCCTCTGTGATCTAGAAATGTCCAATTTAGGTGGTTTTGGTCCCAAATGTATTAGTCTCCACCACCTCATAAAATAAACCAGTATACCTGCTGCCCAGTCCTGCTTTTGACTTTGCCTTTCACATTCACAGACCTAAGGTTCACAGCACTACATGGCAAAAAATGAGACTAACCATTTTTATTCATCTTTGTGGACCCAAGGGGACCTGCTCATAATGGTAACTCTGGAGTGAAGTCCTGTGTATTGAAGAAAATAGTGAACTCTTCCTATTCAGCAGTGCAAATAAAATTTTCTTAAATATAAAAAGAATCCAATAAGACTGTCCATGATTAAAAACTACTTTCTATGATTATAACCAGGTCCCACTAGTTCAGAAGAGTCTTTAGGGAAGTGATTGTCAAAAACGTTACTAAAGACAAATCCACAAGTGAATAACAAGCAAAGAATGAAGAGCCGTTCTTAACATCAATCCAAACGATATTAACCCTAGGATGATGTGAGGTTTACACTGGGTGATTTAACATTTCATTCTCATAAAAGGCTTGAGTATAATTGCAATACCGCCAACTCCTGATTATTCAGGGATTCCTTTTCTAGCCCACGGATTATTTAGGCTTTTGTGTTCTCTCTTTTTGAAGCTGTCTGTCTTCCCAAATCTTTTCACTACTCATTAACACAGTCATAAATACATAAGCAAGAGAAACTAATAAACAACTGAAATCATTTTTTTTTCATTAGGAAGCATCCCCAGAAGAAAAAAAAGTTTGGTGGGGGAAAACTTATAAATACACACTAGATTTTTGGCTAACTATGACATATTATTGGATTAATCATCCAGTAATCCCTAGTTACTTTATAGTGGGAAATTAATGGTTGATTGTAATATTAAAAACTACTTAATATTATGACAGATCTGAACTCAGAGTTATCTTTAAAAAAGTCTATTTAAATTCTCAACTACTTTGTTTGCCCACCCCAAGATATCATTTTCCATTCTATAATTTTCCTTTACCTTCCACTGGTGCATAGCTTTCTCCATCGTATCTGTGTATTTCAACACCAATAATAGTTTCTGAAGTTAAGAGTGAACTGCCGGTGTGGTCATAGCCAAGCAGGTGCTCCACTGCTGTGACTTGCTGAGACCAGGATCCGGTAGGGAGTTCTCAATCCTCTCTGACGTGGGAATCTAGGCAGATCAGCTGAGATCAAGAAGTACTGAGATTCTACAAACTACTGGCACAGTTTTATTTTTTCCCCTTAACAAAATGTACAGTCTCTCAACCGCCTTTCATCTCACTTTGCAAAGAAAGTACAAATTAGGAATTTTTATCCAGTTCTGTACAGTGGCGTATTGCTGCTTCCCTGATTCACCATATAAGAATACTGATTCTTTCTTCACATTCCCTAGTGCGAGCAGAACTCCAGTTACTGGTGAGGAAAGCACTATCGATGCTCTCAAATGAACGTATTTTGCAAACAGAAGAGAGAGAACACGTTGATAAACAATCAAAGAGGGATACACAGGTCAACTACACATCTATTTACATCCCACAGGTCTATTTTCAAAAATGAACTCACGTATCTATTGGTATCTGTCACTCTAGAGACTGTTGAAATGACTCTGCACTTGAAAATTAAAGCGTCTTATAGAATAGTTGGTTTAATGTGTACAGTATATTAACAATATCACGTTCCTTTGGACCACAGTGATGGCAATAGTGGCTCTAAATCACATCTATGTATGCTTGTATGCATTTCTCTCTCTCTCTCTCTTTTTTTTTTCTTGATAGGAGAATTGGCCACTCCTACCTGTGGCTTGCTTTAGCAATGAGAAAAAGGTCTATTTAGCTAGGACTGTGTATGCCATATCTGACAGTGAGCAACTTATCCCCCAGATGGCTGACTAATCCCTCAAATGAACAATTTCAATTCATCCTGTAATCTACCAGTGTTTGCTGGGCCTCAAACAGAAGCTTCTCTTTGGCTTCCTATCATTATCCATGCCTCTTAATTGAGATTGATTTCACCTACTCAACTCACTGTCACTGTAAAACATACAATAAAATGTCTAGATTTCAAAAAAAAAAAATCGCATCTTATAACAACCACTACCAAAGCAAATGCATTAACACCATCTTCTGCATTTTACCAGTAGTAGCATAATATGCAATGAGGTATTTCATTAACACATTATTCTCTTTCATATATGCACGGAATTAACCTAAAGACGAGGCTGCTGTGGACTTTTATTTGGTGTTGCTTTAGCTTTCCCACATAACTGGGAGAAAATTCATATCTTTTCAGTTTCTTTTTTTGGTTTATTTAAAAATAGAAAACATGAGCCTCTATTTTTATTTTCTGGCCTACTTCTCAAAATTGCCATTTGTACGATTAGCGACAACAGGGGAATCTACACTGCTCATATCTCAGAAAACTACCCCTGACTTACTAGTATCTTAAAAGTCCTACAGTCCCAAACCCAAACACACGCTCTGTCTCAACTCTGAGGGTGCAGGGGAAGGGTGGATGCGGTCCCAGTGCTTTGTGGGAAGAGTCTGGTTCTACTATGAGGTAAATCACATGAACATAGTGGGAAAAAATGTTCTCTAGGAATAGAGACTTGACTTTATTCTTCTTAAAAACAATGGGAAGAGACAGGGGAAGCCTTTTGTGCTGGTCTGAATCCTGGTCACATCACTCTGGCACGGCAGCAACCTGATGTGACAATGGAGAACGGGTTCAGGGGTGCCATGTAAGAGCTTGTCACCATTTTGAGCCCATATCTGGCTCTAGCTCCTGTTTTTCTGATCCAACCCCTGTTCCACCTCAAACTGATCATTTAAATGTCTTACATTAGTTTCAGCCGTCCCCGAGCATTGGTGCTAATAAGCCAAAATGGGAGACAAACGCCTCGGAGCTCAACGGAAGCCTCACACCAGCGGTGCTCAGAGCAGGCAGCCTGCAGGGCTTCCACGCCCAGGTACACACGCGGAGACAGCACAGCCTCTCGAGAACGTCACTTACCGACTAGGCTTACGCTGGTTTTCAGGCTATATTATTAATCCTTTGCTATATATGCATCTGATAAAAGTGCATTTTGTAAAAGACAATTATCAATCTATGATATGCCTTCTATACAAAAAGAGAAATCAAGTGACCCCCCTCATATAAGGGAAAGCACTAGCACATGTAAACACGATATTGGACTGAGCTAGCCTTTTTTAGAAACACATTCTAGTACCAGGATGTGTCCAGTGGACACTGCTGTCCCCCCATGAGCAGGCCTGACACTGACACTGGAGTGTCACTGCAAACCACAGGGGAACAGGTCCTCAGAGGGTACCCCTGCCTCGGGGCTCCCAGGGACACGGCCAGGGCCGGTGGAAATGAGGGGGCTCTACAGCACTGCCCTAAGAGACGCTACGAGCTAAGAGGAATGGATACAACTTTCTGAGCTTGAACTAGATTACCAAGTACATCTAGTGGCAACGGCGTTTCTCTCAGATAGTCTTCTAGGATGATTTTATGATTTCCTCTTCTCTGAATGTGATGTTGGCTTAAATGTGTGGTACAGTGTATCTTTTGAAAACATGGAAAGTCCTTAAAACATATTAGCAGGTCATTATATTACTGATCCTCATTTTAGTAGAGTTTTAAAATATCCCAAAGGGGGATAAATAGTAATCCATCCATTGAATTTCCTTTGCTTTTTTTTTTTTATATTCTGATTTGCACATGTAAAATAATGCACGCTTATGAAAGTCTGAACTCCTATGGTGACCTTGACAAGTCCCAGTCAATTCCTAAAACAGGCAATGGTAGAAATACTGAATGATGTTATACCACATATAGCCTGACAAAAATGCAAAAGACTGTATGAGAAATATCCACATATTGCTGAGGGTCATCTCCTTGGAAACAGCTTCCTTATGGCCCTTGGGAGGTGGAAAAGCCCCTGAAAGACAAGACAGAAATATTAATTTGTTTTACTATGGTGGTAGGTCTTCTGAACAAAAGTTGAATATTAGTTTAACTAGAATTTCTGTTGTGTGTTTTTTAAAGCATCTTCTGTGACTTCCCTTTGTTCCTGAAGAGAGATCTCAGTTGAAATACAATTTACAAACTGCTGACCCTTTTCCTGCTCCTGAACATTTGCATTTATTCTTCCCGCCTGAGATGCTTCTTCTCATCTCAGTGAATGGCAGGTTTAACTGCATTCTTCCAGTATCTGAAAAAATATCATCCATCTACTTCCCCACCACTTAAGGACGTCACACTCATTGCCATGTTTATTTCCTTCTCGGCACTTTCCATGATCTGTTAATGATCCAGATCTATCTTTTCTTTTTGCTACAGACTTGTTTACTGTCTGTCTCCTTCTGGAGTATAAACTGCATGAGAGCAGGCACTCTGGCTGCCTTGTTTCCCCTGGAACCCTAGAGATTTCCATAGTGGCCAGGACACAGGATGTGTGAAATTGATACTAAATAATTTCTGAAATAACATAACTTGCACTAATTACTCTATTTACAAGTTAAATGTTTTTTGCAAAAGGTGGTGGCAAATCACTTATATTATTTTCAAAAGGCAATATTACTTATGAAATTTAATAATATAAAGAGAAACACAAAGCAAACAGATGCCTTTAAATTCTTTTCTGGATGGGAAGGCTAGACTACTTCAGAGCAATACTACCTAAGGTCATCTTGATAACACTTCAGCATTTCAAATAGTCTTTGTCCTTGCTGATAATCCCTTTGGGTAAGCTGATTCATGTGGGGATTTGCTTCTCACAAGCAATTTACAGAGAACACTTTCAAGTTTCAAGGTCTATTATACAAATAGCTTTCTTAAAAAAAGACTTTCATTATTGTTGCTATAATTTTGGCTAAATATGATAAAGCAAGACATGAAGATTGAAAAAGAAGAGATATTCTTAACTCTTAATCACCTTGTGTCTTCTTCATCTATCTATCATCTATCATCACATCTATCCTGTTTTATCTTTAAAGACATTTTGAGAGTAAGACCAAGGACTGTACATGGTGCAACAAGGGATATCTTGTTCAATGAGTCTTACTAAGAATTCTAAAGACATGCACAGCATCCAACTGCTGTCACAGAATGTGTACTAGTCCACAGCCCCAGAGTCAGAATGTTAGGATCAGGAAGGAATCTTGTTGTGGGTAAAGTGAAAAAAATCCTAAACACAAAAACAAAAGCATTAAAGGTAATTATCAGTATCAGTCTTTGTTCATTATCAGGCCTTTGAAGGTCTGATTTAAGAGGAACATTAATTCTGAACTAAATAAATCTAAGTGGGAAGAATACAGCACTTTCTGTTAATCTAAAATCTCATAGCCATCGTCAGACCTAACACAACCTTCTTTTCCTCTTTTTTTTTTTTTTTTTCATATTGTAGGTTCTAGAAAATAAGCCTACAATATACTTAGTTATTTGTGAAAGCACTTTGGTAATTCCTAGCATTCTACTAACTCTAATTTTCTTCTTTCCTAACTTCCTTTCTTCCTCCCTCTCATCTCCTCCCTTTCTATGTCTGTTTCACTGCATTGTAGTTTTCACGGAAAGTAGGAAATAGTAAGTATAGATAAGGGACCTTACGATAAATAGACTTTTTTTCTCCCAAGGAGAAGAGTATAAGGTTGTACCCATGAAAACTTAAAGAGTAAGTTTTATCCCTCGTATGTAAAGAAAAGAATAAGCATGCAAAAAATGTCGTTCAAAATGATCTCAAATAACTGCACGATGGTGGTATTATTTAAACAATCAAGTAAGCACAATGCCAAATCAGAAATGTTATTTGCTATTTCATCAGACAGCTGTGTAACTGTATATGGATGTGCAGTTTTCCAAATACTGGTACCTTCTTGCATTTGTTCCATTTATACATTTTACTCATTGTTTGATCTTGCATACTGCGTAAGTAAAAGCCTGAATAAATTTAACACTAACATTGTCCTTATGAATATTCTATGCTGAAATTCTTAACTCCAGACATCCTTTGATTCCTTTAAGGTATCTGAAAAATGGAAAAATGGTTATCTCCCCCCAAAGTACATCTTTGGAACCACCACTAACTTCAGAAACCTATGTAATAGGATACTCTGTACCTGTTTCATAAAAATGTGATAAAAGTTCCTCTTTTTCAATAAAACGTTGATAGAGCCAATTAGAGAGGCCATCAGTCTCCAGGGGTACATCTTTAATTGGAAAGATCCTATGAAGAGTTAGGGGGAAAAAAAGCAAAAACTACTTTAATTCAGAAATCAAAATCATTCAGGAACACAACTTAGCTTTGGTCACTGAAACACTGCACAAAGTTATGAAACGGCCTTTGTTTCTGCGTTTCTCAGGTCATCCTGGTTTTAAAAAAAATGTTGATTATACAGCAGAGTTTATTTATTCATTCATTCATTTACTAGCCTGTTTTATGTTAGGTCCAGCACCAGAAGATGAAAGAATATTAGTAAATTATCCAGTATCTACAAATAATTATTGAGAAGTATGTGTCTTCCTCTGTTTGTGGGCTTAAGAAGAAATGGTATTCAGAGCAGATGAAGTTTTCCAATACAGCTACTTTTGAACACATTTAGAGCAGTCGGATGCTAGGCTGGATAATGCATCTTAGCCATGTACTTTTGGAGGAAATGTCTGTGAACTAGACAGAATCTGCCTAAATTGGCGCCTTTTCATTAATTTAATCAGAGATATTGGTGTCCTGAGCAGGGCCACCTCCTACTGGAACACAGATGTGACAATTCTGTGAAGGTGTCCCAACTCAACAGGAGACAGGCTGGGATGATGAGTGATCTATATCCTTGGGATGGAAGGACCAAAAAGGGCAGCTCAGTAAATACTATGTATTTGCTGACTTTGAAGTTTTCTTTTTTTGTTTTGCAGGTTTTTTGGGGGGGGCGGGCATTTTTAAAAATGCCTTAATATTTTATTTATTGAGAGAGAGTGTGTGTGTGCAGACACAAGTAGGGAAGAGGGAGAGGCAGGGAGAGACAGAGAAGGGGGGTGGAGAATCTCAGGCAGGCTCCACGCTCAGGCCCACGCAGGGCTGGATCCCATGACTCTGGACGCTGACCTGAGCTGAAACCAAGACTCAAGACAGTAAACCAACTGAGCCACACAGGCGCCCCTCTTTATTTTTTTTAAAATCAAAAGTATAAAGGTACCCAGTTTATAAAGCCTACAAAAAGTTTGTTTGTATGAAAAATACCAGTCCCTGTCTCTCTGCTCTTTATTTCTCTCTCTACAAAGGAATCAATTTTTATCTCTTTTAACCAATTATCTTGATATTTATTGCCATGTTTCTTCAGTTTGAGGGCCTATCTACTGACCTTCCCTACAGAAGATGAGGATCAAGTTCCTTCTTCCTTTTCCCACCACACATTCACATCCCTCTTGTCTTCCCAATGCAGCTGCGTGGTAATTTTAATTAGCACAGTATTAGATGTTTACATTGTTATAACCAGATACATATATTCAAAGTTAAGCCATGTAGTAAATCAAGGCTACTATTCCTTTCCTGCTCAACTTCTGTTCTCCCTGAATTGAGCAAACATACTGTTTTCTCTGAATATAGAACTAATCCACCATCAGCTCCTGTCTGTCAATTCTCTTGATCGTGTCTGCAAACCGTTTTTTTTTTTTTAAGTTTATTTATTTTGACAGAGATGGAGAGTACGTGCATGTGTGCACCAGTGGAAGAGAGGCAGAGAGAGAGAGAATCCCAAGCAGGCTCTGCGCTGTCAGCACAGAGCCCAATACAGGGCTTGAACTCACAAATCATGAGATCATGACTGGGCCAAAACCAAGAGTCGGACACTTAAATGACTGAACTACCCAGGCACCCCTGCAAGCATTTCCTTAAACAGCCAGAAATAGAAAGTCCTAATAGAAAATATTAGGACTTTGCAGGCTATATGCTACCTGTTGCAACTATTCAACTCTGCTTTGTAGTGTGAAGATAGTCTTAGACAAAATATGAATAATAGGTATAAGGGTATAGTTATGATCAAATAAAATTTTATTTTAAAAACAGGCAGTGCGGGGTATCTGGGTGGCTCAGTCAGTTAAGCATCTGACTCTTGATTTCGGCTCATGATCTCCTGGCTAACGGGTTCAAGCCCTGAGTCAGGCTCTGTGCTGTCTCTGTGCTTGGGATTCTTTGTCTGCCCCTCCCTCTGCCCCTCCTGCACTCACACTATCTCTGTCTCTCTCAAAATAAATAAACTTAAAAAAAAAAATCAATTTCAGGAAAGCACAGTCTTGATTAAAAGTTATACTTTCAAAGCCAAAATATATTTACACAGAAAAAAAAATAACTTTCCCAATCTTAGTTAGTTACCTTTTTGCTCCTCCAAGGATAGTAGTACATTGCTCTAAAGCAGTAACATAGAAGTGCTTTGGTTCATTAAATATTTTAATGGGGTAGGAGATCCTAAGGTCCAGAAACTTCAAGTTTCAGCTTGTTACTATAAAATCCCCTACCAGAATTAGATTTTCTTTTGCTATGAAAGAACTAGCAACAAAAAGATGAATTAAAGAAACATCATAACTTTTAAAGAGAAAAATACTTGAAATGCTTATGCTATATAAAATCATCCCACAGGCTAGTGTTTCTTAGCCCTTTCAATGCTTATACTGCTGAGTAATTGAAAGATCTCTTTCAAACTAAAATTTTTACCTCTGCACACTTGTGTTCTCATATGCCTCACTAAAGTAAGAGACTGGGACTTCAGGGCTGAGATCCCTTTCCACAAACAGAACAGCTTTTGTTTGTTTGTTTTGTCCTTTGTTTTTAATATGTGGAGAATTTTTTTTCTTTAATTAAAATAATCCTAGAAGGTAGTGCGGCATAGAGACTGAGGGTATAGACTCTGGGATACATGGCCAGGGGTTGAATTCTGGCTCAACAGCACTTGCCAGCTATGTGACCTGGGGAAAATTGTTTAACCTCTGCATGACTTAGCTCCTCCATGTGTAAAATGGGGTTAATAATATTACTTACCTTACAAAGTTGTTACACATGTACCTGCTGGGCAGAGGAGAGCGGCATAACTTGGTATGGGCAGATCATGGTGGTCATTTAGGGCCAGATCGCTCATGGCAAGTAGCTGTGCTTTTCAGTTCTCTGGCTTCAGCAGCAGGTCCAGTAATTAGACTGGACCCAAAGTTGCTATAAGGGTTTGACAATCCATGACTATTTTCTTTTTTTTTTTAAGTTTATTTGTTTTGAGAGAGACAGATATAGTGTGAGTAGGGCAGGAGCAGAGAGAGGGAGAGAGAGAGAATAAGCAGGCTCCATGCTGCCAGTGCAGAGCTCAATGCAAGACTCGATCCCACAAACAGGAGAATCATGACCTGAGCTGAACCCAAGAGTTGGACACTTAACCAACCAAGCTACCCAGGCACCCCTCCATGACTATTTCATACGTACAATACTGTACACATACAGTGTGTGTGTGTGTGTTTCTATACCAGTGAGGCAATAATGAAGCCAGCGTCAAGCCAGTCAGGTAAAAAGTTAAATGTTGTTACCAAGTATTACAAAGGTAAATTCCTGACAGAGATTCTAAAGATTCTTTTAATATTAATATTGATCTACTCAGAGGAGCAGAGACACAGAGATAAAATTTCAAATGAGGAGTTAGTCCCTTGGCTATTTAAACAAGTTTGTCTTTCCATTTCTTCAAAGGGTAACTTTCTACTCTTTGAATTATAAGAAAGTCTCAAAGTAGAAATAATATGCCAAGAATTTTAATGTCTCCTCTTTTCCTCTCCCCATTAAAATTTTTTTTCTAGGGTTTATTTATTTTTGAGAGAAGTAGAAAGAGAGAGAGAGAGAGAGAGAGAGAGAGAGAATGAGCAGGGAAGAAGCAGAGAGAGACACACACACAGAATCTGAAGCAGGCTCCAGGCTCCAAGCTGTCAGCACAGACCCAATGAGGAGCTTGAAAACACAAATCACGAGATCGAGATTGTGACCTGAGCAGAAGTCAGAAGCTTAACTGACTGAGCCACCCAGGCACCCCTGCTTCTCCCCATTTTAACTAAGAATTCAGATCCCCATGGGGGAAGGTGACACAGGTTGTACAAGCTCCTTAGGCTTTTTTTTTTTTTTTTTAATTTCTAGGAGAGAGAGAGAGAGAGAGAGACAGCGTGAGCAGGGGGGGGGCAGAGAGAGAGGGAGACACAGACTCCGAAACAGGCTCTAGGCTCTGAGCTGGCAGTGAGCACTGAGCCCGACGCAGGGCTCGAACCCACGAACCGCGAGATGATGACCTAAGCGAAAGTCAGACGCTTAACCGACTAAGCCACCCAGGCGCCCCTCCTTAGGCTGTTTTGACAGACTACTTCACCAGCAGTGGACATAGAATCCTACAGAATTTAGCCACTAGGCAAACATATTTCTATGGGAAAATGTTGGCAGTGTTCACCATACAATGCTAAGCTCACATCTCCTCATCCACTACATCTTTGTCTTTGGCTGCAAAAGGCCAAACTCCCTGTCTCAAGCCACCATCTCAACTTAAAGCAGGTTTGAAAGGGAGATTTTTTTTTTAAGTCAGTTTGTGAAGCAGCTTTTTCTAGCCTCTTGCCTTGTCTGAGAAGTCTCTTTAGGTACCCAGTGTATGAAACAGCCATTTATATTATGAGGACTGAATGTCTATATCCACCAAGCAATCTTATAACCTTAATTTGCAGGTAGGAAGAGGAATTAACATATATAATGACAATTTTGTTTTTACCTTTTCTATATTTACACTGTTGATTCCTTTTTCTTGTCACATTGACTGATAGGACAATACTGACTAGAGCTGGTAATAATGAGCTCCTTTGTCATTCATTTCTCATCTTTCACCGAGGAAACATTCAATAGTTCACCATTAATTATGATATTTACTGTAGATTTTTTTTTGTAGATACCATTAGTAAGATTAAAGAAATCCCCTTCTATTTCATAGTTTGCTCAGAGTGTTTTCTTTGTTATCATGAAAGAGAGTTAACACTTCATCAATTTTTTCCATCTATTGACATGCTTTTATAATTTCTTCCTTTATTCTGTTAATGTGATGAATTAAATTGGCTGATTTTTGAGTCTTTTTTTTTGACTGATTTGAATGTTAACCCAAACTTTTCTTTGTGGAATATACGCTCTTGGCACACATCTGATATGTTTTTCATATATTGCTGGCTTAGTCTTGGATTTATAATCATGGAAGAAATTTGCCTGTAAATTTTCCTTTCTTATAATATCCTTGGTTCAGGTTTTGGTATCAAAGTTATACTGGTTTCATAAAACAAACTCAGAAGTATCCCCTTTCCTATGCTCTGGAAGAATTATACTTAATGTCCTTTTTTGTCCTTTTAGTGACTATGGAATCTGTAGTAATGTCTACTTTTTCATTCCTGATATTGTTAACATGGGCCTTCTTTTTTTCTTGATCAGCCTTGTCTGGAGTCAATTTTATAATGCTAAACCCCATTTTTTTTGTGTGTTATTCTTTCTGCTGTATGTTTTTGATTTCAATAAATTCTCCTGTCTTATTGCCTGTTTTCTATGATCTTTGTATTTAATTTACTTTTCTTTTTCTAACTTTTAGAGACATTCAGATTACTGATTTTCAGGTATTTTTCTTTTCTAATAGAAGGTTTTTAAGGCTCTAAATTTTCCTGTAAACACAGATTATGCTATATCCCATAAATTTTTATATTTTCCTTATCATTTCTGTTAAAAATATTTTGCTGTTATTGTCAAAATTATTTTCAAATTTCACTGTAGTCTCTTAATACACAGTAAACATTAAATTATTTCCTAATGATAGACAGTGTCTCATCTTTTGTTATTCTTATTTTTTTTAATATTTATTTATTTTTGAGAGAGAGAGAGCTAGCGCACACGGTGCCTGAGAACAAGTTGGGGAGGGGCAAGGAGAGAGGGAAGCAGAAGACTCCAAGGTAACAGTAGGGAGCCCCATATAGGGCTCAACTCAGAACCCTGAGATCATGACCTAAGCTAAATTCAGACTCTTAACCAACTGAGCCACCTCGGCACCCCCTCACCTTTTGTTATTCTAAACAATGTGGCAATGAAGAACATTATGCAAATGTTCATTCATATGTGTATATCTACTGGATAAAATTCCCAATGGGAAATTGCTAACTCAAGATTAAATGCAATAGTAATTTTGAAAAATGTGGCCAAACTGTCTTCATAAAGATTATATCAATTTATATTCCCACCAGCAATTTATGAGAATGGCTCTCATGGAAAGATTTTTTTTTTTTTTTTTTTTTTCTCATGGAAAGATTTTTAAACTGGAGAATAATAAAAGTCAGAAGCTCTGCTCTGGAGAGCTGGCAATGTTTCACTACTGGGATATGCAAATTTGGGGACATATTCTTGGGGATCCACCTAGGAGTTCTCTTTAAGTATACAGAGCTCTTGTGTTTTCATTTCAATATTAATCTTAATAAAAATATTCTGAATTATACAGATAAACATCTTTTTACTAAGTACTGCCATTTCACTTCAGTGCCTATGTTTGCAGTCACTTTGGCACAATACAGTACTACTTTAAAAGGGCAAAAAAAGTGAGCAGGGGCATACTCAAGAGCAAAATCTATACTTTGGCCTCATAAATCTGAGACTTAGCTCTAACTCTCCCTGTGACCTGTAATATCCATTAAAATAAGACAAGAGATGAATTCTGCTTCTTATAATTGCAGAGGAGTTCACAGGTACCAGTTATACATTCTGGACAGAATACTGAAAGTAATTAGTGGAGCACTCCAGAGAGTAACTAAAAACAGGCAGAAGTTGGAGGAGAGTCAACATACGGAAGGCAGGAATGGTACTGGGTGAGTTTTCCACTTTTTCCAGCCTTTTGCGTGGGGAGAATTCCCAGTTACTGCCAAACAGAGAGGCTTAAAATTTACATAGAAATAATGTAGTCTCACTGGCTGAAGAATGAGAAGGGCAGAAATTAGGGCGGCCACAGCAGTTGGAAGAGACAGGGACCCCTGAAAGAAGCAAGCACAGAGTGGGAGTCACAACTTCAAGTCTCTGGATGATCCCTGGGCTGTGTACACACGGGGCAGGGTCCAGGCAGAAGGCCTCGCAGCTCCGGCCAGCACAGTTCCAGGTACAAAGAAGGTGTGCCCAGGGCCACGAAGGAAATTTAACTATTCAGGAAAATGTAATCATTTGTTTCCTTTTGCTTCCTCCAAATGAGATATCCTTGAATATTTGGATTCTTAGTAAAGTCAGTTAACTTCACCCAGAAACTAGAGGAATGTTTTAAAATTAAAAACTTAAACTTAAAAACTGGGTTTTATTTTTTAACTGAATGGCATTACAAATTACTGACTTTTTACTTTTAGGTAATTTAATCCTATCTTAACACAGTTTTGCGGTATACGTAACACTCTGTAAACTACTTAGTTCTACCATACTGAATAGCAGCCAAATGGTTTGAGGAATTGTTTACTTTTTGACTTATAAAAATACACTATTTCTCTAAATATAAAATCAGGCCTAATAAACTTAGCAAGAGCCATAGGGCTAAAGAACATCTTTTTTTTTTTTTTAATGCTTTTTATTTATTCTTAAGAGAGAGGGTGAGAGAGAGAGACAGACTTAGCATGAGCAGGGTAGGGGCAAAGTGAGAGGGACACAGAATCTGAAGCAGGCTCCAGGCTCTGAGCTGTCAGCACAGAGCCCAATGTGGAGCTTAAACTCACGAACTGTGAGATCATGGCTTGAGCCGAAGTCGGACGCTCAACTGACTGAGCCACCCAAGTGCGCTAAGAATATCTTGAAATAGTATTTAAAACACCTTTAGGGGGGCCTGGGCAGCTCAGTCGGTTAAGCATCCCACTTTGGCTCTGGTCATGATCTCACAATTTGTGAGTTCAAGCCCCATATCAGGCTATCTATCAACGTGGAGCCTGCTTTAGATTTTCTGTCTCCCTCTCTCTGCTCTTCCCTTGCCTGTGTGTCCTCTCCATCTCTCTGTCTCTCTCTCAAAAATAAAGAAACATTAAAAAAATTTTTTTAACCCCACTTTTATAAGGAGAAAAGTGACTAAAAATATGGCTGGGTTACAATGTTCATAGCAGCACTCTCCACAATAGCTAAAACATGGAAAGAGCCTAAGTGTCCATCAACAGATGAATGGATCAAGAAGATGTGGTTTATCTATACCATGGAATACTACATGGCAATGAGAAACAATGAAATCTGGCCATGTGTAGCAACATGGATGGACCTTGAGGGTGTTATGCTGAGCGAAATAAGTCAGGCAGGGAAGGACAAATATCATATGTGTGCACGTATAGGAGGATTAGGAGGAACTTAACAGAGGACCAACCGGGAGAAGAAGGGGGGAAATGGTGGGGGAAAGGGAGAGAGGCAAACCATGAGAGACTCTTGAATGCTGACAAAAACTGAGGACTGATGGATGTGGGGGGGAGGAGGGATGGGCATGGAGGAGGGCACTTGTGGGGATGAGCACTGGGTGTTATGTGGAAACTAATTTGACAATAAACTATTTGTAAAAAAAAAAAAAAAGAATTAGAAAAATAAAATTACTTTTGTTTAAAAAAAAATAAAAAAATAAAAATATGGCTGGGTTAAACAGAGGAGTTTGGATTTACCAACCGGACACTTGAAAGAACATGGTGAGGCTGGTGAATTATATATTGCTTTAAATGGGGGTGAGTGTGGAAATGGGGCTGTGCTTTAATAGAAAACTTTCCCTAGCATCTGTCTAGAATAGGCTGAACATTCTCTAGGCCTTAGGAGACAGCCAGGAGGGCAGACCAAATGCTCTCTCAAGAGCAATCTACTTTTATTACTCTGTTTGATTACTGTGGGATTAAAATATTAAAACAACTAATCCCCTAATATGGCAAAGTATCAAATGCACTCAATACCAGTCCTCTTGGAATCAAATAAAAGGAGTTCTTGTGGGAAGTAAATAAATAAATAACAGAAACAAATCTTTCCAATACCAGTAGCTATCCAAATGAGAAACTAGCTAATTTTCAAGAAACAAAAATTCTAATAGTCAGTAATCCAGAATGTGCTTTTTTTTTTAAAAAAAGTGTATTTATTTATTTTGAGAAAGACAACGAGCACATAGTGGTGCAGAGGGGCAGAGAGAGAAGGAGAGAGACAGAATCCCAAGCAGGCTCCATGCCCGGTGCTGAGCCCAATGCGGGGCTCCCATTCCCAAACCCATGAGATCATGGCCTGAGCCGAAACCATGAGTGGGATGCTTAACCAACCAAGCCACCCAAGTGCCCCCAGCATGTGCTCTTCAATAGAGTATTCTACCCAAATCCACTGAATCAGATTTAAGAGCACTACATAAATTACACTTGCAAAAAAAGATATAAATAATGCTTAGCAGCTGGCACCTCTATATATTCGTTAGAACATTTGAATTTTCAGGGTACCAAGAATCCAAAGTAGGAGCTAACAAATGACATGGCTAAATCCCCAATTCAGTTATGCCAACTCCAAGTAAAGGAGCTAATAAGCACTGAGGAAGATTTTAAGACGAATAGTTCCTGCTTTCAAAAACCTAATAATCTAGCAGAGGGAAGAGTAAACAAACACTCTAAACCCAGAATATGGTCAATGCTGTATAAGGAGTTTATAGAATGTCTGTGTAAATTCAAAGGAAAGGGGATGTGTTGTCTACTTATAGCATAGGATACATGGGAATGACATCCCTTCAGTTGACCTAAAAAGAGAATTAGGATTAAATTTTTTTTTTTTAGTTTTTAACAAAGTAACAATATGCATAGAGTTTTCAAGAGTCTGAGTACTACAAAGTTCACATGAAAAATAATAGGCCTATTTTTCTCCTGCTCAGATACCTGTTTCCCAGATACAGCCCTTTTCAATTTTCTTTTGCCATCTACTTCCATCTTGCTTATAAACATGTTGCTACCATTATTTCTAGATTATCCAATTTCAAATTTATTCACTGACTTCCTACTATGGAAGATAAGGATTTGGCTCTTTTACCCCTTTGTCCTCTTCCCCTTCAGCTTCTTCCTCCTCTTCTCCTACACAGTTAATAATCTCTTCTCAGTGCCAACTCTGTCCCTTGTAACTATGCTTATTAGTTTACGTTCTATGTATTTTCCTCATGTGTCTATTCCCTCTGTCAGACTGTGCTGTCCTCATCCTTGCATACATGGTGCATAAATCAGTGCCTGCTCCTTCGTGGGAACTCGAGCTTATCAAACTGAGTTAAAATGAGAGTAATCTGCCAGTATAAAACTTATGAGGTGCCATGTGTAGACAGCCATCAGTACCACGGGTGTAGTTAAGTGACACCCACCAGGGCTGGTGTGATAACCACTCAGAAATGCAGAAACTACTTGTCACCAAAAATAGATTTATGGATAAGAACAGGTACTGCCAAATTTAACATATTAGGTATCTCCCAGCATTCAAGTTCCAGAAGTTTTGCTTGGAGCCATGTCCTGAGGTAAGCTGCTCAAGGCTTCATCTCAACATGCTAAAATGTAGTATTTATAGCTTCCCCTTCAAACCACTAGCAAGATTAAAAAAACAAACAAACCCAAAACACTTATCTGAAAATAGACTTCAGCGACTCAGATAGAAACTTTTACCCACTTTAATATAGGGATAAATGAAGGCTCTAAGGCAGCAAATGTAGGGTCATATAGGAGAGAATTTCAAGTGACTTTAACACTTGCGTAGAAAGGGAGAAGGCAAATAGCACATTGGCCACTGCTTCCTTTCATAGTCAGGGAAAATTCAACCTGGGACCCCTTCTCCTTGAGCCCTGCTCCTTGTAATAGTCAAAACTATAGCAAGCCAGCATGCCACACGAGGGTATAAACAATGAAGTGGCATTTTTTAGAACTCAAATATATTTATATATCTTTATTTATGTTATATCTTTTGAGACACAATAAGATGCTTAACAAATGCTTATTGAGTGAACTGAACTATTAAGTAAAACATGATATTGTTATATTTGCTTAACAGAATCACACGATTACATACTTTCCAGGAGTCTAGTAACTTTTAAAAATTTACTATTAAGGCTATTTTTTTAGAGCAATTTAAGGTTCAGAGCAAAACTGAGGGTAAGGCACAGAGAATTTTCCCTATCTCTCTAATGACTTTTTAAAACTTTTTTAAAAATGTATTTATTTATTTTGAGAGAAAGAGAGAGAACAGGGGAGGGGCAGAGAGAGAGGGAGAGAGAATCTCAAGCAGGCTCCATCCTGTCAGCACAGAGCCCAACGCAGGGCTTAATCTCACGAACTGTGAGATCATGACTTGAGCCAAAACCAAGAGTCTGACGCTTAACCAACTGAGTCATCTAGGTGTCCCAACTTTTTAAAACTTTCAATCTTGAAATAGTTTCACACTCAAAAAAAATTTATAAAAATAGTACAAAGAATTCACATGTATACTTCATTCAGATTCCCAAATATCAATATTTCCCACTTTCCCATATTTGCTTTATGTTAACATTCTTTCTCTCCATATATGCATATGTATCTTTTTGACATATATACAATATGATTTTTTCAACTTTTGAGAGTAAATTACAGACAATGTCCCCCAAATACTTCCATGTGTATTTTCTAAATATAAGGGCAGTCTCTTACATAACCATAATGGAGTGATCCAAATCAGGAGATTAACACTAATATAATATGATTATCTAATCTACAATCTACAGACTTCATTCAAATCATGCCATTTGTCCCACTAATGTTTATAACAAAAAAAAGGAAAAAAGGAAAAAGAAGGTATCATGCTGTAGGAAGAGGAATATAGCAGTAAAATATGACAGACTGAAGATGGAATCAATATCAATATAGGGAATATTTAATAAGAAAACACACTGCAAGTAAAAGGTAATGAGGCCTGAGCTAGGCTATGGCATTTTTTCCTTCATAGGAATTGGTAGCTGAATTTGAGAGGCAGAATTAAATTAAAAACTGGAAGAGTCAAAGGAATTCCAAAATTTTCATTCTGGGTGAGGGCAGGCTGGTATTAACAGAAATCCCACTTGGACAACCAGGAGAAACAAGTTTGTGTGAAGGAAAGTAAATTCAGTGTTAGAAATAACAGGCTCGCAGTAGGGAGAGTGAAGTGAGGGTCTGGAACCTGATAGAAGGACTGAGAACTAGCAGTAAGTTCTCAGTAAGCAGTAAGTAGAGGAGCTGTTTCTATTTAGTCTACTATGAACTCAACACCCACAGACAAAAGAGGGCTAAAAACAGGATCCTGGAGAAGTCTGTATTTAAGCAATCTGTCACTGTGTGTGTGTGTGTGTGTGTGTGTGTGTGTGTGTGCGCGCGCGCACGCGCGCACGCGCGGGTGCGTGTGTATGTGTTCCTGCATTAAATGAAAGGTTAGACAAAAAGACCTAGCTAGCCCTGCCACTTCTCAAATTAAACTGACTTCAAGTAACTAAAAGATAAATAGTGATCTTCAGTGAGAGTTATGCTTAACCATTATTCAATCAAAAATTAAATGCTAAGAATTTTTTTCATTTTGGGGATATAATATTTCTAACACTAAATTACCTTAGAAGACAAAAATAGTTACTGAATACCAATGGCAGTCACTGTGCTTGACTCTGAAGAGACCAAAAAGTTAACAAGGACAGGATGAACCCCACAGGGCCAGGGAGGTGGGGAGAGGGCTCTTCATTTCCAAAGCTCATCCTAGTTCTCCAAATCATATTATGTTCGGATTCCTGTACTAAAAATAACTTAGGAAATTAGATTTATAGGTTGTGGTTTTCGATCTCGACTATGTTAACAATACAAAATCTCTTCCATGTATAACTTTTTATAAATATTTGTGAAGAAATTAAGTCTATCTTCTAAGCAGAGGATGAAGATTTTTATCTCACTTAAAATGATGGTTTGCCTCTTTCAAATTTCAACTTCATTACAGAAATACAGAATTCAATCCACAGTTCAGTCAGAATTCATTTAAGGCCACTGTTCAATGCCTCTGTCATCCTAAATGCTGCCAAACAAAAATGTTTTCTTTTCTTAAAGGAAAAGATGGGGGGAGGGGAACCTGAAAAGAATGGGTACAGAAAAGAATGAACTTGTGGGTGGTGGACAATAATAAAAAGTCAAGCAGGACTAAAAACTTGAATATTCAACTTAATGTGTAACTTTCCATTTTCCAACTAGAGGTTCTGAATAGTGACCAATGACAAAAATGTCCAGGCTTTTCCAGGGAACAGCTAGGATACGGAGGCAAGGTAACGAAAACAAGAGGTGATAAGAAAAGCAGACAGGAAGAAGAGAATTGTTAGACACAGCAGAAGTAGGGGCGAAATGAGCAGTAATTCTCATTCTAAGCAAGCATAGAGAAAACCCTGGCATAAGAAAAACTAAAGACAAGACACTATTTCCTTCTGCTAGGAAAAAAGAAAGCCTAATTTTAGCTCAAGCGGGCACCCTTAGCACCTCACTTGCAGATGGGTAATTTGGGGGCTTGGGCAGAGGGTGGTAAACCTCTAAGTGTGCGTCATTCGTACCTAAGTGTATACCACTTAAGTGTGAACTACTTTAGAGTTGCAGTTACTGGGAAAAGGTGATCTGAAATTTAGTCCCCATTATGTAAAATGACTAAGTTTCACCATATTAATTTTATTCAACTTTCTTCCAAATTTTACACCCAAAAATATTATAGAAATTTAAGCCTCTTAAAGTTCACTTTTAAATTATGGATAAAGCACTGGAATATGAAAGTCTAGACTACATAATTTGAGTATTTCAATATGCTGGACTTAAAGGGGTAAAATCTATTCAGCATCTATTAAGTGATACTTATTTTACTTTTAAAATTTTTATTTAAATGTTTATTTTTGAGAGAGAGAGAGAGGGAGAGACACAGTGTAAGTGGGGGAGGAGCAGAGAGAAACGGAGACATAGAATCCGAAGCAGGTTCCAGGAGCTGTCAGCACACAGCCCAACATGGGGCTCGAACTCACAAACCCTGAGATTATGACCTGAGCCAAAGCTGGATGCTTAACCGACTGAACCACCCAGGCCCCCCAAATGATATTTACTTTAAATGTGAATCTATTAAATTCTTGTAACTACCTGATGAAATTGAGTTTGTTGCAATTATGCAAAGGACTATTAGAGCAAAATTCTAAATTCTACAAGCAATTTCTTTGATTAGTTTTCAAACTGAAGAATTAATACATTCACATTGCAAAAAAAAAAACAACAAAAAACAACCTCTGAAATACTATAATGAGAAGAAATATCCCTCCCCACCAGAAGTGTTGACTGTCCACAGTTTAATAGCAACTACATGGTAGGTCACTATATGTGATATAAAACCAGTGATCTCAAACCATTTCATCTGTTGAATAGTCTGTCCATGTTTCTGCGATAAGTGATACTTACTGAATCATATACAAGTTCCAAAATAAGTCTGGATTTTTTAATCTTTCCATTGATCTAGTCCTGCCATCATAATTACATTAGGCCTTGACATCTGGTAGGAAGTATTCCTCTTTTTCTTTCCTCTTCAAACTATCTTAGCTACGTTCAGTTATCTCTCCTCTCTCAAATGAACTTTAGAACAATCTTATCATTTCCAGAAAAACCCTCCTGTAACTGCAGTTATTTTAAATTTATAGATTAATTTGGGAGAACTGACATCTTTGTAATTTTGAGTCTTCCCCTCTATGAGTACAGTCTCTCTTTCCATTTGTTCAGGTCTTTTATGTTCTTCAGTGAAGTTTTGTATTTTTTTCTTAATAAAAAATATACATTATACAGTTTCTTGTTAGGTTTTATTGCTAGGTACTTTATAGTCTTGCTTCTGAGAAGAGCCTATTTTTTAAAAATTGTATTTCCTATTCACTGCCAGGATAAGGGATTCCAGTGATTTCTTTGTAGTGATTTTATATGAAGATTACGGAACTCTATAAGTGATAGTCAACTCAGTTTCTTGGATTTTCTATGTAGACTATTGTGATGGTTAATTTTACATGTCAACTTGACTAGGCTAAGGAATGCCCAGATTGCTGGTAAACATTGTTTCGGGGTATGCCTAGAAGAGATTAACATTTGAATCAGTAGAAGAAGACTGCCCCCACCATGATGGGCATCATACAAGATGGGCCTGAATAGAACCAAGTAGAAGAAGGGTGAATCTGCTCTCTCTGTCTGGGCTAAGATACCTGTCTTCTGACCTACAGACGTCGGTGTTCCTGCTTCTTGGGCTTCCAGACTCAGAGAGGAACTTACACCATTAGTCTCCCCTTCTGTCCTCTTCACAGACCTTGGGACTCAGACTGAATTTACCACTTCAGCTTGCAGACAACAAATTACGGGACTTCTCTGCCTCCACAGTCATGAATGCCAATTCTTAAAAGGAATCTCCTCTTACAGATCACTCTGTATATCCTATTGGTACTATTTCTCTGAAGAAACCCTGACTAAAACCACCACCAGTCATCAGAGTGGATGATTTATAGTTCATTTTTCAATTAAGTTTAGAACATTTCCAACACCAATGACAGAGGGAAAAGCCCTTTTTAATGGTTCATGAAATAATATAAGACTTTGGACCTTCATATAAGATCACTAGGAGGGTATTTTAGGCAAAACTGATGCTTGTTGTGTGTTACATGCCAGAAGAGGCCTTAATTCTAAATTGAAATTCCTAACATCACTGGGGTTAAAGGGATGGAATGAGGAAGTATCATTTTTTTCCTGAAAGCATTGGATATATTTGTTTGAAATTTTTAGCTAATAAAAGCATTCAAAAACTATTTCTGACAATCAGACATTTTATGCCTCCTGATGGAAGTATGCATCACCATTTATGAAGTATTTCTTGTCAAGTAAATTCAAACTTCAATCTGATGAAGTTTTAGTCTCTAACCGCCAATTAACAGGAAACAGAGGGGACAGAGAAATACACAGGATACAATCAGCAAAATAAAAATTGTAGCAAACTCTGCAGGCCAAATAATCTGGTACCCTCAAAAATAAACTACAAGGAGGAGAAAAAAGAAAGAGTAGGAAATCTGTGAATAAAAAGAAACATAAGAGATATATTGATCAGTTACAATCTAATTGAATCCAAACTGTTTTTAAAAAACCATTTATGAGATAATTCAGAAAATTTGACAACTGTCTAGATATCTGATGGTATTAAGGAACTGTTATTAATACTTTTAGGTATGATACTATGTAATTTTTTTAAAAAAAGAATTCTTATATTTTCAAGAATATGTAATGAGATATTTACAAATGAAATGATAGGATATTTGAGATTTGCTTCAGAATAATCCAGTAGGATCTGGGAAATAGCATAGGGGACATAACATTCCCCAGAAGAGTAGGACAGGTACCTCGGGCTGAATTTATAGGTTTGATATTTTCCATAATAAAAGTTTTGAAGGGGAAAAACTATTTCTGAAATTATAGCCTCTAAAAATTATGAAAACTTGTGACTTTAATTTTCTTATTTTAGGAAGTAAGGGAAAAAAACAGAAAGGAAAACCAAAATGTATTAATCACAAATATATTAGGTTTATGCATAAAATTACCAAATATTATACTATTTTTAAATGTTGGTAATTTGTCTCATAAATAAGTGTTTCTCTCATCTCTTTGACAATCACGCTCCCCATTCAGATGTAGTTTTAATAATATTCTCCAAGCTAACATCAGAAATAACAGGTTAAACATATCTATTATAAAGGAATCTAAAACATGGGGTGGAAGGAGCTATATGTGAATACTAATATATTCAGCATGCCATTATTAAAAGTCAAGAATAAAATCTGACAAGTCTATGGCTAATAGAGAAACAGGTCATTAAATGTAGGATTTTGGAAAGCCACTAAAAATATAAAGACTTTATAACAATATTTTAAAGTATTTACAAAATTTGTAATCTTAACACCTAGTATGTAGGAAGTATGGGTACGATGTTTATTAAAATGCTATATGGGATAAAGTAGCATATAAATAACTTTTATTCATATTACAACTACAGCTACATTTTAAACATACATAAAAACAAATATTAAAGGGAAATATAAAAAAGAAATTTTATGTGAACATGCTGGAAACACATTTCTCTCTATGAAATATTTCCCATAGTTGCAAACTTTTAGTTTTGAAAGTAATTTTAATGTTTTACAAAGTGCACAACAGAGGACATCTAATAGCATTAAAGAAATGTAGTCCTTTAACTCGCCCAATCTAAAATATTACCATTTCAACATGTCATCAACAAAAATTATTAATAAGATATTTCATATTCGTCTTTCCTCCTAGTTGTTGAAATTCAGGGTGTATTTTAGACTTAAAAAACATCTCAAATCAGACTAGCCACATTTTAGGTGCTCAACAGCTTCTTGTGGCTAGTGGCTGCTATAACTGGACAGTGCATGTCTAGACAGCATAAACTTTAGCCTTCATACATTTATAACTATTGCATTTCTACTATATGCCAGCATTGCTCTGGGCATTGTGAAAAAGACAGATGAAGTATCTGCTCTCGTTGGGGTTCAGTTCTAGATGTAGAAGATAGACAGCAATGAGTAAACCAGTAAGATTTCTAACAGTGATTGAATGCTTAGATAAAGATGCTAGCTTCACCCTAATCTTTGTTTCATGGCAGAGTATTATACTATCAGATTGCAGGATTATCACCCTTATCTCATATATATCAAGCTAAACAATGATATAACATTTCAAATGTACCATATTTGAAAAAGTTAAAGGTGAAGGCTTTAACATATATACTGGAAGAGGTGACCTCTATACTGCTAATGAGATTGTAATCTGATGTCACCACTTTGAGAACTATTTGATTATACCCAGTAATGGTAAAAATATGCATACCCTATGATCTGCCACTTTCACCGATGGGCACAGACACACCCTACTTTAACTCTCACAAATCTATGCTTAGTGAAACAGGTATAAAAATGTTCATTCAACATTGTTTATTAGAGTAGCAAAAATACTGACAAAACAAGTATCTAACAATAGGAGAATGAATAGATGATGTGTGACAATCATATCATGGGAATAGAATAGCATGTTAACAGTTCAAGTGAATGAACGAGAACCATGAATGTAAAAACAAAAAGATCTAGAATAATACAGAGTGGAAAATACATGTAAAATGATAAACTACATAAGATTTTATATATTTTTAATAACACACAGAACATTATACATTATAAATGCATCTGTGTAATAAAAACATTAGGACAGGAGGGTTACACACAAAATTATTATGGTAGTGGCTTCAATGGTGGGAAAGAAGGGATATGGAACTGGAAAGGAAAATAATGGCAAGATTTTGTTTTTAAGTAATCTTTACATACAAAGTGGGGCTTGAACTCCCAACACTGAGATCAAGAGTCACATGCTCTATGGACTGAGCCAGCCAGAACCCCTAGTGAGCATATTTTCCTAAAAAATATTAGTCAAAACAATCATTGTCTGAATGAATTCCTCCCCTTTGAAATTGAAAGTAAGTTTCTGCTCAAAGTCCCTATTTGGATGTCTTCTCCAAAGTAACCAAAATTCTAATCAAGTAAGATGTGAAAGTAACACCTTTTAAAATTTTAAAAATAAAAATAAAGACTCCTGCACAAGAGGATCATTTTCTCTAAACCACAGTCCTATTTTTGGAGTGAAGACATTTATATTAAGGACATGGATTACTTTTGCTTTTATCCTTATAAATGTTCTATCCCTGTAGTTAAAATCTAATCACATTTAATTTTCCTATTAAGTCCTTAACAGCAGCACACTGTGCCCATTACTTCCTTAATAGGAATAAGCTGTCTTCCAGTGTGGCAGTTATAACATAAAAAGGAAAGTGGGAGGAAAAAGAAAAGTTCTCATAATTAACCCTTAGTTCCTTTTTTAAAACAAGCATCACTTTTGAAAAAGATCAATAATGTGGTTGTATGCATACTAATAAAAAATATTCCTCTGGTTAAATAGTACATAATACTGGGAAGTAAGGAATAAGAAAGGGATTCTTTTCTCTTAAAATAATAAGTGGCTCAGATGGGGAATATTAACTTACTAACACTGATTTATCAATAATCCATACGCATTATATATCTTAATAATGGTACTTTGCATTTGTAAGGTGCTTTATGGTTTTGTAAAAACTTCTTTTTTTTTTTTACACAAATAGTTTATTGTTAAGTTGGTTTTCATATAACACCCAGTGCTCATCCCCACAAGTGCCCTCCTCCATGCCCATCTCCCCCCTCCCCTCCCACAACCATCAGTCCTCAGTTTGTTCTCAGCATTCAAGAGTTTCTCATGGTTTGCCTCTCTCCCTTTCCCCCACCATTTACCCCCTTCTTCTCCCCCATGGTCCTTCTTAATCAGTATATTGTTTGGTGCTGAAACAATGCATTCAGTGAAGCTGGAGTAAGGTCCTAGCATGGCGTTTGCCTGAGGAGCTACGTGTGCATGGGGTTTAATTTGCAAAATGGTCTGGGTACTTAGTTACCACTTACTGCAAGTTTTCTAAGGAATTAGCTCCAAATATTTGCCTTCAAAGTTTGACTTTTGACAGATAACAACACTGTCTATTTGTTATGGAATCTAACAGAACCATGTCACAAAGTTTTACTTTCTCATTTATGTGGTATTTTAGGTATGTGTTTTACAGCATATAGTAACATACATATTTAGGGTTTGTCTCTTCCAGAAATCCTAAAAATCTACATATAAACTCAAAAAGTAAGAAGCGAATGGACAATGTAGAAAACTACTCTTGGGAAAAAGATAGTTTATTTCAGAACATTTAAAGTAAGCTATTGCATTCCTATGCTTTTTCCTAAGCATCGGTACAGAAACTTAAAATCTAGAATATTCTGCTGTATATTCTGGTAATCTAGATAGTCTTTTCTTATTTAAATAAAGACTAAAGCATTTAGTTTTACCAACACATTATAACTGGAATCACTCTTGATGGAAAAATGCCCTTTTTGAAAAAAGTTTTATTTATTTAAGTAATTTCTACACCCATTGTAGGGCTAGAACTCACAACCCAGAGATTGAGTCACGTGCCCTGCTGACTGAGCCAGCCATGTGCCCCCCAAAATGCCTTTTTTGCTTAGAAATCTCCATACACCTGTCACAGTATATTCCAATGAGATACAGAACAGGCAGCAGAATTTACCTGGCAGCCTTGACAATAATTTCCAAGAAAAGAAATGTATTAAAGAAATTAAAAACGGCCCAACTACTGATTAATGTTAAATAAGTGATGACAGTAAATTATGATGGTCAAGAATGTTACAGTGTTCTAAGAGTATCCCAGCCACCCAGGGCACAGATCTATCACACAGGAAAGGACAGTTGCTGTCTTCCATGAAATATACCTAAAATGTGGTAAAAGTATGTCATAGATACAGAAACTTATTACAGGCTTAGTAGTTACCAATTGTTAAATTTTCCTTTTACCTGTTTATATTTTCAACTAGGAGTTTCTCCCGGAATTATGTTTCATTTAATTATTACCAACTCTAAATTTGCCTTGATTTGATCTAAAATGGTCTGTTAAGGGTACTAGTGTTCTAAAATTTATATATACAGTATTATGTATTTTCATACCTTTCTACTAGCTATATTATTTCTTTTTAAATAGAGAAATTAAAATACAGGAAATATTCTAAATGGGATCTGATAAATGCTGAGCAGAATAGAATAATTATTTTTTGACTCTCACATTCCTCTAGATTATTCTGAAAAAAACTAGCAACAGTACCAACTTGCCCAGCTACACCATAATCTCAAGTAATCATTTCAATTAAATTTTCTAAGAATGATGGGGTGCTTTATTAAAAGAAAAAGTCAGCTGGGGCTAGGAAGAAAAATAAACACTTTCTACATAATATGAAAGAAAACTGGCTTGCACCTTGCACATGGCTTAGGTAGAAAAGTTCTGGATAAATTATGCTAAATTCCAGGGAAAAAATACATTAATAATTTTTAAATCTGCCTATACAGTTTCCTGAGCACCTTTTCCATGCTTTCTGGGTACCCACTCCCTAGTCGGTGCTGTTTAGTTTTTCTTGCCAACCACCCCCCAATAAAATAGAAAGAGATTTAACCTCAGTTGTTTATATTATTCATATTTGTGTATATATGATTTCCAATATTGCATTTTAAGTCTCTTATTCTAATTGGAAACATCTCATCCTTGTTTAAAACCTTAAAAATATAACCAAACAACTGGAGTGTTGGAACAAAAACCAATCTTTCTGAGAACAGAAAAAAAATGAGTAAGGAGTACCATGTTTGTTTAAATTTATTTTAATTTCTATGGTGTTATTCCTGCCAGGAAAAGTCCATGATAAGCAATAAACAGTTTATTTTGAAATTGAGAAGACTAGAGGTGGGGGGGGGGGCGAAGAACAAAACCCCAACCAAACAAAAAGCCAAGCTTTCTTTCCCTGTCTCCCAGGGTGTCCAGATGGCCTCAAAAATCAGGAGGAGACCTGGTCAACCTGTGGGTGATAGAGATTTATCCTTGGGAGCTGCCACAGACACGGTCCACATCCTTTCTCACAAGCTTCTTGCAAATCCTCAATATTATCCTGATGCCAAGACACCTCACTCTCTCTTGCCCCTTCCATTTTCCTCTCTTTCCCATCTGAACACAAGTCCTTCCCTTTTCCTAGCACTGGTTAGACAATAAACTCTTTTTATTAAAATTTTATAAAGAACAATATATCTCCCAGGGCAACTGGGTGGTTCAGTTGGTTAAGTGTCAACTTCGGCTCAGGTAATGATCTCATGGTTAGTGAGTTTGAGCCCCGTGTCTGGCTCTGTGCTGACAGTTCAGAGCCTGAAGCCTGCTTTGGATTCTGTCTCCATTCTCTCTGCCCCTCCCCCACTTGCTTAATGTCTCTCTCTTTAATTTAAATAAACATTAAAAACAACAACAACAGTATATTTCCTTACCTGTCACAAGACTCCTAGGGTGTGTGTGTGTGTGTGTGTGTGTGTATAAATAAATAGTTGGGCATAATGTGTATTGTAATTACTATTTCAGGATATGGTTCTGTATTATGATTTCATCTTGGCTAATCTAATATTTTAGAATTTTCTTTATTATTTCTATGGCTGTTAATAAAGTTTCTATGATCAAATACATATCTGCGAAACTTCACTTTTATCAATAGAAGTGTTTTTCTGTATCAAACTAACCATTCCACCTCTTCTATCTACTATTTGGTTTTGATCTCTAAATTAGGGGTCATTAATCTTTTTTTAAACACTTAATCTATATGGAGACTAGACTGAAAGCTGTGAAGCTTCTCTGCAGAAAACTGTACACATCTACAACATTTTGTACAGAGAGTGAGTTGAAAAATTCAAAACTCTCTGAGGTCAGATCGTAGCTGTGTTTCTGGTAAGCATAATATATAGAGAAGCTGAATTACACTATTGTACACTGGAAGCTAATGTAACTGTGTGTCTGTCAACTATACTCAAAAATTTTTAAAAACATAAAACAACATCTAAGGCGCCTGGGTGGCTCAGTCGGTTTGGTGTCTGACTTTTGGTTTCGGCTTAGGTCATGAGCTCACAGTTTGATTTTGAGCCCTGCACTGGGCTCTGGGCTGACAGTGCAGAGCCTGCATGGGATTCTCTCTCTCCACCCACCTCTCTCTGCAACTCTCCCACCCACTCTCTCTGTCTCTCTCTCAAAACAAATAAACTTAAAAAAAATTAAAACAACATCTGATTCTGAAGGCAAAAAAACTTCTCAGGTCCATCCTTGAGACCCACAGTTCAGAACGCCTGCTTTAAGTGAATTTAAGGGCCTTGTAGTTACTCCTGTTAAAATAATTTTGCTAAAAATGAATATTTCTTCAATTTCTAAGATCCCTTATGATTCTATTCATTTTTTAATCTCTAAAGTAAAATTGTTTTCTACTTATTGGTTAAAAAGGAAAGCAGGATGAACTATAATAGAATGCATATATAATTAATGTTTTCTTCCTTGTCTCAGTTCCTTTTGGGTATGATGTGCTAGGAAGATCTACATATATCTGACTCAAAATACAATCTACATGTGTCCAAAACATACACCCAACAGTCATGTATTTTTGCCTTGGGCATCAGAATTGAGCCCATTTAGAGATTACAATTTAAAAATTTACTGAAGGCTAGATAAGCTTCTTCTATATGAAAATAAAACTGTTCCTGGAGAAATTCTTTCAGGGCCTAGCACACTGCCTTATATATAGTAAGTGCTCAGTAAGTAAAATGGTCAACATATGTGAAACAGAGTCAGCACAGTTCTCAAGAATTACTTTCTTATCTTACACACGAACCTCACAATTTGGCAATGTAAGTCACACAGTGGAATCAACTGTAATTTTATAGTCCTCTTTTACACACCAAAAAACCCAAATTGCAACATTTAAGTTTTAAAATTTTAGTTTCAAATTATTCCAACTTTCTACTTGTATGTGTAAAACTATGATGGTTTATAAGTATGAAAACATGTACCTATCTACTTGCAGTAAGTATGTAATTTGAGTAGCTTTCCACTTGAATTGAAGGCTTTAGTGGCAATTGTGATCTTCCAGTGGATCAACTGCTAACTTTGTAACTAAGTTTGCCACAGATTGAGTGAGATCTTTGGCCAGGAAATAGAGTAAAGATAAATGGTTTATAAAGTGGTCAGATCTATTCAAGCCTCATCAGCATCACGCTTTGATATAGATACCTACACACATTTACATGAAACTCTTTTTAAAAAAGCATTCTAGGGGCGCCTGGGTGGCTCAGTCTGTTAAGCGTCTGACTTCGGCTCAGGTCATGATCTCACGGTTTGTGGGTTCAAGCCCAGCATCGGGCTCTGTGCTGACAGATCTGAGCCTGAAGCCTGTTTCAGATTCTGTGTCTCCCTCTCTCTCTCACCCTCCCCTGCTCACACTGTCTGTCTCTCTCTCTCAGAAATAAATAAAATAAATGAAAACATTAAAAATTGAAAAAAAAAGCATTCTACATTAAAAAATCTCAAGAAGCTGGTACAGAATATTTATTAAATGTTTTTGCTGTTGTTTATGCAAATGAACATGTTAAAATGTTAAATATTAAAATACTAAAAATTTTACAGTGTTTTAGCCAAATTCTCAGTTTAATCATTTAGAAAATCTTGTGATTTAATGATTTAAAAACAAATTCCATTTCTATTCATACAAATTGACTTTGCCCAAATGAGTACATATTTACACTTCATGCTTGCCTTTAATCATTGTTGCTCAGAGTTCAGGCCATCAAGTCATCATAGTGCCTTAGAATGCCATTTTGAGAGACTTTTATCACTCAGTGAAAATAACTACTTCAAATGATATTTTCATATTAAAAATTCAGCATAAGAATGAATTTGAGCCAACTATTTTCACTATTGATTAAAAATTTAATATTAAAACACTGCTTGCAATAGTATCTTATGTTGGATCCATGCTGAGTACTAACCCAAAATGCTTACCTGTAATGTACATGTGTGACTGTTGGTTTCCTGTATCCAAGGATCCAGGTTTGAATATCTATGGGTTCAGCTTTGGGATAAGCTATAGTTGTATCTATTATCCACTGGAGGCCTTTTGATTTGCTCTCTGAGGACAAAGCAAAAAAACCTTAAAATTGGATCAATTTTTACATTATTTACAGCAAGTAATATAATATAAATAAAGCATACTGATATATCTTTTGCTTTAAAAACACAGGATGGACTTTGGTTGTTACTGTTGTATAGGATTCACTTAGGATGAAACCAAGCATTTCCTAATATATTATAAAATGGATGAATCTCAAACAAATTAACAAATAACATGCACCATGCAAGCATTCAATACAATTACATACTATCAAAGTCTAATTTATATTTTATTACTCATAAAAATGGTCTATCAAAAAGTCAGAAGCTAAAGTATCACATCACAAAAGTGAAAAAAAAGAAAAAAACTCAGACCTCAAAATAAAACAAATCCATTAATAAATATTGGAATAAGGCCCCAAATTAGGCATTTTAGTGACACAAAATTGTCAGTTGCTGTTCTTGTTTAACACAGACTCCTGCCATTTTATCACAAGAGTTCTATAGAAATAAAGCAATAAAGCTGTCCACCCTTTGGTAAGTACAACAGATAACTGCTGTTGTGAGAGGGGGGTAAGAAAGTTCTGTTCACTCTGGTCCTTTGCATGCAGCTTTTATTCCCAGTGTGGAGTACAAAGTTGAGCAAGAACTGAGAATCCTCACAGAGAATGTGGATAGCCAGACTTGTGTGATAGTCTGTCCTTTGTTTGAAGTATTTAAGAGATCTCTAAGAGATCTCTAACATAAGACTAAATGTGCCTTAAGAATCAATGATATTTTACTTTCATATATCAAATAGCTAAAAGTTGAACTTTAAGTTTAAAAAATTTTTTTTAATTAAAAAATATTCTGAAGGGGAAAAATACTCATAAAAACAGGTAAAAGAAAGAAAGAAGGAGGGAAGGGAAGGGGAAGGGAAGGGAAGGGAGGGGAGGGGAGGGGAGGGAAGGGAAGGGAGGGGAGGGGAAGGAGGGGAAGGGAAGGGAAAGGAAGGGAAGGGAAGGGAAGGGAAGGGAAGGGAAGGGAAGGGAAGGGAAGGGAAGGGAAGGGAAGGGACCTACATGGCTCAGTTGGTTGAGAATCCAACTCTTGATTTGGGTTCATGTTATAATCTCACAGTCATGAGATCAAGGCCCATGTTGGGCTCCATGCTGAGCATGGAGCCTGCTTGGGATTCTCTCTCTGCCCCTCCCCTGCTCATGCTCTCCCTCTCTCTCTCTCTCAAAAAAATAAATAAACTTAAAAAAAAAGTTTAAATAATTAGGTGAAATAATAATAATATTTAAGTAACCTATTGGAAAAGGAACAGAGTTTATGTAAAGAAACAGATTTCAATAAGCTACTAGTGAGGTACATGCTGAAATGTTTAGGAGTAAAGTATATATTGATGTCTGCAACTTACTTTGAGTGCATTAAAAAAAGATGATGGACTAATGGATGGATAGGAAGGTAGCAAAAGACACAATAAAGCAAATATAGCAAAATGTTAATTATAGAATCTAGTTAGTTGGTCAGCTAATGGATATTAACTGTAAAATTCTTTCAACCTTTATGGATGCTTGAAAATGTTTATAATAAAATGGTTGGGAAAATCATCAGAGTTCAGTTTAATATCTATTAAGTCACACAATAAACAAAAAATATACTAACCCCCTTAAAGTTAATTAGACACAACTTAATTTTGATATGTATATGGGTCACATATTAAAACAGATACAAAGGCCTGTTTTGTGTTTATATGGAACAAAACACTGAATAGTAAATACAAACACTAACAAAAATAAAATACAAAATGCCAAAACATAGAGAAGAAAATGGCAAAATACAAGTAAAACCAGTTTTAGGGTATATAACTTTCTAGAATTTCTTATTTTTCCTAAACATCTGGGATAAAAATTTTAACTAAGGTAAGATAAATAAGTTACTTTGCTTTGGTTATAAAAGTATATTATTTTTCTCCAAAAGAAAAAATTTTTTTTCTTCACTATTGTGTGATCAATGTAACAACTGCCCCTACCCTTGAGATCTAGATACCACAGAGTATTACTGACTGGGTAAAATTATTTAATAATGGCAGTCTTTATTAGTGCAACTAATTCTATTTGGAAGACCTTTGCCTTCAAGCCTCAAATTGGCTGACATTGCCACAGTGGCCGTCTGAAGCTATTCTGAACTTTCCTTTTCTATTAAAAGACTATTTCAATTTGTCTTTTTAATAGATGATGAAAGATTGAGAGAGCTGACTGCCAAGCAGCTGCTTAAAAAAAACACATGAATGGAAAGCTAAGTGCAATCTTACAGGCATTATCTCTATGTCTTATTTAAAAACACATATTTCTGAGGGCTAATCATTTCCATTTTTTATTTTATCTAATGAATATACTTTTTAAATAGTAAAACACTACTAAGGAAACAGCCCTGGTGCGTTTCTTTCAGTTTTTTAATTTATCATTTTCCACCAAATTTCAGTGTCTCAGATTAACTTATTCAAAACAGGCTTTGTGTTATTGACACATATACCTTCTGCAAACCTTCACAATGTACCAGGTATCTCTAAGACAGTTGTATCTTTGAGTATGGTTTGCATTTTCCTGGCCATAAAAGTAATACATACTCATTATAAAAAAAATTTAGGGGGTGCCTGGGTGGCTCACTCAGTTGAGCATCAGACTTTGGCTCAGGTTATCATCTTAGGGTTCATGAGTTCGAGTTCCACATTGGGCTCTCTGCCATCAGCACAGAGCCCGCTTCAGATTCTCTCTCTGTCCCACTCTGTCTCTGTCCCTCCCTTGCTCTCTCTCTCTCTCAAAAAGAAATAAACCTTAAAATTTTTTTTTAATTTCAGAAAAGTATTAAGAAATGGGGGCAAATCATTCAGAAAGTTATAGTTCTGAGAAGCAATCACTGCTAATGCTTGGAATCTCTCCTTAAGCTCATCTCCTAAAGCCTAATGTTGACACTTTTGAACTCATAATGGTTTCACTAGAGTTGTATGTCCCTCCCTCTCTATTAACATGATATAGCATGAGCCTATTCCAAAGCCATAAAACTCCTGTATAAACATGGTTTGTAATGGTCATGTTGCGTTGTTTTGGATGGATATTTGACAATTACTTCTCTGTTCTCCCCTCCAATTTTTTTGCTATTAAAAATAATGCTGAGAAAAAAAAATCAAAAATAAATAAATATATAAAAATGCTGGGATAAAGCCTTTTGCCAGTATTTGAGAGTATTTCCTTTTGACAAGTATTATTTGTAGTGGAATGACGGAGTCATTTGAAGGCTCTTCATAAACACTGTCAAACTGTGTTCAGTTCATACTCTTATAAACAAACCCTCAAAACTTTCTACATTTGATAAATGAACAAAATATACATTATTACTATTCCATTTGCATATCTACCATTAGTTTTTCAACTCAGTCATTTCTATTCCTGTATCTTTACCTTAGCAATTCCATTCTATGAATCTATACTACAGACTATACTTCCACAAATATGTAAAGATATTTAGAGGGATGTTTACTGAGGCAATGGGAATAAACAGGAGCATAGGTAGGCAGGGTAAGGGAAAGACACTTTTGACTTTATGCATTTCTGGATTATGTGAATAAATGATTATAAGCATGAACTCTATAAATAAAAACATTAAAAAATTAAATTTTGGGGGTGCCTGGGTGGCTCAGTTGGTTAAGAGTCCAACTTAGGCTCAGGTCATAATCTCACACTTTGTGAGTTCGAGCCTTAGTCGGACTCTGTTTGACACCTTGGAGCCTGGAGCCAGCTTCAGATTCTGTGTCTCCTCTCTCTGCCCTTTCTCCACTTGTGCTCTGTCTCTCTCTGTCTCTCAAAAATAAATAAATGTAAAAAAATTTTTTAAATTATTTTCTCATCTTCTCCTTGAGTATTAGTTCTACTTGATAAAAATTATAAATGTAAAAAAGAACAATACTGCTATCTTCTGGAACTCCAGATAATCCCTGAGTTCCAACAAAAGAACAAAGTCCTAAGAACCATCATACCGAATTCTTTAGTGTCTCCTCCTGCTGGACTTCCATTTTCCTGTCGTGCTACAAGTGCACTCAAAATAATGCTTGTTGCCCCAATCCTTGGCAGAGTGACATGTGTAAGAAATGGCAAGTTATTTTTCTTGGCAAAAGCTTGACTTGTTTCTCGCCTCTTCCTGAGGAAGCCCCCTTCTGGAAACAAAACAATCCATTTTCGATCTCTGCTCCTATAATTATTTTCTAGGTGCTTTTTGAGAAGAAGAAGCTGCTGGTCACGATGCGATTTTCCCTGTGAAGGCAGATACACATAGAGTAAGTAGAGGTATGTTGGAAAATAATATCCCATAAAATCAAGTAGAAACAACAGTTTCTAAAGTACAGTGATATCCACCCCCCCTTTCCCCTTCTGACCACAGTGGTAATATGAAGTGATTAGCACTTCCATTACATTAGCACTCCAAAAGAACAAAAACTGCTCTACTTGCTCCTGAGAGTTCACTCATTCATCAGATCAGTGAGTATTTACAGAGCGCCTATCACTCGGCAGGCACTGTCCTACACACTGGAGATAGACAGGGAATAAGAGACCCTTGTGGAGCTGAATCAAGTGGAAACGACAGAAAACTACGAAGTGTAAACTCTTTGTAGCTGGTGATGTGTTAGGAAGAAAGAGGGTAAGAGGACAGAGAAGGTCGACAAGGCCAGGGACATCAGCCCCATGGAGGTGAAACTAGAGCAATGAGCTGATGACGTGAGGGCCTCTGTCACATGGAGAGGAGAAGGAGAGTCTTCTAGGTGGCAAGAGCAAAGGACAAAGGCCCTGAGATGGGAAGGAGCTCTGCGTGTTCAAAGAACAGTTTCCAAGGCCAGTGTGGCTGAGGGGTGAAGAGTGAGGAAGAGAGTGGTAGGAGGGGAAATTGCAGAGAGGCTCCAGTGCGTGCTTTATTCTCAAAAGCACCAAGAGTGTTTCCAGAAGAAACTAGATAATTGCACAGCATGTGAAAAGCAAAAATGTTCTGTACATAAAATTGTCTGGAATAAAGTGTATGTGTTTTCTGACACTCACGTTCATAGAGCTTAGAAGTTTTTTTACATACTTCCAGCTTATTGCTGAACTTGTGGTTCTCAGATGAGGCTTAATCAGATTCATCACTTATTCATTAAGTACTTATTATGTGCAAGGCTGAAGCTGCTAAATACATAAATACCAGAAAAGTGAGGTATTACCATACATAAATACTCCTGCATATATTTCAGTTTTTGAGAAAATAAAGCATGTGATACTTAGCATATAGGGAGATACTATCATGTAGTGCTGACTAGACAAGAAGGGATGATTCTTTCTGCTACAGTAAACTATCCCTAATGTTTGGGACCCACTCTCAATCTATCTTCTTCTAACAAACCCATACTCATTCTTCATATATGTGCCAAATACCATCTTCTCCTCCAAAGTTTTTTCTGGATTCAAAAACATAAGTAAGTATTTTCCAGATTCATAAAAATCTGATGAATTCACTTTTCCTACTATGAATTACCAAAATATTTTTCTTATTTATTTATTTATTTAATTTATTTATCTATCTATATATCTATCTATCCACCTACCTACCTATCTACCTATCTACCTATTTATCTACCTATCGACCTACCTACTGGTAATTTAGGTACCTTCTGTATCATATAACAGTGACTTATAAATAAAAATAATAGTGAAAATATGGATGATGATAGTGGTCATCATGATGAAAATGATGGTGAAGGGGGCAGGCACTGTTCTGAGTGTTTTACTTAATTTAACCCCCACAACCACCTTATGAGGGGAGGACCTACTTATATTATTCTCATCTGAACACTGAGGAAACTGAAAGTTTAAATAACTTGCCTGGTCAACATGGCTAAGAAGCAGAAGAGCAGGGAGTGTGGCAGGTGCTTGATAAATCTTTACTAAGCATTGTACTGTTTAGATAGGAGGAGGGTAGAGATTAAAGTATTTGCAATGTCACCATTTTACTGCTGGAGAATACTCAAATTCAGATTGAAATAAATATTTCAGAGAACAAAGATTCAGAGGAAGAGCTCCTTAAGATAGTGGAACTGGCTGTATCTATTATAATTGGTTTTGTTTTGCCCATGTTTACAATAAACTGTCAGTTTGATCAGGCTATCACCATGAAAAAAGAATGCTCATTGCTTACCTGTCTTATAAAGAAGTCTCCATGAATTAGAGAAACAATCCCAAAGTTTGTGTACTTAAAAATATGGTCCATCAACCACATCATTTGAGCAACAACCTAGCATATATAAAAGCAAGAAATAATTTTATGTTAAACAGAAGAAACCTGCTATAGTCTAGCCAGGTCTCTAAGTTTTAAATATAATTATCCCACCATACTCTTAATTAGCCTAAATATCTTAAATCTAGTGTTTATTTATACAATTAAAGCACAAAGTCTCCATGAACAATTACTGGTCTTGATTCCAAGTCCTGAAATCCCAACTATATTATTGTGTAACAAATAAAAAATTTTTCTTTTATTATTATTTTTTTAAATGTTTATTTATTTTTGATAGACAGAACACAAGCGGGGGAGGAGAAGAGACAGAGGGAGAAAGACACAGAATCTGAAGCAGGGTCCAGGCTCTGAGCTGTCAGCACAGAGCCCAATGCGGGGCTCGAACCCACAGACCATGAGATCATGTCCTGAGCTGAAGCTGGATGCCCAACCAACTGAGCCACCCAGGCACCCCTTTTCTTTTATTTTAGAGAGAGAGAAAGTGAACGGGGAAGTGGGCAGAGGGAGAGAGAGAATCTTAAGCAAGCTCCATACTCAGTGCGGAGCAGGACACACAGGGCTCAATACCACGACCCTGGGATCATGACCTGAGCTGAAATCAAGAGTCAAACACTCAGCTGAGCCACCCAGGCATCCCTAAATTAACTTCTTAAATTTGGACTTAACAATTCCAAATTTGTTCTCTCTAAGCAAAGTCTCTGGTAATTCTTATAGAACTTGTAAATTTATTTTGAACCAATAAAATGGCTAATGTTACCAAATGAGGGCTGTAAGTTTAATTAATAAGCACTAAAGGTTTGTAAAATGGGACTTTAATGGCTAAAATATTAAAAGTTATAAATTATAAGTGCATTATATATATAAATGTAAAATTACAAAATTTTATAAAGGTACAATGTCCAAAATATAAAAACATTTAAAATTTCATTTAATAGAATGAGTTAACATTCTATTACATTAAGAAGAATATTTGTTACTTTATGCAAGGCTATGTTATTCTCCAGCATAAAAATATTTACAGGACTGGGGTGCCTGGGTGGCTCAGTCATTTGAACATCCAACTCTTTTTTTTTTTTTTAATGTTTTATTTATTTCTAGGAGAGAGAGAGAGAGACAGCATGAGCAGGGGAAGGTCAGAGAGAGAGGGAGTCACAGATTGAAACAGGCTCCAGGCTCTGAGCCGGCAGTCAGCACAGAGCCTGACGCGGGGCTTGAACCCACGAACTGCGAGATCATGACCTAAGCGAAAGTCGGACGCTTAACCGACTAAGCCACCCAGGCACCCCTGAACATCCAACTCTTCTTGATTTCAGCACAGGTCATGATCTTGCGGTTGTGGGTTCAAGCCTTGTGTGGGGTTCCACAATAAAGAGCCTACTTGGTGGAGATTCTCTCTCTCTGCTTCTCCCACATGTGCTCACACTCTCACATTCTCTCTCTCTCTTAAAATAAATGAATAAATTTTAAAAAAGGCACCTCAGTTCTTAAATACAGAAATACTATCCCTTGCTGATAAGAATTAATACTCATATTAAGAGCATAAGACTTTATTTCAAACAAATTTCAAAATTAGAAATAAGTGTAAACAGGGGTCTAATTAATAAACTGGTTAATTGTTCTTTCCTGCTGAGGAGATAGCATTTCTTGTTATAGTCCTTAAATAAATTAATTAAAAGCTACAACCTCAATCAAGAGTGCAATAGACCTCTACTTTGGTTTCTATGGGAATACCATATGTAAATTTCATCTCTAAACACCAAATTATATGAACTTATATATTAGGAAAAAATAAGCATGGATACCATCTCTACTTTTACAAAAACACTAAAAAAAGCTGACAAAGAATATAACATTAAAGCTTCTAGCTTAATTTTTCAGCATCACTAAATAGGCCAATTACACAACTTGTACTTCATTCCCTTTAGTACATTAAATCACTTTAAAAAATAAAGATACATGCCCAGTGAAGTACTGACTCCCCAAGTCAATTAATACAGAATAAAATGATCACCAATATCTGATTTTTCAGTCTTGTTTTGTAATGATGACTATTATTTAAATAAATTGAAATTTGAACTAAGTGGAATTTGTTGACAAGTGCCCCAAGGAACAAAACAAAAAGCAAGGGACTTCAACCTAAAAAATACTTGAGCTTTATATACAGTATGAAGTTGAGTGGCAATTTATTAATTTCTGGGTTTAAAATACCACACTAAAGCAACAAGCTTTACTTGTTCTAGCTTTAATGTATGTTTACCTTATATTTTTAGTGGATTTACCTCTTCAGTTAGAAGGTCACTTAAAACAAATCAATTCATTACCCAAGGGATACAGAAATGCTGAGGCATAGGAGCACATGTACCCCAATGTTCATAGCAGCACTCTCCACAATAGCTAAAACATGGAAAGAGCCTAAGTGTCCATCAACAGATGAATGGATCAAGAAGATGTGGTTTATCTATACCATGGAATACTACATGGCAATGAGAAACAATGAAATCTGGCCATGTGTAGCAACATGGATGGACCTTGAGGGTGTTATGCTGAGCGAAATAAGTCAGGCAGAGAAGGACAAATATCATATGTTTGCACGTATAGGAGGATTAGGAGGAACTTGACGGAGGAACAAGGGGGAGAAGAAGGGCGGAAATGGTGGGGGAAAGGGAGAGAGGCAAATCATGAGAGACTCTTGAATGCTGACAAAAACTGAGGACTGATGGATGTGGGGGGGAGGGGGGGATGGGCATGGAGGAGGGCACTTTGGGGATGAGCACTGAGTGTTATGTAGAAACTAATTTGACAATAAACTATTTGTAAAAAAAAAAAAAACAAAAAAAAACAAATCAATTCAATAAAATAACCAAGCTATCTTCTAATATTTATATGGATAATTCTGTCCTAACTTATTAATTTAAAGTTTATTTATTTGAGAGAGAGTGTGTGCACACACAAGTGGGTGAGGGGCAAGGAGAGAGAATCCCAAGCAGGCTCCGCGGCATCAGCACAGAGCTTGACACAGGGCTTGGACTCACATGAGATCATGACCTGAGCTGAAATCAAGAGTCAGATGCCCAATCAACTGAGCCACCTGGGTGCCCCAAGTACTAACTTATTTTAGGGGAAATGTTACAAGCTAGTAAATGTTTATTACATGTCTAATAAAGTTCTTTTGATAGAAATTTTTAAAAATTTAGTTTCACTCATCAATTTCCATAAAAGTTATCCATTCACAGATAACTTACTTAAAAGGTACCAGCACATTTAGAAAATACAATTAATCTTTTGTTTCATATTCCTCAAAAGAAGGTCAGTAAATACCAGCTGCCTGAACCAGCTCTGTCGATGTTTCATAGGCCTGTGACTAAGAACTTTCTTAGGTCTTTTCAAGACAAAATTGGCCCATATCAACTATTCTTTATCTGGAAGCATGGATTTTCTAGATCAAAAGATCTAGAGAAGCTTTCATGAAGGACTCCATTCCTTATACCCTTCTGAAATTATAGTAAAGTCAATGGTTCTCCTATTTAGAAATTGGTAAGGACAATTTAGGTTGTCACAAAGACTAGGGAGTGCTACCAGCACTTACTGGGTAGCAGCCAGGTATGGAAAACATTCAGCACTAGCCAGGACAGTTCAGAACAACAGTGCTGTCCTACCAAAATGCCAACAGGACCTCTGCTGAGTAACACTAATGGGTGCTTCAAGAAGTTTCCTGAATCCTAAAAGCTATGTTTCACTCACATTACCATTAAAATAATACTTTTTTAAGTTGGCCCACAAGTCAGCATTAGCCTTCTTTCACTGAATATACCCATGGAGTATGCAATAAGTCAGCAAACATTTTTACTGGTAAATAAAAATTAATACTGCCTTATACTTGATAGGCAGGAGGAAGAGATTATAATGTTTCCAGCTTTATATTTCTCAATTGCTCCTTTATGAAAGAAGATTAAAAAAAATTCTCAAGATTGCAAATTATTCACTAATATCAGATCATAATAAAAATGTTTAATATAACTAATCTGAAAATAAAAACAAAATTACTCTGGACAGAAAAATGAACCTAAGACAAACTAACAGAAATCTTTTTATAAAAGTAGAGCAAACAAACCAAATTTTCTTTTGTTTACATAATGGGTGAATTTCAGATTACCTAGTATTCTAGTTAATACACTTATCTTCCATGCCAAACTGGGGTTAAAGCACAAAAGTGAGGGATATTTATACTGACCACTGTAATCATTCTTTGACATTCAAAAACCGATCAAGGATTCTGTAAGCCCTCAGAATAATCACTGTGAGTAAAATGATCATATCAATAAGAATAAAAATATCTGGTAATTGGGGATTCTCTTTCATATAAGACCAAGTAATCTAATTTTTACAAAATTTTAACATCACAAGTAATAAATATTATTATGAATGCAAATATATTTATACTGTGGTATTTTTTTTAAAAACATTTTTATTTATTTCTAGGAGAGAGAGAGACAGAGTGAGCAGGGGAGGGTCAGAGAGAGAGGGAGTCACAGACTCTGAAGCAGGCTCCAGGCTCTGAGCTGGCAGTCAGCACAGAGCCCGACGCGGGGCTCGAACCCACAAACCGCGAGATCATGACCTAAGCGAAAGTCGGACGCTTAACCGACTAAGCCACCCAGGCGCCCCAATACTGTGATATTTTCTAACAGTTCAAGAAAGGATTGAATTTATTCCACATTCCAGCAAGATTATTCCTCTGCTTTTCAGATAAACAAGAAAAGATTCTGCAGTATCAAACATATTTTCCTTTACTCTCACCTCATTTTCCGACCCACCCTGACCTACTGAATCAAAAGCTCTAGGACCTAAACATCCCAAGCTTAGTCTTGCCTTGGTGTTCTGGTCAAGACTGTTTCACTCAGGAAGAAGGCCCCTGCTTCACCACTCTAACTGGGCCACCTTTATGTTCCTGTATCTCTACGAAGTCTTCTCTACCGATCATGGGGAGTATCCCTCCATGGAATACTGTTCACTTCGTTACATTTTCCTATGCTGGACTCGTCACTCCTTTACAAGGATGTGCCTTACAAGATGGTGTTCTATCCTTACAGTTACTACTTATGAATATGAAGCACATAATAAACTTCTATTGATTTGTTTCTTTACTATCAGGATAAATATTAACTCCATTAATTTATTACATTTATTTAGTTTTCTATGAATACAACCTCTTCAACTTCTAAGGCAGTAATTCTTTTAATGCTGAAGACTGAATTTATTTTAAACCCACCCAGTTGATAGATATATTTTAGTTATCAATATAAGCCATGTAAAAACAACAGTTCAATCACAGCCTAGTAACACTTAATAAAATGGGCCTAGTATCTTTCTGTTCCATTTCCTTTGTAAAGGAAATCCAAAGTAGTTACCTTTTTTCCTTCTGGCTAAAGATCCCCAAGATCATCTAATTCACTGACCAAGTATACGCCTCTCTCTTAGACGATATTGCTTTTTGTGTCTGTGCTCCTCAAACCAGTTATCTGACACTTCACCTCAAGACAGTCCTCAATTTGAAACTTATTAACTCTGCTTCTACCTCAATTAGTTTTTAAAAAATAGCTTTGTAGAGATGAGTCACATTATTTGCCAGTTACTTTTTTTGAAAGTCTGTAAATTCCTGTCCTGGAGTTAGAAAAAGATTTTGAATTATAGATTAGAATTCTAATTATAGTCAGAATTACTTTATAATTATATGTATGTTCCTTTTTAAAATTTTCTCAATTTTCAGGAAAAGTATACATATTAAAGTTTATGTTGCAAATCACAGTAAGATATTGGAATTGAGTCTTTGTTAACCGCCCCCTCTCCCACCCACGTCTGCCTTCAGAACGGCTTACCAGTCCTTTGTCCTGGAGGCACATCATCAGAGTGCATACATCTCCTGTTGCCTGATGATTCACCAACATTACTGCTTCATCTTTGGAAACTGCTTTAATATCTTCCCCCCATTCCATCACTGTAAGAATAAAAAAGCTGTCACTTTAAAGATTTTACATTACTAGAAACCTTATATTAGAAAAACTGGTGGACATCAATAATGTCACGTTGCCTAGCTAAAACTTCTGAAAATCTGAACTAAGTTTATTTCCTATAAATATCAGCATGCTGATATATTGATATAATATTTTATAGAGCACCAAAATACCCATTAAGATGTAAAATGGTCATCCTTTGATACCTAAGTCTACTTCTTAGAATTTATCCTGCAGAAACATTTGTTCAAATAGGTAAAAATATATGCATAAGGGTATACTTATTGGAACTCCAATGTTTACCAACAGGGGAATGGATAAGAAAATTATGATATAATAGAAGAGTAAAACCCCATTTAAAGAATAGAAGGTATCTCTATACACTAACCCAGAAAGGACCTGTTATTAAGTAAAGTAAATCACAAAAAAGTATATATATATATATATATGGCATATATATATATGGCATGATCCCACCTTTTTAAAGAAGGAATAAGATTTACATATTATTTAATACATTGAAAAAGAGCTGAGGAATGAATTCCAAACTACTGATATTGATCATAACTGGGAGGCTTCCAGAACCCTTCAAATCTACTGCATAATATATTTCTACTTTATAATAAAATCTGAAAATATCACAAATATATGCAAGTCCATTTTAAAATAAGAAAACTAATATTTAAAATCTCCAGATGAAATGTCATTGTACTAAAACCTGTATGTTCACTCTGAGGAAAACAGTGGTATCTCTATGCAGTTATACCTCATTTTACAGTGAATTTACTTCACAGAAATAATATAATTGAGCATCAGTTTCAAACATCAGGATTCTACAAGACAAAGCTTCTAGGGTTCCTCAAATGTCTGACATGAATTATGAGAGGCTGGTTACACATTAGTATTCACTCATCTCACATACTGCTGAAGGTGAAGAACTCAAGCCAACTGTGTATAACAGTTCTGGATGAAACAGGGTTGAGGAGGTATGGAGCCCACTGGCTCTGCCTCCCCCAGCCTCCATCCTTCTCCAGTGGGCAAGGCGGGGAGGCCGCACAGTTGGGTCCAAATACTTTCTCCCAAACGGTCAACTGCAAATTGTGTGTGACTGCTGCAGAGCCTTTAATTACCAAAGACAAGAAACCATGACAGTTTTTTTTAAACGAGCGGAAAACTTGTTTTGGGGTTTTTGGTATCCCCTACGGGTCTTAATGTTTTTGTTTTTAAGTTGTCCCCATTTGTTTCAAACCTTTCCTGGTTCATTAAGTGAAGGAGGCTTGGACATGTTATTTGAAAACAAGTAACACATAATATATTTGTATGTCCTGAACCTCACGCGATGTAACTTCAGATCCATAACATGTGTGAAAAATAAATATTTCATTAATTTAAAAAATGCACCCTGCATTGTCACCCGAACATAGTGGAGCTCCTCATAAGAGCTCATCTGAGGGATACATCAGTGACTTAGTCAGTTAAGTGGCCAACTCTTGATTTTGGCTGAGGTCATGATCCGAGGATACTGATAGCACAGAGCCTGCTTGGGATCCTCTCTCCCTCTCTCTCTCTGCCCCTCCCTGCTTGTTCTCTCTTCCTGACAAAAAACAAAAACAAAAACAAAAACATAAACCAAAAAAACCCTTAAAAAAAAGAGTGCATTTCAGAAAAGCATTCTGCTAATTTTTCTTTCTGTTAAAACCTATTTATTCATTGATTTTAAAGATCTTTAAATTTTTTATTAAGGAAATTTTCAGCTGAGCTAAACATATGGTATTAAATTGTGGGACTTCCTTGCAAAGTGAGGTATTCCAATCATTCTAACAGATTCCAATCTATCTTATTACCAACACTCAAATAGCCTATGTGGGAAAAGTTTTTATTTAAAAATTTTTAAGTGAATGCAGGATAAAAGTACACTAAAGGACATCAAATAATCCTTAAAGAATAGAGACAGAGCACTGGGAAAGAGTCCAGCCCCTTGAAAAATGCAGCAGTACCAACTTTCCTTCCCAGTTGCCTTTCCTTTCCCAAGTTCCCAACTACTGAAATACATTTAAACAGCTGCTATATCATACATTGCTGTGGGGAGTCTGAATTGGTACAACAGTTTGGGGAGTCAATTTGGCAATATATATCAAAACTGAGAAGTGCAAAAATCTTTTTACCCAGAAATTCTACTTCTAGGAATTCATCTTACAGATACACTTATTAATGTGCAGAATGACACATATGCAAAACTAGTTACTGAAGCCTTGTTTATGAGAGCAAAGAGGATAACAACTCAAAAGGGAGACTAACTCAAATTCACAGAAATTGAAAAAAATGATGGTTTCCAGGAGGGGGAAAGTGGGAGGTGTTGTGCAGCAGTAGTTTCAGTTTTGCAAGATAAAAAAAAAAGTTCTGGAGATTGGTTACACAATAATGTGAATATACTTAACAATGCTGAACTGTACACTTAAAAGTGGTTAAAATAGTAAATTTCATGTTCTGTATATTTCATCACAATTAAAATTAAAAAGGGAGCCTAAATTATAATATATCTATGCAAAGGAATAGATACAATCATAGCATCTGTATGGTAATGTGGAATGATATACTGTAAATAGTAACAGCAAAACGCTGAACAGTGTGTCAAGGAGCCACCAGTTGGGTTTTAAAAAGGATGGAGGGAAATATGCTTGCTAAATAAAAATTCCCCCTATCATTCCTTTGCTGACAACCCTTCAACAGAGACAGAGACAGACAGACAGACAGACAGACACACACACACACACACACACACACACACACATACCATTCTTTCATTAATTCATTATTCATTCAGTAAATCAGCACCAGGAGCTGTTAGATGTTGTGGATATAAAATAAAAAGAACAAAAGTATTATTCTTTTAATTTTTTAAAATGTTTTTTAATTTATTTCTGAGAGAGAGAGACTGTGAGCAGAGGAGGGGCAGAGAGAGAGAGAGGCAGAATCTGAAGCAGGCTTTAGGCTCTGAGCTGTCAGCATAAAGCCAGATGCGGGGCTCGAACTCATGTACTGTGAGATCATGACCTCCTGAGCTGAAGTTGGATGTTTAACCAACTGAGCCACTCAGCTGCCCCCAAAGTATTATTCTAATAGCAGTTAAAGCGTTCATAAAGAGTCTAGCTTGGTTCTATAAATATTGAGCTATTAAGAGGTAATGTGGAAAGTCTTCTGGCTCCACATCTATATAAACAGAGGTTTCATAACCAAATGTTCCTTTAATGCAATTTCTACCACATGAATGGAAAATGCTAGATACCTAGGCCTATGCAGTGAGAAAGCATTGTAAGTGAATATAACTGCAAATAAAAATATTTTACATAAAATATATCTTACCTATTCGCTTTATATAAAGCAAATAAATCTAGTATGTTGGCTTATCTCAAAATTTAAATTGAATTTAGAACCCTTTGAACTGGGTTGAATAGTAGCCCCTCCCCCCAATTTATATTCATTCGAAATCTGGGCCCTCAACCTAAATCCAATATGATGGGTGTCGTCTGAGAAAAGGGAAATGTGGACAGGCACATATGCAGGGAGAATGCTATGTGACAACAGAGGTTGAGACTGGAGTGACAGACCCACAACAAAAGGACTGAGGACAGCCACCAGAAGCTGCAAGAAGCAAGGAAGGACCCTCGCCGAAAGCCTTCAGAGAGAGCATGGCCGTGCCGACGTCTTGATTTTAGAACTTCAAACCAACAAGAACTGTGAGAGAATCAATTTCTTTTGTTTGAAGCCACCCACCTTGTAGTACTTTGTTATATGATAGCAGCCCCCCGAAACTAACATACCTTACCCGCCTCAACTTTCCCCATCCCTTTTCTCTATTTTCTATTCTATTCCCCACCAAGTTATAGGGGTTTTTTTCTTATCAAATATAGGAAAAGAATGGCCCTGTACTTTAAACATCTAGAACATTTCAACAGACATCTAATGTTATGTATTCTAAATGGCTTTCACTGTTTGTTACTACAATCCTTTCAGGGTAAAATCATTAAGAGTTAATCCAATATATGTTTTATCTTACAGCCACAACTTGGCCAAAATTTATTTTCAAACTAAAAGTCAACTTACTGAGATCCACATGGGATATTAAATCAAGTAAGTAAAGGTAGTTCAATCAACTTCTGATTAAAAATGATTCTCGGGGCGCCCGGGTGGCTTAGTCGGTTAAGCGTCCGACTTTCGCTCAGGTCATGATCTCGCGGATCGTGGGTTCGAGCCCCGCGTCGGGCTCTGTGCTGACTGCCAGCTCAGAGCCTGGAGCCTGTTTCAGTCTGTGACTCCCTCTCTCTCTCTGACCCTCCCCTGCTCATGCTGTCTCTCTCTCTCTCCTAGAAATAAATAAAAATATAAAAAAAAAATGATTCTGATGTTGCAATAAAGTCATACTGAATTGTGTAAAATCTAAATTTTATTCAATAATTTTAGTTTCTGGGGCACCTGGGTAGCTCAATTCTTGAGGATCCCACTCTTTTTCTTTTTTTTAATGTTTACTTATTTTTTTTGAGAGAGAGAGAGACAGAGATAGAGACAGAGCGTGAGCAAGGGAGGACAGAGAGAGGGGGGAGACAGAATCTGCAGTAGGCTCCAGCCTCTGAGCTGTCAGCACAGAGCCCAACACAGGGCTCGACCTCACAATCTGTGAGATCATGACCTGAGCTGAAGTTGGACGCCCAACTGACTGAGCCACTGAGGTGCCCCAAGCATCCTACTCTTGATGTTAGCTCAGGTCATGGTCCCAGGGTCATGGGATTGAGTCCCACAATGAGCTCTGTGTTGAGCATGGAACCTACTTAAGATTCTCTCTCTCTCTCTCTCTCTCTCTCTCTCTCTGCCCCTCTCCCCGACTCATCCTTCTCTTTCTCTAAAATAAAAAATTTTTTAAAAACCCAAATAAATTTAATTTCCAATATTTACGGTATTCTTTTACCATGCGTTTACCATACCACTACATACTTCAAAGATCACTGTTAGAAAGTCATGTGACTAACAAAATCAAGGTAAAAATGGTTGTAGAGACAAATAATTTATTTTATGTCTGAAGTAGCTATGTTCCTCAGTTCAAACCTTGATGTACCAGAAAAAGTAAGTATAATAATGGAGTCAATATCTTAACCAAGGAATAGAATTATCTGCATGTTAAAGAATAGAAGCTATGGATGCCTGCCAGTTCTTACACTGTACTTGACTGGAAGAACAAAAATATTTTAACACACTGTTATATGAAATGAATTCTCAAAAAAGAACTGGGTCAGGTCCACTATTTCCAAAGGGAATTAAGGACAACTGAATAAAATCTGGAAGAAAACTTCTCTAGTTGTAACTGAATTTTTAAAATTCTTATTAAAAAGGAAAGCCAAAGATTATCACCTATCTCCCACCACATATACACATGTGCTCTCTTTTTCTAACTTATCAATAAACCTCCCCCAAAAGTTATAGATTAGTATTGATCACGATAGTTTACATCTCAAAAAGAAAATAAAAACAATAAGAATGCATCACAAATTCCTTAAAAACAGTGATGCTAAAGCCATTATACTGACTCACAAAACAGAATTTGAGGAAGGAAGGTTACTTAACATTTGTAATAGCTCACCTTTTTTTTTTTTTTTTTAACATTTATATATTTTTGAGAGAGAGAAACAGAGCACACATGGGGGAGGTGCAGGCTCCAGGCTCTGAGGTGTTAGCACAGAGCTTGACATGGGGCTTGAACTTGTGAACAGAAATGAAGTCAGACACTCAACTGTCTGAGCCACCCAGGCGCCCTGCTCACCTTTCTAAATTAAAAAAAACAACAACTATGCCTGAAAACTCATGCCACTAACTATTTTACCATTCAGTGCTTCATTTTTCTCATTTATGAATACTGATATTATTAATACTACTCAAAGATAAAGTAAAAATGAATGTCATATCATTGATAGAATCACAGAAATCCTGGTTAATTGGATTGCATGACAGTTGAAGTCACTTTTGGAATCACTATTAAGTAAAAGAGTCATACTTCTACTGTGTCATATAAGGTCAGGTATTCTAACATGAGAAGTCAAAATTAAAGAGCCTCTCCCCACCAAAAAAAAAAAAAAAACCCAAAAACAAAAAAAACAAAAAAACAAAAACATGGAAGAATTTCACATATTTCAAGAACTGTGGCTTCCAATAGCCCACACTGGAGGCAGACTGGATTGGGTTCATCCAAAGTTAGGGGTTAGCAGAGTAAATGGGGCAAGATAGGAAGGGATTGAGGATATTAATTAAGGGTGGTTGTGAGAAAGTAGTTTAAGGTACTGATTAACAGAGGGGAGGCTGGTAAGGAAGAACCAAGCAAGGGGGAGATTAAAAGAAACTGGGGAGAGGGCTACTCTGATAGAAATACTTGATGCCATTCCCCATCTTCCCCTTTACCCACCTTATTCTAGGCAGGGCCTAGACATTTAGGAAAAGCTCCCTATTCCACTTCTGGGTATGAAGAAAACAAAAACACTAACTGGAAGAGATACGTGCTCCATGGTCACTGCAGCATTATTTACATTATTCATAATATGGAAACAATCTGTGTTCATCAAGGAATGAATGGATAAGGATAACACACATACACAGACACGTACACACACACACACACAGAAACACACAGAGGGATATTATTCAGCCATAAAAGAGTAAGGTCTTGCCATTTGCAACAATATGGATAGACCTTGAGGGTTTTATGCTAAGTAAAATAAGTCAGAGAAAGTTAAATAATGTACAAGCTCTCTTATATGTGGAATCTTAAAAGCAAGCTAACAAACACCAAGCTCACAGATACAGAACAGATTGGTGGTTGCCAGAGGGGTGCGGGGATGGGGAGAGGGAATGGATGAACTGTTTGGTTTTTTTTAATTTAAATAAATTGTTAAACTAAAATAAGCCCCTTGGGTGAATCTTATACTTGTAAATTATTGTAAATTGAATTGGAAGCTTCAGTTTTGTTCTATATTTTTAAAGCAAGTATACTGAACACAGTAGAAAATTGTTGTCAGTGCCTCTTTTTTGGCACTTTTTAAAATTCAAAAGGGTAGACTTTGAGAAGGCAAGGCTCAAGATGTAGCTTTGGTAGGGTTGCTTAACTAAAAGAATAATAGTAGCATGTACTATTAAATAGATACCTAATTAAATACTAGTAATATTAATAACTAATATTCATATAATAGTAGGTGCCAAGTGTTAGTAATTAATAACAGAAAATAATTTTCATCATTATCTTATTTAATCTTCACAAAATCCCAAATGTATGGATACTATTATCCCCAATTTACATATGAGGAAAACAAGAACCAAAAGTTTTGGCAGTATCTTCAAAGTTACGCAGTTAGGAAGTAATGGAACTGGGATTCAAAACCAATGTATCATACCATCACTGCTGGCACCCTATGGGTCAAAGAACTTTGAGGACAGTAACTTGGATAGGTTGCCCCTGAAGTTGCCCATGATTATGACAGGAAGTGGGGTGGACCAGCCAAGTCCTAAAGTTTCTCAACCAATAAGATTGGTGGAAGGCAGCAATAAAGAGGGTACAGAATCAAGTGTTTTTTTTTTTTTTTTTTTTGCATAACAACTGAATGATGGCCAAATCTAAAGAAGCAATGAATATCTAAGAAAAAATTCAATATTGTCTTCGGACCCAAAATACAGACATCTTATATTTAACATGTTCAATACAGAACCAGCTCTTTACCCTAGTCTTGTCCATCTCAACAAAGAACACCATCATTCACCTAGTCAACTCAAGACGAAACCTAAGTCTACTTTTGATTCCTCCTTTTCCTAATTTCTCCATTTCTCCTATGTCTCTCCTTTACTACGACAGCTCTAGTCCAAGCCACCAGTAACTCTTTCCAGGACTCCGGCTATGGTCTCCTAACTCTTCTTCTCAATACCATTCTGGTCACTTGCTTAAAAGGAAGCTTCAGAATAGAGTTTACAATTCTAAATACCATCAAAATCAAAATTACCACCAGTAAGCATGAATTAAGGATTTCAGGAAAGTCAAAGATAATAACGGGTAATTAATTCTAACTGGTATTGAGATTTGCTCTAAGTTAAACTTAGACTGGTTTCAAAAGGGAAGAGATTGGTATCTTGGGAGAAGCAATTCTCTTTGCAGCCATTAGCCTCACAAAAGTTTTAGCATCCCCGGCTAACAGTCTGTTACAATCCAAAAGACCCTACAAATTTCCAAATAACCTATGTCCACCTCCCTCCAATTTAAGAGCCACTAAATTAGACAGTTCAAAATGAGTTATGTTGATATAAGCTGTGATGAAATCATGGTGAGGTTACATAACAAATGAGAATATTATGGACAACATGAGGACTAAGCAAACTTGTGTTTATTAGAAACAAAAGTCTATCCCTCTGATGCTCACTCTTTACCCACTCAGCCCTAGGATGTGGTGGCCAGGAGTTTGGAAGAGTTTTCTCTAGGAAATCTGATGAGCTCAAGAGAAAAGATCTAAAAAATATTGACATCTACAGTTCTCCAATGAAATATTTCAACTGATCACACTCTGATGAGGCTCAGAGTGGACAGGCCTCAGCCACTAGCAGGGCTATTAATCAAATTTTTAGTCCCTCACTCTTAAATAAGAACAGATGGTCATGTGTTATTTATTACCAGCTACCCAAAAAAGGGCTTAATGTGAAAGATGGAAACAGAAAAATAAAAAAACAGAGACAACAGATGAAACAGAAAACGTTAAAAGAGACCAGCATTAATATCTACCCTGAGGTAAGAGATGATGATAACAATTATGGTGACATAACCATGAGATAAGAACAAGATGCTTAAAAAAGGGGGGGAGCAACATTCAGAGAAGAAAAAGGAACTATTAGAAATCACCATGTTATCAAAAATAAAGATCTTAATGGAAAGACTGGGAGTCAAGTTGGAGAAATCCTTTGAAAAGTAGATAAAGAGTGGAAAAACAAGACAGAAAAAATTTGAATGTGAGAAGACCGTTCCATGAAGTCTAACATTTAAATAGTAGAAGTTCTAGAAAAAATAGCAGAGGAAAAGAAATCAAAGAAATAATGAAAGAACATCTGAGGATGTAAATTTCCAGATTTACTGAAAATTAACAGGGAACATCCAGTAATCAGTATAGTGGATGAAAATACACCCACACCAAAACATACATACTCACAAAGTTTCAGAACAATGGGGTCAAAGAGAAGAAGCTACAAATGTTCAGAAAGAAAAAATAGAACACAAAGGTAAGGAATCAGATTGGCTTTGGACTGAGTTCTTTTCTTCAACAACTACCAAGAGTCAAAATATAGAGGAGTTAACAGTTTCAAAATACTGAGGAAGAATTATTTCTAATCTAGAATTCTCTACCCAAACTACTCATAGTGTGTTAAGGTAGAAAAAAAATTTTCAGGTGTGCAACATTTTAAAAAAATGTTTTTTACTTTGAGAGAGAGAGTGCCACACTGAGAAAGAGAAGGGGACAGAGGATCTGAAGCAGGCTCTGCACTGGCAGCAGAGCGCCCAATGTGAGGCTTGATCTCACAAACCATGAGATCATGACCTGAGCCAAAGTCAAGACACTTAACCAAATGAGCCACATAGGAGCCCCCAGGTGTGCAACATTTTAAAAAACAAACCTCTTAGTCCCAGGAAGCTAGATATGTACTTGCCAATAAGTGAATAAACCAACAGAGAAACTGGGAATGCAAACCCAAAGAGAGGTAAAAGGAACCCTCAGGGTGATAGGAATTGGAAGTCCCAGGATATTAGCTACACACTAGAATTACTGGATAACCGGTCCAAACTGGAGTTAAGTTAGGGGTTTCCTAAAGACACTTTCCAAAAAGATGAAATGGACTGAATAGCATCTCAGTGACTTGAGGAGAAATCTAAAGCTGACAAGTCTGGAGTTGAATTAGTGATTGTTTCATAGAAAAGTAAGCAATGGAGAAACAAAACAAAAAACAAAACCAAAAATTACTAACTCTAGGGAAGACACTGTGTAGGAAAGTGAAAGTAAAAACAATTTTACTATATGGCTTACCTATGAACAGATTATATATTCATAATTAAAGAAAATCTCTTAATATTGATACAATAAAAATTATAATAGAATTCAAATATAACTTAGAAAAATTACTGAAAAATAATATAAAGGCTAATTTTTCTATGGTTTCTGCATATTAAAATAATATATTTCATTCTAGTGAATGAAAACAATACTAAACAACACACAGAAAAAAATTCCCCAAAATCCCACTATCTAAAGAAGGTGCTATTAAAATTTTATATTATATCATACTACATATCATATGCCAATGATTTTTCTACATGTATAAAGATAAATTTTCAAGCCAAAATGAATACTTAACATATTGTGTTACACCATTTGAAAATAATATATTCTATAAAGATGCTGTCATCCAATATGCTTCCACATTGTTTTTATTAATGGCTATTTATTAACTTATACATGTATGTCCTATAGCTTAGTTAATTCCCTAATGCTGGGTACTGACTATTTATTACAAAAAGTGCTAGACAAATAAGTACACAAAGCAAAGAACTATGGGGTTTTGGATCTAAAAACTTTTGCAGCTTTCTCAAAACAAAGAGTAAAATGTTTCTATTTACAAATGTTAAGTTACCTACCAAGACAGGAAAGTGAAAAGCACAGAAATATATTTTAGGAAGTAATGGAACCACTGGATATGTGGATTGTGGTGGTGGTTATAGAACTGCATATGTCTGTAAAAGCTCATAGACTATAGAGGCTCCTAGGTGGCTCAGTTGGTTAAGCGTCTGACTTCAGCTCAAGTCATGATCTCGTGGTTCATGAGTTTGAGCCCCATTTCCGGCTCTGTGCTGACAGCTCAGAGCCTGGAGCCTGTTTTGGATTTTGTGCCTCCCTCTCTCTCTGCCCTCCTGCCATTCATGCTCTGTCTCTCTCTCTCAGAAATAAACATTTAAAAATATTTTTTAAAAAACCTCACAGACTATAAACTACAAAAGGTAAATTTTATTGTATGCATATTATACTACGATAAGTCAAACTAAAAAACACATGCACAAACCTAGGAGACATGACATTTTAATGTTTTTTGAGTCAGTAAATAAACTTGAAAATCTTTCTTTTTGGATATAAGTAAGTTCTAAGTGGATAAGAGAGTACCAAAAGAGAATCAAAAGAGCAGAAACCAATGAAATCAATAAAATAAAAAACTAAAAAATAGAGAAAATCAATAAAACCAAATGGAGTTCTTGAAGAAAGTCAATACAATTTTATAAACCTCTACAAAAATAACCAACCCCCCACCCCCAAATTATCAATGTCAGGAATGAAAGAGAAGGCATCATATTAGAAGTGGAATCCAACAGTATATACCACAACCAAGTAAGATTTACCGCAGGAATGCAAGGTTGGTTCAGTATCAGAAATCAATCAATGCAATTCACCATGTTAACAGTCTAAATAACAGTCTAAATAAGAAAAACCATTTTGCCATATTGCTCTGGTTTGAATGGTCTGAATGGTTGTGTCACCCATAAAATTCTTTTGTTGAAATCCTAACCCCCAAAGGTGATGCTAATAGTGGTGTCTTTGGGAGGTAATTAGGTCATATTACCTAATATGACCAGATGACCATAATGGCACCTTGATCTTGGATTTACCACTCTCCAGAACTGTGAGCAATAAATTTCTGTTGTTTATAAATCACCCAGACTGTGATATTTTGTTAGAGTAGCCTGAATGAATTAAGACACATATGAATTGACGCACAAAAAGCATTTAACAAATTTCACTATCCATTCATAATAAAAACTCTTAGTAAATTAAGAATAGAAAGGAATTTCCTCAATATAATAAAGTGTTTCTACCCAAAACCCAAGGCTAACATAATATTTAGTAGTAATTATATACTAATGCTTTCTCCATAAGATTCAGAACAGGGCAAGGATATCAAATCTCCTCTCTCTCACTTCACAGTATTCCAGAAGGCCTAGCCAATTCAATAATGCAGGAAAAAAAAGTTATACAAGTTGGAAAGGGAGAAAACTGTTCGTATTCACAATGGTGTGACTCTCTATGTAGACTATCCCAACTAATATAAAAAATATTTCATTATTAATGAAAGTTTAATAAAGTTGCACGATGGGACTCCTGGGTGGCCTAGTTGATTAAGCATGTGACTCTTGATCTTGGTTCAGACCATGATCTCACAGTTTATGAGACCAAGCCCTTTGTTGGGCTCCACATTGACAACATGGAGTAGGCTTGAGATTCTCTCTCTCCCTCTCTGCCCGTACCCCACTTGTACTCTCTCTCTCTCAAAATAAAGAAACTTAAAAAAATAAAGTTCCAGGATATAATGTCAATACACAAAAAAAATCAATCTTTTTTATACTAGAAATTAACAAAAGGAAATAAAAAATATTTAAATCCCATTTTAATAGTTGAAAAATATACTTAGATATAAATATAAAACATATACGTGGATATATATGCTAAAAGCTATAAAACATTGGTGAAAGAAATCAAAGAAGACCAAAATGAAATGAATATCATGTTTGTAGACTGAATGATCCAACACAGTAAATCCCCCAATTCCCCCACAAACTGATCTACAAATATAATGTAACTTTAATCAAAGCCCCAGTAAGAACTTTTACAGATACAATTGGATTTATTGATTTATAAATTTTATTATAAAGAAAGGCCAACAAACTAGAATAAGCCAAAATAACTTTGAAAAAGAAGAAGAAAGTTGGCAGAATCATACAACCACTTTTAAAACTATTAAGCTGCAGTAATCAAGATGGTGTGGTATTGGTGAATGGACAGACACATAGATCAAAAGAACAGAAAAGAAGCTAGAATAGACCACACAAATATGGCTAAGTGATTTTTGACAATGGTGTAATGTCAATCTCATGGAGAAACAGTCTTTTCAACAAATGAAATTACAAAATTATGAAACCTCAACCCATACCTTACACAACAACTAATTCAAAATGGATCAGAGAGCTAAATGTAAAACTTACAACTACGAAACTTCTAAAAGAACACTTAGGAGAACATCCATGATCTGGGTCTAGGCAAAGTGTTCTTGGACATTACATGAAAAGCACAATCCATAAAAGAAAAAAAAACAGTAAACTGGACTTCATCAAAATTTTTAATCATTTTTTTCTTTTGTGCCTAGTGTTTTTTATTTTATTTTTTTCCTTTCACAGTTTATTGTCAAGTTGGTTTCCATATAACACCCAGTGCTCATCCCAACTACTGCCCTCCTCCAGGCCCATCACCCCCCTTCCCCTCTCCCCTTACCCCCATCAGCCCTCAGTTTGTTCTCAGTATTCAAGAGTCTCTCATGGTTTGCCTCCCTCCCTCTCCCCAACTATTTTCCCCCTTCTCTCCCCATGGTCCTCCATTAAGTTTCTCCTAATCCACCTATAAGTGAAAAAATATGGTATCTGTCCTTCTCTGGCTGACTTATTTCGCTCAGCATAACACCCTCGAGTTCCATCCATGTTGCTACAAATGGCCAGACTTCATTCTTTCTCATTGCCATGTAGTATTCCATTGTATAGATAAACCACATCCTCTTGATCCATTCATCATTTGGACTTCATTGAAATTTAAACCTTTTGCTAGGCAAAAGAGACTGGTAAGCAAATGAAAAGACTGGGAGAAAATAAGGCAATCACATAGCCAACAAAGATTTATATCTTTGTATCCAGAGTATATAAAGGACTTTGAAAACTCAGCAGTAAGATAACAAACCACCCAAATAAAAACTAGGCAAAAAATTTGGATATTTCACTGAAGAGGATATAAGACTGGCAAACAATCACATGAAAAGATGTTTACCATCATTAATCATTAAGGAAATACAAATTAAAACCATGATGAGCAACTATTAAACACTGATTAGAAGGACTAAAATTAAAATAAAGATAATACTGAGTTTTGGCAAGGATGCAAAAAAAAACCAAACAAACCTGGAACTTATAGATACTGCTGATGGAAATACAAAATGGTATAGCCATTCTGGAAACAGTTTGGCAGTCTTCATAAAGTTAAAAATACACTTATCACATGACCCAGGAATACGGGTATTTACCCTAGAGTGGGGGCCACTAAATTTCTTCTGTAAAGGGCCAGCCAGCAAGTATTTTAAACTTTGTAGGCCACATGGGTCTCTGTTGTATATTCTTTTGTTGCTGGTTTTTACAAACCTTCACAAATGTAAAAGCCATTCTTAGCTCTTCAGGCTATATAAAGACAGGCAACAGGAAAATCTGGCACATGGGGCATAGTTTGTTTACTCCTACCCTAAAGAAAGGGAACTCATGTAATAAGTTGAAATTTGAACATGTACATTAATATTGCCTTTTTTCATAATTGCTAAAAGCTGGAAACAGCCTAAATGTCCTTGATAGCTGAATGGATATAAGCTATGGTACATCCATTCAATGAAATATTACTCAGCAGCAAAAAAAGAACATTCTAATGATACATGCAATAACTTGGATGGCTTTCACAGGTCATCTCAAAAGTTTCCATTTATATAACATTCTCAAAAAGACAAAATTAGAGTGAAAGGGAACATATCAGAGTTTGCCAGGGGTCTAGATGTAGGGGGATAATGTGATTACCAAGGATAGCAATTATTGCAGCACAGCAGACCTACGAATGAATTTTGCTCTGTTTTCTTTTTTCCTTTATTTTTATATTGTTCTGTTTCTCCAAATTTCCAGCACTTGACTTATTACTTTTATAATTCAGGGAGTTCCCCCACCCCCCAAGAACAAAGTAATAATGAAAGATTTTACTAATATACTGCACTCTTATTTGTTTCTTAAATGTTCATTATCTCACATACACTAACAACCTCTCCCTCAAGGTAATCTGGCCCAAATTTATTTTGTTAAATCACTGAGCGCCAAAGTAGCTAAGGCTTACATCGTAAGTTTCTTTTTCTAGTATGTTCTAATGAAAATACTTCACTCTATGCAGAATCCTCAGTTTGCTCTGTTTTGTTTTCTCAACCTTTTATAATTTTTGACATTATTAAAATTTTATTTATTTATTTTTGAGGGGGTGGGGAGAGGGGAAGAGAGAAGAAGAGAAAGAAGGAGAGAGAGAATCTCAAGCAGGTTTCATGTTGTCTGCCAAGGCCCCATGTAGGTCTCTAATCATGAACTGTGAGACCATGACCTGAGCTGAAATCAAGAGTTGGACACTTAACTGAATGAGACGCCTAGGAGCCCTTATTTTCTCAACCTTTTAAATAGCTTTTTCTGTTTATCTATGCTAAATACTATAAACACCATACTAAATTCCGAGATCAGAACTTAAATCAAAGTTACTTTAATTTGATTCCACTGGGACAGTTTAAGCAACAGAATTCAGTAATATCTGCCTCAGATTACTGAAATGAGTAACTGAAAGAAGGAAAATTCTAACTTCTAAAGATTATACCAAATTTCCAGGAAATAAGTGTGCAATGTAGATACTTCTTTGCTTTGCTACTAGAGCTTTAAATAGTTTTAGAATCAGACCATTAAAAATGGTGGGGATTTTAGGGGCACCTGTGTGGCTCAGTTGGTTAAGTGTTCAGCCTCAGGTTAGGTCATGATCTCATAGCTCATGGGTTCAAGCCCCATGTCAGGCTCTGTGCTGGCAGCTCAGAGCCTGGAGCCGGCTTTGGATTCTGTCTCTCCATCGTTCTCTGCCCTTCTGCTCATGTTCTGCCTCTGTCTCTCTCTCTCTCTCTAAAATAAATAAACATTAAAAAAGGTTTTTTTTAAATGGTAGGGGTTTTGATTTTAATGAAGTTTAGAACTGGGAAGAAATTTAGAGATAGTTGAACCCAAGTCTCTCCCTTCACAGGTATTTTAAATCAAGTACAAGAAACAGAACTCTTAGGCTGCTTCTTGCCTGACCAAATTAGTTGCAAAGAAAAACATACAGAGGGTAATTATAATTAATTTACATCACCTCCTGCTCACTATCCCCCAAAGCACTTTTTGCTGTATTCATTCATTCAATTAGTTTTATTCTCTTCATAAAGAAACAGGGTTCTACCACTGTGGGGGACATAAAGGTAAACTGGGATTCCATCATGAAGAAATTAACACATGAATAAAGTTGGAGGAATCCTACTACTACCCAACTACATGAGCTTAGCAAAAAGAAAAAGAGAGAAGTACAAGGTGAGGGAAAAGAGAAGTGAGTGAGAAAGACTGAAACAGAGAACATCTTAAATGGTATAAGCAATTCTGCCTGCCTTTCCAGTTCACCGATGTATGCCCTTGTGTAAGTTTGTGACCATAACCATGAATCTGTTGTTCCTGGTCATCTTCACCTCGTATGTCCCCTCATGTCATACCTTCATCTCACTCACCAGCATCTCAGTAAGCTGTATTATAGTTTTTTAAAAGATACATTTTCTTCAGTATAAAGCTTAAGCAAACTTTCCAATTGTTGTAACATGATTCCTGCCCTCAAGAAGTTTGCTCACTTATTGAGAATGAAAGACACACTGGGGAGTAATGCATTATCTATGATAATACGTACTGCAGGTGGGAAATCACTGTGAGCTAACACATGCAAGGAAGAGATACTAAAGACACACGGGAACACGAGTTGGGTAGATGTCTTCTGGGACAGATAGCTTGTACTGAGAAGAATGAAAAATAAGGTTATATTTGTAAATCCGAGGTCAGATGATAGATATACTTTAAAAATTTTTTAATGTTTATTTTTATTATTTTTGAGAGAGAGAGACAGAGCATGGTGGGGGGGTGGGGAGGAGCAGAAAGAGAGGGAGACGCAGAATTCAAAGCAGGCTCCAGGCTCTGAGCTGTCAGCACAGAGCCCAACTCGGGGCTCAAACCCATGAATCATGAGGTCATGACCTGAGCTGAAGTCAAACTCTAAACCTACTGAGCCACCCAGGTGCCCCAGATGACAGAGATACTTTTAAAGGTCAGATACTAGAATTTAGGCCAGGAAATATAAAATTCCTTTTTTTGTTACCAGGCAGGTGACAAAAGTGAGAGAAGTGGCATCCTCTCTGACAGTAGGAAGCAGCAGGACTGTTTTTGTTGTTGTTGTTAATATTTATTTATTTTGGAGAGAGAGACAGAGCATGAGCAGGGGAGGGGCAGAGAGAGACACACACAGAGAATCCGAAGCAGACTCCAGGCTCTGAACAGTCGGCTCAGAGCCCGACATGGGGCTCAAGCCTGGGAACCTCAAGATCATGACTTGAGCCAAAGTCAGAGGAAGTCAGACACTTAACCAACTGAGCCATCCAGGTGCCCCTAAGCAATGGGACTGTGTTAAAACAGACAGCACATGCCCCCACTCCCAAAAAGGGCTGCTACTGTTCAACTCTGGTCTCTTGCTGATATCCAGGAATGTGGACCCAGATTACCATATTCTCCAACTTTTTAAGTATAATTGGAAATTTGAGAGTTTTTGTGAAAGGTAAAGAATGAGGACCTTAACACTAAAGGAAGTTTCCTGAGCAAGTGAGAAGGAATGCAATCCACACAAAGGGACGGGCTCTTGATAGAAAAAGGACATTCTGCACGGTAACTGGAAGAAAAAAAGAAAGGTGTACCAAAAGATAAGGCTGAGCAGCAGGCTTGGGCCAGGTTATTAAAGCACCAGAATTTTGAATATTATCTTATAAGCCACAGAAAGCCAGCAGGGAAAAGGAACTGGCCATATGTGGGATGGAGGGAAGGAATGCAGTTGTTTGTTAAAAGGGGGGTATTTTTCTAGGATGGAATGTCTATAGTATCTTTATATCTTGGAAGACAAAGGCAAAGATAGAAGGAGACTGCAATTAGTGAGAAGTAAGAGAGATGGGATATTAGCTTTGGATAAGAAATTATCTCTAGATGAATGAAGAAATTGGGAGGCGGGTAGAGAAAAGGGAAGAACCTCTAGAGCATAGTCCCGGGCCACCACCCAAACCCGTGGCAAAGAGGCAATGAGAGGAAATGAAAACTGACCTAGGAGAACTGCTCAGAAACTTGTCACACATGTAGATATCCTAAGTGCAGCTGAGCTAGAGAAAACTGGGGATGCCCCTAAAAATGAAAGAGAAGAAAGCAGCCAAGAGGTCTTAAGCAAACAAATTCAGCATTGGAACTAATGTAGCCTCTGGCTGGAGGCTTGACCATATTCCCAAATTTTGAAATCTAGGATAGTAAAAGAAGAAAGTACTAAAAGTTTAATAAAATGAGAAACTAATTAATTACACTGAATATTAGTAAAATTTTCTAATTTTGAAGAGCTTTCATTCATAGTATCTCAGTCGCTACAGCAGCCCTGTAAGGCACACATCAGGTATCAGTCTTACTTAAAGCTAGGGATCAGAGAAGATATTGTACAAGGTAATACCATAAGTAAGTACTATAAATCTGACTGAAATCCAGGTCTACTGGCCCCTGAAACCGAAGCATAGATAGCCCCTGTCTACACAGATTACTAAGCATTCAACTAAAAGGGAGGTGCGCTATGTTTTCGTGGTATAATGAAAGCAGCATAGGCAGAAGCCCTTCATTTCACAGACCAGCTCTCTCCTTTAATAGCTCCATCACCCACACTGAACAAGTTACTTAACTTCCACCAGTCTTTATTTCCTAACTTATTTAGTGGAACTTGTATGACCTCCCTCTGAGGATGGGTTTCAGTATTTAATATGAAGTCACATGAGAGCACTTGCTAGAAGGCCTGGCCCATAGTACTCCCGGTAAGTTTCTTTTCTCACTGGAGGCATAATCAGATACATATGGTTTGCACAGAAGTTAGCCTCCCTGATGCAGAATTCAGTAAAAAGGCTGGAGAAAAGCTTTGCTTTCTTGTAAAACAGTAAGTCTTGTCAGAAGATAAAGAGTTCCTAAAGGAAGCAGAGAAACTAACTCAAAAAGCAGACTCTAAAGAATCTAAGGTCATGAGAAGAAAACAATACCATTTTAAGATTCAGTAGTAATAGGATGATGCATATAAGAACAGACATAAGAGTAGAAGGGCACCTGGGTGGCTCAGTCAGTTAAGTGTCTTACTCTTGACTTTGGTCCAGGTCATGATTTCATGGTTTGGGAGTTTAAACCCCATACTGGACTATGCACTGGTAGCATGGAGGCTGTTTGGGATTCTCTCTCTCCTCCTCTCTCTCTGCCTCTCCTTTACTCGTGCTGTCTCTGTCTCTCAGTATAAATAAACTTTAAACAATTTAAAAAATATGACATAAAAGGAAAGAATAGGGATTAATAACTAGAATACACTGAAGGTGTAAGATGCTTCTCACTGAGCAAAGAGTTTAAACATGGAGTCTGTACATGGACTTCAAAGAGCTGTGAACCCTTTGAAACTGTAAAACCACGAGCATGTGCTAAGGTCCTATGGTAAGCCCACCCTCCACCCCACAAGACATTCACATCAAATCCCTGAATGTAACTCTGTAGGGTAAACGAGGTGATTAAATTAAGGATCTTGAGAGGAACTTATTCTGGATTATCTAGATGGCCCTAAACCAATGATAAGTGTCTTTATTACAGACACACAGGGAACACAGAGGAGGCAGCAATGTGACCCCAGACGCAGAGCCTGGAGTGATGCAGCCACAAGCCCGGGAATGCCTACAGCTACCAGAAGCTGGAAGAGGCAAGGAATGTCACCTGGAGTCTCTGCCCTGTTGGCACCTTGATGTGAACTTCTGGACTCCAGAAATGTGCATGAATAAGTTTCTGTTGTTTCTGTTGTTTTACACGCTTCTGGAGTAAGCTGCCATGGCAATCATAGGAAACTAATGCAGGTACACTTTTCTCGGGGCGGGGTGGGGAGTGGATAACTTTTATCAGACTCTAAAAACAGTTCTTATGAATCCCCAAAGGTAAAAGAACTACTACTATAGAGGATAGAGCAAAACAGTCTGTTTATAAACAGATGAACTAGAAATTTTTAAAAAACCTGCAAAACAAGTCACTACTTGGATATGGTTCCATAGTTGGTAAGTGTTGAAATAAGAACATAATAAGCTGTCCTCTGGCATCTAATCCAATATCCATTTCATTAGCTCTTGGAGGTTAACCCTACAAATGCATGAAACAGCTATGATTCCCAAACAACTAAACGGCTTATTAAAAATAGAGGTTCCCAGGATCCATCCCAATGTACTGAATCAGAATCCCCAGGACAGAGGAAAACACACATACGTAAAGCTCCTCTGATAATTCAGATGTGCAGACAAATTTGGGAACTACTACTATAAGGCAGGGGTCAGTAAACTTTTTCTGTAAAGGGTCAGATAGTAAACATTTAGGCTATTGAGGCTAAGAGGCAATATTGAGTCTATTACATAGGTATTTTCATAACAAATTTGTTTGCCAATATATTTCTACAAATTTTTGGTGGATGAAATTAAAAATATAAAATTGAATACAACTTTTTGCAATTCAAGTCTACTAATAAGAACAATGGAATTCCCTTAAGGGAACATTTCCCTAAATTGGGGCTCAAAGTGTTTCCTCTCAGACTGACTGCAAATGGTCCTCTGCAAAACCCAGGAGCTGGAGAAGATTCTCAAAAGGAACAAGCCATGGGCTGGATTTGGCCCAAGTGCTGCAGCCCGGCCCAAGAAAGGTAAAAGGAGGAAGAACCACAACCCCTGCCCTCAAGCAACTGACGAATTAAAGAGACAGGAACAGCAAAAGTAATGCAACAGTGAAAAGCATGAAGTGAAATTCTGAATGTTTTATTTGTGGGGCAGGAAATATCCAGTATTTCCTGCCAGGAAATATGGCAGGTATCTATACAGTAGTTCTTTTACCACAGAGTGAAAATCTCTGTGACAAAAAGCAACAACATAACTTCTACAATGCTTTTAAGGGATTTATTAATTAAAACAGCAGCTACATATGCTTGAAAAATATTAACATCTATGTACAAAACACATCATTATTCATCCACATATATGGCACTTAATACATGTGTATGGATTCTTGACCCCGAGAGAACTCAGAAGCACTGCAGACCAAAGATTAGGAACACGATTACAGAGTAGAGGCCAAAGTGGTTCAGGAAGAAAGTAACAGTGGAGGCTAGAATGGGTGGAGGAGTGGACTATATCTGGCGCGCGAGGATCCAAGGGGTGCAAGAGCACCTGATGAGGGGATCCCAAATAGACCAGGTTGATTAACTGGCCGCTGACAAAACACAAAGGCAGAGAGATGAGTGGTGGTGAAGCAAGAAAGGAACTTATTTCAGTGAGGCCAACACCAGAAGGCAGCCAACAGTCTCAAAGACTGTCTCCAAGATGTCGAAAATACTTCTAGGGTTAGGTAAGGCAGATGTGGGGCAAAGAGTGGGTACGTGCAGGTAGGCAGTGGAGGTTAAATTGATCATCTGCTTGGGGTCAATTGTGGATGGGGTCTTGCAGGCTCGGGGAAGTCCTTGTTGCTTGAGGGGATAATTTTGGTTCCCATCAGGGATGCTTTGCCCTCAGGGGTCTTCTGCCTGATCCAAGAGATAAGCTGGAAAGAAACACTCAACTAAATAGTTTGAGGTCAAAATGGAGGCAGCCAAAGTCCTCTTTCAGGATGTGAGGGGTTTAGATAAGTAGGTAGAAATATTCAAGGAAACTGAAGAACAGATTTGAGGGTGTTTAAACACACACACACAACCACAAACCCAAAATGGTTGTCACTTGGACCTAGTTGCCAAACCAGTGCATAATATGTAATCTAAGTGCAGTTCTGACCTCCCCCAGCAATGTAGTCTTAACCTGGTCAGCCAGGAATTTTTCAGTCCACACCAATAAGCCTCCCGTGCACTTTGGGCCCTCTCTATCCCCTAAGGAAAGATGAGATCATCTGCATCACACATTGCCTTAAAAAAAAAAAAAAAAAAGACACCTTGCTTTTCCCTCCAGAAAGCAGTTTTACCTGGAACAATTTTTCTTTTGCTAAGAACTTTCTTGTCTCCCCCCCCCCACCCCATATAAAGTCCTTCTGTTTTTGCACAAATCCTAGGAACATCTCTCTACCTGCCAGATGGGGTGCTGCCCGATTGACAAATTTAATAAGGCCAATTAGATCTTCAAATTTACTTGGTTGAACTTTGTTATTTAATAGGGGAGAGGAAGAATATCAATGAGAGAATGAAGAGGGGCTGAGGGAGAGCAGCCTTAGTAAATAAGAGCTCAGAACGGGACCAATTTGTGGAGGCGCTGCATCACTGTCTGTCTCTGCCACCAGAGCCAACAGTTAAGTGCTTTCCATGAATTGTATTGAACCCTGATAAGTATGCCCTCATTCAATCTCCTCTAAGAACAGTTTCCTAAACATTCAAGTCATGTAAGTAAATGACCGTGGTTTCATCATGAACTACTCTAAGTGGTTCAAAATCTAGACTTTTCCATCTTAAAAATTTTTTAAAAATTGAAAAGCCTTCGCTTGACCCAATTTCTCTCTTGCAGCTATGCAACTATTGCCCTCTATTCTTTGAGAGCCAGACTTCTGGTAAGTTACACATTCATGTTTCCATTAGGCCTCCTCCAATTCAACATCACCTCCAATGCACTCCAATCTAGTTTCCGCTTCTACCACCTCGAAGATGCTGCTCATGCCAAATGCAGTAAAAGAAAAAATCAGCTCTCCTCTTACAAAACATATAAACTGTCAGCAGCACCACCCAGCCCTTCCCTTGAAACGCTGCTGACTTCTGCCACCACATTCCTAGCACGGGCACAGCTTTGGCTTCTCTACCTGTTCCTTCTGAAGTACAAGCATCCTACTCTCTCCAACCCCCAAAATGTCAGCATTTCCTCAGTCTGATCCCAGGCCTCTAATCACTCTGTACTTACAGGTACTTACAGTCTCCCTAGGTGACCTCCCTCAGCCTCTGGCTTTAAATTCTATTGGTTATTTCCCAATTCTTCCTTCTAGCCCAGGTTTCTCCTCTGTTTTGGACTGTACATTCATGTTTATTGCAGAGCTCCACTAAGATGCTTCTCACCCTACCCTATGCTAAATTTTTATCTTTCCTCTCAACATTGCCTCTTCTGAGCTTCCCTATCTACCCAGCAGCTCACATTGGAAACCTCATGGTCATCCCTGTCACCTGCCCTTCAACTGCCTCCTCTATATCCTATCGCTCAGAAAGTCCTGACCATCTTCCTCCTATAAAACTCTCCAGTTGGTTCACTTCTTTCCACCTCTACTAGATCAGGCAACTGTCACCTCACCTGGATACAGTGAGCATCTTCCCAAGGGCATCCCCTGCACACCCTCACGTTCTCTAATCCATTTCCACAAAGCAGACAGAGTATAGAATTACAAATGTAAAACTGATTCCATCATTCCCTGACTTAAAATCCTTGAATAGTTTCCTCTTAGGATAAATTTCAAAATCCATAACAGATGCTTACAAGACCTCAATGGACTTGGCTTCTCCGACTCCCCTTCATCCGCCACCCCTTCTCCTCTCTGCCTCATTCACTCCATGCTGCAGCCAGCCTGGCCCTCCTTACTCCCACAGCCCCTACACCTGTTCTCTGCAGACCTTTACACAGTTGTGATCACGTGGTTACCATGGGACTCCTGTTGTCTCCCACAGAAAAAGTAAGCTGGAGAAGAATAGGGGCTATGCTGTTTTATTTGCCACCATCCCCCACCCCCAACAGCACAGTGCCTGGAGAGGAGGCACTCAAATAGAACATTGTTAAACATAAATTGCTTTGAAGATTTCATAACTTAAAAACATCAACATTAGTTAATATTTCAGTTGGACTATGGGTTAAATTACTAATGATAAATTATTTTTATTTATTCATTAGAGAACTTTATCCAACTATACTATTAACTATGCTTGAGTGTTGTTAAATGTATTTCTCAAACTATCCCATGTTAGCTTTTATTCATTTAGATATGCTTTTCCCCAGAGATTGACACAGCTATTTTCCTAGGCATTAATATAATAACAATAACAATAACAATAATAATAATAATAATAATAATAATAGAATACCAAATACCATGCTATTCACTTTACATTTAAGCTTCATATGAGATCAATATAACCTCCATTTCTACAGGTGGTGAAACTGAGGCTCAGATAAGTTAAGTAAGTAGCTCAAAGTTACACAACTAGCAAGTGGTGGTAGTGGCAGGAACCAAGCTCCTACTAACTCAAAACTCAATGATTTTTCCTAATATATTATGCTATCTCTAACATCACATTTACTTAGCAATATCTATTATTTGTTAAAAATACATCTGTATATACGTATCTGAGGCTTAAAATGGCTTTAAATGATTGTTTCAGTTTTGAAATGACTATCCTGGTGGGATGGGTGAGATAGATAAAGAGGATTAAGAGTATACTTATCATGATGAGTATTGAGTAATGTATAGAATTTGTTGAATCATTATATTATACACCTGAAACTAATATAACTCTGTATGTTAATTATACTTCAATTAAAAAATCAAAATAAATAAAAATAAAATGACTGCCTAACTCAGTCTCTCATATACAAAAAGCAATTTTACTCCACCCATAAAGAACAGCCTGCAATTCTTATTCAAAATGACATTCTTGTTCCTTATTCATGTAATCTATTATACTTTATACTACAAAATAAATTTAGCTTCCAGTTAATTTTCTTCTCTGCAAGGAACTCAATTAACTTTTAAAAATGGAACCATCACCTTAAGGGAAAATGTGCATACTGATCTCCGTTTTTCAGAGGACTTTTCACCGGTGCATTTTGGACACATAGTTCATAGCCAAATCAACTATTCCCAAAAGCATCTATCAAAAATAAAAACTATGTCCAAAATCCTCTTGGTTGGAATTAATCTAGATCATACTCTCTAGCGCAGTATCTTACAAATTAATAACTTTACTAACTGGCAGCAGGCAGTCAATAAATATTTGATCAATCAATCATACAAGATACTTCTATAAGTTAAGTTCTGTTTTCTTGAGAGAGCAAACTGGAAATAGTTATTCCCTATAACCGTATTTCTAAGACAACCACTAGTGAGACACATAACTAGGAAGCATCTCCTCAATAAAAAGGTAGGAAGTGGTCACTTAACCCAAATATGAATGCTAATTCATACTGATTCCAATTAATCCCAGTCCATTTTCAACAAGGATGCCAAAATCATTCAATGTGAAAGGAATGGTCTTTTCAACAAACAACACTTGGACAACTAGATATCCACACTCAAAAAAATGAAGTTTGGGCCCTTACCTTACACCATATAGGAAAATTAACTCAAAATAGATCAAAGACCTAAATATAAAAGCTAAACTCAAAAGGTAACATATGTGTAAATCTTCATGACCTTGAATTAGGCAATGGTTTCTTGGATATGACACCAAAAGTATAATCAACCAATGAAAAAATAGATGGTGGATATAGAATATAGAAAGAAACTTAACAATAAGTTTCAATAAAAAGACAATAAGAGACAACCCAATTTTAAAATGGGCAAAGGATTTGAATAAACAATTCTCCAAAGATATACAAATGGCTAATGAACAAATGAAAAAATGTTCAACATCATTAGTCATTAGAGAAATGCAAATCTAAATTATAATAAGCTACCACTTCACATACACAAGGATGGCCAAATTAAAAGGCAACGAAAGTCCAGAAAATAATAAATATTAGTGAAAATGTGAAGAAATTGGAACTATTCTACATTGCTAGTGGAAATGTGCAAGGGGACAGCTGCTATGGAAAATAATTTGGCAGTTCCTCAAAAAGTTAAACATAGAATTATCATATGACACAGCAATTTGACTTCCAGGTCCAAGAGAATTGAAAACATATGTTCACACAAAAACTTGTACATGAATGTTCATCGCATTATCCACAATAGCTAAAGTGTGGAAACAACCCAAATATTCATTAACTGATGAATGTATAAATAAAATGCAGTCTATCCATACAATGGAGCATTATTCAGCCATACAAAGGAATGAAGTACTGACATGTTACAATATGGATAAACCTTGAAAACATTATGCTAAGTGAAAGAAGCCAGACATAAAAGACCACATATTATACTATTCCGTTTATACGAAACATCCAGAATAGGCAAATCCATAGAGACAGAACACAGATTAATGGCTGCCAGGGGTTGAAGGGAAGAGGAAATGGAGAGTGACTGCTAATGGGGTTGGGTTTCTTTTGGGGGTGATGAAATGTTCTGGAATTAGTCAGTGGTGATGGTTGTACAATCTTGTGACTACACTAAAAACCACTGAATTGTACATTTTAATACGGTAAATTTTATGGTATGTGAATTGTACCTCAATTTAAAAATATGTATTATATATTCTTAACACTAAATCTATACTGATCATAGTTTAGTCCTCTGATGATTCAGAAACATCTTGATATATTTAAATTTATAGGTGATTTTTCCTTTAAAGTGCCAAATAATGCAAGCTTCAAACTAACAGCATATGCAAAACATGTTCTTTTGTACATGATTCAAAATGGTTTCTTAAAGTTTAATGAGCAGAAAAAAAGTTTATGAAAGGTGTTATGCTAGCAAACTTCATCAGATCTACTGAACCCTAAGAAAAAGTATAACCTCATAACTAAAATTTATGCATGCTTCTTATAATACTAGTTTTTAACTATCTTATTATAATTTAGAGATAGGGAAATCAACTGAGCTTGCATGCTTTTCATATTTCAAAATATGAAAAGCAAAGAGAAGAAATTTTAATAATCTAGGTTTTATATGATTATATTCTGAAGAAAAAAATGAAGGTTCTATTAATCAATGAGTGTACAAACAGTAGGAAACATTTCACTAGGTTAGTAATATGGTACATTAAACTTGAAAAACCTTGTGACCACAGTTCTTACTAATGGCACTTCATTTTTCAGTTCCCATCACATGCCTCTGCTACATGAAATCCACAGCTCAGGTCTCTAACAAACTTTCAGTTTTCAGTGCTAGAACTCATGAGTGTATAGGCACTTATAAGGCATATAAATGCAAAACTATCAAATGCCTAACAGAAATAGACTAGTAATTGTTATTTGAGGTTTTGTTTTGTTTTAAATGAGCATCACCTATGCCTCTGGGATCGAGGCAGGTAATGTAAATGAGCAAAGCAGGCCCAGAGGAAGAGGGGGAAGGAGTGGACTATCTCAGGTGAGCTAGGGATCCCAGACCCCATCTAAAGGAGGCGACCATCACTTAGCTCTAGCAAACTGCTGCCAGACAGGAATGAAGGCCCAGCTCAGCCAGAATTCCAATTTCTCAAGGAAGTGTTGGTTTTATGTTTTACGTTCTGTGAAATCTCCCTAATTTCAAAATATTGATAACTAATTTAAAAAAGGTTGAAATAATGCAAAGGCCCAGTAAAGAACATCAGGTACTGAATAAGGCCACTATTTTGTAAACTCTGAAAAGAAATTCTTGAAACTAGTTTATAACAAATAAACTATAAATACGCTATAACAGATTTAATATACAATATACTTTATATATAACTAATATATATTATACATATGCTCAATGTATTTAATGCATGTAATACATTCTAATTACATTTACTCAGGTTTGGGGGGGCATTGGCCATCCTTAAAGTTTTCAAGGTGACCCACAGACCAGACCCTAAAGCTTAGTATTAATATTACATTTCATTCATATTCCTTACTGAATTCTTACCAAAGGCAATTTTGGTTACTTAAAGAAAATTAATTAGGGGAGTGCCTGACTGGCTTGGTCAGAGGGGCATGCAACTCTTTTTTTTTTTTAATGTTTTATTTTTTATTTATTTCTAGGAGAGAGAGAGAGAGACAGCGTGAGCAGGGGAGGGTCAGAGAGAGAGGGGGTCACAGACTGAAACAGGCTCCAGGCTCTGAGCTGGCAGTCAGCACAGAGCCCGACACGGGGCTCGAACCCACAAACCGCGAGATCATGACCTAAGCAAAAGTCGGACGCTTAACCGACTAAGCCACCCAGGCGCCCCATGCAACTCTTGATATCAGAGTCATAAGTTCAAGCCCTGCTTTGGGAGTAGAGATAACTAAAAGAAATAAAAATTAAAAAAAAAAAAAGAATGAAAATTAAATGGATGGTAAAACTTGTCTCTAGTTTCTAATCACCAACTAGTAGTACAATAGAATGGTGACAGTGCTATCTGAATTACAAATACACAGTTGAATAAAAATCCTGTGTTGTATTTTCTGATATGAACATGTGGAGTTATATACATGAATCTTCCTGAAAAATACACATAGCCACAAAGAAAAAGAGAAAAATACTTTACAAAACTGCTTTTTTAGCAAACCTAGGAGAAAAACAAAAATATAAAAACCCCAAAATACATGAGATCAGGACTGAGATCAAACAAGGCTGTTATCAGACAGAATCTGTGATGGGGGTGAAAAGCAGGGACAGAGACAGAATGCGGCATGTGATGAAGATTGTGGCAGATCTCCAAAAACAATAGCAAAATGCACTTCCTTAAAGAGAGGGGTTTACTTTGGAGCACTTGGGCTGTGTCCCTCCATTCACAGCCGCAAAGGAAGGAGTGGGAAGTACAGCATTGGTGCCAAAAAGCCACCTAAACTCAGTCTGGTTTGGAGAAAAGCAGAGGACTTGTGGCAACACAGAGAAGCACATCCCAGTGCCATATTTAAAAAAGATTTCTCTGAGGCAGAAATCTGGAATCTACCTTGGTCCTCCCACCCATACCTCCTGCAAATAGCTGCCTGAGGAGAATCTAACTCATTAAACTACAAGGAATAAAAAGGTAACTGTCACAGCCTTCGATTAGAGATACCACAATAAAAATGGTAGAAATGAGCAGCACAATGTACCAAATGTCAAAGAATGCTCAGTAGAAAAATATTACAATATATAAGATAAAAATTATATCTAAATATTGTTACATGAATTTAAGAAAATCAATGAAGTTACTACCACTATGAAGAAAATCACAAAGCATAAATATAAGAACTCAAGGAAGAAATGTCTAGACAAGAGGAACAGTGAAAGCATGAACTGGTAGAACTCAAGAAACAGAAGAATACATAAAACTGTCACAGAAATGAAGAAACACTGAAATGAGAACAAAGAGAGACATTCCAGAAGACACAGTAAGAGATATTAAATATAGAAACACACAGATGAAAAAGTGTTTAAAATGATTAATGAGAAAAATGACAGATTAAAAAAAGATACACAAAGGGAGATTCAAAAACATAAAATTAGGATTGCCAAAAAAGAAAATCAAAACAAGCAAACAAAATAAATATTTAAAGATATAATTAAAGAAAACTTCCCTAAGTAAAAAGAGATTTAAAGCTACATATTAAAAGGGCACACATGAGCCATTGTGTTTCCATGAGAAAAAACACCAAGCTGGCCTCACACACCCCCACATTCAATGCCAAAAGACATTTGTAAAATACCTACATTACTCCAGGAAAGGGTGAGCCAAGGATTTCATTACCTGTAAGCTGTCCTTCAAGTATAAAGCAACAAAAAAAATGAAATTCTACACATGTTGTAAGAATAAAATATTCCCTTTTGTTCCCATGATTCCTTGCTGAGAAACTACTAGAGAATGAACTTCAGCTAACCAAAGAATGCCTGGGAAAAATTTCTGCAAAAGTCCTTGAGTGAGCATTATATATGTATTTAACTGAAGAATTAAGACTAAAACAGAGGGAGATAAAAGTGAAATAGTGAACATAAATATTCTAGGCCTTGACAATGTATAAACACAAATAACAAAAACTGGGAGCAGGAAGTATAAGAAGCTTACTGATTACCTGGACATAATAGCTGGGAGTTAACAGACAGTATTAAAGCTCACAAATCAAGTACTAGAAGTATAAGTATACATAATATTACAAACTCAAGTACTATTGTGAATACTATTAAGTATTGACTAAGATTGTGGATGGAGAAGAGAAAGGGGAAGAGAGAAGATTTAAACAGAATTTTACCTTTGTTCCTAGAAGAGAACTAAAAGTTACTATCAACAGAGAACTAAGAACATCAAATAAAGCAACTAACAAGACAAAAATACAAACCTTCCTAGACACCATCACAACAAAAGAGCAACAAACAGTGAAAGGCCTAAAATTTATATAAAACTGAGCCTGGGTGGTTCAGTCAGTTGAGGATCCAACTCTTGATTTCAGCTCAGGTCATGACCCCAGGGCCATGGGATTGGACTCCACCTTGAGATTCTTTTAGAGGTCATAGTCATGACCCCAGGGCCATGGGATTGAGCCTGCTTAGGATTCTCTCTCTTCCTCTGCTCTTCTCTCCCACTCACAAATACTCTCTCTCTCTAAAATAAAAAACAAAGATAAACACCAACAGAAAACATAAAATGAAATGCCAGAGCCCAAAAAAAGCATATCTCACATACAAATAAATATAAAGGGATTCAACTCCTATTAAAACAAAGAGAGTTACAAATTTACTCATAAAGTGAAAACCTAATTCCATTAGTAGTAGACTACTTCTAAAATCAAAATGATTTTAAAAGTTTGAAAACAAAAGGATGGGCAAAGAAACACCAAGCAAATTAAACAAAAAGAAAGTGGGAATTGTTTTACCCAGCTCTTTCTGACTCAAGAATCTGTGGCCTTAATCACTACAACCTGTGAATACTGCTTCGTGTGTTCCTGGGTATGTGTGCATGAATGAGTATACTTAATATATTAAAGAGAACTATCTAAATAAATTACTCAATTATATATGATCTTTGACATGAGACCAGATTCCAAACTTACAGTACTGCCAGGCTGCTGAGTTTAAAGCATTTAATGGTATTTTTTCATATAAAAATCAAAACATTGTAGTGAAAACTCCTTGCCTGGATTTATGCCCATGATGTTATTGTTATGGACCTAACAGGTACAGTAACACTTTACTCTGTTGACAACCTATTGTCAAGCATTCAAAAACAAAAATCCTAATTGAATGGTTGTTCTCTGTAAGGTAGAGATTTAAAGAAGTGCCATTTCATTAAATTCATAGTATACTACAAATACTTCCATTGAAGCACAAGTTTTTTTTAACCTCCTGCCGAAACCCACAGCAATGACATTGCTTTTGGGTGTTAAAAGCTGTAGTTTAGTAAAAAGATTTCATGCCTCAGAAACAAAAGAACATATGGGTTGTAAAGATTAAGAGACTGTAGGGATATTATATAAGGTCAAAAATGACTCTACCTATAGTGACATCAACTCAGTTAGTGCTTAAGGGGAAATAACTGTGACCCTCTGTGTTTGAATTTCCACAACAATAACAAAAGGAAAGTATTATTATTATACCACCCTGCTTAGCACCAACCTGGTAAGACTGTTGTAGCATTAAGTGACTGAGATGCTCAGGACCCTGCTTGGTTTAATGGGTCAATAAATATTAGCTAATATTATCATAACAAAGATACAAATTTCAAACTAACACATTATGCAAGTCTTTTAAATCTCTTGTAATTACTGATTATCCACTTAACCCCACAAAGAAGTAGTTCCCTAATGGGAGAAAAAAAAAGGTATTTAAAGCAGCTCCGTCCCTAAATTCCCTATTTCCTCTCTGCTACCACCTACCACCGACTCAAGGTCAGGAGCCCTTCCTCTTTAATCCCATGGTACATCTCCACTAGAGCATTATACCAAGACGTTTTCTTTGTTGGTGCACTGTCTTCTCCACCAAGGCTTCTGTGAACTCCTTAAAGTCAGCAACTATGTCTTTTACATCTCAGCATCTCCAGGGCACCTGTTCTCACATATAATAGAAGCTCTATAAAGGTGTGTTAAATTAACAAACGTGATAGCGTAGGAGACGGATATATATGCATTTATGTACATGTGTGAAACACATGATCCAGTTCAGGGTTTATAGTTTGTGGATTGCAATGCCCTTGCTATCAGATGTTTCAGGAAGGTAGGCAGCTAAGCTACTTCAGTTGGGAAGGAGGTGCAAGAAAAAAGGAATCATCCAAGAAATACTTAAGGGGCACTCTGTGAGCTTCCAGGAAGAAACTTGGCTCTAGGTTATAAAGACCACAGCTCTATCTATAAAGAGCTCACAGAGCCATGGGCGCCGAACAGGTAAGGATCTCACCCCCACCAGTGAGCAGAGATGTTAAAGTTAAAGCCAGATTAAGCCATGTGACTCCCAGTTCTAAACTGCAGGGCTCTTTCCACTAGAACAGTGCCTTTCAAATGCTGAGTGGGCTTAGAGTAAAAAATACATTCTGTAGCACTCCCCAGTACAGATACACACGTTTCTGATCTTTTTATTTTCATTCTATTCTATTTCATTTTTTTAAAATGTTCAGCTTGACACACTAAATTGGCTTTTGACTCAAAGGTGGAAAAACACTGCTCTAGGAAATATATTTTTAATCTCTGGAGTTTTGACGTCAGATAGAATTCCTAATAGAATGAATGTATATCTCAGCAAAAAAGGCAAAACACGATCAAATAATCAAATAACCCACACGGACTAATGAAGTCATGCCAGCTGTCACTTAGGGGAAGGGGGTAGGGGGGAAGCTAAACCTAATCTCCATCCGCTTTCCCTAAAGCCACCAATACCCAATCTGAGGGAAAGAGTGTTTGCTGGGCAGGAACAAGCTTGTGGCAAGCCTCCTGACACCCCAGCTCCCTTCCAACCAGACCATGACCCAAAAGACTCTTATTCTATATAAAAATTCTGGAGCTTCCACTTACAATGAATATTTTTTTAAATGATTTTGTATAAGAGACTTTAATAAAGGTGTTTGGATGAGGAACAATGAATTTATTAGAATAAGTGAATGAAGAGTGCCTGGGTGGCTCAGTTGGGCTCTTGATCTTGGCTCAGGTCATGATCTCATAGTTCATGAGATCGAGCCCTTTGCACTCTGCACTGACAGTGTGGAGCCTGCTTAGGATTCTTTCTCTCCCTCTCTCTCTGTCCCTCTCCCTCTTTCTCGCTCTCTCTCAAAAATAAGTAAGCATTGAAAATAAATAAAGTTAACAAAAATCAAAATAAACTATTTTAAACACATTTTATGTAAAAAAAATTCTGAAAATTGCCATACTTCACTTAAATTGGGGGGAGGGAAGTGTAATGATTGATCCCAGATCTGCATAAAATATTCAGAAATGGATCCTTAGTTAAGCTAGTACCTCTTCTGGTTTGCTCTCAAAATATGAAGGCAAAGTCAGTATACAACTCTTCTTCAAATTGAGATGTTTGTACAGCACATCCCATGAAAGGAAATGTGGTAACAACAATCATCACTACCTAGTAGCAAGCTAGGGATGAACGAACTCCAATGTCCTTAGTTTTCTTTCAAGAAATGTGTTCCCCTGGGGGTGCCTAGATGGTTGTCAGTTGAGCATCTGACTCTTAATTTCTGCTCAGGTCATGATCTCACAGTTCATGAGTTTAAGTCCTACATCAGGCTTCCCACTGACAGCGTGGAACCTGCTTGGGATTCTCTCTCTCCATCTCTCTCTGACCCTCCCCCATTCTCTATCTCTCTCAAAAATAAATAAATAAACTTAGGAAAAAAAAAAAAAAAGAAGTGTGTTCCCCTGAAAAGTCACAAACAGGCGGAAAGACCAGAAAAATCCCTTTATGTTCTGTGTCCCCAGGCAATACTACAGCTCTAAAAACACAAACTAAGAATGTTCATTCAAAAAAAAAAAAAAAAAAGAATGTTCAAGTTCTTGGACTGACTGGCCTTACCATTCACAATCCAAGAAGCAAGTCTGAGTTTAAAGCAGTCATTTTTGTGACATTTGCCTCAAATTAAAAGACTATTTTAGGGCACTTGGGTGGCTCAGTAGACTGAGCCTCTGAATCTTGGTTTCAGCTCAGGTCAAGATCTCAGCATCGTGAGATCAAGCTCCAAGCCCCACATCAGGCTCCACTCTGGGTGGGGAGCCTGCCTGAGATTCTTTAAAAAAAAAAAAAAAAAAGTAATAATTTAAAAAATTAAAATTAAAACACAATTTTATAAGACTTTAATAAATCCTCCTGTCATCTCAAAATAAATCTGTTTAGAACTATACTTAGAAAAATATTCTTTTTATGAAGGTAAAATACATTTTTCCTAAGAAAAAGGAGAAAGCCATACTTACTATTTATCAGATCTGTCCAATGGAACTTTCTCTAGGGATGGAAGTGTTCTGTGTCTGTGCTCTCTAATACAGTAGCCACTAGCCGCCTAATACAGAGCACTTGAAAGGTGGCTGGTGTGACTGAGAAAGTGTATTTTAAGTTTTCTTTCATTTTAATTAACTCAAATTTAAATAGCTGCATTCGGCCAAGTACCTACCATCTGGGGTAGTGTAGGTTAGATAATCAACAAAGGCTGCAGAGCTGGCTAACTGGCTTTTCTTATACTCAATGTCACAATTTGAAAAAATGATATTATATACCAATATTCAATTTCCAGCTTCCCAATTAACATTTCATTAATTATTATTTAACTTGTCCCCAGGAGTGTTTTTCAACAAAGTTTGGCGATTTCTATTTCGAAACATGAACATCTTAGATCTGCTGAGCAGAATCCCTTTGGCAGTGTTCAATTTTCCATCTGTGAAACTCAAGCACAGGGAAAGGACAAAACTGAATCCCACCTTCCTCTAGATACAAAGGGAAGAAATGGAATGCATAATCCAGACAAAGGCTAATGTAACCTTCTAGGCTCTTTCATGGGTGCATCAACCCTGCTTGTGTTGCTTTAGACCCAGCTATGGCTTTCCACAAAAGTCATTTCTCCATGAAATGTGTTCCCTTATGATCAAACCCTCTCAAAGCATTCTACCTATTGGAAAACCATTTAAAATATGAACACTAAAATATTCTATATTTAAATGGTTAGAATGCAGTAGCCTGAAGAGAACAGATGCTTCAGAGAGACTAAAATATGCAGATCACGCCAGGACCACTTTCCAAGCAGGTGGCAAAAGAAACTACGCAGTTCCACAGTCAGCTAGGGAGACTCTGCAAGAAAATGTGCTCAGAAATGCATTGTGGCCATGCTGTGGCCAAACGTTAACTCGCTTTAACTTCAAGCAGCATCACTGCACTCACTACAATCTCAAGGTCAATGCCAATTGTTTTTTCAGCTTCTCATCATGCTAACGCTGACACACCAATAAACCACACACACAGAGGCACAAATATTTCACTAATTTCATTGTGTTTAAGTAGAATTTCTAGAACGTTAATCTAAAAATTCTATGAGTTGCCTTAAAACCAGCCAACAAGTATACAATGCAAAGAGCAAAGTCACGAGTACCACATACCATATTTGCAGAAGCTGAAACTACACAGAACAAAGCAATTCTAAGACAGCAGTGTAATTCAGGTGAGAATTCAGCACCGTAGATGAGAACTTCATTTTTCCCCCCTCTACCACTACCAATGCTACCGCAAGGTCCTAAAAAAGGACTAGAAACTCACCTACTGTATCCAAAGAACATGGGATCTCAACAAGACCCGTGTCGTGACAGGGAAGCAATGCACACACTATCCCAGGAGGTTTGGGTCTTGCAGAATAATAAATAGCATTGCCAAAAGGAAAAAAGACTTCATCTGGGGCAACTGAGAGCACTCTGATCTAGCAAGAGTCTGTTAGACTGCATAAAAGCTATGTTATGCGTATGGATAAGATCTGCAGATGAAGCCTGGGCAGGAAAAAGGAGACAGAGAACTTAAAATGGGGAACCGCTATGCTGTTTGACCCTGAGAGTACCCTCTTCCCCTTCTCACTCTTCCAAGCTATGAACTACAGACTCCACTGACCGCAGCATCTGTGGCACGATCTCTAAGGAAGCTATCAATTATAAAATTCTATGATAAGAGCCTCAATGTCTAAGGCAAGTGCTAGAAACCTCAATGCTTCTTTTTCCCCCATCATCCTAATTCTCAGGGAAAAAAGTAAAATAAATATAATAAATGGCAAAGAATTTTCACATCAGAGGCCCAAGTTCTCAAAGCACATAAGGCTTATAGACAGAAAATAAAAATAACCACTACTTCTCATTTAGTTCTTTAAAAGTCCACTTCAGAATAGCATTATTCTTGCTCCCCAAAATGCAATTTAAAGGCAGAAATATAAATCTATGTAAAGACACTCAGAGTATAAATTAGTTTTACATAGATAAAACTTAATTCTTATATTTAATATTCTAATGCAGATGTATGAGATTAAAATACAGATTCTAGTAAACAAAAGAAATATATGTAACAGAAAGAAAGCCATGTTTTGCTTGGCTCAAAATGTTAACACAGTACAATTCTACATTAAATGAAAAAACTTATTAAACTATCTTAGCACAAATATGGCTTAGTCCTTTTTCTAAATTCCTAATGTATTTATGGGCTAAATATGTTATTTCATTTTATAAGCCCTCAAGTCCTATGTAACCCACTCCTATTCCTCTAGGTGAGCTTTGGCAGAGGGTTTGAATCAATGTCAATCACATTAAAAACATACTATTTAAGGAATTTATCAGGATGTAACTATGAAATTACACATCTGAAAACATCATCGTTCCTAAATTGGGATTCTGAAAAAAACTCAGTAGAATTGTTTTCTTTTTTCTTTTCAACAGCCAGAGCATCAAAGCATCTTCAACCCCAAGTGTAATATATATTTAATCATGGCTCCTGACTTAGGCATAACATTTCAAATTGTTTCATACGCGTTAAACAAAAGTGCTCACACTCTTACCTGTATATCCAGCATACCATCCCCAAGAAGCCACCATTCCTAAAAGCCATTTATACATGATTCCTTCAATATACCAGAACCGCTTACTGTCCAGCAGTCGAAGGGGCTGAAGTACAATTACATAGCACACGTAGGATAAAAGAGCAACCAGGTTGTTGGCGACCATGAAGGCAAACCTCAACAGGGCTTTCACCAAGATCCAGCCCAGCCACGGAGCTTCTTCCAAAGTCACAGCCATTCTCACATTGGCGTCCGTCCTGTCTTTCTGGGATGAAAGAAAAATTCATTTAAAAAGGAAAATGGATCACACACATCCAAATAGTCACCAACACAGAAATCGCCTCCAGCACAAAAACACGAGAAAAATCGAGGGTCTAAGCTTTGGCGGTGTAGTACCTCGGTGATCTCTCCGGGAAATTCCAGAGGGGGACAGAGAGCGAGGGAGGAGGAGCCGCACAAGGTCAAGGGAGGTGTTCACGGAGGCACAGGGTATGTCATAATATATTTAGCAAATGATAATACTATTCCCGCTAACTAATCAGTGGCCGTCCCCGCACCGCGCCTCACTGCAGTCTGCTCTGGACTTTCGGGAAGAAAAACAGACCCACTTGCTTCAGACCCCCTCAGTATTTCCAAACTGACGACACGAGTGAAAGGAGGCGGTTGCAGGGACCCGATCCCATTTCCCAGCTAGGAGAAGCTGGGTACCCGAACCACCACCATTCCTGCACATCGATCGTGCCTTAGAAAGGTCTCTCGCCTTAGCAAACAGTTAACGCTAACAATGTTCATTTGCGGCAAAGGGGTTTTTGTTTAATCTTTTATTTAGGCGGAAAAGGAGAAGGGCCTAGAAAAGAGGGCAGGAAGGTGAGAGGAAGAAAGTGGGGGCTAAGACGGCGAAAGAAGGAAGGACGGGAGTAGGGGGAGGGGAGCAAGAGCCAGAAGGAGGTGAAGGCACGGAAGGCACTGATGAGAATGACCGGGGGGCAGGAAAGCCAGGGGTGATGTTAGAGGCGCGGAGGAAGAGGCGACGGCAGCTTTCGGGGTGGGGGGGGCGTGGGGGGCGCCCGCAGCGGTTTCCGCGGCCAGGGTTGGGGTCGCGGCGGGGGCGGCCCGCGCGCCGGGCTCACCTCGGCTGGCGCGGACGGCGGGCGGTGGAGCGCGGGGACAAGCAGGGCCGGGGGCCGGCGGCCCGGGGCGCGGTGCTGCGCGGCGGCGGCGGCGGCGGCGGGTGTCCCCGGCCGAGGGGTCGCAGTCATTTACGCGGCGGCGGCTGAGGCGCGGCGCGAGCGGGCGCCCTATAACCCTCGCGGCTGTCTGCGGACAGAGGGACGGCGGGGACTCAGGGGCCGGACCTGTCACCGGGGCGGGTCCGGGGAGGCGGGCGGATGCCCCGCGCCCCCGCCTCCTCCTCGGGGCCTACCGCGCCCTCGTCCCTCATGCCGCCGCCGCCACCTCCTCCCCGGCCCGCACGACGGACTACACCCCTTGCCCGCCCCCTCCGCACCGTTCCGGGCCCGGCGCCGCCGCAGCCCCGGGCCTGCGTCCGCCGAGCTGCAGGTTACCTCGGGCTGGCCGGGGCCCGGCCCGCGCTTCGGGAGTCAGAGAAGCCGGAAGAATGCATGGCCGGCGGCCGGGCCGGCGGAAGGAGGCGGCGGCGGGGCCCGGCCGCGCTCCGGCTGCGGCGTGGCCCGCGCCCGGTCCCCGGCGACGCTGAAACTCGCTCCCCGGGGCCCGGCCGCGTTCGCCGGGGTGGCGGGGAGGGGCGGCGGGGAGGAAGCGGCGGGAGCCGAGACTCCGGCGCAGCCGCCCCCAGAGCGCCCTCTAATGAAGGCTCGGCGGCCGCTCCCGCGTCCCGGATCCCGCCGGTCCCGAGGTCCAGCCCTTGAGGCTGCCTGGTCCCTAGGCCGGCGGGACCTCTCCGCTCCCAGTTCCCAGGAGGAGGGCGGCTGAGAACGGGCTGGTAAGGAGCCGCTCTCGTCACCACACGAGGAGCGCTGCGGTCCGCACCGAGAGCCCCCTTTCAGGCCCCACGGCCGGTTCTCATTGTTAGGGCTCTCCCGCGTCTGACCAACCCGTGACTGCCCAGACTGGGAAGCTGTCCCCTGGAAGGCTGGATGCCCTCTTTTCTGTCCTAATGAAACCCAATTGCTCTCACGGCTTCTCTTCTGAACCTCCCCAGGGTATTAAGGTCTAGATTTTAAAATCAATTCATCTTAAGGGTCAGAATTCCCGTTTCTGGAGAGCACCCAGCATAGTAATGACAGTTCCAGTCACCCATCCACGTCCCCACTCCCATCTTCCTAAAGAAAAAAAAAGGGGGAATCCAGTGGGAATGAGTGAGTGGTCTACCTAGAGACACTGAAATTTAGTCAAGAAGGGAGAAGCACTTAGGCGGCGCCCGCCATTGAGTAAGTGCTCAAAAAATGGTGGCCATAGGTACCCCTGACAGACCAGGTCACTCCTGGGACATCGGAGCTGCATTCTGTTTCAAATGCGGGACCGCCATAAGGAGAATAGACAAAATAACCCAACGACCTGCCCCCTTGAACATTCTCAAATGGCCTACCTAAATTTCAGCTTAAAAAAAAAATCTTACATCCTTTAACCAAAATTGTTAATGCGGATGGGGAGCAGTTTTTACATGTCCCAAGTGAACTGCCATGTTTAAATCAAAATGCTACCTATACTGTCTATTTTGATGATATTTGTTACTGTGTTTGCTTTGGACTCTCAACTATTTCTGATTCCTTCTTTGGTCCACAGGTGAAAGAAAGAAAATTTACTTTTATGTCATAGAAAGAATACCTTCTATTCCCATTCCCTCTGGTGATTAGAAAACGCATGAAAGCGCAGAGCCTGGCTGAAAGAATTGATTAGAATTCCTTTCCATCTATTATTAATTTGTTTTTATTTATAGCTGTTATTTATCTCTTTCACTAATATATACAGTTGTGTGGGGCATAAAAAGGTGTAGACCCTATCAGAGAACTTTCCATATAATTTCAACTAATGTATAGCAATAGAAAAGTTAGATACGCCTTTTCTATTCCTTTGTGTTTTCTCTGAGAATATAGGTACCAAAGTAATAACATCTTTAAATAGATCTCATGAGAGAAAAAAATATTCACACTGTAGATTATTGTTGTTCAAAATATACCATTATATTCTTTTTTATTCAAGGATAGTTAACATACAGTTTTATATTAGTTACTGGTGCACAATATAATGATTTAACAATTCCACACATTATTCATCCAGGTGTATTCTTAATCCTCTTTACCTGTTTCACCCATCTCCCCACCCACCTCTCCTCAGCAACCACCAGTTTGTTCTCTATTGTTAAGAATCTGGGTTTTTTTTTGGCTTGTTTGTATCTTTCTGTTTTTGTTCCTCTGTTTTGTTCCTTAAATTGCACAGATGACTGAAATCATATGGTATTTGTTTTTCTTGGACTGATGTATTTTACTTAGCATTATATCCTCTAGATCCATTCATGCTTTTGCAAATGGCTTTTGAAAAAGTTCACTCTTTTTTATAGCTGAGTAATATTCCATTGTGTATGTTTATGCCACATCTTCATCCATTCATCTATGGATGGACATTTGGGTTGTTTCCATATCATGGCTATTGTAAACAATGCTGCAATAAATGGGGGGGGGCATAGATCTTTTTGAATTAGTGTCTTTGTTTTCTTTGGGTAAATACCCAGTAACTGTATTGCTGGATCATGTATGGTAGTTCTATTTTTAGTTTTTCAAGGAGCTTCCTTACTGTTTCCCACAGTGGCTGTACCAGCTTGCATTCCTACCAACAAGGCATGAGGGCTCCTTTGGCTCTACATCCTTGTCAGCGCTCATTATTTCTTATGTTTTTTATTTTAGCTATTCTGACAGGAATGAGGTGATACCTCATTGTTTTGATTTGCATTTCCCTGTTGATTAGTGATGTTGAGCATCCTATCCTGTGTCTGCTGGCCATCTGTATGGCTTCTCTGGAAAAATGTCTATGCATGTCCTCTGCCTATTTTTAATTGGATTGTTTGTTTTCTTGCTGTTAGGTTGTGTAAGTTCTTCTTTATATATCATTATATTTTTAAGTGAATAAGATAGGTAAGGCATGGGTTCTATTTGATCTACCCCATTCAGGATTCCTCATATGCTGGTAAACATTGGCTGACACTTAGTATGTACAATGGGATTTATACTTGATTTCTGGATCACTGAGAATCTGCCAGGGCACCAGATACACCAGCACTTGCTAATATGTAATTAGGACTAGCCAGCCAAGTCCAGAAAAGGTCCACAGGTTGAGCAGGACCTTGAATAGTGGGTCTCAAACTTTAGTATGCAAAACACCACTTGGGATATCTCTTGAAAGTATAGGTTCTTGGGCGTCACCCCAGAATATTTTAGTACTTCCAGAGGGGCTTTTTAAAAAGTATCATAGATAATTCTGATGTGAGTAATAGGCAGACCTTACTTTAAGAAAACCTGACCTAGAGGCATCCTGAGATAATTACATTCTTTTCTAGATCTTTCATAATTTTAAATTATTTGATCATATCTGTTCTCATCTGTATTAATCAGCTTTGGCTGCTATAACAACATACCACAGACTGGGGAGCTTAGACAGCAGAAATGTATTTTCTCACAGTTCTGGAGGCTAGAAGGTTGAGATCAAGGTATTGGCAGAGCCACACTCTCTCTGAAGGCTCTAAGGAAGTTCCTTCCCAACAGGCTTGCTTTCTCCTGAGGCCCCACCTCTCTGGCTTGTAGATAGCTGCCTACTTCCTATGTCTTAACATGGTTGTTGCTGGGTGTGCACATGTGTCTGATGTCAGTCTCTTTCTGTGTATCTTAGTCTCTTCTTATAAGGACAGTAGTCACATTGGATTAGGGTCCACCCTAATTACTCCCATTTTAACTTAATTACCTCTTTAAAGGCCCTCTCTCCAAATGCAGTTATATTCTGAGGTCCTGAGGGTTAGGGTTTCGATATATATGAGCTTTAGGGGGACACAGTTCAGTCATAACATCATCCTTCTACTGTTTACACTGCAGAATTCTGCTACTTAAGTAGCTCCTTATGGAAGGGATGTGGAAGCCCTAATTCTGATTATTTCAGCTGTTCTCCTCTTGACTGGCTCCTACCTCATTGGACTTTTCTTGAAGTTAAGCAAACAAAGCAATATACCGTATTCCAAGTGTAGATATACCCTGGTCTTTTTGTTGTCCAGGGTGAATAAAGGGGCTTAGTTTTCTGACCACAGCACATTCAGTTTCAAGCCAATTCAGTACCTACAATGGTTAAGAATCTGCATTTGAGCTGACTTCAGGGAACACTATCAGATGATGCTTTATTTATTGTATTTCAGAGTTCATTCTAGATATAAATATATATCTATATAAACTTTTTTTCCCCTGCTGCCTTTCAACCCACTTAGGTATTCTCCTGAGATTTTTTTTTTTTTTTGTAGCTTATTTCCAAAACAGCAGAGGCAGCCAGATATATAAATGCTTTGAATGACTGTAACAAGAAGTTTGAGAAAGCCAGTTCTTCTAGAGAGATCTGTAGAAATCAAGGACCTTCCTCAATAGCTTCCTGCTACCTTAAAGCTATGTTTCTCAAAACACAAACATTAAGTCAAGAATTTGAGAGCCTTCATATATATACCCCAATAGGAGAAAAGGGAGAACAGACCCCACCCTATAGCCACAGGCCTTATAGTTTCGGTTTCAAAAGTCCACATTTGGACCACAAGAAGATGGTCTCTTGAAAGAGAAATGTGACTTCTTACATTTCCAGGAATCTCCAGACACTTTAAAACAATCTAACCACAACCCTCAGAAGGTTTGATTCTACCCATCTGGTCCACGTGCATCTAACTAAGTAGGTTATAACCAGGAAGGGGCTCCCTCGTGCAGAAGAATCCCCCTGGGCTGTCTCTTTTCCTAGTAGCAATTACAAAACCATTTCACCTGCTCAGGCTGCTCTCTGCACTGGAGCTCTGGTGAACTATTTCCTGTCTAAAGGAAAGCCCCATCGACATTGTTATAAGGGCACGATGACTTGGCATAGCTCCTCCCCTTCACCAAACAGAGTTGTAAACCAGACAATAGAACCACAAGAGAATCAAATTCTGACTGATATCAGCTTTAACTTTGAATCATATGTGTGTATGTATATACACATACATATATATCATATTTTTTTCCTTTATATTAGTGTCAGTAATCATTTTATATAAAATGTATTAGGGATTATAGCCTTAATACTTTTAAGGCAAGTTGAGTCAAATCATCAAGACCTGACAGCTTGATTTCAGCCTTTTCAGCAACTTTTTATTAACAAGCTTGGCCCTAAACAATGTTATGAAGTAAAGAATTCTCTCTTCTCATCTGCACCCCTCTCCTTTTCAACTTACTTCCCTTTTCTCCTCTTAATACTAAAATGGTCCCTAGTTTCCAGAAGGCACTGAAGACCCTGCCTAAGACCCCCACACACATACACCAGACAACCCTCTAAGCTGTAACCTTCTTTCTTACCTGTCCAACATTGCATTTCCTTGGTCCAGCCCTGTCTTTCCTGCCTCATGTGGTAAACCCATCCCTGCTGAGTTCCTTGTGGCCATGTGTTCCCTCTTCCTAAAGTATGAGCACTTTATAAAGGCCCGTCCTAAAATCCCGAGTCTTAATTCATGTGCAGCAACAGATTCTCAGGCACTGTAGTAGATGATTTTCTTGTAAGATATTTTGGAGGCTATTTCAGTAAGTTCTTCCCCTGACAAAACCTAGGAAGTCATGTAGTACATCTATGAATAAGACAAATTCAGATTTAAAACTGTATTTTCCTGAGGCGCCTGGGTGGCTCAGTCAGTTATGTGTCTGACTCTTGATTTCAGCTCAGGTCATAATCTCACAGTTGTGAGATTGAGTTCCTCATTGTGCTCTGCACTGAGTGTGGAGCCTGCCTAAGATTCTCTCTCTCCCTCTGCCTCTCCTCTGCTCACATGCTTCCCATCTCTCTCTCTCTCTCTCAATTTATAAAATTGTATTTTTCTAACATAAGAACCAAAATAATGATATTATTACTGATTATGTTAAAGTGGTAATAATAGCTGATATGTATTGATCGATTTCTACATTCCAGGCCCCCTTCTCAATGGTTTACCTGAATTAATTTATTCAGTCTTCACAAAGACCATATAAGGAGCATATTGTTAGACATCTTTTATGGATGGAGAGATCAGACAATCTGCCTGGCAAGTGGCAGGGCTGAGACTTGATTTCCAGTTCTCAGGCTCCAGAGCCCGTGCTCCTGACCACACACTACAGTGCCTCTCTGAGAGAGAGATTGGTGGGAAATCTCTTCTCCACTGAGAGAGAGATCGGAGGTTTCAGAGATGCTACTCTTTTCCAGTCTCACCTCTTACCATACCCTCCTGGGCCCTGCCCTGTTTTGCAGCCACCCCTCCCCGGGCTCTATTATTCTAGCCATGCTAAGGTACTCACTCTCTTGAAGGGATCCATGGTGCAACTGCACACAATACAAGTTCATACATTTTTTTGTTCATGCTCTTCCCATCTCTGCATCTATTTGATTATATTCATCCCTTGTGGTCCTGTTGAGATATCAAAGAAACCTCCTACCACTTCAGAACTCATTGCCTCTTCCTCCATATGTATGCTTCTGCCTCAGTGCTTACTACCTTCTAACAAGCCTGGATGTTTTATATTTCAGATTCTCTGCTGAGATTAGGAGTTCCGTATCATCTTTTTTATTATTTTCCTGGTGTCTAGCTTAGTGTCTTATATATGGTAGGAAATGAATTAAAAAAAAATTTTAATTGGGGTAGGGGGACAGAGGGAGAGAGAGAGGGAGAGAGAGAGAGAGAGAGAGAGAGAGAGAGAATCTCAAGCAGGCCCCATGCTCAGCAGAGTGTGACGCAGGACACTCTGTCTTGAACTCATGACCCTGGGGTTGTAACCTGAGCCGAAATCAAGGGTCATTTGCTCAACTGACTGAGCCTCCCAGAAACTTTGGAAATGAATTTTTTAACTCAATGTTTGTTTAATTTATTCAGATTAAATACTTTCTTTCTGGGGGGTGCCTGGGTGGCTCAGTTGGTTGAGGGTCCAACTCTTGATTTCAGTTCAGGTCACAATCCAAGGGTCTTGGGATTGAGCCCCTCGTGGGGCTCCATGCTTGAGATGCTCTCTCTCTCTCTGCCCCACTCCTCCTCTCTCCTACTCATGCATGCTCTCTCTCTCTAAAAAAAGTTTAAATTCTTTTTTTTAATTGACAAATAGGATGGTGACATCATCATTATCATCAAACCAAGCCAGAAGAAATAAGATTGCTAATACTTCATTCCAAAATGTATTTCAATCTTTTAAACGTGATTGTTTCAGTAATAGTCACTGACTAGAAGTACTTCAACTGAATCACTGACTATGCAAAAGAATATTTTTTCTTTTATTCTTAAAATAGCATCCTTTCTCTATTCTCAATGCATCCCAGATAATGTGGTCATAGTGTTTTCCTTAAAGCACCATATTTAACATTGCATTTTCCCTTTCAATTTTTGGCAATGTCTTCCAGCATCATAACAATCTAGTCTGAATGTCCCTATCTGATTTACTTCAGGTCCTTCAATACCAAATTCCTCACTCATTCTAGACTTTATCAGCCAATGGGTCATGCACACCAGTGGGTTTCACTTAGGTTCACGTGGCAGAGCCTGGTGCTGCGAGGGCTGCCTCCATTTACCCTACACTATTATCATGGTTTTAATGAGTGCCAGAAAGTTAAAGGTTGGGAAACATTGTCGGATTCTACCTCAATTCTTGTTTACTTCCCAACCAGCTTGCTCTGCTTTTAAATGAGCACATTCTGGAGCTTCACTTTGTGACTCCGCCTCATACCTAGAATGGCATCCTTCTGTCTTTCAGATCATCTTTGAACAACCACGGGTGGTTTGTCTTCTTGTCCAGTACTCCAGAGTCCTTTCTTGGATTTCCTACTGCATTTATACAGAGCACTTCATGGTTTTGACTTAATTCTTTGCTTTCACACATTCCTTCTGCATGCGTGTCACAGTAGATAGCCACAATTAACTGCCCACTTAGGAACCTGCACTTGAAAGAGATCTCAGCGTGTAACTGTATGGAGTCAAGAAGTTCCAGGTGCACAGTTTGGTGGCGCTCTGCCTCCGAGTGCCAACAAGTACCGGCTGTTCCATCTCATCTCTGTCTGCTGGTCTTCAGTTGCTGTATCCTTTCAGTCACTCTGTCCTTCCAACCTCCACCTTCCCCTTTAAAGCCAGATCCACTTTCTTCAGCCTCTCTAGACCCTCCAAAAAGCTGAGTCTTCTCAATATCCTGGGCTCCCCTTAGTTTCTGAAGAAGACTTCTTTTTTCATGGTTACCTGAGTCCCAGCTTGGCAATTTCCCGGGACTCTGCACAGAATTTCCCAGCATGGACTTATTTCTGGAAACAGTATCCTGACTAGCTGCTCTGCACTACCTTCTTCTCCCTTCCTCTGCCCTCACCTCCATCCTCAGGAGACCCCATTGAATCTGATCTCTCGTTTTCTTTCACAGCTCCAAGACCTACCATGGATTAAAAGCTCCTAACCTGTTCTGGAACTTTTGATCCCATAAGTATCCAATGTTTCTGAGTTGGATACTTATATTTCCATGAATAAGAAAGAAAGAAAGAAAGAAAGAAAGAAAGAAAGAAAGAATGAACAACCCACTGAAGCATCTACATTCTGATGTGTGTCGGGGGTGGAATTCAGTGATGTCTGATAAGAAAGAGGAATTTCCCTGTAGAAAAGGAACACAGGATAATTGCGCTTATGAACAGAGGCAATAAGGTGTGGAGAAATGATGTGGCTTGTTCATCATAGCATGTATCAGAAATAGAGCTAGTGTGGCCTTATGAGGACAAGCTTCTCCTGGTTGACCCAGGACTTTCATGATTTTAACACTCAAAGTCCACATCCCAGGAAACTACTCAGTCCTGCAAATGGCTGATGACCATATGTGGTCTCCTGACCCCTGGTCCCCAAGTGGTCCCTTTACCAGGTTACAGAGGCCCGGCTTCCCTACCCACTCTACCTTTTCTCTGCTATACCTGCTCCCTGATGAGCTGATACACCAGAGGCTGGTTAACAAGCCATTCAGGACTGATAGTGTGTTTAATGTTTCCTCTAAAGGATATTACTTGTCCTTACCAGGGTTAAATTTCCCTCTCTTATCCAAGCCTTCTGCGGTATAGCTTGGCTCTTTCTGTGGTTCTCATCAGTTTAAATCCTAAGGGGTTTGAGCAAAAATCTTTACTCTGCTCATAATCCAGCTGTGTGTTTAAAGTTAATTTGTTATCTTGGGGACGAAGCCTAATGGCTGAGACCCTGTTGTAATGAAAGTCATGCCACCTTGCCTTTCTCTAGTGCTTTATAGTCAACAAAATTCTTTCTCTCTCTCTGCCCACCTCTCTCTGTCTCTCCTTCTCTCTCTCTCTTTTTCTCTCTCTCTCTTTTTCACACACACACACACACACACACACACACACACACACCCCTTATTGGATGTTAACAATAACCCCTGAGGATAGGCAGGTACTTACTGGTTGAAAGAAGTAAGAAGGGTAAGGAAAGAATTTCCTTACAAGTGGATTCCTTCTGAAATATCTTTAAGAAACATTTTATAAAACACACTTTCAAATTCTTTGTTTCTTTCGAACTTCATCTTCAAAGCATAAGCCAAAATAGAGATCTAAAGTGCCTGGAGTCATTACTTACAATAGCCAAACTATCTAAGGAGCCCAAGTGTCCAATGACAGATGAATGGATAAAGAAGAAGACAAATATATATATGCCTTATATATATATGTCATATATGTATATATATCTTATATATATATATATACACACACACAGACACACAGAATATATACATATATATATATATATATATATACAGAATATCATTTGGCCAGAAAAACTAATGAAATCTTGCCATTTGCAAAACCATGGGTGGATCTAGAGGATACAGGGTATAATGCTAAGTGAAATAAATCAGAGAAAGACAAATACCCTATGACTTCACTCACATGTGAAATATAAGAAACAAAACAAACAAAGGAGAAGAAGAGAGAGGGAAACACACTCTTTATTGTAGAGAACAAACTGATGGTTACCAGAAGGGAAGAGGATGGTGCAATGGGGGAAATAGATGATGGTGATTTATGAGTACACATATCATGATAACAAACAAACAAAATTTTACAAGTGAGTAGAAAAACTTTCCCCTGCTCATGAATTGTTTGACTAGTTCCCCTATAAAAAAATAAAAAATAATTTTAAAAAATTGTCTGGAATCAGCTGTTGGCCACCACACAGCTTTGAGAAAGCCCAGAGTAGGACTGGGGTCAGGGGGAGGTCCTGGGCCAGCTTCTCCCTCCCAACACGGCCACCAACAGGCCCTGGAGTTAGGGTCACATCCTCTGTCACCCCAAAGTCTGGTGGGCCCTGCTTTTGTACCCCCTCCCTCCCAGAATATTGTTTCTATGGGGAACCGCAAACTGACAAACATTCCCCTGAAATATTACCTGACTGTAAATTGGGAACTGTCAATAAAGAAATCTCATCCTCTGGTTTCCTGTTGTGCAGTCTTGTAGACACAAGTTCCTGTTTTAAGCACCATGAATTAAACAAAGCTCTGGGCAAAAATGATGCTAAAATGCTGCCTCTTCAAGTATGTGAGTTTAAAATTTTAGTGCCATTCAAGTCATATTAATTATATAGTTTAAATTCTTATATGGGTCTTTGATAAAATTTCAGTAACTCCCTGTTAGGCTAAATTAAATGATACTCAACCACCAGTTTATTCTCAGGGGATTTTATATACAGTAAAGTCTGGAATTAAAAAGAGCGCCAGGTGATTCTTATGGTTGGGCATGTTTAAGAAACACTGAAAGAGGGTCGGTACCATTTTGGAAGAATGTCATCCTTAGACTAAAGCCCTTTGTAATAGCATATGAGGCCCTCTAAGACCCGCCTCTCCAGTTTATCTCATGCAAGGCTCCCCCTGGGGCTCACCCATCCAGGTACATTGGCTTTATCTTATTTACTAGGACCCATTGTGTGCCTTTCCTCCTCAGGGTGTGTGCCTTTCATTTCCCTGTGGGGAAAGAACTTTCTGCTTCCTTTCACTTAGTCAAATCAGGTTCATCTTTTATATCTCAGCTTAATCCTACCTCATTACATTAGGGCCCCCACTCTGACCCAAGTCTAAATATTCTGTTTCTCTCCTTCATAGTACTTACCACAGTTTGTCATATACTTGCTCATTAGTAGTTTACTATCTGATTCCCATACCAGGCTGTAAACTTGGTGAGTGTAAGAATCATGTGTGTTTGTTTATCACTGTGGCTTTAACCCCCAGAATGTGCCTGGGACAGTAAAATGGGCTCAATAAGTAGACACTTCAGTTCCATTTTTCATGCCATCAGCTAGATTTGAGATTTTTGAAGCATTTCTCTGTTTCTTGTCTATTCATCTTCCAAGCCATGAGGTCCACTACTGCCATGCTAATCTTCTAGATGTGGATAACCTCTGAATGTCCACAGCTATCCCTGTGTCCCCTATTGGTCTGTTGAAATGTCCCCAGATATAATTAGAAAGAGTACAAGTATTAAGAGTGTACTGTGCACAGTGCTAGATACTTTATATAGTCAATCTAATTTGCTCTTCACAACCATCCTTGAGGAATGTGATTTCACATGTGAGAAGGGAAAGGCTTAGAAAGATTAGGTAACTAATCTACTGAGGTCATGGGGCTTATAAGACGTAAAACCAGGATGGCAACCAGATGCATAAACTTTTGCATTCTTGACTTGTACATGTTTTATGCATTAGAATCAGGTTTGGCTATACATGACAGAAAACCCAAAGTACAGTAATGGAAGTACATAAAATTACATCTTTCTCATGTTAAAGAGACCAGAGGTCTGGAGTTGTCACCCTAGTAGTTACATGATATCTTTTTTTCTAAGGCTCACATACTAGCTTCTATATGGAAAATTAAGTGTCGGAAGATAGACCTGGAATTGAAACACCAGTTAGATTATTGGGGTATCCAGGTGAAAGGAAGGTAGCTTGGGTTCGTGGCTGTGGAGTTGAAGAGAAGAGGCATTTCAGAGAAATTTAGGAGGTAAAGTTGGCAGGGCATGGTGAGAGGTTGGACATGCTATTTCCAAGATCACATGGATTAACTCAAGTGTAAAAGTCAAATCTGGACTAAAATCCCATATGGGACTAGTCTAATGATACTGTTCTAAACAGTGAAACACTAAGGTAGACCTAGAGGATATCATCCCAGCCAAAGTGTAAACTATCTGGCCTGGGCCTTTGTTATAAGAATCAAAGACTATAAAAAAAAATTATAGCTCCTTAACTTGCTGCCTTAAGCAAGAGCCATTTAAATTGCCTCCAATCAATGTGTTCCACAAGGAAAACAGTCTTCTTTATAGCCTATGAAGCACACCTCATCCCAAATAGACTTCCTGTCAATGAAGCCAGGAACTCTCGTACCTGGAGTTGCTCTAAAGTACTTTCCTTTTACTAAAAAGCATTCTAACAGTTACCATGAACCACTTATCTAGGTTTTGTTGGTATGGAACAATGCCTCTTGCGGTATTTCCAAATAATCATTTGCTTCTGTCTCTTTTCTTAATTCATATTTTTTTTAATTCCCCAACCCCCTCCCTGCTCTCTTAACTCATATTTCTAAACTGAAGATAGCTAAGAAGATTTTTGTTAGGATTGTCATTGTGGTTTTATGATAATTTTAACAACCTTTGCAAGTTGTCCCATCTTTTTTTTTAATGTTTTTTTTTAATGTTTATTTTTGAGAGAGCGAGAGGCAGACTGCAAGTGGGGTAGGGGCAGAGAGAGAGAGAGGGAGACACAGAATCTGGAAGCAGGCTCCAGGCTCTGAGCTGTCAGCACAGAGCCCAACACAGAGCTCGAACCCATGACCCATGAGATCATGACCTGAGCTGAAGTTGGTCGCTCAACCAACTGAACCACCCAGGTGCCCCAAGTTGTCTCATCTTTTTAGGAGCAAGAGTAAACAGTATATAAAACTTATTTGTTGCTGCTCTCATTTTTGCACCAGAAAAAGAACTGATGGCTTTAGAAAAAGGAGGTGAGGACTGTGAGCCAAGCAAACAGTGAGGAAACAAGCTTGATGTTATAGAATCAAAACTTACACTTAAACACAACTCTGCTATGTCTTTCTCCCATTTATATTTCATGTAAAGTCTCTAATAAGCCTACAGGAACTTCTTTTTATAACTGTAAAGTACATAAGTGTTTTCTTTGCAAAGTAATAATTAGTATATCTTAATATTATTAAATTACACCCTATAGGAACCAATTATTTTACTTAGCTATATTTAGCAATTTTAACTTAATTTCATTACAAAAGCACTAAAAATAAGGTTAATGAAATAATTCTGAAATCTTACAAGGTGACCAAGATGAGTTTAGAGGATCTGGGTGTCAGCTGAGTGTGTGGCAGAGGCAGGCATGTTATTCTCTCTCTTTTAAAGGCAGCAATAAATTCTGCCCCATCCCTGCTGATAATTGATTCAGTCAGAAAAGCTAAAAGGCAGCCTTAGCATCTAGCAGCTCTAAGGATGCATGTTTAGGGATACTGTAGCACCTACCCACCACTAACCCACTCTCAGGCTCTCCTTGGACCTTGTCACCACCCAGAACTGCTTCAGCTATGGTACCTTAAGCTCATCATTCTGGCCTCTGATCATGACTTCCTGCCCTTCCAGCTCTGCCCATCTCTCCCAACTTGGAACCCCCCATGCTGCCCTGTGCCCCATGCCCTCTCTCACTGGGCATCTCTCACCTCATTTATCACTCTCTCTAGTACCCTCAACCTTCCCTTCCCACAGAATTCTTATTACGCCTGCCCTGCAAAACCAGGGATGGGCCCTTAAATTCATTTTTTGTCCAACCCATATTGATGATACTGGGCTCAGTGGGAAAAAAAAAAAAAAACACACAGCCCAGTGCAGCATGGCATATGGACTTAGGCTCTCTGAGCTTTTTGTATATCTGTGATCAGCTTCCATACCATCTGTTTCATTTCTTTTTTTTTTTTTTAAATGTTTATTTATTTTGAAGGAGAGAGAAACTGTGGGGGAGGGGCAGAAAGGCAGGGAGAAAGAGAATCCCAAATAGGTTCCTTGCTGTCAGCCCAGAGCCCAATGCCGGGCTTGATCCCAAGCATGTGAGATCAGGACCTGAGCCCAAATCAAGAGTCCAGTGCTTAACTGACCCATCCCCCTGGGCACCCCATCTGTTTCATTTCAAACACGATACCCTCTTTACCTTAAACTTCTGATCTGCCCTCTCTCCCCTGAGTCTCAGCAGAAGTCCTTGTCTGTTTCTTTACACCCCAACTGAAAACCTATCTGCAGCCACCTTCAAATGCATTTGAGCTACAGAAGTTTTCATTCATGTTTCTCAGGCCCATTAAGTGAAAGGGTTACTAGGAACTTCCTCATTTTGTGTTACTATTTTTAAAACATTAAACTTATAAGCAGTGAAGAGCACCTACTGAGCAACTGCTCTTACTGAGAGGAAGGGAAGAAAAAACATAGACCTGAGGTCCTTTATAAACATGTGGTCATATACACAAATATATGGGTACATGTATAGGTACATATATATGTAAAACAGCTTAATTGACATACAAGCACATACCACATAATTTACCGATTTAAAGTGTTGAATGGTTTTTAGTATATTCACAGAGTTGTGCAACGATCATCAAAATCAATTTTAGAACATTTTCATCACTCCAACAAGAAACCCTATGTCTGTTAGTGGTCATTCTCTCATTTCCCTCCAAACTTCCTGCCCCAGGACACAGCTCTTCTATTTTCTGTCTCTATGGAGTTGCTTCTTCTGGGCATTTTATATAAATGGAATCACAGACTGCATGGCCTTTTGTGTTTGGCTTTTACCACTTAGCATAATGTTTTATGGTTCATCCATGTTTTACAATGGATTGGAACTGCATTTCGTTTTATCACCAAGTAATATTCTATTATCTAAGTAAACACCACATTGTATTTACCAGTTCATTAGCTGGTGGATGTTTGGGTTGTTTCCACTTTGGAGCTATTATGAATAATTGCTGCAATCACCATTCATGCACAAGGTTTTGCACGGACATGCGTTTCATGTTCTCTTGGTTATATTCCTGGGGGTGGAATTGCTGGGTCATATGGTAACTGTGTGTTTAACCTTTTGAGGAACTATCAGACTGTTTTTCAAAATGGCTACACCATTTCACATTGCCACCAGTAAATGTGTAAGGTTTCCAGTTTTTCCACATTCTCGTCAACGCTTACTATTTTCCCTCTTTTTGCTCCTAGGCATCCTAATGGGTGTGAGGTAATTTCTCATTGTCATTTAGATTTGCATTTTCCTGATGTTTAATGATATTGATTACCTTTTCATACTCTTATTGGCCACTTGCATATTTTCTGTGGAATAGTATCTATTCAGACACTTTATCCTCTTTACATTGGGTTATCTTGTTATAGTTGGGTTGTAAGAGTACTTTACATATTCTAAATACAAGTCCCCTACCTGATCTATGATTTGCAAGTATTCTCTACCATCCTGTGGAGTTTCTTTTCACTTGCTTGATGGCAAAGCACAAAAATGTTTAATTTTGACGATGTCCAATGTATCTATTTTATTTGTTGTTTTTGTTTGTTCTTTTGGTGTCATATCTGAGAAACCATGGCTTAATCTAAGATCTCAAATATTTACACCTATGTTTTCTTCTAAGAGTTTGAGCTCTAGCTTCTACAGTTTGAGCTAATTTTTGTATAAGATGTGAGATGTGGGGTCCAACCTCATTCTTTTATATGTGGCTCTCCAGCTGTCCCAGACTATTCTTTCTCCATTGGATGGTCTTGGTACCCTTGTCAGAATCAATTGATCATAAATGTGAAGATTGAGGAATCTTATCTATTGATCTATATGTCTCTACTTGTGCTAGTACCATATTATATTGATGACTATAGCATTGTAGTAAGTTTTGAAACTGAGAAGTATGAATCTTTCATCTTCACTTTTCTATTTCAAGATTGTTTAGATTATTTTGGGTCCCTTGAATTTCTATAAGAATTTTAGGATCAGCTTGTTGATTTCTGAAAAAACAACAACTGAGATTTTGATAAGGAATATGTTGCATCCAAGGTGTTCTGCGGAGTGTCCATATTTTTTTAATGTTTATTTATTTTTGAGAGAGAGAACATGGGCAGGGGAGGGGCAGAAAAAGAGGGAGACACAGAATCTGAAGCAGGCTACAGGCTCTGAGCTGTCAGCACCAGCCCGATGTGGGACTCGAACTCACAAACCACAAGATCATGACCTGAGCCAAAGTTAGACACTTAACCAAATGAGCCACCCAGGTGCCCTGGAGTGTGTGTGTAGGGGGGGTTGGGGGAGTGTCCATATTAGGTCTCTATTTGTTTAGATCTTCTCAAGTTTCTTTCAAGAATATTTTGTAGTTTTCAGAGTATAGGTTTTACACCTCTTATTAAATTTATTCCTAAGTATTTTGTTATTTTTGATGCTATTATAAATAGAATTGGTTTCCTAATTTCATTTCATATTTTTTATTGCAAGTACATAGAAAATGTTTTTGTGTGTGTATTAATCTTGTATCCTATGACCTTGGTGAAATCATGTATTAGCTGTAATAGTTTCTTTGTGGAGACTCCTTAGGGTTTTCAGTAGGTAAGATCACTGTCACCTGCCACTTGAAGGTTCTTAGGGATGACAACTGCACAGTGTTAGGAGTTAAGCTGGAGGTGGTTCTTCAATCCCTTCAAAATAGTGGTGTGTTTTTTGCTGAAAGTTCTTCATTATTCTAGTTATAAAGGATGAGTCCTCAATAACAAAATCCACCACTAATTCTTTACATATTGCATTTCAACTAATGCAGCTGAGAAACAGTTTTGTTTTTTGACCACAAGAATTGCACTTGTCAATCTCCAAAAATATACGAGATTATGACTGCAAAAACTTGTCAGTGTTTATCTGTTTCATTCAGAACGCGACCTGATTTCCTGGAAAGACCTCCTTGGCCTCTGGAATTGGAAGGTTGGTTTTTAGTCCAGCTCTGTCATTATAGCAGTGCTATTACAGGATTATTGTTGAGGGTCCAGGGAGGGTCAATAAGCCTACTTCTCCGGGCTTTCTTCTGTAGGCTGGCTATTTCCCCTGTAGGGGATTGGGCCTTAGAGAGGTGGTAGTGCCCTGGACCAGAGGAGACAGGGCCGGCTGTGCTGTTTCTTTGGGAAATACCTGCTTCATTTTAGTCAAAGTATTTCCCTTAGTTTAAAACTATTATTGGGGTGCCTGGGTGACTCAGTCAGTTAGGCATCCGACTTCGGCTCAGGTCATGATCTCTTAGCCCATGAGTTCGAGCCTGCATTGGGCTCTGCACTGACAGCTCAGAGCCTGGATGCTGCTTCAGATTCTGTGTCTCCCTCTCTGCCCCTCCACCACTCGCACTCTGTCTCTCTCTCTCTCAAAAAAATAAATAAAACATTGAAAAAAACTTTAAACTATTATGATACTTCATCTCGTTGAGGAAACCCTCTCAAGCTGAGAGTGGATCTGTTTTTGGTGAAGGTATTTCCAGACTTTCTCTGGCCTGGTACCTGCGGACTGAAGATCTACACAATGGAGTGGAACGTCACAATAGTGATCTGGAAGAACAAACAGGTGGTGGCCTTATCTTAATCATGGAGCCAAGGCTCCGTCATCAGGATGGAGCAGTGGCAGAACTTCCACACCTTATCATAAGGGCTCATTGCTTTGGCTGTATCACTGCTTCCTTCCTTCATATGCAATTAAGGATGGAATTTATAAGAGACAAACAACATATCAGTTTTATGATAGCCAAAGCCTATAATCTGAACATGTGTTTCTCCAGCTGGGCTCAATAGCGTAGTGGCAAGCATGTGGCCCTAAAGCCAATCTGTCCTTAGATTCAAATCCTGGCTCTATCTCTTATCAGCATGTGACCTGGGCAATTTACTTAGCCTTTCTATGCCCCCACTTCCTCATTGGTAAAAAGAGCATATAGTCGTTCATAGAAATGATTGTGAGAATTGAAAATATATACAGTCCTTACCATATGATAAGCACATGCTTCAAGGCGTTTTGTTGATTAAGCTAAGAAAACTATTTCAGGTCCATTCCAGTGGTTTTCAAACTTTAGGATGCATAACAATCACCAAGAATCTTTCTTTCTTTTTTTTTTTAATGAAAATTCTCAGGCTCTACCCCCAGACTTTCTGCTTTAGGAGTCAGTGGCAGGACCCATGCGTATGCATCTTGTGACAAATGTACTCCATCCAGTATTCAGATGATCCATGGGCACTTTTTAAAATTACCTTTCATTTTGACATAACTTCAAGTTTACAGAAAAGTTGCAGAAAGAGCACAAAGAACTCATATATGCTTTACAAAGATTCATCAATTTTTATTTTGCTACCTTTACTCTATTACTCCTTTTTTCTATTTGTCTCTCTCTAGAAAATTTTTTTCTAAATCATTTGAGAGTAGGTTGTGTATCACACCTCTTTGACTCCTTAAAACCTTAGTTTCCTAAAAAATAAGAATATTCCTGGGGCACCTGGATGGCTCTGCTGGGTAAGCAATTGACTTCGGCTCAGGCCATGAACTCATGGTTCGTGAGTTTGAGCCCCACATCAGGCTCGCTGCTGTCAGTACAGAGCTGGCTTGTGTCCTCTGTCTCCCTCTCTCACTGCCCCTCCCCCACAGCTTTCTCAAAAATAAACAAACATAAAAATATTTTTTTAATGTTCTCTCTATCTAATCACTAGTCAGTTATCAAATTCAGGAAATTTAACATTAATAAGATACTTTTCTCTAATATATAATCCATATTCTAAGTTTATCAATTGCCTCAATATGCCTTTTATCACAACTTTTTCTCCCCCTACAGGATGCACCCCAGGGACCACGTACATATTGTATTTAGTGTGACATCTCTTTTGTCTCCTTCTGTCTGGAACAGTGCCTGAGCCTATCTTTGTTTTTTATGACACTGACATTTTTTTAAAGAACACAAGGCAATTATTTTACAGAATATCCTTTATTGTGGGTTTGGCTGATGTTTTCCAGTGATTAGGTTTGTGTTATTTATTTTGGCTAGAATCCTTCAGAGCTGACGTATCCTTTTCAGAATGTCTCCTTTAGAGAAGACATATGATGCCCATTAGCTTCTTATTGGTGAGACAGACCACACTTATATTTGAGTGGCCACCTTCTGTTCCAAAGAAGCCTCAGAACCTAAGGTGGTCAGAGAAGGAATCAGGACTTTTACTGTTCTGAATTTTCTGATGGTGGGTTTGCTAAGGGGCTTATCTGTCCATTGCCTAGGAACTTCAGAAGATCATATATTAAACACACTGCTATTACATTCAAAACCAAAACATATCTTTATGTTTAAACTTGTATAGTTCCCTACCTCTCCTCCCCATTTCTTTGTTTCTTTTTTTAAGTAAGCTCTATGCCCAACATGGAGCTTGAACTCACGGCCTGAAATCAAGAGCCATATTCTCTATCAACTGAGCCAGCCAGGTACCATCTCCACCCATTTAACTCTGGATCAGGACTTCTATTCTGTGGATAATGCAGGTAATCTACATGATGTATCATATAACATAACTGGATACACCCATGCTGTTGATGGTAGTTTGAGATCGGTAGAGATACCTTAATTTCTTACGTCACACATTTTACAATGACATATCAGCTTCCCCTTTGATGGTGTGCTTGAAAGTGCTCACTTATTCTTCCATTGCCTCTAAAACACACTTAGACATGAACTGTAACTCCTGTTTTACTTTATTACTTATGTTTTCATGTAAAAATCCTTAGGCTGTTTTCTCAGTATTCCTACTTCATTGTTGACAATATAATTCTCTTGGCATTCATTCATTTATTCATTCATTCTACAAGTAGTTTGAAGACTAAGAAAGACTATGCTTTAAGTCTTTAAAAAGCTGGCACTTCTTGAGACCAGCTCCATGACAGCCACCATGAAGTACCTCACAACAACCAGAGAGGAATGTCTTTGTTGCTACCACTTTACAGACAAGGAAACAGAATTAAATAACTTACTTGACACCAAACCACTAAGAAGTGATAGAACTGGGATTTAATCCTAGGTCTAATAAGCTCTGAATATACTGTATATGGGTACCACCAATAAAATTGCAATGGTAAAGATAGAGTGAGCAAATTAAGTTCACAAATTTCAGAATGCCAGAATTAGGTATGCCTCTCAACATTGAAAGGGCAACTTCAGGTCAAATGAGAGCATTACCTTCCAAAACGGCCAGGAAATTTAAGGAACTTTTGCCCCACAGGGCCCTTCAGGAGAAAACCAGAAGTATCATAAAAGATTCTTTCGAAATTTTTGAAACTAAAGTTGAAGTCCCAGTGATCTTGCCCTGATCCCACCCACTCTCCTTCTTCCTTTCCCATAGGTTACTATTATTGTGTTTTTATACTTTGCATAAATGGTCATTAAAAATATAAATAAATACAAATGGATGCAAAAATAGTATTATACTACTATATATAATAATGTACCACTTGGTGTTGCCACTAACCATGTTTTCAAGACCTAGCACTTCTAGTAAACATTGGTCTAATATACAATGTCTAAATACACATTTTAAATGCATTTATTTTGTTATGCTTATTTATTATTTTGAGGGAGAGAGAGAAAGAGAGAGAGAAAACATGTGCAGGGGTGGGGCAGAGAGAGAGAGAGAGAGAGAGAGAATCCCAACCAGGCTCCATGCTACCAGCTCAGAGCCTGTCATGGGGCTCAATCTCACAATCCATGAGATCCTGACCTAAGCTAAAATCAAGAGTCAGATGCTTAACTGACTTACCCACCCAGGCACCCCAATGTATTTATTTTAATGACCATATAAATATATGTATATACCAAGTGGAATGAATTCTCACATTTATTTATGTGTTCTCCTAATAAAAAATATTTGGCTTATAATGGGTTCTCATGGAAGCTAAGATTGATTGGAAAATGCTTTTAATGTTTGAGATTAGCATTATGAATAAAGCCCTAAAAGCCAAAGAGGATAAAAGATGCCTGGAGTTGGCATTTAGCATATGAAGACCCTTTGGCTTGAGCCTTAAGGTTTCAAAAAGACAGGCTTTATTTCAATAACTACTATGTATTACGAAAAAAGATACAAATGTAAAGTAGATGCTATATTAAAGACTAATTAATGTTCTATGGATTCTCATATGTGCACATTGTCCTTATTTGTTTGTTTGTTTGTCTGTTTAATAAGCTTAATTTTTTAGAATAGGCTTAGGTTCACAGCAAAATTGAGCAGGAAGTAGAGAGGGCTCCCCTATAACCCCTCTACTCATATGCACAGCCTCCTACACGATTAATATCATGCACCAGAGTGGTTCATTTGTTATAATCAATGAATTTATACTGATACATCATTATCATCCAAAGTCCATAGTTTACATTGGGGTTCACTTTTGGTGCTGTATATTCTATGGGTTTTGATAAATGTATGATGACGCATATCTTCTGCTGTGGTATCAGACAGAATAGTTTCACTGCCATAAAAATCCCCTGTATACTGCCTGTACATTCCTCCCTCTTCCCATCTCCTGGTAACTACTAGTCTTTCTAGTCTCCACTGTTTTGCCTTTTGCAGAATGCCATAATAATTGGAGTCATACAGTATGTATGTAGCCTTTTCAGATTGGCTTCTTTCATTCAGTAATACACATTTAAGTTTTCTCCATGTCTCCATGACTTGATAGTTCATTTCTCTTTAGTGCTGAATAATATTCCATAATTATCTAGATGTACCACATTTTATTGATTCATCTACTGAAGGACTTCTTGTTTCTTCCAAGTGAGGGCACTTACGAATAAAGTCTCTATAAATACCTGTGTTTAGGGTTTCGTGTGTACATAAGTTTGCAACTCTTTTCAGTAAATACCAAGGAGCATGATTTCCGGATTGTATGGTGATAATTGTTTAGTTTTAAACTGTCAAACTGTCTTCCAAAGTGGCTATGCCATTTTACGTCCTACCAGCAGTGGATGAAAGTTTCTGTTTATCCACATCCTCACCAGCATTTGGTGCTGTCAGTGTTTTGGATTGTGGTACCTCTAAAAGGTGTTAGTGGCTTTCATTGTTGTTTTAATTTGCAGATCCATAATGTGCATGATATTTAGTATCTTTTCATATGCTTACTGACATCTGCATATCTACTTTGGTGAGGTAACTGTTCAAGTCTTTGGCCCAATTTTTATTGGGCTGTTTGTTTTCTTTTTGCTGAGTTTTAAAGTTCTTTGTATATTTTGGATAGGAATCTTTTATCAGATGTGTCATTTGTAAACATTTTCTCTCAGTCTGGCTTGTCTTCTCATTCTTTTTACATTGTCCTTCACAGAGCAGAACTTTTTCATTTTAATGAGGTCCAGTTTACCAGTTATTTTTTCATGTATGGTATCTTGTGTTGTATCTAAAAAGTCATCACCAAACCCAAAGTCATCTGGATTTTTTTTCCTATGTTATCTTCTAGAAATTTTATAGCTTTGTGATCATTTAGGTCTATGATCTAGTTTGAATTAATTTTTGTGAAGGATATAAGGTCTGTGTCTAGATTCACTTTTCTGTACCTAGATGTGCTGTTGTTCCACATTTATGGAAGAGACTCTTTGTTCCATTGTATTCTTTATTCTTTTGTCAAAGATCCATGTGTGTGGGTCTGTTTCTGGGCTCTCTATTTTCTTCATTGATCTTTCTCTCTATTCTTTTACTAATACCATTGTTTTTGATTACTATAGCTTTATAATAAGCCTTGAAGTTGAGGAGTGCCAGTCCTCTGACTTTATTCTTCTCCTTCAATATTAGGTTGATTAGTCTGGGTCTTTTGCCTCTCTACATAAACTTGAGATTCAGATTGTTGATATCCACAAGATAACGCGCTGAGATTTTGATTGGGATTTTTTTTTCTTGTCTAATTGCATTAGCTAGGACTTCGTCTCTACTAAGCCAGTTATCATCACCTATCCATTTTCCATCAACAATAAAATGTTGACATCCCTCATTTGCTGTGGTCTCCATACTTCTTTTCTTTTTCCTTGTGGATTTGTATCTTTTTAAAATCCCCCCTTTAACATTTTAGTGAGATTTCAGAAGAGAACAGAGATAAACAAATATGATTAATTCATTAGGTTACTCAGAAGTATATTTATTTTTCATATATCATCACTTTAAAACTTAAGGGACCAAAAAAGCTGCAGGCTGTAGGGCTTCTTTCAACTTTTAAGTAAGTCTGAGAGCTACGATCTTCATAAACTCTTCCTAGAGACAGAATCCCAAATGAATAATAGGTCTGACACACGATATCCACATTTTTATGCACAAACACAAATTAGTGGATAATTATGTGCTTTACAAAAAGATTTACTATGGGACATAGTTAGCTCCCCTAGGATATTTAGATTAAAATTTTATGTGCAAAAACTCAATTTGTAGCTAATGAGAACATAATTGTTATATATAATATAGTGTACTTCTGTCTTCCTGCTAGCTAAATCACTAAGCATATTCTTTAATTTGGAAGTTGGAGTTTAGTAAATGGCACCAACATTTGAGTCACATTTCTATAGCCTCACAAAGAAGTAGAAACTGTAAAGAAGAGGACATGCAGAAAGAAAACAGGCTTTGAGAAGGATTGGACAACAAGGTAGGATGACAGTCACAGGTGGGAGAAGGCCATCAGAGTACCTGGGGAAAGGTACCACTAAGATGATGTAAAAACAATGCTGAGTTCTCACTCATTGTAATAGAGATTGTAATGGAGGGATTAAGGGCAGGGAGGTGGGAGGTTGGAGCAAATAACTGCTTCAGACATGAACCTAGTGTCATGGTGACCGTCAAGGGCATGACTGTTATGGAACCAAGAGTTTCCAACTTACAAGATGTACTGGGTTTGAATAATGGGTTGTGTATCAAGAATGTCCTAAATTAAAATAATAATGGCCAAGAGAGGCAACCAAGAGAATTTAAGGGGGAAAAAAGTAAAGGAAAAAGACTCAGTGAGGATCAGAAGGAAGGAATCTTTCCAAGTAGATTTCAGAATGTCAAAAACATTGATATTCCAAAAGAGGAGGAGAGGGGAAGCTATGTGGCCTAATTAACAAAGAAATGGTAGGTATAATGACATCAGGGACAAACCAAACAAAAACATAGTGAAGAGGGTCTCATAAAACATTAATATAATAACTAATGTTTTTACTACATAACAAGCACAATGCTAAATATCATAGCATTATCACATCTAATCTTCACAGCAGCACTATAATGTAAGAACTATTTCCTGATTGATAGATGAGGAAACTGAGGCTTTGTAATTTTAAATACTTGCTCAAGGTCTCATGAACTCAAGTCTGCCTGACTCAAAGTTGGAGCATGTGTTTCTAATTCATAGTATCAGTAATAATTACTATTTCATAAATATCACTTATGTGTCAGGTACATTATATACTTATCTTTATTCCTCACTTCAGCTCTGAAGTAGATTTAAAAAATCACAAAGTTTTAGTAAGGTATCATGCCTTATTAAATATTAATAGTAGCCTAAAACAGTCCTGTGAGGTAGCTATACAACAACTTGATCTTATCCAAAAGGCCGAGAAGCGATGAGGTAGCTATACAGATATTTATAGAATATTACCTTATCAATTATTAATAATATTTTGATGGAGATTTACATTCAAAAGAATAAAAAGCTGATATTGAATTCCCTCAAAAGCAAACCACCTTTAGTGTCTGTTTCATTTCCTCCTCCTCCTCCTCTTCCTCCCCTGTTCCTAGCACATCATAGTTCACTCCTATACCCAGTTCTAGCTGTTCCTCCTCACACCCAGGCTGGAGCCCATCCTAACTGAGGCCGGGAGTCTGTCTTAGTTTATTCCAGCTGCTGTAACAGAGTACCATAGACGACATGACTTAAAAACAGCAGAATTTATTTCTCACAATTCTATAGGCTGGGAAGTCCAAGGTTAAGGTGCCACCAGACTCAGTGTCTGGTAAGAGCCTGCTTCCTGGCTCATAGACAAGCCATCTTTTCACTGTGTCCTCACAGTGATGGGAAAGGTTGCTCTCTGGGATCTCTTTTATAAGACACTAATCCCATTTATGAGAGTGGAGCCTACTAACCTCCCAAAGGTTCCACCTGCTAAAACTGTCACATTAGGAATTTAGGATTTCAACATGAATTTGAGGGGTGGGCTGTGGGGGAGGACTCAAACATTCAGTCTATAGCAGATTTCAGTATTTCCTGGCTTAGCCTGGCCCTATAACCTCATCTCATGGAGTGGAGAAATAAGTCTACTCTCTAAGACCTGGAGTCTGACTCCCTAGTTATGGCTGCTGAGTGACCATTGCCCTGTTTCTTTGGTTTCTGGGAAGAGCTGAGAATCGGCATTCCTGAAGAATGCACAGAGGGTGATTGTGCTGATCTGTGAGACACACCTCTCACTGCTTGGCCTCTAGCATACCTAGTCCTGAATTTTGACACATGCTGTGCTGAGGCTACAAATCAAAGGTCAGCAGGTTGGAACTATGCATTCCATGACCAGGGTCACTGTTCTCCAGACTTTGAGGGTTGTTTTTACTGCATTTTCTATTTCATTTTGTTGTGTTCCCTGCCTGCCTCCAGCCTACCTCCTAGTGCCAAGTTTTCTGAAATTGTGATTAAGGTTACTAAGCCTCGTGGGCTTTGTGCCTTCTCTGCCCAGCCGGGCCCCTATCCAAACCCATATGCTGCAGCAGGGGAAGACCTGAAGGCTGATTTCCCATAACACTTGGGCAAGACGCTGAAACTTGAGGATGTCTGTTAGCATGGTAGGTGTAGACTATTCTAGGTGGGGAGAGAAAGCAGGTGGTCGCAAATATTTTTTGCTGGTAAATTGCCTACAGTGATCTCAGAAGAAAAGGGTATAGGGGGTGGTGCCTGAGTGGATCAGTCGGTTAAGCATCTTACTCTTGATTTCAGCTCATGATCTCATGGTTCATGGGTTTGAGCCCCAAAAGGACAGAGCAGGGCCTGCTTGAGATTCTTTCTCTCCCTCTCTCTCTGCTCCTTCCCTGCTCACACACGTGCATGTGTCTGTGCTCTCTCTCTCAAACTAAATAAATGAATAGATTCAAATTTTTAAAAAAAGGGATATGAATCTCCAAGACATGAGAATTTTGTTGTAAATTATTTACCCATTCTAAGTGAATATCCACTTCCCTATCTAATTTTTTAATTTGTATTATTTTTCTAAAAGAAGGACCTCTAAATTTTATAAGGTGCAAGCCCACAAAACCTGGATCTGCCCTTGGAAAGACTCATACCCAAGCCTCATCTCCAGAGACTGTGGATTTCATGGATCTGGGGCAGTAGATCTCAGCTGAGGGAGAATTATCCCCCCTTGTGAACATCTAGCAATGTATGGAGACATTTTTGGTTAGCACAGCTGAGAATGGGGAAGGTTTGCTAGTGGCATTAATGGGTAAATACCAGAGATGCTGCTAAAGATCCTACAAGGACAGAACAGTTCCCCAACAAAGAATTATCTGATCAAAAATGTCCATGGTGTTGCTCTGGGAATCAGCAGTTTTCAAAATCTTCCCAGTTAATTTGAATATGCAAACAGGGTCAAGAACAACAGTTCCAGAAATAATAGCTAGCTTTTACTACCGAGTACTGTGTGCCAGCCACTGTTCTCAATGAATTAACTTCTTTAGTCTCTGGAGTCAGCCTATGAGTTGAGCACTATTATTGTATTAACAACACATCCTGAGACTCAACCCCAGACTGTTGGGCTCCAAAGCCTAAGCAGTTGACTAGTATTGTATACCTGAGCTTCCTTGACTGACTTATTTCATTCAGCTAGACATCTCTACGGGAAAAGGGAGTGAGAGTCCCTGGTGGCTCCCACATAATCCTGCCTACCCCCAAAACTCAGCAATGAAAAAGATAAAAGGTCTCAAAGTAGATACAGCTGAGGAGGCAGAGGGTGGGGGCAGTCTAGACCCACTTTGAAGTATATGTCAAAGGAGAGTGGTTGGGGGTATGGGTATTTGTTCCAGTTTCTCAGATATGCCTGTGCTTTGTTCAACCTGATGAAATTTCTTAAAATGAAAGTTTAATCTAGATATGGTAGACCCTTGCTCAGGTTAGAAAAAAAAAGTACCTTGGCCCATTAGACCGTAATTGTTGCTCCCATCACCATCTCTTGTGCAGTCATGAGCTGTGTGGCAATGTACCTTTCACAGATGGCCATATTTAATTGAAAGCCATGCCCAGCAGCTGCCAGCAATGCTGGCTACTGGACTGGGAAAAGTACTGCCAAATGGGAGGAATGCAGACAAGTTCTGTGGCAAAATGGTAGAAATATAAAAGTGAAATGAATCTGTCTTTATTCACTGTTACGAAATGCTCAAGCAGAAAAGGAAAGTACCAGCACACTTGGACTTCGTAGCTGAATTCCTTAACACTGGGGTGATGAAGACAGTTGCTGCCTTCAGGGCAGGGACTGTGTTGGGGATAAGGCAAAGATGCAAGTATTTCTAAAATAAAACAGGCCATGGAAAGGGGGCCATCCCATGCTTGGAAGAGAACCCCAAGCCCCACATGGGATCCACGGCTATGGCCAACTCCTTGATTTCAGCCCAGTGAGACCCTGATCGGAGCATCTAGTTGTGCCATGTTCAGACATATGACTTATTGAAACTGTGAGATAATAAATTTGCATCATTTTGAACTGCTAAGTTTGTGACAATTTTATACACCATAATAGGAAATAAATACAATGCATTATGATGGTTGATTTTTCAATGCCAAGCCAACCTTACATTCCTGGGATAAGCCCTATTTGGTCATGGTGTGTGATCCTTTTATATCTTGTGAAATTTGATTTGCTAAAATTTTGGTCAGAATTGTTTATATCTGTTTATGAAGGAAATGGCACTTTCACTGTTGAAGTGAAAGTGAGAAGAAATTTGAAAGCAAGAAATGGAAGTAAGCTGAGAAAGGAAGTCATGACAGATGGGAGAACAATGTAAGCAGAGGTGGGAAAATGTCAGAATAAGTTTTGAAAACAATCCACCATTTAATTTGGCTGGATAACTACATATAGGAAGTCAAGTGGTGGGGATGTAGCTGGAAAACTACAGAGCAGAATGCACACTTAATTTGAGAGTCTAAGTCAAAAGCCACAGAAAGTCATTGATGGACACAATCGGAGGAGTGAGCCAGAAGCAGTGTGTCATTTGAAGTGTACCAAACAGAACCTGGACAGCAGTAGGGAGGGCCTTGCAATTGGCTGGTTAGAGATCACTAGAGCCTAAACCTGCCCGTGGTCGGGGGGAGGAGAGGAAGCAAGAGACAAAGGAGGAGATCAAGCCCTTAGCATTCAGCCTAGACGTTAGATTGTCTCCACTCCCTCTTTGAACATCCGAAGAACATCAGTGTGACTTATTCTGTCACCTGGTGATTGGAACCAAGTACCAAAGACAAATCTAGAAACTACTGGTCACCTGCAGGCTCAGCTCCCTGTGTTCCCACTGGATCTAGACCTGGCTGGTTGGCCCCAGATAGTACACAGTTATTAACAGGGCCCAAGGGGCTCAACACAGAAAGACTCCAAGAAACAGGTTTGAGCCTGCTGTTGACTCTGGGATGGGAGTTGGTTCAGCTTAACTGAGGAAACGTGGGAGAGGTGACAAGCGGGCTCAGGGGCCAGAACTGTGCTCACCCAGTAGGGGCTTGAGGCATCTCTCTTGGGTTTGTGGTCACAATGCAGGACCAGAAGCAAAAGCTGACAGGAAGGGCCTTCCTGGAAGGAGCCATCACCAGACCAGAAGCTTCTCCTACCGCAGAGGTTAGAAGGGGACAGAGAAGGCTTGGGGACACATAACATGTTGGACATTTATTCTCGGTCCTTTGCTGCATGCAGACTCCGTAGGAGAGGCCCTGTATTTGTCAGTACACTGGTCAGTCATTCCACAATGTCCTCCTGAGAGCTGCCCCTCTACATTTATTCTTTCTCCAAGAAGATGGCTTTTACTTTCACAGCAGAGGCAGGTTCCTCTAATGAGATGCTGGCATTCCCTGGGAGAGGATTGGTACATCAGTGTACTCACCATCTCGGTAGGGGCACAGATATCCCTGGGAAGAGATAACATAGTGCACAGGATGGACTGAGGAGGGGAGGAGAGAATACAGCTGAGACACTGGGCCAAAGAGGTGGGGATGGGGTTGTGAGAGCACTGGGTTGGCATTGGCAGCAGAAGGAGGCCCCAGTTCACAACTTTGCTCCAGCCTCACTCTGTAGCTTCATATAACTCTCCCTCACGTTCCCTTCTGTGGTGGCTTTGAATTAGGTCCACTAATTCTTTGATCAGCCATCATTCCGTCAGTGAAGGGAGTTTGATTCTCCTCCCCTTGGTTATGGGCCAAACTTAGTGACTACTAATGGATAGAATGTGGCAGAAATAACCGTGTTACTTCTTTTTTTTTTTTTTTAAATGTTTTATTTATTTCTAGGAGAGAGAGACAGCGTGAGCAGGGGAGGGTCAGAGAGAGAGGGAGTCACAGACTGAAACAGGCTCCAGGCTCTGAGCTGGCAGTCAGCACAGAGCCCAACGCGGGGCTCGAACTCATGAACCTCGAGACCATGACCTAAGCGAAAGTGGGACGCTTAACCGACTAAGCCACCCAGGCGCCCCCATAACCGTGTTACTTCTAAGACTAAGTCATATGGCTTTCCTCTTGGTCGCTCTCTCTTGGATCTGCTCCTCTGGGGAAAGCCAGCTACCATGTCATGAGGAGAGGTCCATGTGGCATGGAATGGGGACCTCCTGGTGACAGCTGTGTGAGTCCAGCCACCATACAAGTATATCCTCCAACACCAGTCAAGCCTTAAAATGACTGCAGCCCCTGCCGACACCTGACTAGCCCTAAGTGGAACCCTCCTGCTAAGCTGCCCTCAAATTCCTAACCTAAAGAAACTGAGATAATATGTATTTGTTATTTTAAGCCACTAAACGTTGTGGTAATTTGTTATCCAGCAAGAGATAACTTCCAGTATACAGTCTCAATCAGCTGTTTCAGGCCAATATGATTCAGTGGCTCTTAGCATGGAAGGGCCTAGCAAATAAAGATTATTGAGTAAGACCAATCTCTGTATTTTACACAGTTAAGGAAAATGAGGCCCTGTCTGGAATAGGGCTAGAGTACTTTGCTTGGTTTAATTTTGCCTACTTGAAGTAATACTTTTGAACCATGACATGGAAAGTTGTGTGTTGGAGTATACAAATTTTTGCAAAGCCCAGGGACAGAATCCATTATTCTGCTTATAAATACCAGCTTTTTGCCTTGCCTATGATGGAGAATTTAAAGGGGTGTAACAGCAGAATTATAAAGTAGGCTGTGGGACATGTCGCTGACTGGGGAGTGAATCCATGGAAATGCTGTTTCCATTAGCCTGGAGGCATCTCAAACAAGAGGCTAAATCTCAAAACTGGTAACAATACCCACTGACTTGCCAGAATGGAGCAGCGTACCCTTTCTCCATTTACTCTGATCCCAGGAAGGTGGCTCTAGGTTCACTGTCTTGACACCCCCACTAGAAGAAGGGATGAACAGCCTGGCTTGATAGGGACAAAAACAATTGAAAATGGAAGACACAGTCTTAGGAAAGTGCCATCCAAATTCAATTCTCGGGTGACTTGGACCAAACAGGGATAGCTGGGTCAGAATAATCCAGCCAGTCTGGGAAGTCCAGGCATGTATCTGAAAGGCCCCTGGAGGTAGCCGTCACCAGTGCTGTCAGGGGCTTCCTAACTTGAACCCATTGAATATTGGAACTGGAAGTGATGGAGAATTGGGACAGGAGCTCTGAAAGTGCTGGGGAAGGAGCCAGTTGCATACATCTTCTCTTCTCTCACCTGCTCTCTTCTCCTTCCCCAGCAGCTGGGAGCATGCAAGCCCATCACCTCTGCTCTTCTAAAGCAAGGGTAGGAGGCTGGCACAGACCCAGAGATGTCAGCTTCATCAGGCAGCTTCCCTTTTTCCCTATCAGATGTGACTTCTCTACCTTCTGAGTACTCATTCTACTGCACCTGTACCTGCCTTACAGCCCCATGGTGTCACATCACACTTTGTGTTTTTTTTAGTTATTCATTTATTTATTTAAGAAATCTCTACACCCAAAGTAGGGCTCCAACTCATGACCCTGAGATCAAGAGCCGCATGCTCCTCCAACTGAGCCAGCCAGGCGTCCATCATATTTTGTATTACTATGTTATATTCCCTCATAGTGGACACTGTGGTGTGCCAGCGAGGTCCCCTCCTTCAGGACTGAGGCACAAATCCTCCCAACTTCTGGGGATGTTGCATGCTGAAAGCTCATCACTGAGTCCCTCCCCAGGAATTTCCCTCCCCCAAAGGGAGCCATCTTGTCCAAGTATTCTCCCTCCCAGGGAGGGGAGGCCCATACCCAATGACATTCTGCAAAGACACATCTCCCTTCCCTGAATTCTGGACCTCTCTGAAGGGCCATCTCAACTTCAGAGCTTCCTGTGGGATCACATTCGTGTTCAACTCCCTCTTCCCAATCCTACACAGGTGCTGTTCTTGAGAACCCCCATAACTTTCGTGCTCCCAAATTCCATCTCAGACCCAGAAGACCTAGCCGACAACAAGCCCATGAAACAGGAAGCTTACTGAGGACTAGCCTTCAAGTTCTTTGTATCTGCCTTCCCCTTCTATCCTGCTCCATCTTCCTGGTACTCAGCACAGTGTGAGACAGACTTCAGATGGATAGGACACAGATGGTGACTTGGACAAAGAGGGGACAAAGTCTATCTATGTCCTTTCTTTCTTTACATCCAAAGTAAACATTGAATATCTTCTTGTCTCTAATGTGCAAAATATGTCTAGAATTTACAGAGAATACAAAATATATACAGTCTAGGGAATTCCTGGTGTAAAGTGTTTCCCGGGAAAATTCACATTTTAAAACCTGGAGAATGTTTGTTTATTTTTAAAATGAGGAAGAGTAGCCCAGACTCACTTTAATCTTTCTGCTTTAGGTGAGCAGGTCTTGGGGTGGTCAAGAGAGGCAGCATATAAATCTGTTTTGTCTCAGGCACCCTGGTGAAATTTTCACTGTTGATGGAGAAAGTCAACAACCCATTCCAGTGATTCTACAGACATTCTAGAAAGATCTGCTTAACTAAAACCTTCCTGTGTTTAGCTTAATGATCATTTTGACTAAGTGATTTTTCGTAGCAGTGTCTATAGCCTAACTGGGGCTGTATTTCTGCTCTAATGGGTTCCAGTCAACTTTCCCAGCAAGAGGCTATAAGGTAGGCCCTCCACTGGGTTGGCATTTTACTCATCTAACCACCTTCTGCTCTGCTTGATTGGCCTTGTAGCACCCCACCCCACCCCATCCCAAGTTAGAGCTGCCTTCATAACCCCCTGGGGAATGCCAGGGGACATCTGTTGCATTGGATTCTAGATTTCACAAATCCAGGAGGTTGAAGTTCTTAACTGGGCTCCTTTTTAACATGTATTTTTGTATTCCCAGAATCTAGCACCAAGTCTGGCTTGAAAATGTTTGCATGAAAGAATGAACGGACGAAATGAGGACCCTCACTCCCTGGGATGGTGAAAGCCCACAGGTGGGTTAATCTGGCAAGCATGGTGCCTTTGGTCATTCTCTGCAGACAAGAAGCACCAGCCTGGTATCCTTAATTCTTTGCTCAGAGCACAGTGACCTTTATAGATTTTCTCTCCTGTACTTTTTCCTTTTCAAATGTAAACACCAACACCATGCTTCTCAGGGGCAGAGAATTCTTACCCTACATTGGCACTACGTGCATGTGGGTCACATAAGGCTCTCCCATTCTCCCAGGTGGGCCCTGCCCCCACCTCTGGGTTTAGTTCCCATCAAAACCTCCCAGGAAAGTCTGACATCTTCATCCCTAGTGCGGGCACTCTAAGCCAGGCTCAGCTGATAGAGGCCCTCAAGTTCTCCCTTTCCTAACCAAAGTGTCTAGGTTGATAACTTCACCCCCCACCCCAGCCCCAGGAGAATTTATTCTGTATTCATTTACATTCATATATTCATCAGATGAGACTCCTGTTTTGTAAATCCAGGAGATATTCATTTTTGATCTATTTAAAGTGACTGCCTATCTCTCCTCTGCTTAACTGATTTTAATTTCATTTCTTTTATTTCAGATCCATGATGCCCTCCTCATGGATCACTTCACTGTTAATTTGTTGTTTCCTCTGGGGCCCCCAAAACAGCATGTGAGGATGGCTTTCCATTTAAATGCTCAGTACCGTTGACTGCTCATGGGCACAGCCTAGGCTCCCAGGCAGCTAACGAGCCACTTCTTTTTTTTTTTTTTGGTTTCAGCTTTATTGAGACATGGTTGAAATATAACATTGGGTAAGTTGAGGGTGCACAGTGGGATGATTTGATACATGTAAATATTGTGACATGATTACCATGAGATTAGTTAACCCATCTATCACCTGATAGAATTGCCATTTTGTTGTTAGGATTGTAGTAAGAACATTTAAGATTTGGCCTCCTAGCAACTTTCAAATATATAATATAGTTTTGTTAACTCTAGTCACCATGCTATACATTAGAGTCCCAGAACTTCTTCATCTCATGGCTAAGAGTCTGTACTCTGACAAACATCTCCTCATTTTCCCCAATCCCCAGTTGCCCCCCCCACCATTGTACTCTCTGTTTCCATGAATTTGACTTTTGTAGATTCTACATATAAATGAGAATAGGCGGTATTTGTCTTTCTCCATCTAGATTATTTCACTTAGCATAACATCCTCTTGGTTCATTCATGTCACAAATGGCAAGATATCCTTCCTTTTTATGATTGAGTAAAATTTCGGGGTGTGTGTGTGTGCATGCGCACTTGTGTGTGTGTGCGTGTGTGTACAATATCTTATTATCCATTCATCCATAAATAGACACTTAAAGTTATTTTCATATCCTAGCTAGTTTTTTTTAACTCTTAAAAAAATATTTTACTGTGTGCGCATGAGTTGGGGCAGGGCAGAGAGAAGGAGACACAGAACTCAAAGCAGGCTCCAGGCTCCACATAGTCAGCACGAAGCTCATCGCAAGTCTTGAACTCTCAAACCTGAGCCGAAGTTGGACACTTAACCAACTGAGACACCTAGGTGCCCTTCATATCCTAGCTATTGTAAATAAAGCTATAATGTACATGTGAGAGTAGGTATCTCTTAAACATAGTGATTTCATCTCCTTTGAATATATACCCAGAAGTAGGATGGCTGGACAATATGATATGGTACTTCTATTTTGAATTTCTTGTGGAGCCTTCATATTGCTTCCCATAGTGGTGGCACCAATTTACATTCTCACCAACAGTGCTCAAAGGTTCCCTTTTCTCTAGATCCTCACCAGCACTTGCCATCTTAGTGAGTCAATTCCGATCCTCCTCTGCCCTTCCCTTTCTCTTCAGTTACTGGCTCATTCAACAATCAAGTATGGAAAGCCCACTAAGGTTCAGTTTCAGAGCCATCTGCTTGGGATACAGGATACATAGGTCTTGGTGGACACTACCTTCAAGAACCCACAGTGAGGGAGGCATGAAAGTGCGATATGGTCAGGACGATGATGGAATTACCCATTTAAGAGGATGGAAGAGGAAAGTGATCCTGGGAGGTTTCCTAAGAGAGGAGATACCCATTTATCTTAAAAGATTAGGCACTCTCTCTGATGGAGAGGAGAAGATGTGAATATCCAGTTATGATTCAATCACTAAATGTGTTTTGGAACCTGCCACATGCCAGGCAAAGTTCTAGGTGCTGGAGAGACAGCAATAAACAAAATAGAAAGTTCACATTCATGGAAAGAAACAGACAATAAGCAAAATATATACTATGTTATAAGGTGATAAGAGTTATGTAGAGAAAAGTAAATCAGGGAAAGAGGTTTAAGTATCTATTTGTGTAAGGGGGTGATTCTTAAAAATGGTAGTTTTGGGGCAGCTGGGTACCTCAGTTAGTTAAGCGTCCAACTCTTGATTTTGGCTCAGGTCATGAGCTCGAGGTTTGTGGGTTCAGATCCTGCATTGGGCTCTGCACTGACAGCATGGAGCCTACTTGGGATTCCCTCTCCCTCTCTCTCTGTCACCCTCCCCATTTTATATATATTTTTTTAATTTTTTAATTTATTTATTTTTATTTCTAGGAGAGAGAGAGAGAGACAGCGTGAGCAGGGGAGGGTCAGAGAGAGAGGGAGTCACAGACTGAAACAGACTCCAGGCACTGAGCTGGCAATCAGCACAGAGCCCGACGCGGGGCTCGAACCCACAAACCGCGAGATCATGACCTAAGCGAAAGTGGGACGCTTAACCGACTAAGCCACCCAGGCTCCCCTCACCCTCCCCATTTTAAAATAAAATTTTAAAACAATGGTAGTTTTAAATATGGTAGCTAGGGGATGCTACTCTTATTGCTAATCCCTTTCTTCTTTATGATGATTTAAACTAGTTGCAAAGTGCTCTTACATCTATTAGCTTATTCAGTTCTTAAAATAATCCCACAAAGGGGTAGGAAATATTAGTCTCCTGGTCTCTCTATTTTTTAATAAGAGACTTTATTCTAGTAGCTATAATTACAGTGCTTGTTCGTCGAAATGAAACTGAAAACAAGTATACAAAACAGTTGATTACTAATTGTGTATTGAAAGCAGTAAGAGATTCCACGACACCAAATAAACCAGTTCTGAGCATTTTCCCAAGATAAAGTTGAACAGCTCCAGCTTCTTCAGTGTTTATCAAAATACAAAAGAAAAAAGTAGACGTCATCTTTTTGGTGGCAAACCTGACCCTTGCAGGCTGAGGGAGTGAAAGCACATGTGGATGGGGGGGCTCCAGGGCCCTCCCCAAGGGCCCCAGGAGTGGTGGCAAAAGCCTCCCAGCCCATCCCCCTGGAGGGCTATGTGGGCACAGGTATGAGGACAAATGCTAGGGAAGGCGGGACCACCCCAGAGCTCCCTGCATTTATTTGCTAGGGCTGCTGTAAAAAACACCACTGAGTGGCTTAAACAATAGAAATGTACTGTCTCATAGCTCTGGAGGGTGGAAGTCTAAGGTCACAGTGTGGGCTGGGTTGGCTCCTTCTGGGGGCTGTGAGGGAAGCACTCTTCTGGGTCTCTCTCCTTGGCTTGTACATGGCTGCCTCCTTCCTCTTGCATCTCTTAACCTTGTCGTCCCTCTGCTTGTGTCTCTCTGTCCAGATTTCTTGTTTTTATGATGACTCCAGTCAAACTGGATCAGAGCCCACACTAATGCCCTGATTTTAACTTGATTACCTCTTTAAAAGCCCAATCTCCAAATCAGGCTACATTCTGAAGGGCCGGGGGGGTTAAGATACAACATATGAATTGTGGTGGAGGTAGAAGCTGAGGGACACAGGGCAACCCTATCACCCCCCAAATTAACTGGCCCTCACATTTCACAATCAAGATACATGGAAGCTGTTATCAAGCTGGTTAGCTTGAGGCTTGAGGTACAAGACAGCCTATGCTATGCATGATCACTCACAATTCATAAACCTACTTACCTAAGACCATATTTACCCAGGAGTGAAGTCATTTTACATGAAGGGTTCTACTTCATTCATTTGGAAAGCCAAAAACAAAATTGTTTTTAAGGACTCAACAGCTCTAAGTTGAATTAGATTTTGATTCCGGGATCAGTCACCTCTTTTAACTCTGAGTAACCCTGAAAAATCCAGACTAAGCAAGGCCTTGGGTGAGCTGCTAAAGCTAAGAAAGCCATAAGAAAGAACAAGAGAAAAAGGATTGATTAAAAGGGAAGAAGGAAGAGAAGGAAGGAGAATATTGAACAAAGGGGAAGCAAAGAGGTCAGGGAGCTGCAAACCCTCTGTTCAGAAATTACACATCTTCACTGGAGATTAAGTAATATATGTAAATATATTTTGAAAGGTTGGAAGTGTTACAATTGTAAGGCGTTCTCTTCTAAGGTAGAAAAACAGTGCATTATCCCCTCTGGAAACTGGTATAGCCAGATTCTTCTGGCAGACTGCTTCCTAGTCTTGCTTTCATTTAATTTCTGAGTCACAAATAGAAGATCATAACTCTGTGAGTTGCCAGCATCCATCGTCATTGCTTTGAGAAAGTTGCTCTTTTAATTAACAAGTGTGAAAATTTCCAAGTCACATTGACCTCCATGCTAACTTCACTGGGAGTGCCAGGTTGGAACGCTCTGCTTTCTCCTGAGGTCAGGTTGGCATAACTCTTATTGTAGAAGTCAAGAGAGTTAGAATTAATGTCCCTGGCTCTCATATCTCACTCCTGCCTTGTCTAAGGCCCCTGCGAATAGCAATTAGCCGTGATCCAGAGCCTTCTTCCTAGTGATTCTCAAAAGCAACCCAAGGTACACCTGATGGGCCTCAAACTGACCTGAGAAAGTTCACCTTCTCGTTAGTCCTTTAGGACAAACTATTTACAAATCTATATGCTTGCTTTTATGTATATCTAAGACCTACTTACTAATAGCATGCTAAGTGAATTATGAAAAGTTAATCTAATCTGGAATTCATAAATCAGAATCCATGAGCTACTAAATTGTATTGAGGATTCTAATTCAATATTCCACCAAGAAGTCTGGCTTCCAGAGAAAGTTCTGGTGGACCCTTGCCCACTTTCTCTGGATGGCACTTTGCCACTGCCCTGTATTGTCCTGTGTGAGTCGAGGTCTTCAGGTGCTTCCAGCCTTGCTCCTAATTATAATTTACTGTTAGCTCTGCTTCATCATTATCAAGTTAGTTGTGATGTGTTTGGTTAAAGTGACTAGTGTTGCATATTTGCTTTAACTGTATCTTTTGGCTTTCAATTTTCCAGTAATTACACACAGAGACAATCATGCATTGCCATTTGAATATGAATCATTTATGCCCTAATCGCTAAAGCATGTGTACACGTAATCCCCCAAAACATAGTTTGTAATGGCCCCTCAATAGTTTACTCGAATTATTTTTCCATTAGTACATGGGAAAGGAAGGGATTGATTGGCTATGACAACTTTCTTGGCTCAAAGTGGGCTCAAGGAGGAAAAAAGAAAAGGTTGAAAACAGCTGTTTTAAACTCTGGGAATAAACAATTAAACTTACTGCACGTTTTGCAAATAGCTTGTAAATGGCACATGCAAATTCATTTCCCTTGGTAAATGCCTAGGAAATAAATATCCACGCTTACCTTTTTTCAACCGCTACTCAGCTGCAGGCTCCCTGTGGCTGGAGCAGGAAGTAATGCCTTCTGACTGATCAGGCGGGTAGAGAGGTGATTGGGAGTGGGGTGGGGCCAACCTCAGAGCAAAGGTTTCAGGGCAACTGTAAATATGATTGGCAGAGTCACAAACAATGCTGAGCTCTACACACAGTGGCCACTGCTCAAAGCAATAAGTCCCTGTTCAAGGTTGTGATACCGGCTGATTGCACATCAGTGAACGGCCAGTGCCCATACAAGTCCAAAGTGACGTGCGGAGACAGACCACTCTGGGGGTTCTTTGGGCATCCAAGTATTCGAGAATCCTGCAAAGCTGGCCCCAAGCTGACTTGAGGCACAGTTGTGGCCTCAAGTATTCACTCCCCTGTGCATCCCACTGAATTTTATTTGTCTCCGTTACAGCGTTGTGTTCTGCTTTGCTTTGTAGTGGTTTATAAAGGTCTAACTTCGTCATAGACTTTGTTTCTTTGGAGCAGGACGAAGTTGTTGGGTTTTTTTTTAATGTTTGTTTATTTATTTTGAGAGAGAAAGAGAGAAAGTGTGTGAGCTGGAAAGGGGCAGAGGGAGAGGGAGATACAGAATCCAAAGCGGGCTCCAGGCTCTGGGCTGTCAGCGCAAAACCCAATGCAGGGCTCCAACCCACAAACTGCAAGATCATGACCCGAGCCAGAAGTCAATTGCTTAATCGACTGAGCCACCCAGGCACCCCAGAACAGGGCCCACTTTTACCTACCTTTAGGAGACAGCTTGGCAGAGGGCCAGCAGCAGAGGCCAGGGAATGTGAGAAACCTGGAGTGAATCTTGGCTCACCAGTGATTGACTAAATAAATGACTCTTGTACAAGGAGTGGTACACAAAGATGTTGCTACTTTACATTTATGACTTAACCCAGAGACTAAAATAGTTTCAGATTACTTCCCTACGCTTATCTCATAAATAGACAGATGGATGGATGGCTGGATAAAGATATCCATCTCAATCATTCTCACTTCACACACGTGCACACACAATCAATTCTGCTTCTTTCTGTAATTGCCCTCATTTTCTCCTACTCTAAATGAGCTTCCTCCATACAAGTGGCGGCAATGGTTGTAAATACTTCGATTTCTTTAATTTCTGTTTAGCAACCCAGAGGGAAAGAGGACTTCTCTTTCTCCATATCAGATTATATGAGCCCCAGGAAGTTTCCGATTAGCCATACCTGGGTTGTATGCCCACCCTTGGGAGGGGAGAAGGGCATTGTATTGGCAGTCCCACCAGAATCTACTGGTGCAATGGGGAGAGGAAATGCCCCAGAGGAAAGGGTCTTTGTAGATGCGGTCAGCAAAAATAAGAATTGAGGTGGGGGGAGGGGAGAGGGTGCTGAATTTGGTCAGACAAAATAGCAGCCATCTATTTCAATCAACGGGATGCTATATGTAAGGCAACAGGGCCTGGTACCAAAATAGACATTAAACTGAGCCACCCATGTCTTCCATTTTTGGCAGTCTCTAGTCCCTCTGTTCTTTGTGTCCTACCTCCTTAAGTATTTTTGTCCCAGACACACCCAAAGTTACTTCTGAGACTGTAGGGAAACTGCAGCCAAAGGGGATGCAAAGGACCTTGCCCCGCTTGACTCCATCCAGGAGCAGGAGAGAAAATATGCTTTCATTCTGGAATAGAAGGAAGGCTCACAGGGAAATTTGAAAGCTGCAGTGGTAAAAGAAAGCGAGCAGAGAGGCCATTATAAGGCCTATTCTCTTCATGCTGGAGGAACCATGAGTTGAGCTGAGACACAGCAAGTCCCATCAAATTTAGTGGCAGGATGGGGCACCTAGGTGGCTTCGTCGGTTGAGCAGCTGACTCTTGATTTCGGCTCAGGTCATGATCTCACGGTTCATGGGATCGAGCCCTGTGCTGGGCTTTGCACTGGCAGCACAGAGCCTGCTTGGGATTCTCTGTCTCCCTCTCTCTCCTCCCCACCTCTGCTCACTCTCATGCTCTCTCTCAAAAATTGATAAATATGAGCACGCGGGTGGCTTAGTCAGTTGAGCATCTGACTTCGGCTCAGGTCATGATCTCACAGTTTGTGAGTTCGAGCTCCATGTCAGACTCTATGCTGACAGCTCAGAGCCTGGAGCCTGCTTCAGATTCTGTGTCTCCCTCTCTCTGCCCCTCCCCTGCTCATGCTCTATCTCTCTCTCAAAAATAAACAAACATTAAAAATATCAATAAGTAAACAGTTTTTTAATTACAGAAAAAAAGAATTAGTGGCAGGGTTCAGGGAAGTGCCAGTAGACTGATATGCAGGGTTTCTTTTCTCCTTCCCTTCCTCCCTCTCCTCCTGCTGCTTCTCTTCTCTGTGGTTCCCACCATATCAGAGAACTCCAGGCGGCGTTCCTCCCATTGCCAGAGGCTCAGCACAAGGAGTGCTCCACTCAGGAGCTGAGGTGTTTAATCAGGAAGCAGAGAGTGATTTAACTCAGGCCCAGATAAAGCCTGGGGGTGGAGGACATAGCGGGTTTCAATCCAGTAACCTGCTCTATGAGGCTCTGCTCTGAGTCCATGGCAGAGAAGACACCTGTGGAGGAGGGGTTGCTGACAGACCAAGGCTCCTGAGCATGTAGCACGTTGGCCCTGGTGATGAACTCAGTGCCAGTGGGAACCATTTCCCCAGCACTGGGAAAAGTCAATACCTACACAAGGCTTTGTACTGAGTCCTTATTTATTTTCTGTGTGTTTTCCCATTGGATGCACATTCTAATAAGACTGGGCGTGCAGCGGGGGTGCCTGGGTGGCTTAGTCGGTTAAGCGTCCGACTTTCACTTAGGTCATGATCTCGCGGTTCGTGGGTTCGAGCCCCGTGTCGGGCTCTGTGCTGACTGCCAGCTCAGAGCCTGGAGCCTGTTTCAGTCTGTGACTCCCTCTCTCTCTGACCCTCCCCTGCTCACGCGGTCTCTCTCTCTCTCTCTCTCTCTCTCTCTCCTAGAGAAAAAAAAAAAAAAGACTGGGAGTGCAGAGAGAAAGACCACAATATATGGTTTCCTAAGTTCTCAGCCATAGCTGGGGGCTAACTGATGCAGGAGGTTGGGCATAGGAGAAAGTCCATGATGGAAGTTTAAGGATCCCCTTCTAGGCAGCTGTGATGTACAGAAAAGAGGAAGGGATGTGGAATCAGGAGATCTGAATTTAAAGCCTGACTCAACTTCTTACTCACTGGGTGATCTCGGACAAGTTACTTGGCTCCTCTGTGCCTCGGTTTCCTCATTGGAAGAAGTGCAGACAATAATATTTCAAAGGGGTGTTGTCAGGACGAAAAGAGTAACTACTGTTAATGTATTAGTCCATGTCTCTGGGTCTACAACCCTCCTCAGGAAGGTGGAGAATGTCATTGTTAAGGGCTCAGACTCTGGAATTGACAGAGCTGGGTTTAAATGCCCATTTTGAATCACAAATAGAGATACTTATGTATGGAATGACGAAATTCGTGGGATTTCCTTCAAAATAATGCAGGAAGTGGAGGGTCAGCGGGGTCTCGCAGAAACAAGACAGGCCATGGGTTGATGATCATTGAGGCTGGGTGGGGCTTATCATAGACTTGCCCTACCTTGTATCTACAGGCAATCCTCACTTTGCATGGTTCTGATATGCATGGATTGCGGTTGCCATGGTTTAGCTAGACAGCAACAGTCTCTCCGCAATGCAGTTCAAATTTCAGTTACCACAATATATTAACCGTGAGTAATTGCATACAGCACGAACTGTCGCCAGCTCTTCAGCGCTCAAATCACTGTGTAAAAACACCGATGCACGTCATGATCAGTGAGCTGTCATGTCACTTCTTTTAAAGGCTGTCGTCTGGTTGTTGGTCACCGCCCATCTGTTGTTGGGCTCACAGGCAGATAGAGAAGCATGTGTGGGGTCGCCTTCTTGTCCCACAGGAATAAGCCCACATGACATTGTACAAAAATGGATGATCAAAGGAGAGAATTGGCCGACAGACATGGAAATGCACCAGAGAAATGAAAAGTGATAATACTGGAAGTGAAATTGGAGCTAACTACTGGGGGTAAGGTGGCGTTCCTGCCATTCAGGACTACAGAGACAGCGGGTGGAGGTCGGCAAAGGCAAGCTTAGGGACATAAGTGGTGGTGACGAAAAGGATGATGGTGTCTGAGAGGAAGTGACACCAGGAAAAATGTTCACACTGAAGACACTCTGGGTGGTGTTTAACAACATGGAAAGTTCAAGTGATAAAATGGTGGAAGCTGATCCAATCTTAGAAAGGAAGTTGACAGTTCGCCAAGGTATTAAAAAAAGGCTCAGTCTGTATTGTCTGTTATGTGAGGAGAAGGCAAGCACTGTTCAAACGACTCTTGGTATGTTTTTTTTTTACAAAGAAATAAAATACTGTTCTTTGCAATGTGTCTAATGCTTTAAATTGCAGTGTACTAAAGACACATTAGGTTGCTATTTTTTTCATCTCCTGTTACATTTACAACTGACAGAGAATTTTAAATGTTTTGACAAAAATATTTGAAGGTTGGGGCACCTGGGTGGCTCAGTCAGTTAAGTGTCCAACTTCTGCTCAGGTCATGATCTCAGAGTTTGTGGGTTTGAGCCCTGAGCCAGGCTCTGCGCTGACAACTCAGAGCCTGGAGCCTGCTCCGGATTCTGTCTCTCTCTCTCTCTCTCTCTCTCTCTCTCTCTGCCCCTCCCCCACTTGTGCTTTCTCTCATAACTAAATAGACATTTTCATAAAATATTTGAAGATCACAAAAACTATTGTGATTTTTCTCATTGTTTACAAATGTCACTTTGCCTGGTTTCAGCTCACAGGGCCACTGTAACAGTCCTGCGCACTGTGGCGAGTAAGCACTTTTTCCATTTGGACATTTTTCAATACTGAGTAGTTTTTTCTCATCCCTATTTAACCACTTGCTTATGAAAACTATTTAACCTTCCTGTGCCTCAGTTTCCTCATCTGTCAAATGGGAACAATAATAGTAATCACTTTGCTACGTTGCTGTGAAGTTTTAACAAGTTAATGCCTGCCAGGTACTCAGCAGAGTGAGTGATGTCAGTATGCACTTAATGAATGTTGGTCGCTGCTACATTTATATGTCTGGACCAGAGAGAGATAAAAGATACTGAGAGATCACCGAGTATCACTGTGTTATAATAATCACCACTGCTACCATCAGGTGCTTCTCAGTAGTTTCCTGTTTACCTACTTCCTTAAAATGCTGCCTGGAGTACTACACAGATTTCAGACATTTTCATTTGGATGTTTGGATGTTGCTATAGATCTAATTCATTTCCTGAATTGTTCCTCTGAATTGCATTTTCCTTCCTGGGCTTTGGATCCCACACTCTGAGCCTCCTCATCCTTCAAAAATGCATCTGTCCTGACTCAGCCCCTTGACCCTCAGGTACCATAAGTGGCCTTCTCCCCTAGTCTCCCGTAGCATTTTGCATCTGTTTTGTCACTATTCATTCATTCATTCATTCATTTATTTAGAAAGACAGCCTGTGCACAAGCGCAAGTGGGGAAGGGGCAAATTATGTCATCCAAGATCAAGAGTTAGATACTCTCCCAACTGAGTCAGCCAGGCACCCTTCATTTATTTTTTTTAAATGGTACTCCTCTGTCTTAAGGATAGTAAATAGGCCCAGAGATTGGCACTGATCCTAACACAGACACTACTGGCTGCCTAGGAATGGTTTTGCATGAGAGTATCATCCAATTGCATTGCCCTATACTATGCTTGGGCAGATAATTAGATCATCTCTCAGACATTCTGAATATGAACCATAGATAAGGGAATACAGTCTGAGGAATTTAAAAAAAAAACCTAAGTTTAATTACATTAAAATTAAGTACTTATCATCATCGCAAGACCAGATAGTGAGCGAAAAGATGAGCCCCAAAGTGGGAGAAAATATTTGCAACATTATGTAATGATTATTACATAAAAGAATTCCTAAAAATTAATATGAAAGAGATAAACAACCTAATCTTTTATCCAAAAGCTTTGAATAGGCACAAAAGGAAAAATCCAAATGACCAATAAATAATATGACAGGATATTTAACCTCATTAGAAGTTGGGAAATGTGAAATTAAACCCCAATAACACAACTTTATACCTCCACCAGTTAGGCAATATTAGAATATCCAGAAATAACACATGTAGAAAAGGGTATGGGACAAAGGGACACAAATACACTGCAGGAGGGACTATAATTGGCACAACGACTATAAGTGTTTGACATTGAGTAATTAATGACCCATTAATTGCACCCCTAAGAATATACCCTAGAGAAATCTGTCTACTTGTGCACCAAGAAATATGTAAAAGAATGTTCATAACATGGTAACAAGAAAACAGAAACAAGCTAAATATCTATAAATGATAGATTGCCTAAATTACGGTGTATTCTTATAAGAGAACCCCATTAGTCAGTGAAAATGACCAACAGCTACATGTGATTAATCCCAGCTGGCAGGAAGTGGTAAAAGAGTATGGAAGAGGTAAGTCCATTGTCCGTCATGGCTGATGGTTTTGCGTTCTTGAAGGTTATTCTTCCATCCGTTTTTTTTTCCTCTGGCAGCATTTGAAGTGATCTCTGAAGTAATCCCTTTTTGGCGCCATGCAAATTTCACAGCTGGCTTCCTGCTGGGGCATAAGTCAGAGACCCAAGGCCAAGGGTTGCTTTATGCCTTAAAGACTTAAGAGACTTTTTTTTCTGGATGAGGTTTGTTTCTTTGCCAAAAAAACGAGAAAGCTTCAGTCAGTTCCATTAATCAGTCACCACTCCCAAAGTTCTTTTCTGAACATAGTTCTTAAAGCTACTTTATTCCTTTGCTTCCTTGATCATCAATAACTCTCTCTCTCTCTCTCTCTCTCTCTTGTTTTAATAATGTCTATCTTGAGTCCATCTGAAATGATAAAGTAAATTCCTAGGGTAAATTCTTAGACCCTTAGTGTCACCTTTACCACAGGCCTGGCTCTTGGTTCGGCTAAGAAGTATTAATTGACCTTTGAAAAATGCTCTAAACAGCTATAGGGTTTTTTTTTTTTTATGTTTATTTATTTTTTGAGAGAGAGACAGAGAGAGACAGAGCATGAGTGGGGAAGGGGCAGAGAGGGAGGGAGACAAAGAATCTGAAGCAGGCTCCAGGCTCAGAGCTGTCAGCACAGAGCCTAACGCGGGTCTCAAACCACAAAGCGGAAGATTATGACCTGAGCCGAAGTCAGTTGCTTAACCGACTGAGCCATCCAGGCGCCCCATAGACAACTATAGTTTTATCTCTTCTTGCTTTGGGTAGAGAGGTAATTGACTTTAAAGATCCCTATTTCTGGGTCTGTGGGAATCTGACCAGTGTTTGCCAGCCCTCTGTTGTAGTGTATTACTAAAAAGCAAGCAGAAAGGAGTGGCCACTATATACTAACAATGTGGTTTCATTCAACTACTTCATGTAGACTTAGGGACTTAGGCAGTTGGTCTCTCCTTCCAATAATCGCAGGTGACAATCTTGCCGAATGTTTTTGCCTCAGCATAACAAGGATGCTGTCTCTTTAGTAAAAAATATCAATTATCTCCCAACTGCTGAGCCAATGCCACATATTTTTCATTTTTATAACAGTAATACCATACTTTTGGCCAATTTCTGTATTCATTAGGGTGAGGTTAGGTTGCTCTAACAAAAAGATCCATTAGTCGTCCCACGCCTTAGAGAAGACAGAAGTTAATTCTTTGTCAGGTGACAGTCCAGAGTGAGTGTTCCAGGCAGTGGGGGGCTCTGATCTACCTGACATTTAAGGATCCAAGTTTCTTCCATCTTGTGGCTCCTCCATCACCTAGGCCTTGATGTTGTCTGCATGGTCAAAGTTAAGTCATGACCTATTTTGGATCCCAGTGTCAGGAAGAAGGGAAAGAATAAGAAGGAAGCACACCCTGTTCTTAAGGTAGAGGCTGTGGCATACAGCACTTCTGCTCCCATTTTTTTTTTTTTGGAAGAAGTTTAGCCACTTGGCCATTATATCAAGGACGGCTGGGAGATGTGGCAAGGATAAAGGAAAGAACAGATATCAGTGTGCAACTGAAGTCATATTATCCCCAAAATTTCCATCTGAAGCCCTCAAGTTACTTTTTAGCTCTAGGAATAGAATGAGACTACAGATATTGGTCATACACTCAAAGCTACATGGAAGATCAGAAAATCAAAAGGAAATTCTCCTCTCATGTATATTATTAGCTGAAAAGCTGAACAATGTCACAAGTATCTTGCTGAAACACTGGGCCATTTTAAATAATTTTAAATAATATCTGCAAGCCAAACATAATAAAAGGAAATTAATTAATTAGTTATTAGTAATTGAAGATATCTAAAATTTCATAGATTGGCTTTTAGAAAGATGTATTCTAAGAAAGAAAGAAAGAAAGAAAGAAAGAAAGAAAGAAAGAAAGAAAGAGGAAGAAGTAAAGGAAGGAAGAAAGAAAGAAAGGAAAAAAAAAGAACGAGGAAGGGAGGGAGGAAGGGAAAGGAGAGAGAAAGGAAGAGCCTACAATAGCGCCTGGCATAAAGTAGGTCCTTAATGTCAGTTTCCGTCATATTTATTCCTCTCCAGGGGCTGTCTTGGCTCGCCTAAAAGAAGGTGATGTGATGCAGAGGGGGCTGTTGCCTCCCAGAGAACCCAAAGACTCGGAGGTCAAGGCAGCACTAAAATCTCATTCAGGGTTGCCCACTGGGGAGTGGTACCCTGGACACCATGAGGTGGTGGCGGCCAATATAACCCCCAAAGAGCTGCTTCTCACTCATGGAGGCCTCTCCTGGCTGGCAAGCCTCTCCTCTCTCCTGTCCTCCCCCTGTCTGCTCCAGTTCCATCTTCTTAAGCCACTGTCTCTGTCTTGTTATGAAAGAGCTTCAGCAGCTGGGGCCAGAGGCTGGGGAACATGCCCCGTCCCCCAGGGGGAGCTCACCTATTGCACTGTGTGCGCCACAGCCTGACTGGTAGGGATGGTGGTGATCTCCCAACGGCCACTTGGAAGGTTCTTGTTTGTTCTTTTTTTTAATTTATTTCTAGGAGAGATAGAGAGAGACAGCGTGAGCAGGGGAGGGTCAGAGAGAGAGGGAGGAGGGAGATACAGACTCTGAAACAGGCTCCAGGCTCTGAGCTGGCAGTCAGCACAGAGCCCGACGCGGGGCTCGAACCCACGAACCGCGAGATCATGACCTAAGCGAAAGTCGGACGCTTTACCGACTAAGCCACCCAGGTGCCCCGGTTCTTGTTTGTTCTGTCAGAAGGTTGAGGGACGTGATGCAATAGATTTTTCCAAGTTCAAATGGGCCAATTAAATAGATATCTCTATTTCTGGACGTTTGAGTAAATTTCTGTCTGGTTGCATAATGAATTCATTTATGTTAAATCCAAAGCCCTGTACTAAACTATGTCCACTGTCAGGGGTGGGGGGCAGCCACAAGGAGAGGAGGGAGAAGGACAGGGCAGGAAAGAAATTGCCATCAGAGAAACTACCTGTAAAAGAACAGGATCATTATTTTGAGCTCTGTAAAACACAAAACATACCCTCCAACCCCCCATGAATCAACACCAGTTGTTTATAAAGCCGTGTGCTAGGGGTGAGAGGGAAAGCAGGAGGAAGGCCTTTGCTTTACAGCCCTTCAGGCAGACAAGAACCAAACAGCGAAGGAAAACTTGTCCTAAAATAAATGGTTATTAGTGAAGTGAAACAGCATTGCCAGTATGTCAGCGCGTCAGCATGAGGAGACCGTGAATGAAAGGAGTCTGGGAAAGAAATGCGTTTGTTTAATGATTCATCTATTCATTCAGTCATTCACTCCACAAACACTTGTTAAGCACCAACCATGTGCCATCCACTGTGACAGGGACTAGAGACACAAAAGCAAATAGGATGCAGATGCCGACCCCCTCCCCCCTCAACCCCGAGCTAGAAGCAGGAGACAGGCTGCTTGGCAGACTATGTCATTAGAGCTCTCACGGACAGCGGTACAAGGTTCAGGCGATTCCAGTGACGTGGGGAGTCTGCGGGCAGAGCCCAGAAGAGGCTTTTGAGAAGGTCTAGCAAGGGTGAAAGTAGCAGTGTATAGGAAGCAGGTGCAGGGTGAGGTGCTGCGGTAGCCGCTAGGAGCTTACGAACCCAAAGCACCGGTTTCTCTGGCGTGCCATTAAAACCTGGAGAGTGACAACATGATAGGAAAGGTGTACATTCTGGGGGCAACTGTGATGATGATTAAACCGCCTGAGCGAGTTGAACAGCTACTAAGCAGCCCCCTGCCTTCAGCACAGCTGGTTATGAGACGAATGACACCTCATGAGCACAGAATCCACCCCGATGAAGCAGAGAGCAAGCCATCCGGCCACACCACGTTTTAGGAAGCGTTGCCCTGCTCTGGAGCAGACAGAAAGGGGCTGGGAGATTCCTCATGGATGAACCTAAGTTGGATGGACAAAACACTGTCTTAGTTAAAAACTTACTGGTTGCAAATAATAGATGCTCAAGCTAGCATAGGTGAAAAGGATCAATTTAACATAAAGATAGAGGGTGGTCTCTTCATATGGGAGGGCAGGAAGGCGTCCAGTTCCCAGGAAAGAACAGAACCATGGGAGTGGTAACTGCTCACCAGGAACCACGTGGTGCACTCTCCCTCTTTTCCTCTGGGTATCTGATTTCTCTGTCTTTCTGTCTCTCCTGTTCTCTGTCTCAGCATAAAGGAATATGGCCACCCACCGTGTCCTTGTTTCTATTTTACGGCCCCCAGTTCATGGAAACCTTAGCTCTCTCTTTGGACACAGTTCCAGATGCCTGGGGGAGAGCTCGGACTCAGCTAAGGGCAGGAGAGCAGGGTCCGTGCTGAACACATGGCTGCTGAGACAAGGGGCAGTTACAAGGTTCGTGTGAGTTGGGCAGACATCCCAGAGGTCAGCCATTGCTCCTCATTCCTCTGGACCCTGACCCCTGAAGATAATAGTCATTGCTTTACCTGGTTATTGACTAGAATTGATGAGTTAATATATGTGAAGCAACTACCATATAGTAGATCCTGTAATGGAGGCAATTACAATTGGAGGCAATTATAATTATATTAGTCAATAAAGATAGAATGTGATCGGGGCAACTGGATGGCTCAGTTGGCTAAGCATCTGACTTAAGCTCAGGTCATGATCTCACAGTTCATGGGTTCAAGCCCCCCATCAGGCTCTGTGCTGACAGCTCGGAACCTAGAGCCTGCTTCCGATTCTGTGTCCCCCTCTCTCTCTGCTCCTCCTCTGCTTGCACTCCCTCTCTGTCTTTCAAAAATAAGTAAGCATCAAAATTTTTTTAAGATAGAATGTGATCTATTTTTAGGAAAGCCCAACGTAGGAGACTAGCATGAAGCCTTCTTTCCTTCACCAGAGCCGTTCACATTAACATAAAGCTACAGAGCAAGGCCTCTCTTCCTTGCCTCCCTCCTATCACCCTCTTATTTCTCATCTCTTAGTTACAACTTGAAGTTCTCCCCCTCCCCCACAAGCTTTCTTTGCCATTACAAATGATTCATTTACATTTTGGGCCCTTGCCACTCCACAGGTACTCATCTGTAATGACCATATTTAAGAGTGTTAAGTTTATACAGTGATTATATGTCTTTCCTCTTTTATTAAACTTTAAACCTGTGGCCTGCGAGACCACATCTTAACACTCCAGACATTGTCATGCATCTATTGTTCACTTGATGATATTTGTTGACTTATGTTTTCATAGCAAGGGCAATATCCATTAATAGACTCGTTAGAGGAATCTCAAGAACTCATTCATTTTGGGCCACTGACTTTAGCCAAGATAAGGCTGAAGCTTCCTAAATAAATGGTCATGTGTCTTATTTCCACACTCATGTAAGCCTATGGTCATACAGCCTGGGATTTGGAAGGGATTTGGTAGGGCTTCTAGATCAGGTACCTCCCCAAGGCAGAATTCCTCTCTTTAGGAACTCTAAGACATGGGCATCTGGTCTCTACTTGAACAGGGAGCTTGTTACCTTCCTAGGAAGCTCACTCCTGCTTTATTCTTTTACAACCTAGAAAGTTCTTTGTATGAAGAATCTCACATCTGCCTTTGTGTCAGTTCATTAAGTGTTCCTCCTTCTGTAGAACCAGTACTAATACCTCTTCCCCGTGGCAGTTCTCCTTGCATTTGGAATGAGGGCCCAGTTCACTGTATCATGACCCCTCTAAGCCTCTTCAATCCAAGTATCCTTAAATCCTACTCCATGAGAAATAGTTTACAGACCCTTTGTCTCCCCTTTCACACCTTCATATGTTGTGTTTCCCTTTGTGAATCTTTCTTAGGGTTCAAAATCCAGCTCTGCATGTAACACTTCAGTGTGGTCTGATTGTTGAGGGGAGTAGGATTAGGGCCTTTGTTCTACATCTAGCTGTTGTGATGTTATTAATGCTGTGTAGATTTAAGCTAGTGTTTTCCTTTCTTATTCACCACCACCTTTTTCTCCTCCTCCTCCTCCTTCTTCTTCTTGTAGAACTATCACAATTTTAGCTCATATTCATTTTAAATATTCATATATTTTTTTCAAAGTATGGAAATTACTGCATCACCTGGCTGGCTCAATCAGTAGAGCATGTAATTCTTGGTCTCGGGGTTGTGAGTTTGAACCCCATATTGGGTGCAGAGATTACTTAAATTTACCATACATTATTCTGGAAAATTCAGGGAGAAAAAAGCAAAACATGGAAAGATAAATAAGAGAAGAAGAACCATATTGTAATCCTTCCTCTTAAAGATAACCATCACTTACATTTTGGAATGTACTCTTCCAGACATCATTCTCTATGCATAAACATGCATGTGTGTACATGTACATGCATGAGCATGCATGCTCCCCACCCCCACACACTTTGACAAACACGGAGTTAAACCTCTGTGGTCAATTAAAGATGGCTGTGAATTCTTTGCTGTTCCTCTCATTGATAGGTGAGGTCTATTTCCTCTCCTCTGTGTCTGGGCTGGGCGTTTTTTTTGTTTTTTGTTTTTTTGTTTTTTAATTTTTTTATTTGGGGAGAGAGAGAAAGCACGGGGGGGGGGGTGCAGAGAGAGAGAATCCCAAGCAGGCTCCATTTGACATGGGGCTCAAACCCACAAACAGTGATATCATGACCTGAGCTGAAAACAAGAGTTGGACACTTGACTGACTGAGCCACCCAGGTGCCCCTGGTTTTAACCCATAGAACATAAGTACACTAATGCTGGGTAACTGCTAAGCTGGGCCTTAGGAGATCTCAGCTTCTGTCTTCATCTCTTGGAAGACTTCTTGGAGCCCAACCACCATGTGAGGAAGCCTAACCAGTCACATGGAGAGGCCTACATGGAAAACTGAAGGCTCTGAGCGAAAGCACCACAGAGGTCCGGATGGCAACCAGTATCTGCTGTCAACTATGTGAGTGAGGTCCTTTAGGACCTTCCAATTATCCCAGAGCCCCAGTCAGTACTAAGCAATGCAGAACAATCCACCAAATAAGTAGTAATAAATCGTCATTTTAAACCACTACATTTTTGGGGTAGTTTTTTTTTTTTTAAATGTCAATAGATAACTAAAACAATTACATATTATGATAGCAAATGTCGTTTTCCATGTGCTAGGCACAGTTATAAATCCTTTATACATATTTACTAACGTAATCCTCACAATAACCCTATGAGGCAAGTACTATAATTATATAGCACTGTTCCCATTTTACAGATGAGGAAACTGAGACACAGGGAAATAAGAAGCTTGCTCAGGGCCACACAGTGAGTAAACGATAAGGCTGAGATTTGAACCCATGCAGTCCATTAGGTTCCAAAGTCTGTGCCTAGTCCTCCATACCCACTGCCTCTCTGCTGCTTTCTCTCATTTTAGATATTATGAACTTTCAATGTCAATAAATATCAATCTACAAAATCATATTTAATGTAATCTGTTGAAATCTCAGTTCAATCATCTAAAGTATTAGCAATCTCTTGCAGTTGTGGGATTCTCTTTATTGGATATATATGCTACTGAAGTCTTCAAGTTGATAAAATTTGTTGACTAAATCAGAGTTCAAGAGTGAGCCCTCTTGCACTTGTTGGGATGAGCAGTGGGTGTTATATGGAAACGAACTTGACAATAAACTATTTAAAAAATATATAGATATAGCTAAAAAAAAAAAAAAAAAAGAGTGAGCCCTCTTGAACCCAGATGAGATGTCCTTCCAGAATAACATCATTTGACAATACTTTGTATAGATTATTCAACAAGGTTTTATTTTCTCAGGCACTGGTTCCCAAGCACAAGCTGGGAGATGTGCCACATAAAATCATGTGGGTATTTGTTAAAATACAGATTCTCAGGCTTTGCCCCAGACTCTCTAATAAGAGACTCTCTGAAAATGGAGCCCAGGAATCTGCCTTTAGTAGTCCTTCACACAGGATTCTGATGACAACTAGATTTGGGAACCATTGATCTCCCTTTCTCCTTTTCATCCATATCAATAGCTCCATCAAATCCCATACCGAATTCCATGTACACTAGGCCTGTGTGACTACTCTAATAATCATTTTGAGAGATGTCCCAGCTCTGTTCTTAACCAGCTATATGATTTCATCTCTGGACTTTCTTCACCTGTAAAATGAGGAGGTTGGATTAATTATTTAGTGGGTGTCATGGTGTGCCCACACATTCTTTCTTTAAGACTGAATCACTCATTCCTTCAGCTCTTGGGAGTGCTGGCCACTGACAGTTCACAAGGTGGTCCAAGGTCACACTTCATCCAGGAGCATAGCCTGTATCCATGACTGGTTGATGAGATAGTAGGAAGATCCAGCCTCCTAGCTCAGGGTGAGCCAACTCTAAAGAGCCAGTCTATGGGGAGGACCTGAGACTTTGCACCTGCATTACAGTTTAGTCCATTCCTCTGCCTGTTTCTACTCCTTTCACTCACCCATTCTCCATCTCAGTCTGTTTCCTAAGGAGCTAATTACCACAGTGACCTTTTGCTCCTGATTTGGATTGAATTGATAGCACAGACTCTTTTCTCACACTTTTACAAACATCCTGAGCTCTCTGTTGAGCTTCAAGGACACTCTTCTCTATCTCTTCCTCCAATGCATTCTCCATTCCCTGATCAAACTTTTATTGCACTTCTACTGTGCGCCAGACCCTGAGTTCAGCCTGGACATTCAGAGGCCTGGCCGTGTCTCCAATAGTGAAAAGAGGGCAAGCACTTAGGTCCTGAATGGCTCTTCTGTCTCTTTGTCATTTGTTAACACTGTGCTGTTTCCCAGGCTGTGGGTCTAGCCCATCTTCTTGCTCTGAACATGACTCAGTGGGCCTTTTTATTGTCCTGGTCATGACTGGCAAGACCCACCTTTGTAGGGGCTTTAACCTTCCTGACACCATTCTTATGGGTTTGTGTCTCTTTTTGTATTCCTTCTTTGCTTTTGGGTTCCTCCTTCCAGCTCTTGGCAAGGGCCAACATAAATGTTTCATTCATTTAAGATACTAGTGTCTGTTTCATGGCTACTGGATTGGGATAGTGAAGAATCCGAGGGGAAGGATCTTAAGGTCTTCCAGAAGGGCTGGGGTAAAAGTAAGGAAGGAGAGTTTAAAGTGTCATCCAATAATCCATCTAGGACTTCCCTACTTCAAGCAAAATAAATCAGCCACATTTGCTGCTGCCACCCTTCTCTTTTATCACCTCCAGCCATTTATCCCCTCTCCTTTTCATGGATTTACAGCCTCCCTGCTTTCTGTTCTGAACACTCCCCCCTCCCTATGCTATCAATCATTTTCATTTTTCAGTCTCATGAGACTGAGTCATAATGCATCTTTTCCAGAGTTCATCACATTTTAAGCGTGCTCTTATACCACACTGCAACGTAAAAGGCTTTGTCCAGTGGACAGGGACAAAGCATCAACAGACATTAAGAAAAGAGAGGGCTCTTTTTAGCACTGGCAATCACATCATGTCCAAGGGCTGTTCACTGAACATATGTAACTATCTAGAATGAGAGTAGAAGGAATGCAAACCCACCGTCTTCATTGTATAGATGAAGAAACCAATGAGCAGTGAGGTCAAGCAGATTTCCAAACATCCCACAATAGTAATTACCAGAGCAGGAAAAGTCCATGGATGGTACATTTGGGGAAGGACTTTGCCGGTGGGAGGTACTCATTTATGGATACTACCTAAGAGTATTACTTTGATTGATTACATACAGAAGTGGACCTATTCTTCAGTCAGGCCTCTTCTATCTGCTGCTTCTCCATGGTGGAGCAAAGCCCTAGATACCCTTTTTGATTGGGTCAGGAGCAAAAGAACCCAGGTTCTAGCCCACCCGGTTCTAGCCTGTACAAGCTGTCTGACCTTAACAACATCATTTAACCACCATATCCTTAGTTTCCCAGCCTGGCCTTGCCTTGGGTATCAGGCAAGACAAAGCACAGAAAATCCCTCTGAAGAATGGAGAGAGCACTTTGCAGCACGAAGAGCTGTTTTCCATTCTGCCTGTGCTCTGGAATCCTTCATGGAACTTGAAATGGGGGGTGGGGGGTACTGGTGCTGGGACCCAGGGTCTGAGAACTCTTTAAAAAGCTCCATAAGTGATTCTGATGCACAGCCAAGTTTCGAAATCACTGACAAAGTATAAAAGACAAATAGGACAGGAGAAATAAATGACACTATAAGCCAAAAAGAAGTCTTAGATTATCTGATTAAGGTGGTTAACAGATAACCCAAAGAACAATGAAATTGTCTGCCTTTTTCAGAGCACCCAGAACCCAAATCTCAGATTCCTTTCCTCCTCCTAGAAAAGATGTCTGTTACTTCAGTGACACTCCTTTTACCTCAGAGTACACACACACACACACACACACACACACACACACACCATGAATCATCTCAACCCATCTCCATGCTGAAGTCAGATTCCAAGTAATGTCTTCTGTCCTTTGACCTCTGAGTAACCACGCTGGCCGTGCTCTGTCTAGGAAAACCATCTGATTAAGCCCTGAAGAGAGTAATCCAAATCTCCACAGGGCGATCTATAAACCAGACTGCTAATGTGTTCCCTGGGGAATATTCTGTCAGAGTCCTAGTTCCTCTTTGAATGTAATTGAATGGCTCTGAGCAAACCGTTCAGTCCCTAGGTCTCCCAGATGATTGTTATCACCTGATTGTCACCCTCAAAAAGCATTTCCTTCCCTGGAGCAGTTCTCTGTGGAATACCAGTTGAGTGTGGTCAGAAACCTGCTGCAGCGGCTATAACCAGAAGAAGAGTGAATTTGGGGGAACATTTGATTCAGTCCCTGAGACACCACTGTAGACAGTTGTTACTTTTGTCTGCCCAGCACACCTCACCCCTCTTCTGGGTGGGAAAGCCTTTCTTCTTCCTCGTGGTTCTGGGTGGCTGATCAAAGTACCCTGGCTTATTTCTCTGGGGCCGCAGGAGTGGACCTGTGGCCTGACTTAACCATAATAACATCCTACTCACCTGTCCACAGCAATTGGTCTGGGAATTATCCAAGGACCTATCAAAAAATAATAAAAAATAATCAGGGATTAAAAAACTAAAGCTGGTGGGGAAACTATCTTTTCTTTTTGGCCAAGTTGCTGTATAACTGTGACACCAGAGCTGTCACATGAAAAGGCGGGTAGGACAAGGCCACCCTCCAGAGATGAGGCTGTGATAGGTAGGAAGAAATGAGAGAGTATGTTTTGAATGGGGTCAAGTTTTGTCTGACTGTCTTGGCATCATCTGGCAACTATTCTTTTGATTCTTTGAGTTGCTCCAAGATTTTTGCCCAAAGCCTCCTTTTTTTTTTTTTTTTTAACTTAAGCCAGTTTGTTTTAGAATTTCTGTCTCTTGCAACCCAGAGTCTTGATGGACAGAAGCACTTTGACAGCATTCCTCTCTACCATCTACTTTTCTGAAAATGTGTCTGTGAATCTCAGAACTGAGCATGTTTCTGTCTTTCCTATCAGAGTGTGGGATTGCTCTATGATCACCTTGACTTTGCTGGGAACTGTGTTTCCCAGCACCCCCTTACCTGAATGACTCTGATTAGGGTGGCTGGAAGTGAAGTGGCATGAGATGGCGAGGGCAGCAGTGAAGCAGCTGCCATCTTGTTCTGAAGGCCTATGTTGGCTGGAGCTGGTGAGGGGCACTGAGATGCAGCCAGGCTCCTGTGTATCCCCACTCTTCCCTGCCCCTCAGGGACTGCCAGCCCTGCTGACCAACACTGACCCCATGCCCACTCTTAGACACTTTGCTGCAAACTCACAGAAGCAATAGCTAGAAAGAGCCAATCAACATCCTTCCAAAGATTCTGCATGAGCCCTGGATGGCCCCATTCCACAGCTCGACCTGCCTTGCTTTCTGTAAGCTCCACTTGGTTCAGCCACACTGAGGCTGGTTAGTGACTTCTGTGATCTTTCAGATTTTTACTCCCCCAGTTCTCCGTCCCCCCATTGTGAAAGAGCTTATTTATGATAATAAATTCCATATTCCGTACTAGTCATAGTAGTTCTGCTTCCAGAGTTCAATTCTGACTCATCCAAGTGGTATCACAGAAGCTTCCTGATTCCTTTCTTTGCTTCATATCCACACTCAGTCCATCCATCTTTGTAATTTTCCTCCTCTCTAGTTCACTACATCTCCTTCATCTTCTCACGTCTCGTCCATGCTTTCATGGGAAGACCTGACCCTGTTCTTGCTCACCTTACCATTTTGCTATTTGCTGTCTCAGGCCAACTTTCCCCCAACCTCTGACTCACTTTCACACTATTTCCTGCTCTCCCTTCCAATCACAAGACTGCAGACAGTCCGGAGGTCTAACACAACACTGACATCCAGTGAAGGTAAAGGCCAGGATGTCCTGCCCAGAGCCTCCCACTCCTGATTTCCATTTAGGAAATGTCATTAGAGAAGGAAAAAGAGAATTTAATGCGTACTATGGGTACTGTGTGTTGTCTACAGTAGATGCCAGATAAATATTTTAAAAATGAATTAATATAGTAAAAACTATTTGAGTTGAAAATTACCAGGCAATACTTTAAAAATCAACATGGCATACCAGTGGTCCCTTGAACAATGCATGCATGGGTTTGAAATTTCCACTGGGATGGGTTCAAGGTCTCTTCCAGCTTTGTGATAATAGCTCAAAGTCCAGAGCCACTAATCCCTGCCCAGCCATTGCTCAACATGCAACCTCTGTTGAGTCAGCCGGCCTCTCTGGGCTTTGGCAAGTCTGTCTGGATCCATGAAGTCAACAGAGAAAAATCTTAGAACCATGTTAGTTAGGCTTAGAAGCAACCTTAGGGGTTACCCATAATTTCGGAAGCTGCTTCTTGCTTATTTCCATCCAATCCCTCTGGCTTTGTCAACTCCTCCAGCTGGAGCCATGTGGCCATGGGACACTGTGCCACTACTGTAGGAAGAAGCTGGGGGTGGTAGATTGTGCCTCTGTTGGGACTCTGTCCAAGAGCAAGAACAAGTATGTCTAACAGCAGAATTTTCTTCATATAGAATTAAGCATCCTTTTTAAAATTTAGCCAACTATGCCTAGTCCCAGTGAAGGATGCTAGTCTATTTGAAAACCAGTATTCTTTGCATATTCTTTCTAGGATGGGCCAGGAATTAAAAGATAAGATGAATTTCAATTTTTTTATGGCTCATATCACTTCGATGCTATATATCATGGATTCCTACCCTACGCTGTGGATTCCTCAAGCAAAGCTACCACATATCACACATAGTTGCTACTCCATGCTTGCTAAGTTAATGACTCAGAATCTGGATATGCAATCCTTAGAGTACCTAATATTGTAAGTAAGGGTAGCACACCTTATTTGAAAAAGATGTCCAACTGTACTATAATGTAACAGTGAGTGATTACATAATGCCTTTTACCACCAGAGAGAGATAAATAAATGGAATTTACAACACAGTGTAAAATATGAAGGCAAGCATTGGTCACCTCTGTGTCTTCTGCTTTTCATACTGTAGTGATGTGACTCCTATAAGAAAGTACACATTTCAGAACTGCTGTAGACATACACTGGGTTATCTGCTCAGTTGTCATCTTCCCTGGGTACATTTCAACCTGCCCCAACCCCCTTTGAACACATCTGCTCACCACTCCCCTCAGGGGGCCATGCAGCCATGTTTATGCTGTGACCTGCTTAGCTTCTGTCTTCTAAGAATTTGGAATTTGAAATATAGAGACACAAAGAAAGGAGGCTGGGGGTGCCTGGGTGGCTCAGTCGGTTAAGCTTCTGATTTCGGCTCAGGTCATGATCTCTCGGTTTGTGGGTTTGAACCCTGCATCGGGTTTTGTGCTGGCAGCTCAGAGCCTGGAGCCTGTTTCAGATTCTGGGTCTCCCTCTCTCTCTGCCCCTCCCGCACTGCTGTTGTGTCTCTCTCTATCTCAAAATAAATAAACTATAAAAAAAAAAAAAAAAGAAAGGAGGCTGTCTGGAGAGGCAGACCCATTAGCAGCAGCCTCCTGGAGGGGAGGTTCACACACACATGCACACACGCACACGCACGCGCACACACACAAACACACACACACTCACAGAATGAGAAGTGGAATCAGAAAACTTGGTAATTCTCAGAATTCAATATATAGAATCTGGAAGTGACTTAATCTTTTCTCCCTGTTACTTTCTACACCTCCATGGTATTTTATTGTATTTTGTTACAATAAAAGCTTATCTTTTATTTCATATTTCAAACACTTCTAGAAGCGCATGGAGGGCAAGAATGTACCTACCTTTCTACTTTGCCTAGGGCTAACCAATCCCTGACTCTACTCGGGCACTCAGTGAACATCCATGTAGTTGAAGTAATTTGACTGACCGTATTGACAAAAACAGTGAATTTGCACATTTCTGAGGAAAACAATATTAAGACTATACTCATGTTTAATCACCTATATGCTTTAACAATGACACCACAAGGAAATTTCTGTGAGACGTTTTAGTGCCCTTGTCTGCCCTCGGGCTTCCCCACTGCCTGTGACCCCAGGGACCCCACAGTGGATACACAGTTGGGAAAGTGTGCAGAGAGCAATCGGGGCCTGCTCTTCGTAGATATGCCCTGAGCAGACTCTTTCCAGGCCCAGGCTGACCTTCTGAACCTTTGAACCAGCTCTTTGGGCACAGAGAGTCCAGAGGCTCTAGAAAGAGTTGAGAATGAGCTGGTGGCATGGAGCCTGGACAGAAGGTGGTGGGCTTGGAGGATGACAGCTCGCCCCTGAGGAAACAGTTGGTAGAGACCTGCGGTGGTTGCTTACAGGTGAGTAGCCTCCTGTCTGAAGAGTTCGTTAGTTCACTGCACTGGCCGCCTAAGGTCACTCCTGAAGGACTGGGGGATGGTCTTGGAGAGGTGGGGAAGGGTGCAGGGTCAAGGCCGGCAGTCCCAGGGGTCAAAGCATTCAGGGTGTGGAAACCCACCCCCCTGCACTCCACATCAGGGGTCCCTCAGCCACTGCCTTCGTTCCTGCCCTCTGGGAGGCCTTGCCCTGGTAAACAGCCGTGGAATGTTGACACACGTGTGAATGTGGTTGCCGCTGAAGATCTTGAACATTCAAATGCCTTCCCTGCTGGATAATCTCTGAAAGAAATTGGACAAAGGAGAGGGGAATGGACCCAGGGAGCTCAAGAAATGTTTTTGTAAACCCAGATGGATCTCTTCCAGGTCCCTGCCCCGAGACTGTAAGATAATAAATGTTTGTTATTTGGAAAAAAAAAAAAGAAAGAAAAAAAAAATGTTTTCGTAAACCTGTATCCACCACACTAAATATGTATGCAATGTAGGTGGGTCTTGCCCTTCGGGGGGTTTCCATTCATGTGTTAGGATTTCAGTGGTAAGGAAACATATTTTTAAGTTCTTTTTCCATGTCTGTTATATATCTTGGAAAGTAAGCAGCTGGGGAGATTTTTTTTCCTACTGCGTCCTATTTTAAAAAATTTTAAACAAACTTTTTGATTTTTTTAAAGTCATTATATGTACCATTTAGGAAAACTACCTTATTAATATTTTGATAGACTTCTCAGACTTTTATTGATGCACCTATACATGAAAAGATATAGCTTTAAGAATATGAGATCATACCGTACTCTTTTATAACCTGACTTTTTTTACGCAAGAATCTATAGTCAACATATGTCAATGGCCATCCAAAGATGTACATCATCATCATTAATCTCAATAGTTACATAGTATTGTAGTTTATGGAGTTAGTGTAATTTGTTTGATCAATTCCTATTGACAAAACTTTATATTGTTTCCAATTTTTGTCTTACTAAATCACATTTGAGAAATGTTCTTTTATAATACCTTTGCTCTCTTGTCTCTATCATCTTAGGGGATCTTCTTAGAAGAAGTATAATTTTTACATGGATAGGAGAGACATTCTCCTTTCTAGAAGAGTTTTATTTTATGAGAGCTCAGATCACACTCTCATGGTTTGTGGGTTCGAGCTCCACATCGGGCTGTGTGCTGACAGCTCAAGAGCCTGGAGCCTGCTTCAGTTTCTGTCTCCCTCTCTTTCTGCCCTCCCCAGCTTGTGCTCTCAATCTCTCACGCTCTCAAAAAAAATTTTTTTTAAATAAAAACAATTAAAAAAAATTTTTTTTAATTGTTTTATTTATTTCTAGGAGAGAGAGAGAGAGAGAGACAGCGTGAGCAGCAAGATCATGACCTAAGCGAAAGTCAGACGCTTAACTGACTAAGCCACCCAGGCGCCCCTTAAATAAGAAAAACAATTTTAATTTTGTTTCTATTAAATATTAAATACATGGAAATGATATTTCTAATATGTGAAGGGCATAAAAAATAATAAAATATCTGTGAAATTATCATCTAGCTTAAGACCTAAAAGATCATACCACTCAAAGCCCCACCCTGCTCCTCAGAAGAATCTACCTTCCTGCATTGAGTATCAGCCCCTTGTTTTTCTTTAGTTTCATCACATATGCTTGCATCCTTTAACAATATGTGACTTAGTTTTGCATGCTTTTTCTTCATGTAAATGAAATTATACTTTGTGCACATATTCTTTTAGGACTTGCTTTTTAAAAATATTTATAAGTTAAGTGTATCATGCATGCAAAAAAGTACATGTATCGTAAAGATTTAGCTTGATGAATTTTCTCAGGATAAACACATCCCTAGATCAAGACACAACATTGTTAGGGCCACAGAAATGCACCTCAGCCCTGACCCAGTTACTACGTCCTTCCAAAGGAAACTTGGAACCCCATAACATTTATATAAATGGAATCAGAGTGACTAACTTCATACACTCAACTTCATGCATGTTGCTGTAATCATTTGTTGTTAGCAATGTATAGTGTTCTATTGTGAATCTATCGTAATTCATATATCTACCTATTGATGGATATTTGAGTTCATTCCAGCATTTGCTATTACAAATAAAGATGTTTCAAAATTCTCCTATGTGTCTACTTACGCCCAGATGCACAGTTTCCTTGAGGAGAAATAAGGAATGGAACTGTAGGATCATAGAATAAAATTATATTTAGCCTTACTAGGTAATATTAAATGTTGAGTTCACCATATCACTAAAAATAAAAATCCTTGCCAATCTAATAGGTGAAAACAATGAAATCTTATTGTTACATTCACATTTCTTTTCATTACATTTATTTCATTATAACATTTTAAAAAGCTGTTTGTTAGCCATTTGTAATTTTTATTTTGTGGATTCTCTGTATCCTCAACCCACCTTCCTGTTGGGTTGCTACTATTTTTCTTAATGATTTTCAAAGACTTTTACATATTAAGGATAGTACTCATTAATCTATTATGAATGTTGCAAATATATTCCCTGCAGTTTGTTCTTTTTATCTTTTAGTTTGGGTTACAGTGCTTTTTTTCTTTAGGAGTTTGAAATTTTTGTGCAATCAGAGCCACCATCCTTTGCAGATCCTGTCCTTTCTTCCATCAGAGCTATGCTTCAATATACTTTTCCATGTTGGATGGCCTGTTTGCAAAGGGAACTTGAGTTTTCACAGATACAGTGCATCTGGGTGGTTTTCCAAAGTTGCTGACCAGTGGTAGCAATAGTGGGGTCAAGGTATGATCCAGATGGGATTTCTGCTATGCAGATTTTAGAAGCAAAAGTGGTGATGAACTTTCCATTGTCTGGAGACTCATCTTCATCACCTAGAGAATGAAAAGTAAACTGAACTGTGCTAACGCCAATTCTTGTGCAAGGGATGTGCAAGTAATGGTTGTTTCTCTCTAGAACCCAGCAAATAGGCTAGGCTCATTACAGCAGGGAAATGTCACCCAAGTGAGAACACCTGAGGGACAAAACTGGGCTGCCTACAATGACTGAATCGACTCTCCAGCAATAGCCTGGCATGGGCTCCCCTCCCACAGGGGTTGTTGACTGCTCAGGCTTTTACAATCCTCAAGCTCTGTTCCAAGGAGCTTTTGTGGTTTAAATCAATGTGCTTCTGGGAATAAGTGCCCTTATTATTCCTAGTTTCCATTATTTGCCGTGCTCTTCTACCACTGTGACATAATATCCTTTGTGCGGCTGAACAATAACAGTCCTTTCAGGAATCTCTAAGAGCTTTCTAATTAAGACCCACAACCACATGACAGATGGAGAAACTGAAGCCCTGGGAAAGGGATGACAGAGCTTCACCTTGGTCACAAAGGGGCCAGGCCCAGGTTTGGCTCCTACTGGAGACTGCAGGGCCTGGGTGCTCACTGATGGTGGAGGAAGTGCACCGCTGCAGCAGTGACTGCAGTAATTATCAGGCTGCCCAAGTGCATGGCCAGGACCGTTGAGCCCTTTTAGTACTGCTTAGGCTCCCCTGGGTAGTTGAACTATTGAGTTGAGAACTCAGAACTAGAAGTGCTTATTGGGCTGGGCAAGAGCTCTTGAGTTTACAATCTGTTCTCAGTGGCTGGGCTCCCAGGACCACAAACTATATACCATGGCTAGGTCATTTGAATTCTCAATAAATGTGACCAATGGCCTACTATTGGTCATAGTACTACTATAGTTCATAAGATGAACTTCCAATCCTCCCCCCTCAGATGTTCTCAGCCTAGACAGAAGAGGAGACAAATATGTAAGTGGGAGTTACAAGAAGTTGAGTGCTTTAAAAGAGAGTAGGTCAGAAGCTAGGGTGGTGCCCAGCTCTGCGGGGCTTTCAGGGAAAGCTTTTTGGAGAGGAGAACTTTCTACCTGGGTAAATCTTTAGAGGTGATCTGAGCTTGCTAGACAGAGCTATAGAGAAGAAAGCAGTGCATGCTAAAAGCCAAGTGTGCCCAAAAGCCTAATGTGTGATGTGCACTGGGGTTCAGGGGACAGTGAGAATGCCAACATGTCTAAAGTAGGACAAGGTTATCCTATTATTCTTCCTCTCTTCTATATTAATGTTTTTTTTTGTTTGTTTTTTGTTTTTTTTTTTTTTTTGAGAGAGAGAGAGATTAGCTAAGTGTGGAGGCTGAGCCTGATGTGGTGCTTGAACTCATGACCCGTGAGATCATTAGCTGAGCAGAAATCGAGTCCATGCTTAACTGACTGAGCCACCCATGCTCCCTTTTCTCTTCTATGTTTATTTTTGAGAGATAGAACACGAGCAGGGGAAGGGCAGAGAGAGAGGGAGAAACAGGCTCCAGGCTCTGAGCTGTTAGCACAGAGCCTGATGTATGGCTTGAACCCACGAACTGTGAGATCATGACCTGAGTTGAAGTTGGACGCTTAACTGACTAAGCCACCCAGGTGCCCTTCTCTTTTCTATTTTTATGACCCAAACTCTCTTTTTATTCTTAAAAAAAATTTTTTTAAATGTTTATTTATTTTTGAGAGAGAGACAGAGTGCAAGCATTGGAGGGGCAGAGAGAGGGAGACACATAGCACCTGAAGCAGGCTCCAGGCTCAGAGCTGTCAACACAGCCCGACACGGGGCTTGAACTCACAACTGAGATCATGACCTGAGCAGAAGTCAGATGCTTAACCAACTAGCCACCCAGGCGCCCCCATCTCTTTTTATTATTGATATCTTCCCTATGGATGTTAAAAAGACTAAACATGGTTTTTGTTTTCTGTTTTTTGGGGTTTTTGTCTTTGCATTATTGCTTTAACCCCTCACTCTTCAGGGTATTGTGGATGCCTCTGACCAGGGAAAGATCATGTACTGGGGAGTGCTCAAATGAAAAGCACAAAGATAAATGTTTTCCTGCATTATAAGGACACAAGGGTAGCTTAAGGAACTTTGGACAGGAAGTCAGTCTTTTATATAGCAAAACTATGGCCTTGGATGGCTCCTGAGGTTACCTGCTCCAGCTCCAGCCACCCAGTGGGAGGACCTGTGGTCCAAAATTTATGGAGTAGAAGCTGGCAAAAGCACATGGAGATGTGAGGGGGAAACGTGAGCTGGCCAGCAATTTAGTAGAAGACCCGTATGGGAGGGAAAGTGTCAGATTTGAATTGTAGGAGTCTGATTTGCAGCTGGCTGTGGCATCAGGCTGGATTGGGGTTATGAGAAACCAAAGGCCACCTGGGCTTCCTCTCCTTCCCTTTTCTTCCTGCCTGCCTTCCATTGCCCATTTCACCTCCCACAGGCTCTTCTGGATGGCACTTTATATACCTCCTGAGTCAGTGAGAATAATGATGCAGTGTGCTTCTCAGTCTCTCCTCTGTGCCATGTCGGCACCTCAGCTGGCCCTCAGCATCACGGACAAACACTATCACCCTGACGTATGTGACAACCACCTGCCAAAGCTTCCTGACAGCACGGAGTCTACCTGCTGCAGTGCCCTGCATATAATAAGCACTCAACCAGTCCATGGAGAAGAAAGGCAGGGAGGGGCGCCTGGGTGGCTTAGATGGTTAAGCGTCCAACTTTCGCTTAGGTCATGATCTCGCGGTTCGTGGGTTCGAGCCCCGCGTCGGGCTCTGTGCTGACTGCCAGCTCAGAGACTGGAGCCTATTTCAGAGTCTGTGACTCCCTCTCTCTCTGACCCTCCCCTGCTCACGCTGTCTCTCTCTCTCTCTCTCTCTCCTAGAAATAAATAAAAAAACATTAAAAAAAATAAAAAAAAAAAAAAGAAAGGCAGGGAGAGAGCAAGGGACAGAGGGAGGGAAGATGGATGGGGAAGAACCCAGCCAGAAACCATCAAACCCAAAGCTTGTAAAGTAACAATGCATTCTAAATTCTGACCAGTTCTGGCTGTTCCTGGAAGAGAGTGAAGAGGACTCCAAGGAAAGAGCTGAATAAATGATCTTTAAAACACTTCTTTTCTTGGGGCTCCTGGAAGGCTCAGTTGGTTAAGGATCCAACTCTTGATTTCAGCTCAGGTCATGATCTCAGTTTGTGAGTTCAAGCCCTGCATTGGGCTCTGTGCGGACAGCATGGAGCCTGCTTAGGATTATCTATTTCTCTCTCCCTCTCTCAAAAATAAACGTTAAAAAACTTTTTTTCTTGTGAGCTCTAGGCACTGGCCCACTCCCTCCTGCCTCAGGCCTTAGATCAGAGATCAGAACCTGAGCTGTACTCCAGGCCTCTGCTGGGCCTCACCATACAAGTAGGCTGTGTGCCCACCATTACACTGCTCAGAGCTCAGAAACAGCAGTAAGCTGGCTCTACATCTCTGGTCTCCAAGGTGAATATCGGGTCAGTGTGCAGATCAGACAGCGCTGCTCTTTGTAGGGATGTGAATGAGGGTTGGAGGCCAAAGAATAGCCACAGGCCAGTGGCAGGGTGGGGGACAGTGGAGGGAGCCATTTGTTCTCATCAGTAGGACATGGTGACATTAGCCACCATGTGTCCACCTTTATGCTGACCCCAAGGGCCAGGCAGCCCGACTGCTTCACACAAGATTGAATATGATATGGGCCATGCAGGAGTTCTGCACCTGGCTGGAGAATCTGCCCACGGAGGGGTGAACAGACTTTTCAGTGATGGAGAGAGGAGCATTCAAGTGGAGGGAAGATATGAACAAAACCAGGTGGTGAACTAGTGCAGCCTGAGCCCCGGGGATGTCCGGGAAGCTAGTTTTCCCACAGACTAGGACATCCATGCAAGTGTGGCGAGAGGTGAGGCCCATCGGGCCGCTAGGCTGGCGTCTCATTGTGGGAGGTCTTCAATGACCCACTGAGGAATTTGGACTGTTTCGGGAACCCAGTGGGAATAAAAGTTTTGTACCAGCGAATGAATTCGGAAGCAATGGGAAGTATGGATTACTGAGGAGACAGAAACTGGCAGCAAGGAAAACAGGAAGTGAAGGCGATATCCAGGAAGACATAATGAGGCTGTGAGCAAGGATGACGGTAGTGGGAACAGAAGCAGAGAACACTGTGAAGGGCAGTCTCTCTCCCTCAAAAGTAGGGCAGCTCCTCTCGTTGCCTAGACTCACATCTCATATACACACACACGCTGAGGAGGTGAGAGAAAACATAACCTCTTCACCCCACCCCCCCTTCTCAGCCATCAAGCCTGACCCCCCAGCCCTCCTCCCACCTCGGTTCCCTCATCCTTCTGGGCAACGGCCAGAGGCATTTACCCTAAAGACAGAAAGAGCCAAGCAGGGTTTTTAATATCTGCAGCTGCAGTGCCTGAGCACTGTCTGGAGGGCATGTGCCTAGTGGGGAGGAGGGCCACCCCCCATCTCCCAGCCAGAGCCCTCAGCTGGGGACGCCGCAGCCCGCACCAGCTCCTGCTGATGGAATGGGCCCAGGAGGTCCGACAGTCCATCCCTCTGCTTCCAGAGAGGCTACAGGCAAATGCATCCTTCTGGTTGGACAGAATAGCTCACACAAGTCCAAATGCCTCCTTCCTTTACTATTTAATTATTTTCACAGTTCACTAAGTTCTTCCTTCGAGCCACCCTAAACGTCTCAATTTTAAGTCTCCATGCCTCATGTTCTGTGTTTGGGGAAAATGGCAAACTCGCACCAGCAGGAAAATAGTCATGTTCTGTCAGGTAGAAAGTGCCCATTGAATCATGGGGCTTATGTCCAATAGATTTGATGGCGAGAACTAAGTTTGGATATAAGCCCACTTACTTTGCAGCTGCTAAATAACTCAGAAAGAATGACAGAGAAGCCTGGGTTGGCTCATTGCCCTGGTGACACTTCTTTTTTTTTTCCCCTCCCCCCGGGCCCAAAGATTATGCTGACAAAGATGCCAATAAATGTAAATGCCCTCCTCCCAAGAGAGAATAATACATTTCTAGTGAGTCTAAGACTTTTTAGTACTTTTAGGTCCTCAGATGCCCTGGGATACCATCTTCCTTTAAGGTGGAGACGAGATGATCTGAAACATCACTGTCCTTGCTGTTCTCTGGGCCACCAGGCCACGCTGGCCACTCTACCACAGAGGCAGAAGACAGCATTTGGTGGGTTCTTCCTTGCCAAGGAGCAGGTTTGGGGCATGTATCCTTACATTTAATGCTGACGACTCTTCAATAGGGCAGTCATTAGCCCCATTTCACAGATGAAGCACCCAGGGCTCCCAGAGATGTTATGAGAGGAAACGGAGACTCTGAGAATAGCCAAGTGGTTGATGTGGGGCATGGGACAGCATAGGGAGCTGTCTGTTCCCATGAACAGGATGCGGCCACTTTAGCCACTATTTGTCCACATTTGTGCCAATCCTGGAGGTTGGGCAGCAGACCGCGCCCAAGACTGACTGGATTGGATACCGGTCACACAAAGGTACCAGCTATCATGTCTGGATGGAGGATCAGGGCAAAGGTGTTTCTGCCGTGTCTGGGGGGGTCTGGCGTAGCTGGGGTCAGGGGAGACTGTGTTCTGATTAGAGCTATTTCCCTACGACCATGGTTTTGGGGAGTTTTTCCATTTCCCTCACAGAGAACTGAAGCAGGAGGCTGACTGCCGTGAGGGGTTTATGTTGGACATAAGGAAGGACTTCGTGAGGTGTGAAGATGGTAGATACAAAAGAAACTGGCATCCGGCTAAGCACTTTCCCGAAGGGCCACACTGGAAACAGCAAGGACTCCAGCCCGGACAGTCCTGTCCAAATCCATTCCTTTCCCCTTTCACTGGAGCAAATGATCAACCACCCTGGAAGCTCAGGCCCACCAGCATAAACCAGTGGGATTCTCATGGCCTTCCCTCCTGTGCTCTGTGCAAAAACAAGTGTCGTGTTTTGGGGACAAACCCAAGGAGCTTGTTCATTATTGTAATCTCAGTTCCTGGTACCCTGGATGCGTTCAATAAACATTTGGTAAATGAATAAAAAAGGTCACCTGTTCTCAAAATTGTTTGTGTCCTTGTTGGCTGTGCCTTTGGCACGGATCTGGGGAATCTGTCCAAATTCACAGACTCCAGCTGACGAATGTTGCTGACTGAGCTACAGAGCCCTGTGATGTCAGCTGAGGTAGTTTTAGTGCTCAGGAGGAAAGAAAAGTGCTTTCCATCAGCTACTTCTGGCCCGCACCGGGGAGGAGGGAGGGAGAGGCACCACTTAGGACAGACTTGTGGGCCCTCTCCTGTGTCAAGGGCCCTCAAGGAGAGATTCCTGATGAGCTCACTCCCTGAGAGACGATCCCAGCCAGGGCCAAAATGCTTTTGAGCATCCCAGGGGACACTGTAACCACTAAGTAGGATAGATCTGATGTTGCTTAAGTGATTCTGTGATTACAGTCATTTCTCCCTAAGGCCCTGATACCTTGGAATGTGACATTGGGGGTTTGTGTCATCGAACAGCCTGGGTGGAAGGAGTAGTGGTTTCTGCAACATGAGACGATATTTAATTCTTCTTGAGTGTAAGCTCCTGTCTCCTTGAGGCCAAATATTGACTTTACACTTTAGGGGTCTATCTTTTTTCCCAATGCTCTTGTGTTCTTCTCTGGCTTCCGAGGACTAGGTACCCAATAGTTTCTGATTATGTCAAGAAGCTCTCTGAGGAGGAAGGGACACTTGCATTTCCAAGTGCTGCAAAAGGAGAAAATGCGAATTCTGGCCATTTTCTTTCTTTTTTTTTTTTTAATTTTTTAATGTTTTATTTATTTCTAGGAGAGAGAGAGAGAGACAACGTGAGCAGGGGAGGGTCAGAGAGAGAGGGAGTCACAGACTGAAACAGGCTCCAGGCTCTGAGCTGGCAGTCAGCACAGAGCCCGACGCGGGGCTCAAACCCACGAACCGCGAGATCATGACCTAAGCGAAAGTCGGACGCTTAACCGACTAAGCCACCCAGGCGCCCCAATGCTGGCCATTTTCTAATCACCTAAGAGCCAGTCCTGTTGCATACAACGGGAGACATTATTAGAATTTCAGGAATGGCATCTTTTGGGCTCTCTCAATAGTTTTTCTTTTTTTTTTTTTTAATTTAAAAACATTTTTTTAACACGTATTCATTTCTTGAGAGACAGTGACAGTGCAAGCAGGGGAAGGAGCAGAGAGAGAGACACAGAGTTTGAAGTTTTTGTTAGCATAGAGACCAACATGGGGCTCGAACTCACAAACCACGAGATGGTGACCTGAGCCAAAGTCAGATGCCTTAACCGACTGAGCCACCGAGGCACCCCTCTCAACATCTGTTATAAAGCCCTCTCCTCTCCATATTCTGTAAAAATACAAGTCTCCTTCCTTCTGTCAAGAGACTATAAGTTGCTTAAGGGCTCTCTCTCCCGGTCAGTTTTTTTTGCATTTCCCACCCCCCCCAGCTCAGAGCTTGGTATTGTGTGGTGCTCACATTAGGAAGCCCCTTCTCCCCAACTCCTCCACTTGCATTTGTACAGTAGGCTTTTCTACTCTTGTCCTAGGGGTGTGCGTGTGTGTGCGTGCGCGTGCTTTACTGCACGCACACACGGTGCTTCAGCACTGATCCTAACACAAGACATCTGCCTTTGCTGCTGGCTGGGGGTGGGAGGGGAAGCAAGGTGGGGGACACAAGTCTTAGCAATTGGCCATCACTTTGCTCATCTCCCCAGAGTGAGAGGACGAATAGGCGAAAAGCACCATTAGCGTCATTGCTCCCAGGGCTGAGGGGCGACTGGAGGCGGTACTGCGTGCCCCCCCCTCCATGACACACAACTGGACACTGCTATCCTTTCGTGATTCCTCAGTCTACCTTAGCTCTACGATGTCGTAGTTTTCCATGTAAAATATTTTTGCTTGCCAAAGCTTCATCAAAATCCACCAATGAAATCTCCCAAGAAAACCAAAAGGTGAAGCAGAGAATATTTTCTCTCTGTAAAACAATCTGATTTCCTTGAACTCATCCTGACTTCTGAGGATAGAGGTGTTCATTTTGCTGACTGACTCATCTCCTAATACCAAATGAATTAGTATTATTTTACCTTTATAATTTGCTAAAAATAACTGGACACAGCAATAAAAATATTTTTAGTCTCCGTTTGCCAACTAAATATCATAAGACAAAAGCTAGGCCTTGGAGACAGGATCTGAGAGGAAGGCCATCACCAAACTCATTTCACCAAGTTTCAGTCTTTAACCAGGACTAATCAGAGGACAGTTATTGCACAACAAACTTGACTGTACTGGACATAATTGCCTTGGGGGAGATCAGCAAGGAGGCAGGAAGGGAAAAGATATAGACTAAAAAAATCTTTGGTACCTGTAGCACATTTGTAAAAAGTAGATTTATAACATTAAGCATTCTACATTAGAATGTGGAAATCAATGGCTCCAGGCCTTCATATATTAGTTAAGGAGAAACTCACTCTGTTTAAATCCCAATTGCAATTAAAAATTAAACTGCTCATAGAAGGACTACGTTAGACCAGGAGATACTACAGGGAAATAATGGCCTAGCTCCAGTCAAGCCAATAGAATACACAGCCCATGGAGTTAAAGGTTTTTCTGTTCTAGAGCAAGAAATGGAAAGGAAGACCATAACCTCTTGCTCTTGGGGACGAGATCTAAGCCCATTCACTAGACTTGTGGACCTCATACTTTGAATGTTGGTGACTGACAAAGGCTAAATCCAAGGGTTAAGTACATAAAGAGCTGGGTCTCTGAGGAGTACAGTATTACCAGAAGCAAAGCACACACACACACACACACACACACACACACACACACATGGAATATCTTCCTTGTCATCTATAGTCTTCTGTGTGAAACTTTTAGTACATCAGAGAATTCCAACGTAGACCTCTTATCTAGAAATCTATTTAAGAGTTATCTAGGTCCTAAGGGAATAGTGAATTTTATTTCTTCTCATTCTTGCACTTTCCCAATTCTGCAGGCAGTAGCCACGTGAGGCTATTTAACTGGACTAAAAGTAAATAAAAGACTCAGTCACACTGGCCATATTTTAGATACTCAATGAGTACATAAGGCTAGTGGTTGTATTGGAAGGCCAGACTTAGAGCATTTCCATAATCACAGAACCTTCTGCTGGACAAGCGCTGCATGTACGCTACATACCAAGTGGCAGGATCCTCTGATCCTTAATGCTGGCAGGCATTGGCACAGAAAGACCAAGGGACGAATCTAAGGATCCACGGCAAGTAGTCTTAAAATACAACTTAAATTGACATCTCTGGGACCTTCATCTGAGCATCTTGGTTTCTTCTTCTGGGAGCTATACCACTATGTGAAAAGTCCCTTAGTGCCTCCGGCTGTAAATTACCTGCCACCTTGGTTGGTTTGTGCTAGAAAGGTCATTATCACAAGATCTCTTAGGTCAAGCTGGAATACAAGAGTACTTTAATTTCTAAATAGCCAATATACTATTGCTGTCACCATTGAAGAGAGCAGAGTAGCTTTAGAAAGTATTTCCGTAATGTTCTTCATACATGTCTTTAAATATTTTAATTAAATAGGATTTATGATATTGGTTGTAGACAGAAATTCCATTTTGTTTAGGTCGACATTATTTTGTTATTACTCCACATACCCAAATTGAAAATGAGGGACGATAGCTTAAATGTGTGTTTAGTAGCAGAGAAAGGGAACTTTTATTATGAATAAATAAAATGCTAAGAATAAGAACTGATCTAAGACTACGAAAAATAGTATTCGGGAGGATATAAAAATAGTAGTAACAATACTAGCAAACTTATATATCTGCTTACTATATGCTAGGGCTGTTCTAATTGCTTTCCCTATACTAAGTCTATGTTAACTCAAACCTCACACCGATCCCATGAAGCACTATTATAGCCCTCAATTTTAGGAGTAAGGAAACTGAGGCATAGAGATATCAAGTGGCTTGTCCAAGGTCACAAAGTTAGGTAGTTAGGATTTGGACCCAGACAGTGTAGCTCCAAAGCTGTGCTCTGACCCACCAGGCTATACTGCAAAGTGCCTAAACACTGAGAAAAATTAGCCCTGTCTTCCCAGAATCGATCAGCCCATACCCTTTATTATCCATATTTGTAAATTCACAGAACATGCTCACTTCACAATCAGTATACATGTATCTTTCTTTCCATCTTTCCCTTCATCTACCCCTTCATATTCTTTTCATTTATAATTATAGTGTTGAAATTATAAACACAATTTCCCCTTACCTCAAATAACTGCTTAACAGTCGATGCCAGAAATACAGCAGACATGATACCAAACATAGATTCAGAATTCTAATCCTGGGTCTAATGGACACACTCAATTAAAATAGCCTTTTTTTTTGCTTCACAGAGTTATTTTCATAGTTTGAACTATTTGGATTTTTTTTTTTTTTTTATTAATAGTTCCTTTCCAACTTTGTGGCAGGAGTCCTAAAGTGTGCCAAATCAAAAAGTTTATAATAGCTATCAAAAGCTGGTCTTTTAAGAACATAAAATCTGGGGGGCTCCTGGCTGGCTCAGTTGGTTGAGCATCCAATGTTGGCTCAGGTCATGATCTCACAATTTGTGAGTTTGTACCCTACATCGGGGTCTGTGCTGACTGACTGGAGCCTGGAGCTGCCTCAGATTCTGTGTCTCCCTCTCTCTCTGCCCTTCCCCTGTTCGTGCCCTGTCTCTCTCTCTCAAAAAAATATATAAATAAAAATAAACATCATTGAGGAGGGCACTTGTTGGGATGTGCACTGGGTGTTGTATGGAAATCAATTTGACAATAAATTGTATTAAAAAAATAAAAGTTTTTGGGGGCGCCTGGGTGGCTTAGTCGGTTAAGCGTCCGACTTTCGCTCAGGTCATGATCTCGTGGTTCGTGGGTTCGAGCCCCGCGTCGGGCTCTGTGCTGACTGCCAGCTCAGAGCCTGGAGCCTGTTTCAGTCTGTGACTCCCTCTCTCTCTGACCCTCCCCTGCTCACGCTGTCTCTCTCTCTCTCTCTCTCTCTCCTAGAAATAAATAAAACATTAAAAAAATTAAAAAAAATAAATAAAAAAAATAAAAGTTTTAAAAAAAAGAACATAAAATTTGGGCAGGTCTCAAAAGGAACTGGGGGGAATTGGTGGCTTACAAGATTTGCTTTTCTTGAGAATTCCTCTTCAAAACAGTACCAGGAACCTGAAAATGACAGTATAAAATTTCATTCTGAAAACAGACATTTAATTAAAAGACAATTCTCGGCGCACCAGGGTGGCTCAGTCGGTTAAGCGTCCGACTTTGGCTCATGATCTTATGTTCGTGGGTTCGAGCCCCGCATTGGGCTCTGAGCTGACAGCCAGCTCAGAGCCTGGAGCCTGCTTCAGATTCTGTATCTCCCTCTCTCTGACGCTCCCCTGCTCATACTGCCTCTCTCTCTCAGAAATAAAACATTTAAAAAAATTAATAAAGAAAAAGACAATTCTCCCTGGGGCACTTGGGTGGCTCAGTCGGTAAGTATCTAACTTAACGGTCAGGTCATGATCTCGCAGTTCACAAGTTGGAGCCCTGCATCAGGCTCTGAACTTATGGCTCAGAGCCTGGGGCCTGCTCTGGATTCTGTGTCTCCCTCTCTCTCTGCCCTTCCCGTGCTCTGTCTCTGTCTCTCTCTCTCAAAAATAAATAAAACATTAAAAAAAAATTCTCCCCTAATTTAAGAGTCTTTTAGTCTTTCAGTTGCCTGATAAAACTCTAGGTTGGCTTTAAGAGATCCGGTCTAATTCGGTCATTTTACAGACAAGGAAATTAGCCTAGAGAGATCAAGTAACTTGCCCCAGGCCACACAGCTAATTCACCAGAGCCAAAAGGGCAACCTGTTATTTCTGACTCAGCTCTTTCCATTCCTGGGAGGCCAAGGGGTTCTGTGTGCCGGCACAAGCTCTGGCAGTTCTTCCTAAGGCCTGTGCTCCCAGGCCCTGTCACAACTGGCGGCATTGTGCACTGCATACAATGGGGCTGAACATAAAGGGATGTCACCCACAGTCAACACTGGAGATTTACCCTTTTTACAATGATGTTCTGGCCAATGGCAGCTGAGGAAAAATAGCTCACGTAGCCAGGCAATCTCAGAGGGATCTGAATCGCCAATCACTTCTCACCTCTGGAGGCAACATGACAAAGAAAAGCCAACTCATTTTTTTTTTTTTTTTTTAGTTTGAGGCAATGATGGCTTTAAAGGGAAAAAATATGCAAAACACAAGCAAAGAAAATGGGAGATTTATTTAAAAAGGGAACCTCTAGGGAATGTGCCCAGTTTCCTCTTTGGAACTGCTTCCGGCCCAACTGCCCCACATACATCATCAATCCCTGATGTTTAGAAACCAAGATCCCGAGCACTGAATGGTCCCAAACTGAGAACGAACAGGTAAGTTACATCTAGTCTACTGTGTTAAGACAAGTTTAATATTATTATTATTTTATATAATGGTTTTCAACCTGTATTGAGATAGAAAAAAAAGGGGGTTTTCTGGCTAACCAGAAAACTTCTATTCCCTGAGCATCCCAACTAATTGAGATTGTGCTATAAAGAGACTGTTCTTTCTAGACAATCAAGTCTAGCATTACATAACTTGCCAAGAAGAAACCAATCAAAAGATCTGCTCTTCTAACTTAAAACATTAAGATATTAAACGTGAGTGATTTTTTTTGCTCTTGGAAATAATGTAAAAAGTCTACAGTATAAACAAAACCACACACATATTAGAAATAGAAAACACAAACGATTACTTGCCAATCTTTGTATGTAACTGTTAGCTGTTTTTGGAGGGTCAATTAAATACTAAATAAATTAAGATTGCTTTAGCATAGAAAAACGTAGGCAAATAGTTGAAATAATATAGCAGGATGTTTCAATTTTGCTAGACTGCATGCTCTTAAAATGCAGAAAGCTGGGTGTTTCAGGGGACACATCCAAGTTTGTCTAGGGCAGAACTCAGTGTCTGCTACCACAGGTAAACTCTATACCAACTAGTCAGAACTTGCCATGCCTAGCTCAGAATGAGAGGTCTGGGCCAGGTAGTGAGTGATGTATTTTGGTAGAGAATCAGACAAATATATTAATTCAGTGATCCCAATACATGACTTTTCTTGAAAGAGAAAGAAAAGCTCAGCAACAGAAAAACAATGAAAACATCAAACAGAAGATAAAGGACATGGCTTGAGAAGGAACACGGAAAAAAATTCTTTCTGGCTAGGAATCCAATTATTTCTCAAATTAAATTTAAAAACAAAAAACAACCCTTTTGTTTCACCAGAGTCTCACATTATAGAACCCAATGAATAGACGGGCTCCACATTCTTTTATATCTTAATCCACGTGAAAAATCAAATTATTTTTGCCCATTTGGTTGATTCCTGTAGTCTGTAGTGCATTCATCATGTGGCTAAAACCTTGAGTAGGCATTTCGTTGCTGCTGCTGTTGTAATGGTTGTTGGGCCTGCTGCTGTTGTAGGCGAATTTGCTGGGAATAAGGGTCTTCCAGGGATTTTACAAATATGGTAGTTCTGGGACCTGTCTTCCATACAATACCATTGGCGTCTTTCACGGAAGATTCCACTGTAATGTTGTGTGTTCCGAGAATAGCAAAGTTCAACAGAAACTGAGTACTGAAGTAATCATTATGAGGTTCAACCCTCTGCTCCATCTCATTGGTCATATTGTCAATGGGTATCTGGAATGAAAATATTGTTAAATAACAGGAACAGCAAACATCTACTGAGTGCTTACTGTGAGGTAAGGCCTTGTACTAAGTGCTTACTTAATCCCTGCAAACAACCAAGAGCTTTAGGTACTATTATTATCCTTGCTTTACAGATGAGAACACTGAGGCAGAGAGGTTAAGTAATTTCTCCAAGGTCACACAGCTAATGAGTAGTGGAACTGGCCTCTGAACCGAGGCAGGTGAACTCCAGAGCCTATGCTCTATCAGTAGGGGATACGACCTCCTCACTCCTAGAACAAGCTACCAGAGCCTTTCTCAATGCCTTCAGATGCTGGCCTTTCCTCCTTGTAAAGGAGCTCAGGACATGCCTCTTCAAAATAATGCTGCTTTAGCACATTGATTCTTTTAAGCTAAAGGCACTTGAGAAACAGGATGTAGGAAGGGTTCTCTGACCTTGCCATTTTTACCTAAAACAGGCAATCAAACCTCCCATGAGAAAGGTGCCCTTCTTGGTACCAAGAGAAGGAGAACATCCTTATTACCAGAGACGGAGAGACAATGCTGAAATGACTCCCGCCCCATCTCTCTCCCAGTCACTAGCCCCACTTTACTGCCCATTTGTCTTATGTCTCCACAAATTTACTGTTTCTTAGTGTAAAAGTTACATAACCTTGCTGCTGTGGTCACTTCTCTGGGTTTCCACTGTCTGTGAAGACTCCCATATATGTGTACAATTCTAACAACCTGTATTCTTTTCTCCTGTTAATTTGTGTTAATGTTAGTTTAGTCTTGGGCCCAGCTGGAGACCCTAAGAGAGTGGTAGAGAACATTTTCTTCTTCTCCACTTGCTTACCCAAGCTCAACTCCAATTCCTATCTTTCTTTAGTCTGTGAAGAGAAATTCTGAGAAAGAGGGTACAGTCACCTGTTTCAGGGAGTTTAAAATTTAAGAGACTGAAAAAGAATGTAACACTAAGTAAATACAAGTTAGAGTTCTTCCTCCTGGCTAGTCTGATTTTGTATTACTTCATGCAGTCATTCCTCCCTCTTTAAAATAAATTAACTTTATAACCTGTATAGCACTCACTTAATATTCAGTGTCTTGTTCACATGGGTAGCACAATACACTATAAAACACAGATTTATGGGCTTGTTCACTTATTTAGCTAGACACTCATGTCTTGTCCTTCAAAGAACAGAGTATCAGTTGCTGGTCTACCCTGACCTGCACTCTAGAAGAGGTATGTCAAGAGAGACATTTATTCTGAGAATGCATATAAAGGTAATGTTAATGAATATGTGGCCAGATTGTTCTACATTTATGTGTTTCTGTTGTATAATTAATGATATAAATGTGCCCTGAAGCTTTGTGACTCAGGGAGCAGTTACCATGAGGTCAATCTTTCTGTAACAGCAATGGAATGAAGTCACTGACCAATTCCAGATCTTGGATTTATAGGCCTTGTTTTGTTTGTCTGCACAACTTCTATAGGGTTTTTAGGTCCCTAAATAACATGCCTACCCAAATAATAACTTCCTTAAAAGGACCAGAAATAGGCCAAGGCAACCTAATCACTCTGAATAGATGATGCATTTCAAGTTGAGAACTCACTGTGTATAACACAACAGAGCAATCTTATACTACATAACTTATATCAGCTTCTGGGCATTAAGCAATGCCTCCAGAGGTAAGTCAATAAGCAGAAGACTGGTTTCAAGGTTTTTTTTTTTCTTAACAGTAGTATCACAAGAACAATGAGAATCAGCATTACTCTTCTCTCAAACACAAAGTGAGGAGACAGCTGTTGACAGGGGTAAGTTAACTATATAAATTCTCACTAGGACCTTCTGTGATAGAAGGAATCACCCATGAACATAACAGCTGTACTCTAAATACAGTATATGACTTTTTTTCATCATTCATCAAATACTTGCTATATAAGGCACCATGCTCTGTGTTGTGGGAGTCAAAGAAAGGAAGAGAAGAGAATGAAGGAAGAGAAGAGAGTGATGGCTGAGCCATAGAGTGGGCAAAGGAGAAAGTTACCGAAGTAAAGAAAGTAAAAATGGTAAGACACACCTTCTCTTGGGTTTTTAGCTTAAAACCACCAAAGAGAATAAAATGCTCTCTTTTTATATTTCTACTAATACTCCTTTCCTTGCTGTGGAGCTCAGTTCAAGCGTGCCCACGATAAACCTGGATATAACCAATGTGGGCATTTGAACCACCACTCTGTTCATACAACTGTGTACTTGTTCCTTTGTTCCATTTACTGTGAATAAACCATCAAGGAACCAGAAAGAGATGTCCACAGAAAAGAACACTCTACATTTGGAATACTAGTATTCCACGGTATTCAGCATCCTGGTTGTAGCTAACAAAGCAAGTATGATTTTTGGTTACTTACCTCATGATTTCTCAAAGCCAATTCTCAGGGTCATACCCTTAAGGAAAGATTTTACTTTATCTGACCATGCTTGTCAATGTTGTATACCCTTTTTTTGGGGGGGAAATGCTAAAATTCCCTTAAAATAGAGAAAAATAATTCGATGTGTGCTTTTTGGGGGTAAGGGAGTACTTATTCCCTCACTCCTGATGTTTCCCTCCATGTGGAGGGACTTTTCATTAGAAGAGCAGTATCGGTTTCCAGGGAAGGAGGTGAATCTGACTGATGGGAAGTTTCTGGGTAGGAACTGAGCATGGGGAGCTAAGCCCTCCTCTTTCCCTTCTTTGGGCATCAGGGCGTTCTTTCCTACCATCAGTTTTATAGGGGCAGGCTCCTGTGTGTGTGGGCTGAGGCTGGTGGGAAAATTCAGTGCAGAGGTACAAGGCTAGGAAGTCCTTGTTGCCAGGTACCTGAGCTGGGTTTCCTGACAGCTATAATAAAACTCGTATTTGATCTCTGTCTGCCTGGATGTTTCTCTATCAGCTGGCTCAGGCAGGGAAAAGAGAAGTGTTGTTCACGAGCTCCCTCAAGCCCCAGAATGCACTTTTGACTTGTGTCCATATCGCATCCCTTAGGAGGTGTAACTGCAGTCTGCTTAACACTAGAAAACTTCCATTAATGTAAGCTGATCAAATCCACATCACAACTTTGCCTCTTTCCTAAATTACCTTGTAGTCTTGTCCAGATTTACTCTGTAGCGTAGAAGAAACATTCAGACAGACGGACTGAATTTTGCGGAAGAGCCCTGGCTTCGATCCATGTTGAACCACTCCCTCTACCTTTAGAGCCAGCTGCTGGTTATTCTGGACAGCAATGGGCTCCGCAGGGTTCCGGGGGGATGGCGACAGAGCAAGCTAGAATACCAACATTAAAGTAAATGCTAACAAGCAAGAACAAGCTTTCTTTGGACAGACAAGTTTGTGCTAATTACTATTTATAGGTTACAACATTACACACACAACCAACGACCTGGCTATGCCAGGACAACAGGCAGATGTACCTTTAAGGTCAAGGGTTCCTTTGCCTAATACCTTTATACCTAATACCTTTCTTAAATACCACCGTGTTTTCTACCTCAAACCCCAATTCTGTGTGAGGGTAAAAGAGGGTTAGACAATAGTGAAGGCACTATTCTTGCCCATTTCTGTGGTGGGGCCTTTCTTTGACTACGAATCAATTCCAGTAAGGAAATGCATCATGTAAATTTTCATGTCTAGATGCTGTGCTTTGGTCTTACATAATTTTAAATACACTAAATTCAAAGGCAAATGTACTTCATATTCTAGGATTACACATACAATCAAGTCACAATGGTATAAAAGTCAATATTAAATTGCTCATTAGTTTTTATTTAAAAACATATTTAAAATCCCAAATATACTTCTATTACAGAAAGCCCAAATTCTGCTAAACAAAAAGAAGGAAGAAATTGGGTCTTTTTGATAATGTTGAGCATTGCTTCATTCAACCCTGCACATGTCTTACCTAAAGTAATCAATTTTCTTATTATTCAGGTCATTTTGAAATGGAATGTTGTTATTTGCAACCAAATGCATTCGAATGGATATGCAAAATGCAGGGAAGACACTTGCTGCCGGGGATAACCTAGAAAACCTCTGGCCAGTGAGTTTTCCTCCTTTTCCAACAATTTCAGTCTCTGAATAAAAAATACATTTTTGAATGTTGAGTGGCTTACATATTTTCAAATACTAGCTCTTCTCACTGGCCAACTCGTCAAAACTGGATATTCACAGACAAAAGTGCCCTGGAGGTAGGGCTGGTGATGTTTTACTGGACCTGATTTACTCTGGGTCTGGAAAGACCAATCAGACATGGACTCAGCTCAAGATCCCTGGAGGTAACTATCATGAAACTTCTCAAATTATTCTTGGAGACAAGGGACAGAGCTCCAGGTACCCAAACCCCTGTCTCACTGCATCAGGCACTGACAGGTAACAAGGGAGAGGGTTTAACCCCCAAATCCCATTCCTTCCACCAAACCACTCTGTAAAGGGAGAAGAAATTCACAACTAAAAGCTGTAAGTTTTATCAAAACTAAAGGTAAGATCCTGAAGCAGAGCTCTATCCCACGTATTCTTCAGAAGATAACTGGGTTTTTAATCAATATTAGCCTCCATATTCTTGCTATTATTACCTTGATGCTGGTAGATTGTAATTTCTGGAAAAAATATCTCTGAAATGAAAGAGGAACTTTCAGCAAGGAAATGATGGCATTGCAGAGGCATGCTGTATGCTGGCGGGGGGGGGGGGGGGGAGAGAAAAAGAAACTAAGTCAAATAAAAATAAATTTCCAAATTTCATCAGCAAATGGTACTTTCAGGAAGAAGTTTAAAAAGTAAAATGGTTATATGATTATTGCAAAAGTACATACTTATCAGGAAACAGGCATAACACCCAAATGTTTGCAAAATCATTCATATCAAGGAATATATATACCTGCAGATTTTTACTTCATTTTGAAGTATATTCAATAAAAGAAGTAAATGTAGAAGAAAATCCTCAAGGTAAAATAATGCACAAACTTTGCTTTTCCATAGCACACAGAGCTATTAGACACATTATTATATAATGATTTTAGTTACTACGATATAGAGTATCTGTCATATGTTAGAGTAGGATAAAGAAAATATGGTAAAGAAGCCAGAGCAGTATATCGATGTCCGAGGCCTGATACCAAATCCCACGAACCCCGGCTTCCTCACTCTCCATCCGATCTCCATATGGTGCCTTCCCTATCCCTACAGCCGCCCGAGTGAGCAATGGGGGAAACTTAGTGGAATTCAGATGAAGAATGACAATATAGTCCAACTCCATGGAATTCTGAAATTTTACTAAAATACTTTATTTCAAATATCTATTTCACAAATTTAACTAAGTTTTGAAAATCCCAGCATAGCTGCAGAAGAAGAGAATCACTACAGTGAATCCTCTGAGTCTTAGTAAAAGGAGCCCTACAATTAGAACTTAAGAGTTCTGAGCTATTATATGTATATATGCACGTATTTAAAACCACTTTATTGAGGTATGACTGACATACAAAAAGCTGTACATATTTAATGGACCCAACTTGATGACTTTGGAGATGAGTATACAGCTGTGACACTGTCAAGGATACTGTAAAGAGCACCCAATCTAATCTTCAATTTTGCCGATGACACAGGTCACCCGGACAGGTAATGGGACAAGCTGGGACTAGAACCTAGGTTGCCTGACTCTTAGTTCAGTGATTTTATTCTACTTCACCAATGGTTTGCAAACTTAATAGAAAAAAATTTTCAGCACCATCAGAACTCTTGTAGCTTAGGGTGACCTAGAACTGCTCCTATTGGTCTACCCGCCTCTTCCTCAGGCTACTTTCCCACCAGTGGCCCCAAAGCACTTGAAGTTGAAAACCATTCTCTTATGCTGCCTGCCCTTCCAAGCTGCTGATTCCAAGCACGATGCCACCTAGTTGCTGATGTTGTAAACAATTTTAAACAGCTGGGCACTGAGGCTACAGGCCAGAGGAATCCACTCCTTAATTGGTTTCAGGCTGTTGAACATTTCGTGCCCAAGAGACTCCTAATACAAATGCCAGGTCTATTACTTGAGAAAACCACACACAGATTCAAACACATTGTGTCTATTTCTTCAGGTTTAACTGCTGACACATTATTCACCTTCCTGCAACGAGGAATCTGGGAAGCACTTGCAGGGACATCCTATTGGTGGTGGAAGTCTGATGCCAACAGTATTTTAGGAGAGAAACCTCTTTACAGGGTAAACTTAGGGGACCCCAAGTGACCCCAGGCTGTTCTGGGGCAAAAAGGCACCATTCTCTTTTTTAAAAGAATGGAGGCAAATTTTACAATTCCCCATACCGAGAGTGTGGAGTGCCTCTGAGGCCGGTGGCTCTTTGGGCACGCGTGCACAGGTGTGTTAGGAGCAGATTACCATTAGAGTTAACAGTCTGGGGATGTGGAGGCACGTAGCGTGGTTAGTAAACCAGAAGGAGGACTAGCAGAGCAAACACGCTCTGCTTTGTTGAATATGATACTTTCCAGCCTTTGTATTTTTTTAAAGTTTATTTATTTATATTGAGAGAGAGAGAGCGAGCGAGCGAGTGCATGTGCAAGAGTAAAGGGAGGGGCAGAGAGAGAATCCCAAGCTGAGGGGCTTGAATGCATGAACCGTGAGAGCATGACTCGAGCTGAAACCAAGAGTCGGATGCTCAACCTGATGAACTACCCAGGTGCCCCCAGCCTTTGCATTTTTTGACATTTAATCAATGTCTTGCACAGATGTGTGTATTTCCTTCAAAGATAATCTTTACACTGTCTCTTAGCAACCAAGTCTCTGTCAAACAACCATCTGTGTCAATTCAATTCAGCAAATATGTACTGACGTTTTTATGTCAGGAAAAGTATCTGTCCTGAAAATCTAATTTAACTTTTCAACAACACATCTTACCAATTTCTTCAGAAACACCTGATAAAGGGTGAGAGTACAGGGTGAGAAGAGCGGGAGCTAGAAAAGAGCTACAGGGAATGTCAGCATCTAATGGGTGGGCAGGGCAAGGGAAACTCTCCAAGGTGTAAGGCCACAGATGGGGTGTTAGGGGCTTCCCCAAACTTCTGTATTGAAGGCCTAGCTCAATATGTTGGTAACTGGGAGGCAGGGATTTTGGGTGGTGATGAGGTTTGGATGAGGTCATGAGGACAGGGCTCCACGATGGGATTAGTGTCCTTACAAGAAAAAGAGAGACCAGAGCTCCCTTTCTCTCCCATGTGTGAGGGTACAGTGAGAAGGTGGCTGTCTGCAAGCCAGCAAGAGGGTCGTCACCAGGAACCAAACTGGCTGCCACCTTTGTTGTGGACTTTCCAGCCCCCACAACTATCAGAGAGAAGTGTCTGTTGTTGAAGCCAGCCTGTCTACAGGTATTTCGATACAGGAGCCTGAGCTGACTAAGACACGTGGGGAATGGCCAGACAGGGAGGAGAAAGCCTGGGTGAAGGTGTGTCAGTCCGTCCTATGATGGAGGAAAGTGAAGGACTCAGCAGGCTAAAAGGACATCAGTGGCATCATCTGGCAGGAAGTGATTCACTGACTTGTAGATGACAAGCCCAGTTCTTTCTGTTTCATTTGGCCAGTGGTTCTCAACCCTGGTGGCAGGACAGATTCATCTGGGAACTTCTATAAGTACTAATGCCTGGGCCTCAACTGCAGAGGTTCAAAATTAACTGATCTGGAGTCGGGCCTGGGTAGTGATGTATTTTTTTTTTTTTAAACTCCCAAAGTGATTCTAAGGCATAGCCAGGGTAGAGAACTCTTGCAACTTGAGTTAAATTGTTAAAAGGAAAAAAAAAATTATCTGCATTCTGGTAGAGCAGATTTGACACATTCATGTAACTCTGTAGCAGCGAGAGATGTGCTAAGTGCTCCATGGATTAGCTCATTTCATCCTCACAGCAATTATTAACCGCTACAAAACTGGCATAGCAGAAAAAAGGCAGAGAGGGGAGTTCGATGAATTCACACGGTTAGTAAGTGCCAGAGTTGGATAAAAAAGCACTTTTATGTAATGAAAACTCAATAAAACAAATGTCACTTGCCATGTAAGAAACAGGGGTATATTTCCGATTGAGTGATTCCACTTCTTCCAAGACACGATTATACACAGACATCATTCTCCTCTCGTATTCACTATCAGCATGGGCTGCTCCAGTAGATCCATATTCCTGGAAACTGAGGTCAAATCAGTATCAATTAATCAACCAAAATAGTCACTACTTCAATGTCTACATGTGTCAGGCTCTTTGCACATGTTCTCATTTAATTTGTAAAATAACGAAATAAGCACGGTTGTTTCCATTTTACAGGTAGGGAAACTGAGGCTTGGAGAGGTTAAGTAATAAGCTTGGAATTCAAACCCAGACCTGACTTCAAATTCTGTTAAGTCTAATCACTCTGGTTGCTAGGTAGTAGAAAAATGTTTAAACTCTGTACCATGAAAGTAAGGCGACCTAAGACATTTGAAAAGGTAATTATCCATAAGCACCAAACAACCAGCGAACTTCAAGAAACGTAGCTCTTTGATTTTACACTTTTTATGTTACATAAAAATATTTAAAGCTATCAATTTCCCTCTAGGCTCTGCATTAGCTGCATCCCACAAGTTTTGATGTTTTCATTTTCATCCTGTTTAACATACTTCCTAATTTTCCTTCTGATTTCTTGACCAGTTGGGTTATACAGAAGTCTTATTTAATTTTTAAATATGTGGGGATTTTCTAGAGATCATTTTTGTTAGTCAATTATAATTTAATTGTCAGATACCATATTCTGTATGATTTAAAAGTATTTAAGTTTATTGATATTTGTTTTCTAGCCCAGCATATGGTTTATCTCATTAAATGTTCCAAATGTACTTGAAAAAACACATATACTGCTGTTGGTAATATACATGTCAAAATTATCTTTCAAAAATAAAGGCAAAATCAAGAACGCTGTATTTTTTAGCTCTAGAAGTTCCATTTGGTCCTTATTATATCTTTAATTTTTCTCCTAATTATGTTATCGTTTACCTTTAAATCTCTGAAAATATTATTAAGAGCTGTTCTAAAGTCCAACTCTGTAAATTCCATCATCTGTCATTTGTTGAGTCTTTTTCCTAAATGACTAAATTTTCTCCTGGGTATTTGTCACATTTTCCTGCTTCTACTCATGTCTAATAATTCTTAATCTGATGCTACAAGTGTGGATTTTATACTGTTGAACCTTTTATTTTATTGTCTTTAAAGAATGTTAAATTTTGTTTTGGTAGACAGTTAAGCTACTTGTACATAATCCTGATTCTTTTAAAGCTTACCTGAAAGACTATTCTAGATCTAGGTTAGCCCTATTGCTAAGGTGGTGTGACCCTTCTGATGTTTCTTTTAAATGTTCTCAGGTGTTCAATAAATCTCTCCATTTGGCTAGTTGGAACTCAAACATTTCTCAGACATGTGTGCGCTCTAGGAATTGTTCAGCTTATAGCTTCCTGGTAATTATTCTTTCCCTAGTAGTTGTTTTTTGCCTGGCTTTGTGCAGTTTCACCTTACATATGTGTATCTAAGTACACATATGTTAATCTTCAGCCAAAGGTTCACAGCCTATGAAATTTCTGGAGCTCTTTCCCTGGGAAGCTTTCTCTCTCCTGTATTCTGTCCTGCAAATTCTAGCTTCTTCTGCTTCCCTGAACCTGATTCCTATCTCTTCAACTAAGCAAGACCACTGTGTTCTGCTAAGTGTCTCCAGGGAAAGTAAAGACTATTGTAGGGTTTGCCTTATTTGGGTCCCTTCACTGAAGGATGGCATTCCTGAATTTCCTATTGTCTAATGTTGGAAAACAGTTAACTTTTATGTTTTATCCAGGCTTTAGCTGTTCACAGTAAAAGGAAAACTCCAGTCTTATTTATTCTGTCATAGCCAGGAACTGTGCCCTTGTCTTTTAGACAGTGATATTAAGTATTAAGTGCAAAGGACTCATGACAGAGCAAATAAAAAGAACAGAAAAATGCAATGAAACACCATCACAAAATATTTCTTCTTGATAATTCTAAAAAGTTGGAATGAGGTCAATTCATAATTATAGACATCTAACCTGTCCCAATCCATATTTACTGTTATTGGTTCAGGCACTATATCAGGTGCTAGGGATACAAAGCTGAATAGTAAGACAAGATCTCTTCTTCCAAAAAAGCTTCTAGGTTGTGAAAAAGACACATTTTGTAAAAACCACAGTGAAATACCAGTGTTATGCCTCTTTCTCTTGAGCTTTTTTAAAAAATTAATTTTTATATTTATATTCAACTTAGTTAGCATGCAGTGCAATAATGATTTCAGGAATAGATCCCAGCGATTCATCCCCTATGTGTAACACCCAGTGCTCATCCCAACAAAGGTCTTCCTTAATGCTCTTTGCCCCATTTAGCCCATCCCCCCTCCCTCAACCCCCTAGGCAACCCTGTTTGTTCTCCACATTTAAGAGTTTCTTATGTTTTGTCTCCTTCCTTGTTTTTATATTATTTTTGCTTCTCTTCCTTTATGTTCATCTGTTTTGTATCTTAAATTCTACACATGGGTGAAGTTATACGGTATCTGTCTTTCTCTAACTGGCTAATTTTGCTCAGCATAATACCCTCTAGTTCCATCCATGTAGTGTTGCAAATGGCAAGATTTCATTCTTTTTGATGGCTGAGTAATACTCCATTGTATATCTATACCACATCTTCTTTATCCATTTATCCATCAATGGGGACATTTGGGCTCTTTCCATACTTTGGCTACTGTCAATAGTGCTGCTATAAACACTGGGGTGCATGTACTCCTTTTAAACAGCACACCTGTCTCCCTTGGATAAATACCTAGTAGAGCAATTGCTGGGTCGTAGGGTAGTTCTATTTTTAATTTTTTAAGGAACCTCCATATTGTTTTCCAGAGCAGCTGCACCACTTTGCATTCCCACCAGCAGTGCAAAAGAGATCCTCTTGAGGTTCTTTTTTAGCTGCAAGTCCTTCTTTACTTGGAAAGAACAGAATATATAATAATAGAATATATAATATCAAGAACAGAAGTTTTAGGAGGAAGCCACTCTTTGCAGTTGCATACTATTGAGAATGAAACCCAAAGAACCCTCCTTCAAGGTACATCCTTTTTTCCCCAACTTTTCCTGCTACAAAGAGCAGAGGCTAGGGGAACAGGTTGGGAGAATTAGAGGGGATGGAGAAGAGTGAAAAAAAAAGCGGTAGGAAGAAAAGAGAGTGAGAAAGAGAGTAGCAGCATGAGTAAGCTGGCTGGATAACTCCCTTCAGCCCATCCCTGCTGACAAGGCACCCAAACTCTCTGCTAAAAAGTCAATCGAGAGAAAAACTTAACGCTTATCATACCAGTCAACAGTACAATGATATCTGGGTGCCAAGAAGTAAAATGAGTATGGCATAATCAAAAATGGTGTGAGCCTTGAATCATCGATTAATGGGCAAAGACTGTAAAGTACAGAAGTATAAGCACACTTTGAAACTTAAAAGGAAGGGGTTTGTTTTTTAAAAATAAGCACTGTAAGTCTGAAGGGAAAATGAACACAAGTGGCCTAGTCTGGGAGTAAGCAGAACTTTAAGACAGAAGCAAGGACCTTACTATTGTCCTGAAAAGAAATGGTGAGTCAATGCTCTAGGGTAGAGAAATTTTACCCTGCTTTGCTCACTGTATTCTCTTTGAGGAAGCTGACCTTGGAATCAGAGGCCTTATTAGATTGGAAATTACAGACAGTTGAAAATGCATATTCCCAAACAGAATACTGTAAAGGGAAAAAGAAAAAAACAAAACCCAACAGACCATCCTTGAATAAATAACTAATGGAAGAGGAGAGAAGAATATTAATGAAGCAAAACCAGGTCTATCTTTTTGTTTAGGAAACCAACGAATAAAAATGTCAAGCTTAATTATATTATTAACCCAGTTTTTCATATCAAAATTTAGTTATAGTATACCAGAAGAAAATAATCAAATTTCAAAGAATTTCCTCTTAGTTATTTTTCAGGTCAATGTTTTAAAAATAGGAGTCAGGAGGTAAATAAACAGTGGAGTGGAAAAATTCAAGTTTTGTCACTAGCTGTGACCTCAGGTAAAAACTGGAGAAGTCCCTGTTCTTTCTTCTTGTATAAAACCTCTTCCCAAACACTGTTGTGATGACTAGGTAAGATAACATATTTGAAAATGTACTTCAATGTAAACTATTATTAGAAATACCTTGCTGATTCTGGATCCAAAATGAGGGCTTCTATTGCATGAGATATCAATAAACAGCTCTGCTGCTGTCTGGATGGACGTTAAGGTTATACATGAAAAGAGAGAAATCCACACAGACTTTATATTCTCTGAAGTTCAAGTCAAGATGAAGATCACATTTTAAGTTAAGGTAACCATAATGTTATCAAATCAAATGGTTTGGGAGTCTTTTATTTTCCCCCTTTTATTGTTTATAAGTGTCTCTGATATTTTGTTCTAGGAAGATTACTTCAGAGGCCACATAACGTGGGAAGAGAGGGAGGGAACCGAGCAATAGGCTCTGAGTTTCAATCACAGAAACAGTTTTCTTCTGCTTTGAGGTAGGAGTTTCACTGATAAAAGTTAAAAACAGCAGCAACCAAAATGGTCTCTAGTTGCCCCAGAGGTTCCTAAGCTGGGGCTCAAGTGATCTGTTAACCCTGCTGCAATTTTGTAAATCTGTGGGGGATGTGCAGAAATGCATTCTGGATAGGAGAGGGTCCACAGCATTCACGATTTTTACTTACAACAGCAAAAGGCCCAGAACTACTAATTTATAGGTCCTACAACTTAAAAACAGTTTATCTCTGCCCTCCTTTCAAAAAGGGTTTGAGGCTGCTAATAGAAAATATGGAGACCTCACAGAGGGCTTAGGGCACAAAAGGGACAATGAAGATTACAGAATAATACAGATCATTAATAAAAGTGATGGGAACCAGGGTTGTTCTCCATGAAGAAAACATAGGTGATGCAAAAGAGAAAATGTGTTTCTGGTGGGAAAATGTGTTGTGTTTTCCGCTGCAGTTCAAGTGAGCACTAAGTATGCAACACTTGCTGGGTTTTGGATGCTCTTCTTAACAGTGGAGAAAGGCCACCACTGAGTTACTATTAATTTTTAAAGCCTGGCTGAAGTTAAAAAGTACAATTGTACTGCTCATACTAGATTTCAAAAGACAAGTTATTAATTATAAATAATTTGCAGGCTTATCTACTATGTATATTTTTAGTTAAGCATATCCAAAGCATTAACTCCACATTTAAAAGAATACTTCCAAAGAACAAGAAATAACGAGGTGGCTTAGGATATAGTTCCACATTCCTCAAAGTTGCTGAATCAGCATCAAAAGACGCCTGATAAAGATCCCCATATCGGGAAGCAAGGCCTCGGAATTCTTCCATGGACTGTTTCATCTGAAAAGAAGGAAAACTATCCATTATGAGAAACAAACAAGTTATCATTATTGTATAATAATAGACTACAAAAATCAAAACATAACAACCCCTCCTAAAACAATCAAACACATCCAAAAAGTAGTTCAACTCTTTTCATTTCCATTCTATTCATTCTTACAACCCTTATTAAATAAAATTGACAAAGACAGTAAATGTTCACTGAAGTATAATAATTATAATAATACATATGATACACAGAAACAAAAACATTGCTTTTTTAGCTTCAGGTTCCACTAAAAGCATTAATACAGTTATAAACATGCAGCACCTAGCAAGACAATCACTTTGCCACTCAAAAAAAATGTCAGCCTATTTTTGGCAAAATAGATGAGTTAATAAGCATTTGATGGTTAATAAAGATCTTTTAGTCAAACCGCTGATTTTGGGCTTTTTCATCTCACAACTAACCTCAAAAACCTCTAAAGTATAAATAAACATGCACTGAAAATAAAGTTAAGACACACCTGATTGGAGATGCGACCACACCTCTGAAGGTCATTACCTAAGGTCATGGCAATGGTTGTGGCAATTGCAGGTGGAGGGCTTGTCTTTAGGCTATTGCAAGTACAGATAAGTTGAGAGAAGGCTTGTAGAAGGTCAATCCTGAGTTTTACAAATTCACACTGAAAACTTAAAGGATTCAGTGGTGTACTGGCAGCCTGGGGGGAAAAAGATATACATAAGACAAAGTAAACACATAATAGCAAGATGGTGCCAGGCAAAAAATATTTGGCACCGTTTGTGCATAAGAGCAGTAGCTCTAACACTGATGGATAAACACCTACATTATAAGAGGAATGATGTAATATTAGAAAGAAAAACTTAGCATTCTTAGCATCAGCTCTGAGAAACTGTTCCATCAGCATTCAGGTTCCTTACTTCCTACATTCACAGACTCCACAGCATGTGGGTTGGTTAGATCATCACCAGTAAGACATCATTTGAGGGACACTTCAAGGACATTTTCATTCTTCCAAAACCCCTTAACACCACCTTCCTTTCTTTAAAAAATTTTTTTTTTTAGTATTTATTTACTTTTGACAGATGGAACAGAAGCAGGGAGGAACAAAGAGAGAAGGGGACACAGAATCCTAAGCAGGTTCCATGTTTTCAGCACAGAGCGTGAGGTGGGGCTAGAACCAACGAACCATGAGATCATGACCTGAGCCCAAGTCACTTAACCAACTGAGCCACCCAGGTGCCCTGCCACCCTCCTACCTTCCTAACCTGAAATTCTCATCACTGGAATCATTAATAGGATTTTTAAAAGTTGGGGGGCGGGGAGGAAAGAAAGATAAGGGCAGGAGAAACATGGTGCTACACAGTCACTGTTAAAAAAGCGTGTTGTCACATAGGCACATTTTCCCACTGTGAGCCAGGATTAATATTCAAAAGAATTTCTGAGTAGACACGTTTAGAATGCACAGAGAGGCTAATGGAAGGAAGAACGGGTCAAAAAACACAAAGAAGTTTCAATGAAAATGGAGAAGTATCAGGGGTGAGTTCTGGATAGTAAAAGAGTAGCATTTGCTATGTAGACAATAAGTCAAGCCAGACTTGTGGGCAGAGAACCAGGACAACTTTTAACCACTCAGCAACTATTCTAGCAGAGAACTGAGCATGGTGCTTTCAACAAAAGGGATAGCAAAAATATCCTAAATTAACAATAAATAGAGGAATAGTGAAAATAATTTTTCTCTGACATGACTAGCTTAAAACATGCTGATGCCATTTGTTCCCTACATACTACCTCACTTCACTATTCTTTCAGCAGGAGAGCAAAGCATCTGACTTTGGGAAGTCAGGTACAATGTTACCACGTAGCCAAGTATTACATATTGACCTTAGTGTACTTCTCTCTACTTTTAAGTGTCAAACAGTAAGTTTGTTATTTGGTAGTTTTCATATTTTATTCTAGGAAATAATTAGCCACTCCCTATATAAGAACATACAACTGCTCTAGTATCCTTTTCAAACTGCAAGGTCCTTGATGATATTTAAAAGCCACGTATAAACAGAGCTATAGAAGTTAGAGGTAATAATTGTACTCAATATAGTGAATTCTGTGGTTTTCATGCTTTTGGGATGTCTGTTCTAATCAGGAAACAGTACAGATTAGGAGTTTAAAGAGATCATTTCTATTGTCTTTAATTCCTTAGAGATTTAACTTGCTCTTATAAGATCTCCTCGGCTCCTTAAGCTACTACCTGCTATTTTTAACTTACCACTTGTCAGTAACTTTACAATGGTCAGGAATACAAGTAGGTGTATAGGATACTGTTATATAAATACAGTATAGACCGTCTGACCAGATAAAAAAACACTGGCAATCTTGTCCTAACATGCATTATAAAACTGAAAGAGAAGCAAGGTGTAGTTACAATGAGGGAGATTTACTGAAACTCTGGATTTATTTTTGAATATTTTATTGATGATATAAGATGGTAACCCTGAAAGTGACTGAGCATCTTGGACTGTGTTAAACTGAAGGAAAGCAATGCTAAGTACAGTACACATGTTCAAAAGAACATAGAAAACATATATTTGTCATAGAGGTCAGAGGTTTCAAAAGGTAATACCACCCATGAAAGACAGAGTATGAGCAGGGGAGGGGAAGTGAGAGAGGGAGACACAGAATCCAAAGCAGGCTCCAGGCTCCGAGCTGTCAGCACAGAGCCCGACACGGGGCTTGAAACCATGACCCATGAGATTATGACCTGACTCAAAGTAAGATGCTTAACCGACTGAGCCTCTCAGGTGCCCTCCACCCAATTCTCTGAAAGGAGCTACCTAAAGAACCAACATGGCTTAAAAGAAAGCTATCTGATGCGCCCATTTAAAAAACAGGGTGTGTGTATGTGTAAGCCATAATGTAAACCGTGGTCCTGGCAACCATCATTGTGCTTTTGTTTCTATAAATCTGACTTCTTTAGATATCTCATACAAGTGGAATCATGTAGCATGTGTCTTCTTATGTCTGGCTTATTTTACTTACTATAACTTGGATTCTGAAAGAATAAGCCAAGCATAAGGCAGTCATGGCCTTGACTGTTTTAGACCGGGCCTCCTGCTAACAACAGCGGTAAAAACTGAATACAATATTAAGAACATCTATTTGAAAGCACTGAAGACCATATTAAGGCAAAAAAGGATTTCGAAGTAAAAATCTAGGAGAGGAGACTGACATTTGGTGACATTTTCTCCCTTGAGATATCTGCTAACTTGCAAGCTGCTCCTGAGAGCCCGAGAGGCTGAGCAGAATTGTCGGCAATCTCCTAAGACCACGGGGGTGCTGTGGAGAACACTTCAGGCTTGTGGCTGTAACCTCAAAGGGCTATGCCCTAGGAGTCAGGAGAACCCAAAAATATATTGGCTCTCTCAAGGACTGAAGCCTAGCTTTGATTCAATTCAGTCCTTGGTTGGATTAGGGTGATCTTAGCCTAACTGTCTGCCAATAGATATAGAAGGCTCTGGATGAGTAATTGCTAGACTTTTTCATCCCCAGTCCAAAACCAAATAAAAAATTACGAAGCATTCAAAAAATACAAAATTTTCCAAACCAAGAGGCAGAAAAACAAGTCAAAGACATAAACCACAACAGATCCAGAAAACAGATCAGACATGAATTTTAAAACAACTATGATTAATATATTAAAAGAAATTAAATGACAAGACAGAGTCCTGGCAGAGAACTGGAAAATATAAAATAACCAAATGGAAATTCTGGAACTGAAAAAGAACAAAAAACACAACAAATAAAATTAAGAACTTAATGAATGGGTTTGACAGCAGATTAGACACAATGTAAGAATTACTGAGGTGGAAGAAGAATTACCTATCAGTCAGAAGAACATATATAGAGCTAAGAATAGAGAGATAAAAAGATGAAAATGCAGAAGAGAATGTAAGAGATAAATGAAACATGGTCAGAAGAGTTACTGTAGGTGTCTGGAGTCCTAAATGAGAGAGAAAGGGACAGAAGCTATAGCTGAAGAGACAATGGCCAAATGTTCTGAAATGGATCAAAGTCATCAAGCCATAAATTCAAGAAAACACTATGAGCCCCAAAAAGTGGTAAGAGTCTAAGATGGAAACCACCATGGGCAACTTCTGGCGGTATTTATTAAAGCCGAGCCTCAGTATATCTTATGACACAGCACTATCATTCGGAAGAAATGCACACCTCTACCAAAAGATGTGCATTAGAATGTTCATAGTCAAATTACTCTTAATAGTTCCAAACTGGAAACAACCCAAATGTGCCCTAGTGATATAAAGGATAAACAGATTGTTTTAATAGTCACCAAAAGAGTATTACAGAGAAATGAAAGTGAATGAATTACCATAATATGCAAAAACAAAAGAATGAATGAATCATACAAACATAAAGTTGAACAAAACAAGCTAGAATCCAAGAATACTACTGTACGATTCTCTAACTGATGATTAAAAACAAGGCAAAACTGATCTATTGTTTTAGAAATCGAAATAGTGCTGAGTTCTGGGGAGAAGGGTAAAGGGAGCATGAAGTGGGGGAAAATTTTAAAAACAAAAACCATAAAGGAAGAAAGACCAATAACTTAGGCCACTAAGTCTTAAACTACTAAGGACTGCTGTCCATCAAAAGATAGAAAGTGGGGTAAAAGCTACAAAATAAGATGATATTTGCAACTCATATAACGTACAAAAAACTAGTATCCAGAACAATTGAGGAATTCTGACAAATCAATAAGACAACCAGCCTGCTAGGAAAATGAACAAAAAACTTCAACTTTCACTTCTGTGAAACATTTTTTATCTCCCTCTCTCTCTCTTTCCCTCTCTCTCTCTCACACACACACACACAACCGAAATACAAATGGCCAAACATGAAACAAATGTTTAACTGTTTCAAGGAAATAAAAAGGCAACTACTGAATGGGAGAAAAGATTTGCAAATCCTAAATCTAACAAGGGGCTAATATCCAAAATATATAAAGAACTTCTATTAACCCAATAACAAACCAAAACAAACAAAAAATCTGATTATAAGATTAGCAGAAAATCTGACTAGACATTTTTCAAAAAAAGACATAAAGATGGCCAAGAGGTATATGAAAAGATGCTCATCATCACTAATCATCAGAGAAATGCAAACAAGACCATAAGATATCACTTCAGACGATTATCAAAAAGATAAGAAATAAGTGTTGTCACGGATGTGGGGAAAAGGAAACTCCTGATATACTGTTGGTGGGAATATAAATTGGTGTAGCCACTATGGAAAACGGTATGGAAGGTTCCTCAAAACACTAAAAACAGAACTAACATATGATCCAACAACTCCACTTCTGGGTATTCATCTGAAGAAAACAAGAATATTATCTCAAAAAGATACACGCACCCCCATGTTCATTATAACATTATTTACAACAGAGATGGAAACAACCCAAATGTGTCCATCAATAGATGAATGGATAAAGAAAATGTGGTATGTATATATATATACATACATATATACACACACATATATATATAAAATGGAGTATTATTCAGTCATATAAAAGTGAAATTTTGCCATCTGCAATAACACAGATGGACCCTGAGGTCATTATGCTAAGTGAAGTAAGTCAGACAAAGACAAATGCCATATGATCTTATTTATATGTGGAATATAAAAACAAAAAATAAAAAACTCAAAGCTCATAGATAAAGCGAATAGATTTTTGGGTGCCAGAGGTGGGGAGGTAGAGGGGGTAGGGGAGTGAAAGGGGTGATAGGTGGGTGAAATGGGTGAAGGGGGTCAAAAGTAAAAACTCCCAGTTATACTTATACTCCTTACCCTTATGACAAAAAGAAACATCCCCACACACTTTGGAGCAGGGGACAGATATACCACTTCAAATGAGATCTACTGCCCTAGAGATGGATTTTCAACCTCAGTATACCAGCTACATTTTTGGACCAAGTAATTCTTTGTTGAGGAGACTTGTCCTGTGGGTTGCTGAAGGTTTAGAGGCATCTCTGGCCTGTGTCCACTAAATGCCAGTAATACCATGATGAATCACGATGGCCAAAAATGTCTCTAGACATTGCCCAATGTCCTCTGGAAGGGTGAAATCATCTCCAACTGAGAATGACTGTCCTAGAAAAAGCTTTACATAGTTCTGTCAAAAGACATGTACAAGCATGTTCACAGTAGTACGGTTATAATAGCAAAAAACTGGAAAAATTAAACTTTCTATCAACACTTGAATAAGCAAATAAATATTCATATGATGTAAGAATATACACCAGTAAAACCGACCTACAGCTTCAGGCAACAAGATGAATAAATCTTAAGAACATCAATTAGATAAGGATGCCTGGGTGGCTCAGTCAATTGAGTGTCCAACTCTTGATTTCAGCTCAGGTCATGATCTCCTGGTACATAGGATCAAGCCCCGAACCAGGCTTTATGCTGACAGTGTGAAGCCTGTTTGGGATTCTCTCTCTCAACTTCTCACTCTGCCCTTCCCCTCAGGCATACTGCCCGTTACACATACTCTCTCTCTCAAAATCAATAAAACTTAAAAAAAAAAAGGAACATAATCTAGATAAAGCAAGTTGAAGACAAATATGTATGATTCTTTTTTATATAAAATTCAAAAACAACATAAAATGGTACGTTGTTTAGAATTACAAAAAAGCATGTTAAAATTATAAAGAAGGGGGCAGGAATGGTACACATAAGATGCCGGATGGTGGTTACCTTTGTAGAGCAGGAATGGGATGCAAACATAGAGGAACTTTAGAGGCTATGGTAATGTCCCATTTCCTAAAGATGATAGGTAAACTTGGAATATTTGTTACCTTTTTTATATTCCCTCTACAATATATATGGATATGGTATACATACTTCCTATTTTAAAATAAATAAAGTTAAGAATCCACCATTGTAGGTAGAATGCTAAGATGGTTCCTCTGGTTCATACCCCTTGGTATCCACATCTTTAGTAATCCCTGAGTGTGAATGAAACCTGTAACTTGTTTCTAACTAATGGAATATGACAAAGGTGAATTTTGGAGATGTAATTTAGATTTTTGATGAAGTGACTTTATCTCAATCAAAAGAGAGATTCATATATTCTGGGTGGATCTCCTCTTATCTGGTGAGCCCATTAAAAGACAGTCTTGAAGGCGAGAAATCCTCCTGGCCCTGAAGCTTCCACAGATTCTACAGCCAGGAGGAAATGAATTCTGCAAATGTGAGTTCAGAAGGGGACCCTTCACTTCTTCGAGCCTCTGACAAGACCGGCCCTGGCAGACACCACGACTGCAACCGTGACAACACGGGCAATGGACCCAGCTAAGCCATGTCTGAACTTCTGGCTCATGGACACAGTGAAATAATAAATGAGTGTTGTCTTTTTTTTTTTTTTTTAATTTTTTTTAATGTTTTATTTATTTCTAGGAGAGAGAGAGAGAGACAGCGTGAGCAGGGGAGAGTCAGAGAGACAGGGAGTCACAGACTCTGAAACAGGCTCCAGGCTCTGAGCTGGCAGTCAGCACAGAGCCCGACGTGGGGCTCGAACCCACGAACCGCAAGATCATGACCCAAGCAAAAGTCAGACGCTTAACCGACTAAGCCACCCAGGCGCCCCAAATGAGTGTTGTCTTAAGTCACTAAATTTGTGTGATTTGTTACAGAGCACAGAAAACTAAAATACTTTTTACAATTTTTATTCTTAAGCAGCAAGATAACTCTATCTAATTAATCACCGTGTTGGGAAATTAGCCACCCAGTGTTGCTGCAGGGTCCCTGTGAGCACAGAATGCTGAGCATCTCCTGTTTGGTTTGGCTGAAGGAGGTCATTCAGAGCTGTACAACCTCATGTCGACTCATTCACGTGGCAGGAGTGGAAGGGCAGTCCGTGCTCCTATCTTCTCAGTTACAAAGACGTAAAAGCTACTCTCAAATCCACACTTGCTCAATGAATGATTAAAATAAAGTCTTTGCAAAAACCCTGATGGTAGAGTACAATCAGAAATGTGGAGAGTTCCAAATGATGGTAAGGATCATACTGCCTTCTTCTCTACCCTATTCTCAAGAAGAGAATCATTTCCCCCCAATTTTTTTTTTAACCTCAAAGCAGAGTCTGGCATATAGTAAGTGCATATGGTCTGCTGAATAAAAGAACTGCATTTCAAAAGGAGATGATGTGAGGCCCAATAACATGCCTTAGGTCATAATATGTTAACGGCAGAGTGCAGATGAAGACAAGGGCTTTCTGTCTGTCAACTGAGTAGAGACTTTCTTTCTATGTCAGAATTCAATCCTTAATTACTGCCAAGCCTCATTAAATACACATACCCCACAAATCATTAAAGACTATTACATATTCAACAGGATTTTCATAATATTAATTCTGTCTGCTTCACTGTTCTCTGAGCTTCTTTCACAGTTGTAACCATTTTCTGTGTTGACTGATAAACTAGCCCCACATGAACTAGAAAATGAAATAATTCTACTAATTGCAATGATAATTGTACCTTTTGATGTTCTGAGGCATTTATTAGCCTGATATAGGTAAAAACACTCTTTTCCCAGAATAATCAAGAGGAAAGAATCACTGTAGTCAATGCTACCCTTTAAGATGGAGAGAAGCCATTTGTATATTCCCATTTTTAAAACAGTTGATTAGTCCTAGCCAAAAAAGAAATTATACTTCAAAAGATACGTACCCACGGTAGTCTGAATATTCCCTTTTGTGACATCTGTTTATTCTTTATTCTACTCTGGATCATCTCTTTTGGGATGGCCCACCATTAAAAATATTCTAGATTATGTGATAAGTATACGTAAACAGGTACCAGAAGTTTTAGGGTTCCATGTAAATATACACAATTTTAAAAGCTCGGTGACAATACTTACAAATTGTCTAATGTTGATTATATACACTCTTTACTCTTGAGGGAAAAAACAAATCTTCGCATTAATACAGAAAATGCTACTCTTGGACATAGGTTTTTACTTCAGAATATGACTTATTTCAAGGAAATGTAAGAAATGTTAAAGGTCTGCCCTTCTTGCAACCCCTTTACTCTCCTAGCAGAGAAAACAAAAAATAGCAGCTGGCTGACTGTTAATTTGGAACAAGAGGGTATCACAGAGGGGTAAAAAATGGGACACTAGCATCCTTGATAATTTCTTCTTTAGCTACAAAGTAAGAAACTCTAGTTTCTTAGTGAGCAGCTGCTAGGCATGAAATAGGAGGCAGGGATTCCATGTGGTGGTTGGTACTGACCCAGTACCTCTTATTAATAGGAGTCTAGAGAGGGAACATCCTATCTCCACATGTCTGTTCTGCATGGAGTCAGTAATCCTCCTTCTACGTGGTACCTAGTACTCGACAAAAACAAAATGATAAACTTCCATCAACTTATGAATATTAAAACATGGGGGAGGGGTTAAGGATTTACTACCATGTCCTATTTGTTTTAATATAGCTAAATACATTTATCAGCAGATTTTTCAAGGTAGTTAAAGCAGAATAACCCAAAAAGAAAAGGGAGACCATTCTCACACAAGTCATCATCACCAAAGGAGAATTAAGAGGACTTACTGTTAAGGAAGCAATCCCTTTGTGGTAGAATTTTAAAGACTCAGCAATGCAAGAAAGTGCTGAACTATAGTTCTCCTCTGGCAACCCGGTGAGGCACTGCTCTGCATGTGAGAACTCCTTCAGACTATTCAGCCAGAAGTAGAAATGTTCTGAGGCAACCTGAGTCAGCAAACTCTGATAAAGCTCTCTGGCCATGTCATGGTTACCCTAAAAAAAGGTGGGGGGACGCACATGATGAGATTCTATGCTTGAATTAGGTGGTGAGGCAGCTAAAAGACAAACTCAAACCTTGAATAGATTTTAACAATCATTCTTCATATTATATAACTCTTTGAGACTCAGTCTAAGTATTTCTTCGGAGAAAATATGCTGAGCTGCTTTTATGTAACAGAATGTCTGAAAGTTCTTTTCTAAAACAGTTCCAAAGAGAAAATAAATGGAATGAATTATAACTCATGTCTAGAATTTTAGTTTAAACTACAGAAAAGTATGAACACCCATTGTATGCCATTCTGTCTGCGCTATTTAGTGGGGCGGGGAAGAGAGGTGGGAACTCCAGTAAGTTCCCTGAAGTGATTATTAGCAGCACCACGCATACCTTCAGAAATGACTGGGGGAGGAGGGAGCTGTTGGAGGGAATGTGAGCTCAGTATCCTGCAGTGCCTGGATGCTTGAGGGTACTGGGTATAACAAGGAATTGTCCTGTCAACAGAGCTCCTCCTCCCATTTGAGAAACACTATAAAATTAGAACATGTGTTACAGTATCTAGGATAACACTTCTCAAACTTGCTCTCTGGTCTTATTCCCATAGGATTTCTATACTAACCAAACTCTATTATTTCCTCTCAAACTAAAAATTGTTAGGCTTTTCATATGGCTGAGCAGGCAACAGCCTACTAAAATGTGCCCCTGTCTCCAAATAAGAATGACAAGGCTGGGCATAACACCCTCAAGGTCCATCCATGTTGCTACACATGGCCAGATTGCATTCTTTCTCATTGCCATGTAGTATTCCATGGTATAGATAAACCACATCTTCTTGATCTATTCATCTGTTGATGGACACTTAGGCTCTTTCCATGTTTTAGCTATTGTGGAGAGTGCTGCTATGAACATTGGGGTACATGTGCTCCTATGCCTCAGCATTTCTGTATCCCTTGGGTAAATTCCTAGCAGTGCTATTGCTGGGTCATAGGGGAGTTCTATTGTTAGTTTCCTGAGGAACCTCCACACTGTTTTCCAGAGGGGCTGTACCAGTTTACATTCCCACCAACAGTGTAGGAGGGTGCTCGTTTCTCCACATCCTTGCCAGCATCTAGAGTTCTCTGATTTGCTCATTTTAGCCACTCTGACTGGTGTGAGGTGGTATCTCAGTGTGGTTTTGATTTGTATTTCCCTGATGAGGAGGGATGCTGAGCATCGTTTCATGTGTCTGTTGGCCATCTGGATGTCCTCTTTGGAGAAATAAGTCAGGCAGAGAAGGACAAATATCATATGTTTGCACGTATAGGAGGATTAGGAAGAACTTGACGGAGGAACAAGGGGGAGAAGAAGGGCGGAAATGGTGGGGGAAAGGGAGAGAGGCAAACCATGAGAGACTCTTGAATGCTGACAAAAACTGAGGACTGATGGATGTGGGGGGGAGGGGGGGATGGGCATAGAGGAGGACACTTATGGGGATGAGCACTGAGTGTTATGTGGAAACTAATTTGACAAAACTATTTGTAAAAAAAAGTAAAATAAAAAATAAATAAAAATCATAAAAAAAAAAAAAAGAATGACAAGGCTGGGGATACAGAAGGAAGAAAGGTCTGGTATACTGATAATGGAGGACAGAGTGCTGGGCTGGAGGCAGCTGCGGTTATGAGAATATAGGGCAAAATGAAGTGGTACTAATAACCTTCAGCCAAAACAAGCTCATAATTTTGGAATTCCTGTGGGACTTTCCCCATAACAACACATGAGAAAAGTTACAAACTAAGTTCTTTCCATTATCATCTTTCAATCCCATGATTAAAACATACTTCCATATTTATTTTCTGTCTTGACTAGGGGTGACAATCACACAATCAAAGGTTTGTAACCTGCCACTTTCACCAACCCGGTTCATGCGGAAGGATGATACATACCATTCTGGATGCCTGTCTGGCAATTCGGTAAACAGTCCAACCGTTGGAGACGCTTTCGAGCTGCTGTTTAATTACTGCCTTGACTTCAGCAGATAGTGCTTTCTGACTTGCTACAAATATCACAGTGGCCAAACTCACCTAATGTTGAGCAGGAAGAAAAATAAGGAAGTAATAAACATGTAATTCTATTCACCGTCATAGATGACTTTACCCGAAAGGGAGAAGATAAACTAATTGGAACCCATCAAAAAGGAACAAAATTTGCTTTCCTTTAACATTTATTAATCTTCCACTTTGAGGTCATTAAGCAATTTATCCCACTGCTCAGAGCATTGTTTATAATAGAAAAGAATTAGAAACAATGCCCATAATACGAATAAGTAAATTATGATATAATCACACAGTGAAATACCACAGACTGGTGAAATGGGTAAACAAGAGATACACTTATCTATTAGATGGTTCACACCAAACAGGCAAAGAGAGAAAACATGCAAAAGACTTCATGTAGCAGGATAACCTTTATATAAAGTTAAAATTATGAAAAAGAATATTGTTTACTACTTAGAATATATACCAAGGTAGTAAACGTATAACATGCATGGGCACGATAAACACCAAGTGCAGGATAGTGGTTACCTCTGGGAGAAGGAAGAAGATACTATTAGGGAGGTACAGAGGGAAGTACAATTCAACTGTAGTGATAATATTTTTTTCTTAAGCTAAGTGATAGATGCAAATGTTTTCATACTATTCCTTGTGCTTTTTTAATATTATGTTTCATAATTTAAAACTGCCTCACAGTAGTACTAATAAAAAAGGGACAAAGAACATTAGTTGAAAATGCTGCTTCAATAAAAAATAAACTTGGCTAACTGCGTCTTAGCATTCTGAGGCTGATGCATACAAAGGTGCACATATGTTGGGATAACTGTATGATGTCACTCCCATGACCACTGCCGCTTGCTCATCAAGGGTAACCTTTCCTGGTAGGAATGAGATGGGGGTAATCTTTTACACAATCCTCCCTGGAAGATTAAATATAAAATGAGCTTGAGTAAGAAATCTCATTACACTTTTCCCCAAGCCCTAAATTCAGATGACCACAATACAGAGTGGCCAACTTAAGGCTTACATCTCATTTACGCTTATTTAGAATGAAGCCTCCTCTCAGCCCTGGAGAACTTCCAACTACACATTATTATATAGCTTCCCTGCCTTCTGTTTCTAAAGTGAGCACCCTTCCCAACCCCAGGACTACACTGAAACCTAAACGGGATTCTAAACAGCTATAGAGGTCCTGAATGGGAAAAGAGGAATTTGAGCTAATTTATGATCACTGTTAACATTATATTTTATTTTTGAAAGTACAAAATAGGGTTTAGCTCATTACTACTTTGCATTAGAAAGAAAAAAAATTATTATTTTCACTTTGTAATAAAAGAAAAATATCAGATTGGAGGCTTTGCTAGACTAAGCTGACTTGACAAGGCTTTGGAAGAATGCAGTATTATATCTGAATTAAATAGAGCTTTGTAAATCAAAAGTGGAAACAGTCAAGAGCTCATGGTTCCAATTCTATTCTGACTTTAGCATACTCTTGGTCTTACGTGATTAATCTTTTTAAGTAGTCAAACTGTAACGTTGCCTTCCTAAAGTAATTCCCACTGGACCAGATCTATTCATACTCAGCGGGTTCAAAAGGTGGCTCTTTACCAGAAGTTCCTGCTGCTTGTTTGTGGCCGACCGTCCGATCACCTTGTACAGCTCCATGAGGTCCCCAAGCATTCCATCGCCCAGCACCGGCAGCTGCATAGCAATGGCTGCCAGGCAATGGCACATGAGGGTCCGTGCAGCATCCTGAGCGCTGTGCAGCTGGGTCAACAGGGTCTCAACCACTGACTGACTAAGATGAGGCCTGCCCTTGGCTAACTTCACCATACAGTTCAGAGCAATCTGCACATTGAATAGAAGATGGACCAGTTACACTTTGAAGGAATTAACTGAAGCTTTAAAGAAAAGAACGTGGTACAAGTGATTAGGAAAAATCAAGGAAAAGGTTTTCTGTAGGCATAACATTTTCCTGCCTGAGAAACACATGGTGAAGTGAATCTTACTATTAAATAAGATCTGAAAGTGAGCCATGTTTAAAATGAGAGTAAGTCAGGACTGTATATTAATCACTCATTTCAATCTAAGCCTATTTAAAAAAAAAAAAAAAAAAAGACCTGAGGTGAAAATCACAATGAGGAAGAGGCAAAGTATATGCCAAATGAGATATCACCATGCTGCACTTTCATTGTTTTTCAAAAGCTGCTTCTGAAGTATGGTTTATAAACTTCCCTATGCCAGCATCACCTAGGATGCTAATGAAAATACAGATTTCTGGACCCTACCTATCCCAAACTTAATGGATTAATTTTTTTTAGTATTTGGGTTACTAGGAGTTTAAAGTTCAAAAAAGATGTCCTAAATGACTCTTAGGCACACTGAAGTGGGGAAGAAACTTCTAATTTTCTTTCTTCCTTCTCACCTGAAATCCAAAAATGAATTGGCTTCAGAACTTCTATGCAGGTCAGTTAATGACATTGACTCATATCCCAGCCACCAAAACCAGAAACCTGAAGTCATCTCATTTTCACATAGCCAACTGACTGCTACATCTAGTCATTCCACTTCTGTCAAATCTTCAATATCCATCTCTTTTCCGTTCTCTCTACCACAATATAAATCTCTTCCCAATTTCAATTTCTTGAAAACATGGGCCCATGAACCCACCTTCACACTACAACCATGTAGCTTTCAGTATGTGTTAGGAAGACACAATGTGGTCTTCAGAACCAGATAGGTCCAGAGTTGAAGATCAGCCTGCCTTTGATTAGCTAGGTATCTTTCAACAAGTTATTTTATCTTTCTGAATCTTAATTTCCTTGTGAGCCTTAAAGAGGGACAAATTTCACTACATGGGTTTTTTTGTAAAGAAAAAAATGTATATACAAATTGTCAACAAAGTATGGCACATTACAGACATATGTAAATAACAATAATAACTACTACAAATGTTACAGCATGTCCACTACTTTAGAAATTTTAATATCCCCTCAACTGCCTATAGAATCAAGACAAAATTCCTTGGCATCAAGTCTGGTGACCTCCATGACAGAACTGCAGACGATCTTCCCGATCTCCTAATTGTGTCATCTAGCCACAGTGGACTATTCACCGTTCTTCCAACATGAGAATCACTCTTAACTCTCTCCTCTCATTAGAGCTGCACGTTCATTTGTACTACCAGGGAACTTAATGCATTCTGTTTGGTATCATCAGATAAATATCAATGTGTTCCAGATGGAGACCTTTCTTGACCATCTATGTATGTCCCACTGTGCTGAGGCCAGTGTTTTACTCACACCTGTAATTAGCAAGAAAAGGATCTGGTTTGTTTTCTTTCTTTCTCTTTTTTAAAAACTTTTATATAAATGTATTGTGGCTCCAAAGAGATTCTGGGGAGGAATCATTTGCCAAACTTCTCTTCCCACCTCTTGATTATCAGCTTTTATTTAATGTTACTAATATCCTTACTGTTCATCACTGCGACATACCTTTTGTTAACATCCTAAATTATGACTTTCTTCAAACTGAACCATAACTTAGACAACCTATCATTCTTATAATCTCCAATATCTACCTAATAGCTTTTTACTTCTATTAGCCCCACCTTTCTTAATTTTGTATCATCACAAATCGCATTTCATATTTCACTCCAATAAGAGTAGTCTCATTTCACATCTTAAAAACCTTAAAAATCTCCAGTATCTTAAATATCTTAAGTATAATAAAAAATGTAATAAATTTAAATTAGCTCTCATCAGTGTTACTTCAGATTATAAACTTCCATAAGTGCAGGGTCTCTGCCTATTTAACTTTGCCCTACATTGTCTAGGACCTTCATATTTATTTACTTCAACTTAATAAAAACTGTCAAGTGATGGCAAAATAGGCCAAAGCTCAGATTTTTACTTTGTCTATCCTCTGGTATAACAATGGTCAAAGTGAGAATTTTGAAAGTGAAGATCAAGGGCAAATGTTTCTTTAAGCCAGAGTTTACAAACTACTGCCCTCTGGCCAACATCTGTCTGGTTTTGTAAATAAAGTTTTACTGCCATACCACCATACTTTCTTTTTTCCCCTTATGCACATTGTCCATGGCTGCTTTGTCCTACAATTGCAGAACTGAGTAGTTGTGACAAGAGTGGATAGCCTGTAAAACTTAAAATATTTACTATTTGGCCCTTTATAGAGACATTGCCAATCCCTAGCTGAGGCAATAAAAACAGGCATTATATTAAAATAAATGATGTTTTCACCTTTAACGTGGCTTGAGCACCTGGACTATCATCTTGACTACAAAGTACCAGAAGGGATTCCAGGCCAAAGACAGCATCTTGTTCCAGTGCCAAAAGGTCTAGAGAAAAAAATGTTAAGTTTTACCGTGGTCAAATGGAGAAGATTAAATATGCATGCACGTACATACACACACATACACACACACACACATGAAAAAAACAGGAAGGAATGGAAGATATAGGAAACGCTGCCACATGTAAAGCTAACCTTCCTGAAAAAGTACGTGTCATTACTTCTGAAATGTAAAGGCTATCTTTAGACTTCTATTTTTTCACTACTTTACTAATGACTGTAAAAATATACACTTTACATCGAACTAAAAACCTTCTGCACAGCAAAGGAAACCATCAACAAAATGAAAAGGCATCCTATTGAATGGGAGAAAAATATGTGCAAATCATGTATGTGGTAAGGGGTTAATACCAAAATACATAAAGAACTCCTATGACTCAGTAGCAAAAAACAAACCATCCAATTAAAAACCGGGCAGAGAACCTGAAGAGACATTTTTCTGAAGGACATGTCCAGATGGCCAATGGGTACACAAAAAGATGCTCAACATCACCAATCATCAGAGAAATGTAAATCAAAACGACCATGAGAGATCGCCTCACACCTGTTGGAATGGCTACTGTCAAAAAGACAAGAAAGAACAAGCTGGTGAGGACATGGGGAAAAAGAAACCCTGTATACTGTTGGTGAGAATGTAAAGAGATGTAACTGCTTTGGAAGTCAGCATGGAGGTTCCTCAGAAAACTGAAAACAGAACTACTATATGACCTGGCAATTCCATTTCTGGATCTTTACTCACAGAAAATGAAAATGCTAACTCAAAAAGACAAATTTACCTTCATGTTCATTACAGCATTATTTACTACAGCCAAGATATGGAAAAACCGATAATAAAGAAAAATGTGATATTGATACACAAGGGGTCATTATTCAGCCACAAAAAGAAGGAAAACCTGACATTTGAGACAACATGGATTGATCCTGAAGGCATTATGTTAAGTGAAATAACTCAGACAGAAAAAAACAAATAACCATATGATTTCACTTATATGTGGAATCTAATAGCAACAAATAAACAAGCAACAAGCCAAAGCAAACAAACACAAACTGAGCTCATAGGTACAGAGAACAAATTGGTGATTGCCAGAGGCAGGTGGTAGGCAAACTGGGAGAAGAGGGTTGAAAGGTGCAAACTTCCAGTTATAAGATGAGTAAGTCATGGGATGTAATGTACAGCATGGTGAATATAGTTAATAACACTGTATTGCATACTTGAAAGTTGTTAAGACGGTAGATCTTAAAAGTTCTCATCACAAGAAAATTTTGTACCTGTATGGTAACTGACATTAACTAGACTAACTATGGTAATCATTTCACAATATATGCAAGTATCAAATAATTATGTTGTACACCTGAAACTAATATTTTAAAAAAGATATGTACCCACATTAAATCAAGAGCTAAAGCCGTAAAGGTATAAATAAAGCATAACTGAAACAGTGTCATCAACTTAGCTGAGGAAAATACTAGGAACGGCAAACCACGTAGTATCTTCCTAACCAGACATAAATCTTCCTAACTAGACATAAATCTTTAATCTTTCTTCCTAACTACACATAGATTATGCTCGTCCATTTTCACCTATAACGTAACTTTCTAATGAAAACTGCACCCCTTTTAGGAAGTAATGAAGATGCCACATAATCTTATTAACGTTTTAAGTCAGACCACGAAAAATAAACTCCTTAAGATGTCTCATGTAATAGCAGTACTACAGCATCTTTCCACTGCCATAGGGCTAAAATTTCTCTAAATGTTCTAGAAAGTTCTGAATATATTAGTTAACCATATTTAGGTTAATATGAATGAGCTTTGAGAATACACAGTTTTCTATGTTACATGGTAGACAACACTCATAACTGTATCAAAAATAAAACAGGTTTAATTATTCAAATAAGAATCAACATTTAAAGAACAATTTAGAGAAATGTCACTAGGGGCGCCTGTGTGCCTCAGTTGGTTGAGAGTCTGACTTCGGCTCAGGTCATGATCTCATGGTTTGTGGGTTCGAGCCCTGCGTCGGGCTCTGAGCTGACAGCTAGCTCAGAGCCTGAAGCCTGCTTCTGATTCTTTGTCTCCTTCTCTCTCTGACCCTCCCCTGCTCATGCTGTCTGTCTCTCTCTCTCAAAAAAATAAAATATTAAAAAAAATTTTTTTTAAGTAAAGAAATGTCACCTGAATTAGTATACAGCTTGACAAACAGTGTTAAGACCACTTGAAGGTCAGGATGCTAGAGAAAAAGTAGGTACTAAGAATGAGCAGTGCTGACATCTTGTGAGTGCTAAGATTTCCACTTAAAATCCTTAATAAAAATCAAAATAAACACTGTAACAGAAGAAATATCCAAAATACATTTCTGGTTTTGAACACCAGCATGAACTTATTCAAGCTTTTCTTTAGATCAAGGATGTTATGAATATAATAAAATATAAGCATTTTTCTTTCCTTTTTTTGAGAGAGAGAGAGAGAGAGATCCATCAGCGGAGATGGGCAAGGGGTGAAATCTAGAGTGAATCTTAACCAGGCTCCATAGTCAGCACAGAGCCCCAAGTGCGGCTCCATCTCAGAACCCTCAGAACCCTGGCATTATGACCAAATCAAGAGTCTGCCAACCATTTAACCAACTAAGACACCCAGGCTCCCCTAAGCATTTTCTAGTCAGATCCTAAATTATGCAAATCAGTTTAAATACCCAGAGACAAATTCTATGCCAATTTAATTCATATTACTCTGTTAATTCATTTGCTCCTAGGTGAAACTGCTATTTAAGCCCCACGGGTTAAACTATTTGCTATTGAAGTCCGTGATAAGTTATTTTTTCCTAAAAATTTCAGGCTTTTGTACAGGTGAACAAATTGTCATACCATGGGGCAGTCATAAGCGATTCCTACCCACAGCTCTATACATGGCAAAGTTGAACACTGAAAGTAAATGGGCTCCATGAAATCTTTCAATTTCACAACCCCAATTCCAAGGTCCTCATGTGTAAATTTTTATTTTTCATAGGATTTCACAGGCTTGAGAAAACCTGCTCCAAGAACACTTCAAGAGGCACTAGTAGGTAAAAGCACATGTGCTAAAAATAATAAGAGATTAAAAACCCAAACACACACACACACACACACACACACACACACACACACACACACACACACACACAATTCCACCCAAACTGCAATTTGAAAGTTTATACATAGTATCAGTCCTGATCAAACTGACCTTTTTCTTGACAGGAGACAGTTATGTTAGTTAGGACTCGCACTCCATGAGCTGCAATGCCCCTGTTATTATGGTAACAGCATTCTTGGGCTAACCGGACCAAGTCAGAGGATCTGGGGGAAGAACCCAAGTTTCCTAAACAAGAAGAGAAAAGGAGCACACTTAATTCACTCAGATAGTTCAAAAGCAGTTCAACGTAGAGGTTCATTTTTCTCATTTTCAAAGAAAATTTCTACTCCATCTACTTCTATTTCATCATCAATAAAAACCATCATTCTTGCTTTTCCTGTCAAGATACTTAGAATGGGTAGGTATATGCGATAGGCTGTAAAGATTAGGATCTAAAATGATATAGGACTTTCCCACAAACATATTAATGAAAACTGGCCAAGGAACACAGCAAAAGCCAAAACAACTAAAAAGTGTATCCTGGGAATGTAAATGGATTCTCATTAAAATTAGGATGTCAATACAGGCTTCTGATCAGATAAACCTTACCTTCAAGAGAGGAAAGAAAAAGAGAAAACTTTTAAGTTTGCTTTTCCCACCTCAATGGCTGGCATATAGTTATATGGCAAAAGGCTTACACAGAATTCATGATTTTAGAACTGGAAAGGATTCTGGGATCAATGATTCAATGCTTTCTACAGAAGAAACTGAAGCCCAAAGATTTTAAGCATCTTGCCCCTGAGATCATAAAATCTGTTACTTATATCCTACCCCTGTGCTTTATACCTTAACCTCCATGCTGTAGACTGCAGTGACTTTTTTTTTCCATTTATTTCTGAGAGAGAGAGACAGCGTGAGCAGGGGAGGGTCAGAGAGAGAGAGGGAGACACAGAATCCAAAACAGGCCCCAGGCTCTGAGCTAGCTGTCAACACAGACAGAGCCCCATGCGGGGCTCGAACCCACGAACCGTGAGATCATGACCTGAGCCAAAGTCGGACACTTAACCGACTGAGCCAGCCAGGCGCCCCACAGTGACTTTTTAAATTCACACTTGAAAGTCTGTAACGTAAGGCTTATGTTGCAAATACTTTAATTTATAATAGAGAAACACTCAAGTATAAGTGAAGGAGCTTGAAGAAGATTAAAGCTTTTCAACTTTTTGGCATAGTCTTTTGCTCCTGCTGTCCTTTTTCCACTCTTGTTTATTTTCCATGATTCCTATCAACTTAACCTTGCCTCCCATACCAAGGGTGATCATATTTTTTGAGGCTAAAGGGGACACAATTACTACTTACGAGAGGCATAAACCAAGACTATCTCTGGCAATGTGGGACATATGTCGCCTTACTGATTTCCAGTTTGACATAAAAATACTAGTTCAGGTAAAACCTTAGTGTTTTTAAAATATTTGAAAAGTTTCTTCAAAACTATGGCACTGTATTTCCTCCATTCTTTTTCTTTCCTATGTGATTTGGACAAAACAGACTCATTTATAAATTTACAAACATGTCATGCAACTTATATTTTTTCCTATGAAGCCTCATCACAGGAAACTTGGCAAAACCCCAGAAAAATCCAAAGGAAAAAAACAAAAATCATCCCAAATTCCACAAATGAGTGTGACATTACTTCATTAACTTTCTAGAGTGTTTCTTTTAAATAAATCTTTTTTCCCTGTATGCACATCAATACAATTTAAAACTTCACACATCCTCACGGTAAGTGGAGAATGGCCAATATTTTGCCTTTCAAATATAGTATTTTTTGGCATTTTTCTATGTTAACTGTTTTAGGGACATTATTTTTAAATTTAATTTTTTATTTACTAAGATAAATCCAACTGGTTCAAAAGGTTCAACAAATAGTAGAAAAAGGTAAAAAGTCAGTGAGTGAGAAGTCTTCCTCATACATGCAATGTTATCAGTTCCTTGTGTACCATTCCAGGCTCTATAAATTTGCAAGCGCACATACTTCTCTTTCTCCTTCCCAAGATCTTTTGGATCTTGCTTTTTCATTAAACACTGTATCGTGGAGATTATTCCATGCCATATATTCCTTTTAATAAATGACACTGACTTCTATTGCAGTTGTGCATTATGATTTCTTTAATGAGGTCCCTACTGATGGATTTTTTTATGCTCTTACACCCCTGCTGATAGACAGTATTTTGCTATTACATACAATGATGCTATGAATAACCCTGTACACTTGTCATTTGTCAAATATGTGAATATGTCAGTAGGACAAATTCCTAGAAGTGGAATTTCTGGCTCATTTATAATTTTGATGAATATTTCCAAATCACCTATGCAGACCTTTAATAATTCACAACCCACGAGCAATGCATGAGAGTTGTGGCTCACCCACACCCCTGCTATCACACTTCTGAAGCTGTGCTGATGGACTGGTAAAGTATTTCAGTGTGACTTTATTTAGCATTCTTCTTAGGTATGCGTGACAATGAACATTTTACATGCTTATGAGCATGTGATTTAGACACAAAATTTAAGTTTGTTTTATGAGCTATCCTGCTTATAATTAAAAACTCTAATCAACAAAAACATAAACATTTACTATTGCTTATGAAAATAGTATGATTTTGGAAAATCCTTGATTTTAATTTCTTGTGAATATGACCTAGTGCGGTTATTTAAACCTTTTGCTTAATTCCATATAGAAACTGAAATTTAATGAAATTCAGAATTCTGTAAAAGGACAAAGCTCAAGAAGTGCTTGAATAGTATAACCTGACAAACGCTTATAAATGACTCTGGAATTAAATAAAGAAAAAGAAAGTTATTTTATCTCTAGGTCATTTGGTATAAAAATGCACTGTACATGAGAACTTTTGGGTTCAGGTCCAGGCTGAGGCGCCTGTGTACATTTGGACGTATCACTGCAAGTCTGTAAGCCTCAATTTTAATACTTATTAACTCCTCTCCACGTGCCGTACTTGAAGGGCTACTTGTACAGGAGCAGTGGGTCCTTGTATGGGAAGGCACTGATAAATTGTAAGACACAATTAATACTCTGCTTCCTGCAGCTCTCTTCCGGATGTCAGTCAAGGATAGTAACTATCAGCTGAGAATTTGAGACTGGCTGATTTATGTAGAAAAAGAACTTATGGAAAGCACAATGGCTATGTGACAGATTGTTGATAAAAAAGGCTGTGATAATATATGCCATCCCTTGCAGGCCTGCCCCTTTGCAATGCCATTTTCTAATGCCTTGCCTCAAGAGGTGCTTATTTCTCCACTTATTTAGGCTTGCCTATGTGACCTGCCCTGGCTAGTGAGACATGAAAAAACATGCGCAAGTGAAAGACTAAGAAGTGCTTATATGCTGGTGGCTTGCCTTCTTTAGGCTGATGTGAGGGCCCTGAGGACACGATGTCAACAAGGCTAAGCTAGCCTCCTAAGAGCTGCATACGGAACCACGGTGCCTCTGACGAGAGCCTTTCAAAGCTCCAGCTGGTAAATGAGGCTACCTTAGACCGTCCAGTCTGGTCCAGGTTCCAGAGGACTGCAGTCTTCTGAGTAAAAGCCTAGGTGAGATCAGCAGAAGCCAATGAAAATTGCTGATATGCAGAATCAGAGCAAATACAATGGTGATGGTTTTAAGCCACTAAGTTTGGAGGTGACTTATTGTGTAGCAATGGATAACTGACATAGAAATACCTCACAGAATTACTGGAAAGGCTAGAAAACTAGGCTTAGAAAACAGACAGGAAAATGGCAAGGCTACAGACCAACAAAGATCACTGCCCAAACCATACACAGAATGAGTTCAGCGAAGGTATTACCACCCGGCACGGACTCCTTAACATCACAACTCATACTGCTGCCAAAAGTACCACACATGACACAGCAAACGCCCACTGCTACAGCAGACCCTGGAAACGGGACATGACCATGGTCACTGCACTAGGATGGATTCTCCCACTTCCCTACTTCTTTTCTATTTTTTTAATTAAAAAAATTTTTTTCATTGATTTTTGAGAAACAGAGGCAGGGACAGAGCACAAGTTGGGGAGGGGCAGAGAGAAAGGAAACACAGAACCTGAAGCAGACTCCAGGCTCTGAGCTGTCTGCACAGAGCCCGATGGGGGGCTCGAACCCATGAACTATGAGATCATGACTTGAGCCAAAGTCAGACGCTTAACTGACTGAGCCACCCAGGAGCCCCAATACAGGCATTCTGAAGGTGAATCATCAGGAATAGGCAACTAGGAAATCATTATAGAACTGGGGTAAAGTTTTATTTTAATCATTTTCCAGAGGGATGATATATACCTTAAAGAGGGCATATGACATTTGCCTTTAAGCATCACCACCATTTAGCCTTTGAAATGTACTTAAATCCAAAGGGCACTTTGAGTCACAGGCATACAAAAAGCAAACAAGCTATGTTAAGTATCTGCAAAAATACTGTTTCACTCACATATAATTCAAAACAGGGCAAATCTAGAAAAGCAATATCCTTGAATTACAATCAAAGTGCAAGATTTTATGATGACAGGCATTAAATCCTTTTCAAATCAATCACTAGCATATAACAGAGTATGAGACTGAAACCGTTCTGCATTCTAAGGCTTTACTGAATAAACAATATGACCCATCAATATGAAAAAAGGGATTATCACAATGTCCATATATTCTCCGCTCTCTTAGCCTTACCTGAAGCTATGCTGAAGTAATGTTTGATGGCAATGGTCCCTGACAGTGTGGAAAGAACAGACAACATCCCAAGTTTTAAGCTGTCATAAGGAGTCTGGAGGGCACACTCACAGAGTGCCTGAAATAGAGGAGAAAGGAACGCAGAAGTTGAAATGTCAATATACTTTAAAATTGTCTACTTGTTTTAAATGTTCTAGCTTTTTGAAAAATTTTATCTTTTTTCCCACATGATAAAAAAACCTAAGTCAAACTGCCACATCCAAGAGGAGCCTAAGGAAACATGTTAGCTAAATATAATGTAGTTTCCTAGATGGGATCCTGGAACAGAAAAAGGACACCAAGTAACAACTAAAGGAACCAGGATAAGGAATGAACTTTGTTTAATAATAATAATGTATCGACAGTGGCTTATTAATTTTAACAAATGTGCCATACTAATGTTAATTACCAATAATAGGGGTTAACTGGATGTTGGGTGCATGGAAATCCTCTGTATTATCTTTTCCATTTTTCTGTAAATCTACACCTGTTATGAAGAATAAATCTATTAAAAAAAAATGGTCATCATGACTGATTTTTTATTAAGCCCAGTGTGTAAATTTATATACTCTTTAGTCATCACAAGCAGAACATCTACCATACTCTGCTTACTTGAGAGATATGTATGTTAATTCATATACGGATATTTAAAAAAATAGACTGTGGCAATTCTATCTACTATACAAGTGAATAAGCAGTCTCTTCTCCATCTTGGGTTATCTACGCTATGCCTACGATGATCTGAAGAATTATGAAAAACAAGATGCTTTTCTGTCAGCACAGTCAACTACGAATATATGCTTGTGTTACAGGGACTCCTGCCTCATCCTGTGTATTTACTCTTGGGACATGTCTTGTAAATGGTCAAGCAACTGCTCTGCTAAATTAAACTAATTGCCATTCTTTACCAAGGGCAAAGGCTTAGAAAATGGCAAAACTTAAAGACCAGGGGAAAAGCAAAGAATAAAATTTCAGAAAGGGTTAATAAATTTATAAAATAAAGTTATAAAATTATAAAATAAACTTAATATGTCCCAGATAAAAATAGCAACAAAATCTTGGGAGGGGGGAGATTTAGATCATCTGTTTCTAAAGATCATATGGAAAAATTAAATCAGAAAATATCCAGAAAAATTCTGACAAAGCATAATGATGGACAAAATAAGCCCTACCAAATATAAAATGTATAATAAACCTATAGAAGTCAAAGTTTTTCCTACTCATGACAGAGAAATCAGTCAGAGAGAACTGGTCCCAGACATGGATTCAATATACATAGAATTTAATATACGATAATGACATTTCAAATCAGAGGGGCTTTTAAGTCAACAGTTCACAGACAGCAGGAAGTCATCTGGGTAAAATAAAACTAGACTCTTGTTTCTTTTTTATGGCAAATAAAAAGCAAAACTGTAAAAAGTACTAAGGGCCAACACGGGAAAAGAAAAAGTAAAAAGATAATTGACAAACCTGTAAAAAAATATTCCCATCAAGTAAGGTCAATGAAGGGCCAACAATCTTAACATATAAAAAGTTCTTACTAACAAATAGACAAACAACCTAATAGGAAAATGAGTAGTTCACAGTATTTATACAAAATGGCTTTTGTATATCCAATGGCTTTTAAGTATAAGATGTTAAATCTTACTCATAATTTGAAAAATTTAAATTAAGAGACTTCTTTTCACCAGACAAGATTAAAGCTTAATAATACACAATGCTGAAAACAGTGTGGAATACAGGTGCTCTCACGCATTGCTGATAGAATGTAAAATGGCATAAACCTCACTGATGGGTAACTGGCATTAAATATAAAAATTTTAAATGTATATATCATTGGATCCAAGGACTCCTTTTTTAGAAGTGGTACATTCACAAAGGTGATTTTTTTTTTTTAAACAAACTAGTCAATGTAGCAATGTAATCAGTAACAGTAAAAGTACTAAAAACAACTCTAATGTCCATCAGTAGGATTGGGAATATACAGGGAATACCATACAGCTAGTAAAAAAAGAATGCAGTAGACCTCAGTGATAACACAAGATGTTCCCTAAGATGTACTGCTGATAAAAGGTTCAGAATATGTATATACTGCATTTTCATTTTCATACAGAAAAAAGACGGGACAAACACATGCTTGCATATGGATGACAAATGACAAAATTCAGAAGGACACAGAAGAAAACAGTAATACTGACCACCTATGCAGGCAAGAGCTGAGGGAAGAGATGACTTGTATTTCATTCACTGTGCAACTTGAACTCTGTGAATTTTTTATCATGTGCACATGTACTTTTTCAACTGAAAGAAAAACCTAATTAAGAAGAAAAGCAGCAGCAGCAGCAAATAATCATGGCAGAAATAGAAATGGATTTGAAAAAGAAGGTAGTTTCTGGTAATGGAAGGGAAGACCGTGATTAAGATGAAGCAAACAAGAACTGTGGCAATTAGATTACAATATGGAATATTTGTTGCCTAAGGAGATATGTCCCAAAGAGATGAGAAGGGAGACATACACTGAATAGGGAAGATTAGCTCTGATTAAAAATGACCTTGAAAGTTAGGCAGAGTAATTAAGACCTAATGAGAAAGGTAAAAGGAAGCCAATGGAGAGGAATGATGTTATCAAAAGAATTAGGGAAGATTATTCTGGCAAGCTAAACAGAGTTGAGAGTCAAGGAGGCAACCTACAGCCTAGGCAGTAATCCGGGCAGGTTATGATGGACAATGGCCTGAACCACAGCTTGGTGGTAGGAATGGAGAGTGGAGTGTGAATATGAAAGATGTTCTGAAACAGACTATGTAAGAGGGAATCAACAAGGACTCAATGATTACTACAAAATTTGAAACCTGATGTCTAGAAAATGTTGATTCCATTTAAGATTGAGAATTTACGAGAATAAGCTAATTTCAGAGGAAAGATGGAAATAGGAAAAGACAGGAAGTCCAAGGAGAAATATCTACCACGCATTTGGAATCTGACATGTAGCAGGTTTTTAACTGGAGGACACACTGGAATTCTGGCTCTGCCACTTACCATCTCTGTGATCTGAGCCAATTACTGAAATCTTTGAGTCTCAGCTTGTCTGCAAAATGGGGGTAAAGATATATACCAAATTGTTTTCATGTAAAACATCTCTGGAAAAACATACAAGAAATTAGGCATTGGTTGCCACTGGGCGAAGGAGCTGAGTGGAGGGCAGAAGAGTAAGGGGAAAATATTTTACATATATGTATATATATGCATGTATCCTTTTGCAGCTTTTGAACTTTAACACATGAATGTATTGGCATAAAAAGAAATAAATGTTAAAATAAAAGCAGGGGTGACATTTATTGTCTATAATAATAAAAAGTCCAAAAATCCTGTAAGCTCTACAAGCTACGATGCTGGAGAGCAGTTCAGCTCAGGGAAAAGGACTAGAATGCCCATGCTGACATGAAGGGGAGCAGTCACAATGGCACGAAATAAATGGAAGGAAGCACCCAGCTTCAACTCAACCCAAAGACTCAACTCTGAAGAAAAGGAGCGGTGAAGAATCCAAAAATGATACAGTTTCAAGAGTGGAAGATATGAGTGAGGACAGTTTAGTGCAAGGAAGCCAAGAGAAGGGGCAGGCTGATGGTGCCAAATATACTAAAAGGAAAGATGACGAAAGCAGAAGAGCCTCCGGATTTAGCAATAAGAACACTGGCGACATTTTAAGTGCCGAAGCAAAAGAGATAGGAAAACAGATCTAAATGCAAGTGTATGAAAGAAAGAGTGAAGGATAAAGAAATAAAAGAAGACATAGGTGCTGTTTTTGAAGTGCAAATGAAAGCAGCTTTTAAAAAAGTGATTGTGATTAGGTAATACCATAGTCTTTTTTTTATTTAAACACATAAGCCATTTCCATTTATCTATGTCTTATTGCCTGAACTGTCCTGCCTTGTGCTATTAACTAAACTTGTGCTTAAGAATAAAACCCTCAGCCAAACAGCCCCAGAAGTTAAGGACTCTGTCTTATATTTGTATGTGTTAAAAATTATGCTTCAAAGAGTGCTCTGTATACTAGGAGACATTTAACCTTTTGGGACAATCAAGAAGGCATATGTGAGACATTTATGAAAATGTTATTAATGATTTTTAAAAAGCAAGAAGAATTTTACCATTTAAAAAATTGAAGAAAAATGTTAGAAAATTAATGTTATCTTCTAATTTCTGTCATTCAGCACAGTACTGGGTACCTAAGATGCTCTCAGTAAATGCATACTGATTTCAAGGTTCATTAATTCAAATCAGTAAGCTTAACAGAGTACATCACAAAGTTCTCCAGAGATGGCACATCAATCCTATTTCAATGATGAAATCTGGCTCAAGTTTCTGTTCCAAGGACATAACCTATTACAAACTGTTCATACCAGGGCCATTTTTCAGATCAACAAAAAGGAAAACTCTAACTCTTCAAACAGAGAGCCCTTTCTCACTCACCAGGACCATCTTCTTCACTATTTGGTCTGAATTTCTCTCTCTAGGCTGGCTTACCTCACTTCTTAACTGAAGCTCTGTCCTGAATTACTGTTTTCTGGGTCAGTTCCTAAATAGGGGCTTCTCTTCTACCCTAGAATGGGATTGGTCACCAGGGATGTGCTCCAGAAAAGCATGGCAAAAAATTCATAAATCTTTAAGGTACAGAAAAATGTTATGTTTCAAAGTACTCTGTCAGAGAGACATAATCTCTCAAAATTCTCTATGTCTCTATTGTACTAACCACAAAGAAAAAGATGTAAAAGAACTAATTCTCAGGCTTAACTTGTCATTCCTTCTAGTATCAGGTAAGGTACAAATCAGAACTCTCAGGAGATATAAAACCAAAAATAAATTATGTCTTTGAAAATATCCAGAAAAAATATCTTTTGCTTTGTAACAGACAGGTTGTATAAATCAACTTCTTCAGATATGATTATAATATCAGAATAGTGTAAGCTATTAATACAAATTAACACCAACTAAAATGGATATTTTTATTAGCAAGCACACAAAATCCAAACAAAAATATAAACACATGAAAAAATATTTTTGCTTTTATGAAATTACTTCTATTTTTGACTACTTTAATAATAATACACTAGGGGTGCCTGGGTGGCTAAATCACTTGAGCATCCAACTTCAACTCAGGTCATGATCTCACAGTCTGTGAGTTCGAGCCCCACATCAGGCTCTGGGCTGACAGCTCGGAGCCTGGAGCTTGCTTCGGATTCTGTGTCTCCCTCTCTCTCTGACCCTCCCCTCCTCGTGCTCTCTCTGTCTCTCAAAAGTAAATAAATGTTAAAAAAATTTTTTTTTAAATAATACGCCTTCAGGGGCTCCTGGGTGGCTTAGTCGGTTAAGCGTCCGACTTTCACTTAGGTCATGAACTCGCGGTTCGTGGGTTCGAGCCCCGCGTCGGGCTCTGTGCTGACTGCCAGCTCAGAGCCTGGAGCCTGTTTCAGTCTGTGACTCCCTCTCTCTCTGACTCTCCCCTGCTCACGCTGTCTCTCTCTCTCTCTCCTAGAAATAAATAAAACATTAAAAAAAAATAAAAAAAAAAATAATACGCCTTCATTTTGTGTTTTTAGAACATTTAGAATGAAATGATTTCCTTTAAACCTGGAATATATGATTCCATATGTTAATTATACTACCTACCATCACACCAGCAAATGCAGCAATGAAATAGACATAATTGCTCTTGAAGTACCAAAACCCAAGAATTAATCAGCGGTAGATAAAACTGGCTGAGAGGAAGGAAGGAAAGAGGGAGGGAAGGGAGGCAAGGAGGAAGCCCTAGAAAAAATATAATTACTCTTGGTAATTGGGAGTAAAATTCAAATTTGAAACCAACAAACCATTATCCTGTGTTACATCATTAGCACTGTTTTCCTCTGCTCTATTTCAGCATTTTCAAAAATATATTGAGGCTCTGAGGTAGTGATTATTTGACCATATCTGTTTAATTAAAATCAATATGCTCAGGTTTCAGGCACAGGAAAAAATTCTTTGTGAGAGAAGTAAATATCAAAAAATACATATTTTCAATTAAAATTAATAGAAGAAAAAGTCACAGGAAAGTCAGAATTAAAAACTCAAGGGAACATGTGGTAAAATGAAGAAATACTAGTAAGTTGTGAAATAAACAAAAACAGTTAACATTTAAGTAACCATTAATGTAGCTGTGAAGTTCAGTGCATATATTATGAAAAAAATTATTACTAAAAAAAAACCCTGTATAGCATTAAAACACAAAATGATTGATCATTAAATTCCACATTATTTTAAAAAGACATATGGGGAGGAAGGAGTGGAGGAAAAAAGAGAATTCAAGCCCGCTAAAATTTGCAACATTTCAATGACCACACTTTTCACACATTCTTACATTAGTATATATTGAGTACAGAGATAGTATAGTAAAAATAAATGTTTAATTAGCATGTAAAAATCTTTTTAATTCACTAAAAATAAAGGAATAAAGAAAACAATCAAAATAACAAGGGAAAGTAATAGAGAAAGGAAACAAAAAGAATGTATAAAACCAACAGGAAGATGGAAGAAGTTAAACAAAAACCTCAGGTATATCAATAAATGCAAATAAGTTATGTTACACTACTTAAAAAGACTCAGATTAAGTCTAAAGAGGTAAATCTAACTATTTGCTATTTATAAGAATTAAACCCAAATGACAGAGAAAAGTCAATGATAATAAATTTGGCAGACCTAATGAATACATCCAAAGAAAAAGAAATAAGTAGCAATATTAATGATACATAAAGAATCAGAGGCAAAAAGCTTTAAATAGGAGAGAGGATTCCTTTATATTAATAAATTCTATTTGTGCAATAAGAGAGCATTAAGATTAAAAATTTTTTTTGTTAATGTTTATACTTTTGAGAGAAAGAAAAAGATAGAAGCATGAGCAGGGAGACACAGAATCCAAAGCAGGCTTCAGGCTCTGAGCTGTCAGCACAGAGCCCGACATGGGACCTGAACTCACAGACCACGAGATCATGACCTTAGCTTAAGTCGAACGCCTAACCGACTAAGCCACCCAGGCGTCTCTAAGATTTTTAAATTAAAATACAAATGGATGTGAGAAGCAAATAAATATCAAAACCCCATAGATCAAAAGGAAAAAAAACTAATTTAAGACGGTATACTTGAGTACTATCATCAATAAAGTAGATTCAATATAGCTTTATATTAAAATGCTGTATTAGTTACCTATAATATGTAATATACATATATAATATTATTACAACACATATATATAACATGTAACATTATATAGTATAAAATTATCTACATATAACATATCTGATATAATTAAATAGAAAATATACCTTCTTTTTAAATCCTTTGAACTATAGTTGACACAGGGGTGAGGGTGCCAACGCCCTACGCAGTGGAACATGTTAGTTCAACATATATATATATATATATGCATATGTGTATATATATATGCATATGTGTATATATATATGCATATGTGTATATATATATGCATATGTGTATATATATATACATATGCATATATATATATATATATATATATATATAAAATCCAAGTATTAGTGGACCCATGCAGTTCAAACAAATGTTGTTCAACAGTCAACTATAATTATAAAAAGTGATCCTTCACTGGACCACATAGAAACTTTAAAATTAGAAATTAATAACAGAAGGTTGGCAACAACAAAAATGCCATGAATATAAAAAACTAATCACTTCAAAAACAGAAATTTCTAGTCATAAGATTAATCAGTACCAGGGATGGAATGTACAACATGACTATAGTTAATGCTGCTGTGTGATGTATACAAAACTTAAGAGAGTAAAGCCTAAGAGTTCTCATCCTAAGAAACTTTTTTCTATTGTACCTGCATGAGATGACAGACGCTAACTAAACTTAACTACAGTCATCATTTCACAATGAATGTAAGTGAAGCCATCATGGGGCACACCTTCAACTTACACAGGGATGTGTGTCAAGTGTATCTCAATAAAACTGGAAAAATAATACAAATAAAGAAGAAAAAATTAATTTCAGGGTCAGAGAAGAAATCACAATGGCTCTCTTGGAAATATAAAGAAACAATCATTTATAATACCACCAAAACCCATCAACTACTTACAAATAAATCTAACAGAATGTTACATGATTTGTATGCTTTAAACTAAGAACTGCAAATAAGAAATGTGGAGGAAGACCTAAAGAGAGATATGTTCACGGATCAGAAAACTCAGTATTATTAAGATGTCAGCTCTTTTCAAACTGATCTATAGATCTATAGATCAGATACCAATCAAAATCCTAGCAAGCCTTTTTGCAGAGATTGACAAATTGATTCTAAAGTTTATGTGACAAGGCAAAGGACCTACATCATCCAAAATAATTTTGATAAATACAAAGGTAGAGGACTCGCACCATCTGATTCCAAGACTTACTATAAGGTACAGTAATCAAGATAGTGTGCTATTGGAGAGCCCAGCTGGCTCAGGTGGAAGAGCATGCAACTCTTGTTCTGAGGATTATGAGTTGGAGCCACACACTGGGTGTAGAGATTACTTTAAATAAATAAATAAAACTAAATAAAACCCCAAGGTAGTGTGCTATTCATTTAAGGACAGACACATGTATCAAAGAAATAGAACCCAGAAACAGATTTATGTAAATATGGTTAAAGGATTTTCAACAAAGACGCTAAGGTAAGTCAATGAAGAAAGGACAGTCTTTTCAACAAATGGTGTGGGACCACTGGCTAGCTAAATGCCTATCAATCCCTACCTTGTACTATACAGACAATAGCCAACTCAAAATGGATCACACAGAGCTAAATATAAAACCACAGCTATAAAACTTCTAGAAGAAAACACAGGGCAAAATCTCTGTGACCTTGGATCAGGTAAGGATTTCCTAGATAAAACAAACAAACAAACAAACAAAAACACAACCGAAAAAAGGGAAGAAAAATTGATAAACTAAATTTCATCAAAGTAAATAACTTCTACTCTCTAGAAGATACTGTAGTAAAGACACATACTGGCAGGAAATACTTGTAAACTACACATCTGATAAAGTATTTGCATCCAGAATATATAAAAAACTCAGTAACAGGAAGATCATCTTAAAAAAATGCATAAAGGATTAAAATAGGCACTTCACCAAAGAGATACAGATGACAAGCCTGTAAGACACTCATCATTAGTCATTAGGGAAAAGTAAATTAAAACTATGACGCGATACACCTATTAAAATGGCCAAGATTACAAAGCCATACAATAGAGAGTGCTAGCAAAGATAGAGAACTAGAACTCTTGCACACTGCTGGTGGGAATGTAAAATGGTACAGTCAGCATGGAAAACAGTTTGGCAGTATCTTACAAAGTTAGTAATATATTTACCACACAATCTGCCAGTTCAAGTCCTAAGTATTTACCCCAGAAATGTCTCCCAAGACCTGTACAAGAATAGCTTGATTTATAATAGCAAAAACTGGAAACAATCCAAGTGTCCCTCAACCCGTGAATGAATAAACAAATTGTGGTATGTCCATACACTGGGATACTACTTAGCAATAAGAAGGAGTGAATTACTGCCTAATGCAACAACATGAATGAATATCGAAAGCATTCTATTAAGTAAAAGAAGTCATATCCAGAAGGCTACCTACTGTATGATTCCATTTATATTCTAGGAAGGCAAAATTACAGGGACAGAAATCAGACTGGTGGTTGTTAGGAGTTGGGGGAAGGACTGACTACAGAGGAGCCTGAAGGATCTTCTGGGGTGATAAAAATGTTCTATATGTCAATTGTGCTGGTTGTTACAGAACTATATACATTTATGAGAACTCATTGACCAGTATACCTAGAAAGGTTTCTGTAAATGAATTATACCACAATAAATCTGACTTTTAAAAAATGCTTTTCAAATTAATGGCAATGAGAGCACTAGAAGACATAATTTATGGAATGTAGGCAATCTGCACTAAGAGGCAAATTAATAGCCTTAACTTCTTTCATTATAAAACAAGGATAAAAGTAAGTGTTCTAAGCCCTTGAAAAACATAAGAAAGCCACGCCTCTGCAAAGTCTAATCAGGAAAAGGGGGATACAAACACAAAGAGTAAGAAAAGATAAAGATAAAATTCCAAATACAAAATACTAAAAATTATAAAGGTTCTCTATATTGATACTAATGAATTTGAGAAGTGAATTAAATGGGCAACATCAAAACTGGTTCAAGAAGAGGTAGAAAACTTTGATAGGGCAGTATCTATGTAAATAATTGGAAATATTCTCAAAATACTATCCCTGGAAAAAGTTCCAGGTTCAGATGGGTTTATGATATCTTTTAAGCAATATCTTCAGAAGACAGAAAATTTCTGTCATAGCTGTTCACCATTCCAAAATATAGAAAGATAAAGATCCCAACTCATTTTATTAAGACAGCACCCCCCCAAACCCTTTATTCTGTCAAAGTATACAAGAAGGAAAACGACAGAAAAATCTTATCTGTAATATAGTAATATAGCTTTTCAGAACTATTCTTATAAAAACTTTTTTGTTTTTTTGAGAGAGAGTGCAAATGGTAGAGGGAAAGAGAATCTTACGCAGGCTTCATGGCCAGTGAGAAGTCTGACATAGGGCTGGACCCCACGACCCCAAGGTCACAACCAGAACTGAAACCCAGTCAGATACCCAACCAACTGAGCCACTGAGGCACCCCTTAAATAACCACTTATATAAATATGCTAGACACCATATGTATATACACTGCTTTGCTCAAATATCTTAATTATCCAGCAATCCTCTATTACCTTAGCTTAAAGGCATTTCTGTTTCTTTAAACTCCTCCCAAGATAAAAAACAAAAAGCAGACAACATACATTTCAGCAGTATAATCTCAATTCTTTGCTATTTAAAGCAGAACTCCTGTGTTTTTTATTTATTTAGTTTTTAGTTTTTATTTAAATTCCAGTTAGCTAACATACAGTGTAATATTAGTTTCTGGAATACAATTCAGTGACTCAACAGTTATATACAACACCCGGTGCTCATCCCAAGTATATTCCTAAATCCCCATCACCTATTTAACCCATCCCCTCCAACCTGTCCACCGGCCTCCTGATAACCATCAGTTTGTTCTTTATAGCTCAGAGTCTCTTGGTTTCCCTCTCCTTTTCCCCCTATGATCATTTGTTTTGTTTCTTAAATTCCACGTGAGTGAATTCATATGGTACTTGTCTTACTCTGACTGACCTATTTCGTAAAGCAGAACTCCTTTAAAAACACTTTCTAGGGGCAACTGGGTGGCTCAGTTGGTTAAACATTCAACTCCTGATTTTGGCTGAGGTCATGATTTCCTGGTCCTGAGTTCGAGCTCCACTCCACACTGAATGTGGAGCCTGCTTAAGATTCTTTCTCTCTCCCTCTACCCCTTCCCCATACTCGTTCTTTCTCTCTCTCTCAAATTAAAAAAAATCAAACAAACCTCAAACTTAAAAAAAATTAAAAAATAGGGGTGGCTGGGTGGCTCAGTAGGTTAAGCATCCAACTCTTGATTTTGGCTCATGTCATGATCTCATGGTTCATGGCTTCAAGCCCTACGACAGGCTCTCTGGTGTGTCAGCTCAGACCTTGCTTGGAATTCTCCCTCCCTCTCTCTCTGCCCCTCTTCCACCCATGTACACACATGTACTCTCTCAAAATAAATAAACAAAAAAATTAAAATAAAAAAATTTTAAAAAGCACTTTCTATATTCACTGTATTTCTCCTGTTTTTCTCTAACTAGTCTTGTGCCCACAATATTCCAATAAAACTGCTCTCATGCAGGTCATCAATGTCTTCATTATGTTAATTGCAAAGGTGAACTATCAGTCCTCCTATCTTGGAGAATACAAATACAGTGCAGTATCTCTCATGGTTGATTACAGCCTTCTTCCTATAAAATAATATTATCTTGACTTATCTCTTGCCTCACAGGCTGCTTCTTTTCAGGCTGCTTTGCTGGTTCTTTTTTGGTTCTTTCTTATTTCATCGTTCTCTCTCTCTAGGTGACTCAGTTTCATGACCTTAAATACCATCTATAAACTGATGGTCCCATATTTACAACTTCAGTTAGATCTGTTCACTAAAACTGCAATGCCCTGACATCTCCACTTAGATGTCTGACACTGTAAACTTTATTCGGTCAGAATTGAACTCTTTATCTTCAAGAAATAAGACTCCCAGAGTCTTACCCAATCCAAGTAAATTTGTTGAAGCCAAAAGCCTTGAGTCATCCTTTCTTACTCTTATACTCTATGTATAATTTGCCAGTAAATCTGTCAGCTTTGCCTTTAAAATATATCCAGAATATTACCACTTCTTGCTGCTATCTCCACTGCTCCCCTGGGTTCTGATAACCACAGTGTTTTCTAATTGGAATATTTACAATCACGTCCTAAATGTTCTGCCTGCTTCTGCCCTTGTGTCCCTACAATCTAGTCTCAACATATCTAAGCCAGAGAGAGTCTTTTAGAACAAGTATCCTAACATCCTCTGCACCCCACCCCCCATCACCCTTGTAACCACCATTTTACTGTTTTCCTAAGTTTGGCCTTTTCAGATTCCACAAAGAAGTGACATCATACAGTATTTGTCTTTTGCTGTCTAACTTGGGGGTGGGAGGATAGGACACATGTGGTTTAAGAGTACAAATTTATGAATAAATCAGTCCTAGAGATCTAACGTATCATATAGTGAATATGGACAACAATGCTGTATGAGCATCAAGCTTGTTAGGACTCAAGAACTTAATTATTCCAACCACTAAAATTAAGAAGTGATAATTATGTTATTGTGATGGGGTACAAATTATCACTACAATGACAATCATATTACAATATAGAAGTGTCCCATATTAACATGCTGTATACCTTAAATTAGCACAATGTTATATGTCAAATATATTTCAATGAAAAAATAATAACGGCTTGTGCTAAAGTCCTTCCTGACAAAGGATTCAAAGGCCCTAAATGATTTGCTACCCACTCCATCCATCTTACGCTGTATGTACAGTCACACTGACCTCACACTCATGAATGCTCTCACATCAGGACCTTTTTCTTGTTCTCACTGCTGGTAACGTTCTTCTTTCAGAGGCTCACAAAGTTGGGGTCCCTCCTTTAGTTCCTTGCTAAAGTGTCAGTTTCTTAGTAAGAGCTCCCCCGACCATCCTACATAAAACTACAACCTCCACCTTCCTCACTCACTAATCCTCTTCCCTGACTTTATTTTTCCCCACAGCATGAATCATTACCTGGCCTCTCCACAGAGCAGAAGCAAACGCAAACCTTCTCTAGAGAAATTCTTCTTTAGAAGATTCCCACACACTTCTCCAAGGAAAATGAGTAGCTTGAAGTAAAAAACAGCCAGGTATATACGGAAAAAGGGTACTACAACAGAAGGCCAATGAAAAGACCTTAGATAAGCTGGAGAGATAATTATTGGACTAAAACATGTACAGGAGAAATTATTCAGAACACAGCACAAAGAGATAAAGAGACGGAAAAAAGATAAGGAACATGGGGGATTACGAGAAGGACTAATATACATTTATTTCACTGGAGATCCAGGAGGAAAGGTGAGAGACTAGCAATATTTGCAAAAATGATAGCTGACAATTTCCCAAAAGTGTTGAAAAACACCATTCTTATGTTTCGAGAAAATCAATAGTCTAGACAGTTAAACAAAAGAAATCCACAGATGGTTCACTATGCAGAACGTCAAATTAAACAAAAATTTTAAAGCAGAAAAAAAAATTTCTTACAAAGAGTACTGCTACTCTCAGCAGTAATAATGGAAATCACTAAAGAGTAGAATGATACCCTCGAGGCTGTTTTTCTACCCCCCAAAAAAGTATCTTTCAAGATGGAGGACAAAATGAAGACATTTTCAGACAAGCAAATATTGGGAGAACTTAACACCACAGACCCTCACTAAAGGACTTTCAATCAATCAATCAATCAATCAATAACTTTTCAAAGGCAGAAGAAAAAGTATCCCAGAGAAAAGGCAGAGATGCAAGAAGAGCAAAGACAGTGGAAGGTCCAAACGATCAATGAATTTATAAAACAACAAAACAGTCTGAAAAGATAGAATTAAGACACATGACAACAATATGTAAGAATTTAAAGAAAGAGGAGTTGTGTGTGTTGTAAGGTCTTTGTAGCAGAATTAACATCTGACATATATGAAACAGATAAAGCCTAGAAGTAAAAAGATGATAATCTATCATGTAGGTACATCCCAAGGAAACTGAAGTAACTATATTAATATCAGACAAAACAGATTACAGTAAAAGATAAACTACAGAAAATTAAATAAATGAAAAGATGTTCATGCATTAGAAAGCTTAATACTGTAAACACATAATTTCTTACAAATTGATCTTTCCATTCAATGTAATCCCAATGAAATGATCAACTTTTTAAAAAAGTTTTATTTATTTATTTTGAGAGAGAGAGAGAAAGATGGGAGGGAGGGGCAGAGAGAGAGACAGAGGGAAAGAGAGAAAGAATCCCATGCAGGCTCCGCGCAGTCAGTGCAGAGCCTGACACAGGGCCTAAACTCACAGATCATGAGATCATGACCTGAGACGAAATCAAGAGTCAGAAGCTTAACCAACCAAGCCACCCAGGTGCCCCTCTCAATTTTTTTTTTTTAGGCGAAACTTGATCAGCTGCTTCTGAAACGTATATAGAATGCCAAGGGCCAATAAAGTACAAGTATCCAGAATATACAAAGAATGACTACAATCAACAGAAAAGTAATCAACACTTGCATAGCTCTGTCTCAAAAGAGGAAATCCAATGGTCAAGGATGTTCGACTTCTTAAGTAATCAGGAATTCGAAATTAAAACTACAACTTCTAAACCGGTAAAAATGTAAGGGTCTGGTAATTCTAAGTGTTGGCAAGGATGTGGACCAATAAGCACTCCCCTTATTAGGAATGTAAATTGGCTCAATCACTTTGGAACACGGTTTGACATTAACTGTAGAGCTGAAGATCTACATATTCTAGAAGTCACCAGCTTCACTCTTAAGTATCTAAAGAACGCCCTGCACATATGTGCCAGGAGATGAAGAATACTCATATCAGCACTGTTTGCAAGTGCCCCGTGTTGGAAAGAACCCACCAGGAGCAAACAAACCATGGTCCATTCATACAATGGAAAACTACACAGCAATTAAAGGGGAAAAAACATGCAACCACATGGACGAGTCTCATCAGTACAACGTTAAGCAAAAGAAATCAAAACAAAAACTAAACATTATCTTTTAGGGAAGCATAGATAGGTGGTAAAACAATAAAGAGCAAAGAAACAATTATCACAAAAAGTCAAAATAGCGGTTTCTTCCGGGTAGGTGTTTGGTGCTGACCAGGGACTACTGTGTGAGAGAAGGCCCAGGGGCCTGTGAGCCTGCAGTCTTCTATTTCCAGCTGGATGGTGGCTACCTGGTTTTCGTTTACAATTATTTAAACCATTAAATATATATTTAACATACTGTCTTGTATGTGTGATGTATCCTACAGTAAGGAGACGAATGAGAAGGAATACAGTGCTTTCACTGGGTTTGCTTCCCTACTGTAGCTGAGTACATTCTCTTCTTAGAAAGACAGTACTATTTAGTGGAAAAAGCAATAGAGGACAGAGCTCTCTTAATTAAAACCTTAATTTAGTCCTCTTAAGAAGCTCTCTTAAGCACATTAAGCCCCTCTGAACCCTAATTTGTTTCACCTCCTAAATGCAAATACTAACACCTGCCTTTATCTCTTGGGATAGTCGAGCCTACAGATCACAATATACGGAAACATGTTTAGAAAACTGCAAACAAAAAAACAAATTAACCCGGCAGCTTAGCTTAATGATCTGAAATCCAAAGGTTTCTGTTGCACTGCAGTGATGATAACACCAAAAGATAATAAAATCCATGAAAATAAAGGTTACATTCCAACAATCTTCCATTTCACTTCAAATAGCATTTTTTAGAAAATGGTGCATCTGTTAACAGTAGTGAATAAACAAATTGGGTTGTTTTGAGAAAAAATATAAAACATTATCTTAACCTAAACAATGCTATAAAAGATGCCACATTAAAGGTCTAGAGGGGCACCTGGGTGGCTCAGTCGGTTAAGCATCCGACTTCAGCTCAGGGCATGATCACACAGTTCGTGGGTTCGAGCCCCACGTCGGGCTCTGTGCTGACAGGCAGTTCAGAGCCTGAAGCCTGTTTCAGATTCTTTGTCTTCCTCTGTCTCTGACCTCCCCTGCTCATGCTGTCTCTCTCTCTCTCTCTCTCAGAAATAAGTAAAACATTAAAAAAAAAAAAAGAAAAAAAGGTCTAGAGATTGACTGGGGTGCCTGGGTGGCTCAATCCATTAAGTTTCTGATTCCTGATCTCGGCTCAGGTCATGATCTCCCGGTTCATGGGATGAAGCCCTGCATCAGGCTCTGTGCTGGTGGTGTGGAGCCTGCAGAGGATTTTCTCTTTCTCTTTTTCTCTTTCTCTCTCTCTCTCCCTCTTCCCTGCTCTCTCTCTTGCTCTCAAAATAAGTAAATAAACCTTTAAAAATAAATAAAAGTCTAAAGATTGAGACCTGCTCCTGTAGTTATAAAAGAAAACTTAAGAATGTCCTTCCTCTCCATAAAAAGGAAAAATATACTTTGCTAAGTTACACTTCCAGTACCTTCTCCCTAATAAATCACAGCCGGCACCCAATTTTTCTCCCTAAAGTGAGTAAAGGAGACAGGAATTAAATAAGTGATTTAACTGGGCTTCTTGTGTGGCCTTAGTGCTGCTATGGGAAAAGTAACAGGAAACTGAGAGACAAAGTCTAACTCACTATAACAACTTAATGCACTAAAGGATAAAAGTTTTAGGTATTTATTTTGCCCCTATTAAAAAAAAAAACTTCTGTCATAAATATCAATGCTGTTCGTTTTTTTTTTTTTTTTTTTTATTTCTAGGAGAGAGAGAGAGAGAGAGAGACAGCGCGAGCAGGGGAGGGTCGGAGAGAGAGGGAGTCACAGACTGAAACAGGCTCCAGACTCTGAGCCGGCAGTCAGCACAGAGCCCGACGCGGGGCTCAAACCCACGAACTGTGAGATCATGACCTAAGCGAAAGTCGGACGCTTAACCGACTAAGCCACCCAGGCGCCCCTCAATGCTGTTCTTAAATTTTCTTTCAAATCCAAACATTTAAAAGATGACAAAGGTGATACAAAAATGTAGAGTAAAACAATTTATGACAATGTTGCATTATTTCTCTACATAAAATATTAATGTTCAAAGTTCTACATACCTGAATATTTTCCCTACTCCAAGTGTGTGGTGTTTTATTTGCAAGTAATTTCAGATCTTGTATAGCAAGTCTCTTTACTGCCTTCCTAGGGTCTTTCTTCAAATACTGCAGTAGAAGCTGGATCTATGAAAGAAAAGTCATTCCTGAACAATACCGCCACTGAAATTATCATTAGGGATGTAACTGAAGCTTTTAGATTTGAGACAGAACTCATTTCACGTTGCAGCCTGGTCATTTATTAGCTATGGGTCCATGTTTGGGCCAGTTTCTCCTTGTGCATAAAAATACACTCATAATCCTTTAACTTGTAAGATTCTAGCACGGGACCTGGCCTTTTCTTTGCTGCCAAACCCATGCTCTGCCAAGTGCCCCCACTTCTGCTTCATTTTCTTAAAGGGCTCCCCAGAATTAGTACTTTGAATACAGAAAAGAAAAAAAGCAAACAAAAGGAAGTTAAAGTAATCTTTATCAGAGAAAGAGATTTTAATATTATCAAAACTTAGGGGTTACTTAATTTTTTTTTGGTTTATGCTTAATAGGCAAGTTTACCGAAGAAAAGGCAGTTTAAAGAAAACAGAAATTACCTGCTTAGGTGTATCAACCAAAGATGAAGCAGCGAGCAGAGTAAAAGTGTGCAAGGAAACAATCACCATTTTGGTGGAGGGGTAGGATGTGACCAGCTGCTGTAGAAGCTGCCGTGCGCTGGACGCCAAGATTGCATCGTGGTGCATGTGCTGAAGGATGGGGATTAACTTCAGCTTCAAGTCAACGGGTGTGGCTAACCCTGGGCACACAAGGGGTCATCAGAGACAGGTTTCTGATTATCATCCTCGATACTAGTTCACATTTAAAAGGTCTGATTCACTTAGCAAAAATGACCATTTAAAAACAAATAGTATACGGTTATGTTTATGACGTTAAAGATAATTATACTAGAGCTAACCCAATTAAGTTGAATAGTTCTCTTCCAAAGCATTTATCTTAACATTGATTTTTTGGTGAGTATGAAACTACATGCGGACAGTAGAAAACGCCTTTAAAAGGCATAGCAGAAAGCAAAGTTCATTATTTGCTGTTTATGTCATCCCATAGCATACTAAAAAGATACATGCATACAGGCACATATACACACATATTCAATGGCTACAATTTAATTATATTTACAGTTTAAAATTTTTCCTTCTATTTGCAGTTTTAGTTTTTTCCTTCAACACTAATATCTGGATGCAAACAGACTGTGTGGACGGGTTCTGAAGTTCTCTGAACTTGGTGTGGCATGGCAATGCCTTTTTTACCTCCTGCACAGCAGGGATTCCATGAGAATTAAGTCCAGTGTATCTTTTGCTCTCAACACTGTAGCTACGCAAAAACACCTTTTCTTCTGCAGCATAGCTTTGTGATGATAAAGAACAAAAACCTGTCCATCATAATTCACCGCACATATGCCAAAAGCTATTTCATACTCTGCAGAACACTGTTTTCCCATTGTGAGTTACTGTTAGCGGGAATATATAAGAACATTCCAACATCCTATGGTTACTTACATCAACAAACTCCCTTACTATCTGGCCTCTATTTAGGTCTGGCCAAAGCAGAGATCCCCAGGAGATAGGGGGGAGAAAAATGAGGTCAGAGTATGGACTCCCTGGTTTTCTATTAGCCATATCATGCTTATGTTATTAATATTTTGATCCTTACAGTACCAAATGTATTTGACATTGCTGGCCATTCTGTCTTTGAAACTCTTCTCTAAGGCATGCTCTTCCTGGCTTTTGTCCTTCCTCTGGCTATTCCTTCTCAATCTCTTTGTATTCATCTCTTTTATCCACACTGTAATTTCTGGTATTCTTTGGGGTTGGTAATACGTTTTGTTCTCACCCTCAGTTCTTTCCCTGAGTGAGGCGATATTATCCCATGGCTTCCATTATCAGCTATGTGCTAAAGACTACCTCCTCCTACACCTCCGCCTTGCACCTGAACTTCAGATACATAAATCCCATTACCTCCTGGTCACTTCCACTGGGATGTCCGGTCAGAAGCATTTTGTACTTAACTGGGCCCAGAGAATTTTGGATCTTCACCACAAAACTGACCCTCTAAAAATTCTTCCCATTTTAGTATATGACAGGCCCATCACTATAGAGCCTTTCTTGATTCTCTTACTTGTCTCACACCCCACATCCAAATTTATTAGCAAACCCTGTTGATTTTGTCTTTAAAATATACTTCAAATCTGATCATGCCATTCTGCTCCCATTGCAGTCACTGTGGCCTCCTTCCACCACCATCTCCTGACTGGATTACTGCAAAGGTCTCCTAAGTATTCTCCCTACTGACGCCTTTCCCCATGGCAGACTCCTGTCTTGTATCTCCCCTCCTTCCTCTGCAAACCTCTGTTCAACCCAGCAGCCAGTGGAATTCCTCATGTTGACAGACATGTTTACTGGCTTAGGGACGTTCAGGATGCTTTACTTTGCAGAAACACAAGCCATTTAAAATTAAACGTTAAGGATACTTCATTCCTAAAACTCCCCTGCCATTTCCCTACCCTGGGCTCCAGCCTTCCTCCACTCCCTCTCCTGTGCGTTTTTCCCTCTTTCTCTTTCAACACCCTAGTTCCTGTTCTTTTGCTTTAATTTTTTTTTTTGGATAAAACTTAAGAAACAATAATGAATCTTATGTGTGCAAACTAGTGGGTTTCTACACGTGGATACACCCAAATAACTATTACCCAGGTACACACAACACTCCCGCCCTGCATGAGGGTCACCAGCATAGCTTCCACCCACTTCCTTGCTGTTTGCCGGCTGTCTGAGGTTAGCCAGTGAAGAGCCCAGCAGGGTACGGGAAGGAGCAGGACGTCAGAGTACTTATTCCCTGGGTCCCTCTCCACAGGGTCATATCAGGTGATACCACATTGAAGGTCAATGTTTCAAAGTGGCCCTCTTAACATGACTCCAAACTTCCGGTAAACACTCCCTCTCTTCACCTTTGGGTGCAGGACTACATTATCCTCTACAGTTCATCCTGCCCACACCTTTGTAAATTGTTCCTTCCTTAAGCCCTCCTTGGATTATTTTAATTCAAGTGTGACATCTGTTTTTTGCTGAGTTCTTGTTGACAGAGCAAGTGTTTGATAAAAACTACTCAATGAATGAGTGATGCTTCCTTTTAATGGTAGCATTCTGCAGAAAAGCCCTTTTCTGACAGTGAGAAAAAAAGGACAAAGGAATAAAGGAGAACAGGACAAAGCTCAACCATTGTATTTTGGTCTTCAGATAATTTTAATGCGGCTCCATTTCCTTTTCTGTAAAAGAGACATAATAGCATTACCTATTGACATCTGCCAAGTTGCACAACTCAAAGGAACGCCCTTAGAAAAACAAAGAGGAGGTGGCGCTGTCTAGAGCTGTGCAGCGCTGGAGCCCCAAAGCCCCCTTTAGCAAACAGCATGAGACTAAACGGGGCTAATATAGGCATAATATGCAAGATGAGATTAGAAAACGAGGGCCTTGTAGGCCATGGTAAGGAAGCTGTATTTGAGTTTAGTTGCAGCTGGAAGACACGAGAGGAACATTAACGGAGTATGGTACGAGCCCCAGAACTGCTGACAGCCCTCCGCTCCCCAGATCAGACTGCTCTTCCCCTAAATATCTGCATCTCTCATGTAAGTATCACTCCATCCACGGCTTTCCTTGATCAGCATATACAAAATATAAAGCACCCCCTTCCACCCTGGAGTGTGGACTCTACTCTGGGAGCTCCCTATCCTTACCTCGCTTTTTCTCCATATCAACTGTTACATCGAATTTTTCTATCGCCACCTCTCCACCCACTTCTGCCACTAGAATGTAGGTTACAGGAGGGCAAGGACTTTGTCTTGTTCTTTACTACATCCTAGGCACCAAGAACAACTCTGACATTTAGAAGACCCTTAATAAATATTATTTAAATGAATAAGTGAATGAATGGTGATGACGACACAGTAAGTACTTAATAAATGGTAGCAGCTATTATTAATACAAATCCCAGTAAATCACTTCATAAAACTAAATGAAGCACACATACCTTGAATCATTTCACTGATTTTGTTACAGATTCCTACAGCAAAATCCCTTTGAAAAAAGAGATAACAGCAAAAACTTTAAAACCAAGAAAAATTACATTTGCTGAAGTTTTCTAAGAACCTAAAGAGAACATAATCAACACAATACTTCAAATCGTAATGAGTATTCTAAGGGTCAGGTACTGGGGGTGGGGTAAGAACTGCAACTGACACCTAAACTCCCACCAGTGAATGGCTTTGTCAACACCATTTTCAAGTGGTGTTCAAGGAAAGATGCTCTGATTTACAAGTGCTGCATTCTGCGCAACTCAGTTCCACTGTCTACAACATTTGAGGTCATTATCTCAGTTCGCAATGTTTTAGGATATACTTTCAATTATGAAAAGCTTTTAATACCATAAACTGATTATATAAGAAATAAAATATATTTTAAATATCCTAAGTTTTAGATGTGGTAGGAAATATGGGCAGAATCTTACCAAGAGCTAAATTATTTAAAGTTAACTACCTATTTTTTTAAAATTATATACAAGTAAAGTGTTTTCCAAGGGGCTGCTTTTGATTCTGTCTCAACAAAAAAATATCACTGAGTGTTGCAAAAGTTATTAATAACATGAATATTTGGGATAGGACATTACATCATATGAAATATGATACAGATAATATGATCAAGCTTGGCTCATTTAGCCATGATAAATGAGATGCTAAGGCATAAAATACTTCCCTTCTGCAGTTCAATGGATGTCTATATAAAATATTCCCTGCCATTAAGATATTTGCCATTTTAAATTTCATTCTGTCATAAGCGAACAGTGTTTTCCAGAGGCTACCTGATGTATTATGACACCATCTCTTGACAGCTAATGGAATGTATAATTGTGCATTCTTGTGTTTTCTAGAATTTTCCAAGGTAGTAGGTTTCGTGTATACATTTTCTGAGATTAACTCAGTTTGTACTCAATTCTTCTGTGCTCTTACTATATTTGACCATATCTTTTTTGTTTTAACGTTCATTTATTTTTGAGAGAGAGAAAGACAGACAGACAGAGCATGAGGCTGGAAGTGGCAGAGAGAGACACACACAGAATCCAAAGCAGGCTCCTGGCTTTGAGCTGTCAGCACAGAGCCTGATGCGGGGCTCGAACTCATGAACCTTGAGATCATGACCTGAGCCAAAGCCAGATGCTTAACCAACTGAGCCACCCAGGGGCCCCTTGACTCTGTTATTATCTTTAGAACCTCATTATCATCTATCATTATTTTGAAACCCTGAGGTTTTCCTTATGTTTGCAAAGACACATAACAGGAAGTACACATTGTCATGGTTTGCATTAAATTTTGAAAGATTTTTTAAAATTTTATCTGAAGTTGCCTTTGTTTTAGAATTTAACAATATTTTACTCCAAAGTAAAATAAAGCTTATTTGCAAGGTCTTTTTTTATAATTAAAAAGAATCACTGGCCAGGCAGAGATGAGAAGACCTGTTTTCTCAACACACAGTTGTACTGTCTAGGTCTGAAAAAAGCTAAAGCTGACATCAGAGAGTTTTCTAATTTGTGGAAAGAAAGAATCCATTCTAAAGGAAAGCAAAACTGTAAATTAAAAAATATGACTAAAGCCATCCTTAATGTTTTAGATGTTTATGATTTAACTTATCGTGCCTCAGGATATAAAACATTCAAAATGTATCATGGTACCAGTTAACTTGTGGCTTCATTTTCAAACTATTCAGAATTTTTAAAAAAGACTATTTTAAATGGGCTCTTTAAAAGCAAAATATTGATTTTTAAACTAGAAATGAGAACACGGTAAGTTATCATAATGTGTTGGCTGGAGAAGTACACCTGACCTAAGAGGCATGTGCAACTGAGCACTGACAATGCTGAAAACCTGGATGAAAGTCAGTAAAAGAAGTCAAGGCACTGCCACTTTTCAACATTAGGTAACTTATCACATAAAAGATTTAGCTGCAAACATGAAGACTGCACAGATCAACAGACATGGCGAAACATGCTCTTCTGGTTCTATCAGCACCACTTAATCATGAAACATCATCTTTTGTGTAAATTCTGAGCAATAAGTACCATTTGTGATGAGATTTTCAAAGTAACTTTATTTTTTTAATCTCCTGGTTTTTCTGGAACACCAATGCTGCTTTCTTCACCACTGGTACCAAAGCAATGAGAGAAACTGCTGGCACCTCGGCAAGAATCAAGACGGCGTCACTAAATTGAACTATGGTCATCAGACTGCTGACCGCTATGCACTCACGTTAAAAGGAAGAAAGGAAGCCAGATGCTCTTACAAGTGTCCTTGATAAAACAGTGAAAATTACTAACGTTACTGAATTTCAACCCTTGAACAAGTCTTTTTAATATTCTTGGACAAAATGGAAGGCACACATCAAGTACATAGTGGTTGTCTCCAGGAAAAGTCCGAGACTATTGTTTGAGTTACGATATGAATTAGCTTTTTTTTTTTTTTTTTTTTTTTATGAAACTTCACGGTTATTCAGACTTGGCTACTTGGCAAACATTTTCTCAAAAGATGAATAAAGCCAGCTTGTAAATTCACAAAAACTAACACGGGAAAACTTTTTGCCAATCTGATCTTCTAAGTAAAAATCAGGATTTCAGAAAACTTGCAACTATGGCCATGAGCTTGACAGCTTAATGTTTAAAGACTTCCCTGATGTGATCGGCGGTGAGAGTAACAAATGTGAACCTCTGATATGATACAGTGAGATGGGTCAACATTAAGATGATGTGGGTGAGAGTAACAAATGTGAACCTCTGATATGATACAGTGAGATGGGTCAACATTAAGATGATGTGTGTGCATGATGCAGTGAACCAATACTTTCCAAAAGACAATGCATAAATTATAGAACCATACATGGGTAAGAGATTCCAATGGATTTCAATGTGATATAGCACAAGTTCATGGATATGTTTTAGAGCCCACACTGAAGTTAACCTTTAAGAAACCACACTTGTCTGGTTTTGGTATAGCATCAGAGAAAAATATCCATAATTTTACCTATGAAGCTTTTAAAAATATTCCTTTCTTTTCCAACTATATATGTATGAGGTTGGATTTTTTTCATATACTTTAACCAAAATAACATTGCCAGAAGAAATGTTGAGTACAGAAACAGATCTATGATTCCAGCCAGACATTAAAGAGATTTGTAAAAAATGTAAAATAATGCTACTTATATGACAAAACTGCCTTTTTATTTTGAATAATAATTATTTTCATAGCAGTATATTTACATTAACATCTTTAGAGAATTGTTATTTTAAAAATGAGTAAGTTTTTTAAAAATTTAGACATTTAAATTTTTAACATTGTAAATATTAATCACTATAGTCCACATAAACAAAAAAGCTCTTTGAGGACCTCAACGATGCTTGAAAAGTGTAAAGAGATTCTGATACCAAATAATTTGAAAACTATGGTTCTAAGATATCAGCTTCACATTTGATAAGAAAAATTTAAGTTATAAATGTTTTTAAGGTATAAGGTTAAAAGGTGTATCAGGTCCATATAGACAACTCATTCACATTTCAGAATGCTCTCATACTTGCTATCCCTTCTTCTTAGAATATTCCTCCTCTCACTTGCTGCCTCTTCATCACCCAGTTTCAGCTCAAAAGTCATTTATCAGAGAGGATTTCCCTGATCTCCCTACTTAAAGCAGGTCATTCAGGTCATTATCACAATAATGAAATAATTTATCACAAAATTGTTTTATTTTTTCATAACATTAACACACATCTGATAAGGGCCAGGATCTTCTCTACCCCTGTATTCCTGGGTACTTACAAGCATTTCTTCACTAACTATGTAACTTTTACACAACTCAAAATTTGAAAATCTGTTATGGGCCTTTAGCCTTTAGGGTCAATGAACTGCAAATTAGAAGGCTGCAATCTTTCTTTTTTGTCTAGTAATACTTTTTAAAGTTCTTAATGTCAACATCAAGAACATATATTAAGAATATATAGTTTCATATGGTAATAAGACTATAAACAGAATCATAAGATTTTCTAGGCTCCCCCCCCTCCGCCCCAAAAGTCAGATCTCACAACACTGCACCTACATTCCTGCGCTGTCACAATCAGCTGGGGCCAAGGGGCAAGCAGCTACCACTTCTTGAAGGCAAGTACACTATTCAGTTCAGCACAGTGGCCACAAGAGGGCACCACTCTCACTGACAATGCTTCCTCAGTCTCCAACTTCTGCTTTGTGACCTGGTGACTAGCTTTTTAAATACATAAAATCTTAATTTTTTTTAGAACAAGTGAGATGTGATTGTGATAGGAGGCAGGGGGAGAACAGTATTAAATAAATTCTTAGGGTCTTATTTGGCCAGCTGCTCTAATTTGTTTAAGATCCAAAATTGATAAAGAGAGATACTAAGACAAAAACCCATCAGTACTGGTTGAAGTATCTGATCTCAAGCCAGGTCGGGCATCATTTCAGAAGAAGAGGTAAATGCTAATCTCAAAAAGATACAGTTCATTATACAACTTTACACTCTGATACATTCTGATAACCCCTTTAGCCTTTCCTACTGTGCTAATTTGGTATTTTTAAACATCACAAATTCTACTGAAACCTCTTATTGGAACCTCTTACATTAAAAACTGCTTCAACATAAACTTAATTTAAATGTTTACTGGTCATCAATTCTATAAACAAAGAATCATGTTTCATGTTACTTGGTCTTAATCTTTTCCAAAAGAGATCAGAAATTTCATACCTGGTAAACATAGCTTCTGATTATAACACAAGAGAAAATCTGAAGTAAAAATGATTCTCATTAAATCAAATATAATTACTAAATTACAAATTTTTCATCTAAATTTAGGAACTAATTTTAGAAAACTATTTTTGGAGCTACAGAAAGTAGCAAATTTACTCAGGTAGATTATAAAGTACAGGCACCTTGTCAGTGGTAATCAGATAACTATTCACTAGATATAATTCCTATCCAATAAAAATAATTTTTAAAAAGTTCTTTCAATAGTAATGACTCCTGATAAGAAAAAAAATGCCAGTTTTCAAAAGCACAAATAGGAATTGTATTTACTCAGATATTTCTCTTCCTCAATTACTGCCACACGTACTAATTTTAAGCAGTACATTAAAAATTACATGCTTTCTATTCTCCATTCTCCTTTCCAAAGAATAATCCTGTGATTCTGAAGGTTTGATAGGAGCAGCTGAAGAGGCGAATACTCATATAACTAAACTGTGAATAAAGAAAGGTGGTGATTAACTATTTCAAGTTTTATCCAAATTTAGCAGAGATTCTTAATTGGAAATGCTATTTTTTTAATTTAAAAAATACCATCATTCACCTGATTATAAAGTCCAAACCTGCTCCTGATGGTATATATGGAAATGTATAAAAAGGAAAATTAAAATAAGATACCAACTTAATCACCCAGAGACAATATTTTGATATATACATCCTTTGTCTTTTTTCTATTCCATCAATACAAATACATGTTTCTTGAAAAAATATATTCTATACTACCTCATAAGCTATGATGTAATGTTTTCAAATACATTTCTAAAATATATTTGTTAAGAACTAATATAATACTTCATTGTATGATAATATTTATCTAAGAACACTGGTAAGAAGTTAGGTTGCTACTAATCTTGTTTTTATAATATTGCAACTAGCATCCTTGCAAATAATTACCAGTACACATTCCTGATTCCTCAGGAAAAGTTCTCAGAAGTGGATTTTATCAGTCCACTTAAGGGGAAAAAGGCTGGACATATTTAAGGCAAAAGGCATATGACCAAAATGCCCTCCAGAAAGCAACACTGCTTTTGATTATCAGCCATATATTTTTAGAGATAGTAATCAAACAAGTCAAACAGAGTAATACAATCATGGTCAATACAGCATCGAAAATAATAAAAAATCATTCTGCAAGATAATAATGTAGGATATGACATCCCAAATAGGTTAAACCTGGTTTCAGCTCAAGTGACTATCTCTGTCAAACTGTGCACAGCTCTAATGCCAAAGAGCTAACCTTGAGGAGACAATGGGAAAGCAGCAACGGAGCACCAGAGCCATGTATGTTTGGGGAGGGTGCCTCAGTGGACAGAACTTCTGCTCCTCAATGAAGCCCTCCCTAACTACTCCACTGTCCTTCCAGAAATTCTTATGTTAGGGCCAACATTTGTACTTTGTTGTTTTATGTACTGAAGTTCTGTTTCCCCAACAGGATGTAACCCTCTTGGAAAATACACCTTGCCATTTACATTTTTCTCTGGTTATATACAGTGATGAGTTATTCCTTCAAAACCTCTTCTTGGGAAGCCAAATTATTAAAAGACCAATGCTTACTTTGACTGTGCAGAAAAGTTTGCAGCAGCAAAAACAGCAGCTTCAACTTCTACGTTATCGTGTGAATCCAGACTCTGCCGGATACTATGATGAGCATTCTTTCTCTCAGGAATTATTGATGCCAGACTTCCCAACATCCTACAGAGAAAGAGAAACCCAAAAAGGATACAAATACAGTAAGGTAAAAATCAAGAGAGGAAGAAGGAAGGCAAAGCTAGATATCAAAATTAAAATTTGTAGGTAATTTCTTCAATCTCAGGTTAATAAAGCATCAATTTTTAGGAATCAAGCAGTGTCTCAAATTCTAAATAGTTTTCCATATTCCAATATCTCAGAAAATTTAACATGGCTTATCTACCATGTTTGCTTTCATAAGCAAAATTTAAAATCATCATCCTGAAGTACATCCGAAGTACAAAGTAGAGCCCAGAAACTTTTGAATTATTATAGCATCCAAAATATCAATTTTCCAATGTTTTGTAAATAAGTCCATTTTGGCAGAGCAACAATATTGCTATTAAGCAGAATCACAAATAAGAAAAGATTCCCAGTCTTTTTTCCCACATCGGTAAATACTGATACCATGATTTTCAAATTTGTCTTCAACATCAAGAGAAAAGAGGTAGAAAAAGCTCCCTGGGGCTCATATCAAATCAGCAAGGGTGAGGAAGGTAGAGTCTGGAAAAAATACAGTCTACTTTATAATAAATTAAATTTAGAAAAGGAAAAAAAAATCTATTGTTTGTAACATAAACTACAGAAGGTAAAGCCTGAAAGATGTTTTCAGCAGAAAGGCACGGATTTTTGAGAGCTGAAAACACTGCAATGAATGAAACGGAGCTCCTATAGGGGCAACCTTTCTCTAAGTCAATGTCTTAAGAAACTTTCCAACCTGACATGTTATCAGTATCTTATGGAGATTTGATTAGACAGAAGTATTAGAGTTTATACAAAATACTAAAATGGACTAATATGTAATTTGTATTTAATTTGAAAATAAAGTTTCAAAATTACAGAAGTTATTCTTCAAAAGAAATAAACAACTTGTAAAATATTTTATACAAGAGATTAGAGTAGCCCACTATTGACACATTTTGATTAACAGCCTGTTACTATTTAAATATAAAAGGGCAAAACAAGCATAATCTCATTGGTCACTACTTTCTGAAGACATTTCTGGTAATATTATATAAGTAACTTATAGCACTACATTTCAAATATTATAAATACTTTCTAGCTTCTTCTTCTTCCAATTGCTTTAATTAATGTCTAGATTTTTTAAAAATATTTTTGAGTGGGAAAGAGAGAGCAAGAGAGAGAATTCTGAGAGGGAGAGAGAGAGTGAGAGAGAGAATCCCAAGCAAGCCCTGCACTGTCAGTGCAGAGCCTGACTCGGGGCTCGAACTCACAAACCGTGAGATCATGACCTGAGCAGAAATCAAGAGTCGGATACTTAACCAACTGAGCTACCCAGGTGCCCCTGTTTTAATTGGGAAGACTAAAGTATTGGGTAAAAAAAGAAAACATCTTTAAAATATCATCTCTTCCTTGTCCTTTCTCCCTTTTAAATCATTCTGACTCTAAAAACTCCTTAGTGTTTGAGAGACATCACTTTTTGCTTTTCTTCATGTGTTTAATCTTATTAATACCTTCTTGTAGAAAACAGCCTCCTTGAGATCACTATTCCCACTTTATGTTCCTTAAAACACACAACAAACTTTCTATTCAACGGGTACTCAGAGTACCTAATGTTGATCTATCATTTATCAGCCCATCTTTTCTTTGTAGGCTTTTATCTCCTTAACAGACTCGTTTTTCAGTTTTTCATCATGCTATTACCATGGGTCTCAATGAAAAACCATGTTTCTCTAAAATGTGAAGCTCCTTTCTGTATTATATCTTTTTCTTTACGAAAAAAAAGTATTGTAGTCAAGCATTTAATGACAGAAGGAATGAATATATAATCACTAATATGTTTCCTATTTTTTCAAAGATTTTTAATAGCCAAGGTCTTTACATTTCTATGGTGACTAAAAACTTTTTTTTTTTTTTTTGCATGTGTTACATTTTACCACATAGGAAATAAGTGAATCCATTAGGGAGGGTATAATTTTTCTTGTTTTACAGCAGGAAAAGTGATTTATGAAATGTCAGTGCATCAGAATGTGAGTTGGGGCCTGAACTCTACGCACACAGCCAAGCTTCTCTTCAGCTGAGCAGGCCACTGCTTCCAAATGGGAGTTTCAAAATGCTGACATCTTTTTTTTCTTTTTTAATTACAACAGTACTTAAATTACCTTTCAATTTTAAAAGCAGAATATTTTGAAGTCCTCGTGGTATAAAATAAAAGCATATGTACAGTGGTTAGTGGCGATGGTGTAAGCACACTCACAGCCTACTCACTTGGTTTCGCGCTGCCAGCATCTGGGGTGGTTTTGACAGTTACCCGGTTTGGAACTATCTTTATTCTGAAGCATACATTATTTTAGTTACAGACAGAAAATGTAAGAAATGATAATGTTGAGACATAACTTAATAAAGAGTATAAAAAATGGTAGTAATTCTGTTCATGGTGTTCAGGCCCTAAAAGAAGTTTCTGTCTATTCTTAAATATGATACATAAACCATGTATCTGACAAAGGACTGGTATTGAGAATATATTAAGAAATCCTACGATTCTGTAATAAAAAGACAGGTAACATAATAAAATCTAAACAATCTAATGAAAGAAAATGGGCTGATGATTTGAACAGATACTCCCCAAAAAGAGATATAAAAAGTGTTGTCAAAAGGTACATGAGAAAAAGCTCAACATCATTACCATTAGGGAAATGCAAATCAAAAAACCACTATACACCCATCAGAATGGCTAAAATGTAGAAGACAGACAACACCAAAGGTTGGCAAGAGGTTGAAGCAACTAGAACTCACATACTGTTGGTCAGAATATAATATGGTTAAAACCACTTTGGAAGAAGTTTCTTATAAAATTAAATATGCACCAACCCTATGATTCAGCAATTTCACTCCTAAGTATATATTTGTCAGAAAGGAGGCATGTTCACAACAGGTCTTGTACAAGAAGGTTCACAGCAGCTTTACTTATAATAGCTGCAAATTGGAAACAGCCTAAGTGTTCATCAGTAAGGGAACAAATAAACTTATAATCACAGAATGGAAAAGTACTCAGAAATAAAAAGTAACAAATTAGTGACATACAAAATGTATTAATATCAAAAAACTAAAAGGAGCCTTACACAAAAGGATACCCACTTTATGAGGCCACTTATATGACATCTGAAAACAGACAAAAACTTATCTAGGTAACAGGAAAAATGTAGGCCAGTAGAGGCCTCTGGGGAGGTGGACGAAGGAAGTGAGCAGGATGGGGCATAAGAGTATATTCTGGAGTTAAGTTCTGTATCTTGATAGCAGCTGGGAGTTACTTGAAGCATCTGTCAGTACTCAGTAAATTAACTGACATTAAAGAACCAGATAACCCTGTAAACAAACTGAACTCTAGCTAATGATACCCATGCTAAAGTATCCACAGGAAAGTTTACAGTCTGTAATTTACTAGGAAATTCATTAGAAAAAATTTTTTGCTCTTTTGTTATAAGTTATAATAAAATGTTAATGGAAAAGAAAAGAACCTACATTTTAATATATTTAGCCCCAAGTCAAATGTGATTTAATATTTTTTTTAAATTTTTTTAATGTTTTTATTTATTTCTGAGAGAAAGAGAAAGTACGAGCCGGGGAGGGTAAGAGAGAGAGGGAGACACAGAATCTGAAACAGGCTCCAGGCCATTTATATGACATCTGAAAACAGACAAAAACTGTCTGAGCTAGCTGTCAGCACAGAGCCCAAAGCGGGGCTCGAACCCATGAATCGTGAGATCATGACCTGAGCTGAAGTCGGATGCTTAACCGACTGAGCCACCCAGGCACCCCGATTTAAATTTTTTATTTACAAGCTAAAACATGGAAAGAGCCTAAGTGTCCATCAACAGACGAATGGATCAAGAAGATGTGGTTTATCTATACCCTGGAATACTACATGGCAATGAGAAATAATGAAATCTGGCCATGTGTAGCAACATGGATGGACCCTGAGGGTGTTATGCTGAGCGAAATAAGTCAGGCAGAGAAGGACAAATATCATGTGTTTGCACGTATAGGAGGATTAGGAGGAACTTAACAGAGGACCATGGGGGAGAAGAAGGGGGGAAATGGTGGGGGAAAGGGGGAGAGGCAAACCATGAGAGACTCTTGAATGCTGACAAAAACTGAGGACTGATGGATGGGGGGGGGGGGGGGGGATGGGCACCGAGAGGGGCACTTGTGGGGATGAGCCCTGGGTGTTATATGGAAACCAATTTGACAATAAACTATTTGTTAAAAAAGAAAAAAAATATTTTTTTTATTGACAAATCATACTTTTTCTTACATAAGTAGTAAACGATAATGGTGCTTGTTACCTGTTGAAGGGCAAAATTCATTTTCTTTGTAATTTCTAAAAGATTGCATTTTTAAAACTTTACAATGTAAAGTTAAACAATACACTAAATTAGAAAATACTTTTTCACTTTAAGTCATTTCTTATATGATGAAAAAACTATGAAATCATGAAAAAAATTTCTAAGGCTATTCAAAAATGTTCTATTTTTGTGAAAAGGGTTTGATATTCTCATATTGTATTGATAGTAGAATTTCAGTTTTGTTATAAATACACTTTTTTGGGGGAGGGTTGATATTTACTTTACAGTTCTGCAAACTTTATAAAACAATCTGATCACCGATTATTCCCAATCTTCGAGCTCTTTTTCCTCTTCCTAAAGTGCCTACTCCAAGAATGTTTTCAAAACAGGTCCCTATATTTGGCAAACCCATCTGAAGCCTTTTCTCTCTGAGGACCTTCTTATGGTACTACGTTTTAAATGGCAATGGGACTCCATAACATTCTTAGCTCAAATTTTAGTATTTTTTGCGTCAAGTGTTAATGTTGAAAAATATAACTTCAATCTCATTTTTTTTTCCTTTAAGGTGATCTAAATAAATAAATCCTTTCTTTCTGGAAGCTTTCTAAAAATCTCTGGTTTCACTGATACCGAACAGTTATTCAAAGAATTGTGGCAAAGTCTAGTTGCCATGACTTAGAAAGGGCAAGCATGCAAAATGAATGGAATATTCAAATATTAATCTATATTCTTCTCAAGATATTCAAACTAGCTCTAAATTATCTATAAAATCATCCCACTGGTTACATTCTATTTTTTCTTTTTTTGTCTTCTGATAAAAAAAAATTACCTTATAATTGTAGAAAATAACTCACACACGAGCACTGGGTGTTATATGGAAACCAACTTGACAATAAGCTATTTGTAAAAAAAAAAAAAAGAAAAGAAAAGAAAAAAAGAAAAAGAAAAAGAAAAAGAAAAAAAAGAAAGGAAAAAGAAAAGAAAAGAACTCACACAAGACCACTCAGAAGTCTCTTGTAATCCATAGCCCAATGACCTCTGACAAAAATAATCACTGTTAACAGTATATATACCTTCAGATTCTTTTCTGAGCATATATAAACACATATATTAATATTACAGATGAAAATGAGTTAATAAAATGGACATCACTTGTCTATTTTTTTTAACTTAATATCTCTATGTTAAACACATACTTACTTTATTTTTAAAAGTTATACAGTGGTCCATAAGTTAACTATTCCCATATCTACACATGATTTTTCCCCAATTTTTCACTTTTTACAAAAATGATACTATGACTATCTGTATACGTATATTCACCAACTTTTGAAAATGATTTCTAGAAAACAATTTCTGTAAGTGAATTTTCTGAATCAAAAGATAAGAATATCTTGGGGTGCCTGGGTGGCTCAGTCGGTTAAGCATCCATCTGACTCTTGATTTCGGCTCAGGTCATGATCCCATGGTTTGTGAGACTGAGCCCAACATGGGGCTCTGTGCTGGCAGCATGGAGCTGGCTTAGGATTCTCTCTCTCTCTACCCCTCCCTCGCTTATGTGTGAGTGCTCATTCTCTCTCTCTCTCAAAAATGAACATTAAAAAAAGGTAAGAATATCTTAAAATCTTTTATATTTTTTAAAAGTTTTTAAGAGATAAAGCCAATTAACTGACTTTAAAATATCACAGCCTGCTCAGAACTCAATCACTCAAAAGGCAGAGGAATGACAAAAGCACTTAATCTAGAACAAGAGGGAAGAACTGGTTCCTGATGGAAAAAGTGACGTCCTAGACTTCATGGTTAAAAAGATGACTGTCTGAACAAGGCAAGTCAGAAATGAGCCCTATAATTTAGGAAAGTCAATTTCAAAAGTCTAAAAATTACACATTCATTCCATAGACAACAGACCTGAAAATATGGTTGAAGCTGGATAGAAGGTTTACAGTATAAAATTCTGACAAAATTAAACAAAAAAATTTTTAAATGCCGAGAAAGAAAAAAAGGCAGAACAAACAACAGTGGTTGTATCTGGCATTCTCCAAGGGGTTCAAATATAAATTATTATATATAAAAATGAGCACATAACCATGGATGAATATAAACACTGACAGGAAAGAGAACAAAGTCAGGAAGATAAGAGCACAAAATGAGCTGAGGCTAAGCTAGATTTAGATCTCACTTACCTGATGAGAACACCAACTTAGGAAAAGAAATGTTTCAAACACAAGTTAGGCAATAATTCACACCAAACAGTATCACAGATGGTAACTGAAAAGCATCTATAGACTGGGATAGTTACCATATTTCTGCCTGGAGTCTTAATTATAAAAACAAATTTGAACCATTCAAAATGAAAAAAGTAAACACACTGCCTTTCTTGAGTACATAATTACAACCCAAACAATTTTGTGGCAATTCATTTTAGCAACAGAGTATACCGGAGTGTGATGGCTCTTGCCACGGGATCGTTACTATGAATCACAGAGAAAATTCTCTTCACAAATTCATCCACATTTAGAATCTTCTCCAAATGTTTCTCACTCTGTTGAGTAACTTTAAGAACACACAGCCTCAGGAAATTGTTTCTATGAAGAAGCATAGAGAAGGTGAATGAGACCACTTTAGGAAAGTAATAGTTAATTAGGAATCAAAGCAACATTAATGATTTTAAATTTTGGCAACAGGGTAATGTTTTTCAATCTTACCATTTTTTGTCTCATCACTAAAAGAGTTGAAGCCTGTGTTTTGAATACTAAGCATGAGCAGTTAGCAATGCCTATAGTTCTACTGCAAGATACCAAGAGGGCTTCTCAGAAAGATAAGCCATAGAGATGAACTACATCTCTTCGTTCCCATTATAACCATGGCCAGGAGGTCAGATGGTCTTCCTCTTCTCGCAAACTAATTCTACACATCTCTCCTTCAAGTCTGACTCCATGTGTATATAAATACCTGAGTTCATGAAAAATGGTGGAAAGTAGGAGGGACTGGTGGGGAGAAAAAAAAAACAAACCAGGGGATTTATCCAGCACTTCCATGTTTCTGGCACTCCACAGTAACATGTAAGATTGTGTTATAAAATATTAAATCAGAAACTTCTCAAAAGAATCTGTGCAAATCACAGATACTTCCAAAGCATACAATAATACATTAAGATTGTCTTAATTTGATTTATCCTGTTCCCCAAAGAAATAAGTACCCCCTGACTTGTGACTTCATTTTTACTCAAAATGCCATTACACTTCACACTAAAAAGTGTTGCAAGCTGCCATGTGCATCTACTAAAACGGTCACTAACCATGTGGAAGTCCTAAAGCGCAAGAAGAATAAAGTCTACAACATTAAACAAAGAAACATGAACAAAATACTTTAGAATGTCAAAGCTTTAAAAAGACTTACCCAACTCTAAAAACGTCAGCTAACTTTAGGAATGCAGAATTGATGAGAATCGGGAATGGATACTTCTGGAAGAGCCTGGGAAAGCGAACAACTGCTTCACACTGTTCACCAAGTTTGCCAGATCTTAGACCTAAGAAAAGCAAAAAACAGAAGAACGGCTTACAAATCCATGGTTATAACAAGGCAAAACTACCAAATGCCAACACAGAATTACACAGTAAAATTACTTCTACCGTAAAATAACATTCACAACAGTTAGGTAAGGTACAATTGTAACTCATGATCTTTTATAAATAATAGGCAAAATAGTAATTTGGTAAACTGTCACTTTTACATATAAAATAATGAAGAAGAAGAAACAATTTTTTTAAGGTTGAGTCGTTTAAGAATATTTGGGGCCATAAAATAAGTCTCAACAAATTTAAAAAGGACTGAAATCATACTTGTTATATTCTCTGACTAGAATGGAATTAAGTTAGAAATTGCCAAGAGAAAAATATCTAGAAAACTCCTAAATATTTGGAAATTAAGCAGCTTATAAATAAGCCATGGGTGAAAGGGAAATTAGAAAATATCTTGGGGAGCCTGGCTAACTCAGTCAGTTAAGCATCCAACTCTTGATCTTGGCTCAGGTCATGAGCTCATGGTTCGTGGGATTGAGCACCGCACTGGGCTCTGCACTGTTAGTGCAAAGCCTGCTTGGGATTCTCTCTCTCTCTCTCTCTCTCTCTCTCTCTCTGCCCCTCCCCCACTCATGTGTACACCCACAAGCACTCTCTTTCTCTCTCTCAAAATAAATAAACAATAAATGAACAAAATAAAAAAAAGAAAAAGAAAAAATATCTTGAACTGAATGAAAAAGAAAGAACAATTTAAGGGAGGCAGCTAATACAGTTTTTTAAGAAACATAACTTTAAAAGCTTTATATTAGTGAAGAAGAAAGGTCTCAAAGCAATGATCTAACAAAGGGGCCAAGATAGTTCAATGTTGAAAGGATACTCTTTTTAACAAATTGTCCTGGAACAACTGAATATCCACAAGCATAAATAAACAAATAAAACCTCAATCCTTAATTTACACCATACACAAGAATTAACTCAAAAATGAACCACAGACCTAAATGTAAGAGTTAAAATTATAAACCATATTGGGAAAATACAGAGGAAATTTTCATGAGCTTGGGTTAAGCAAAGACTTCTTAGATACAACACAAAAGCATAAACCATAAAAGTAAAAAAGTGATAAACTCCATCAAAATAAAAACTTCTGCTCTTTGGGGCACTTGGGTGGCTCAGTTGGTTAAGCATCTGACTTTGGCTCAGGTCATGATCTCCTGGTTGATGGGTTAAAGCTCCACATAGGGCTCTGAGCTGACACCTGGGAGCCTGGAACCTGCTTCAGATGCTATGTCTCCCTCTCTCTCACTGTACCTCCCCTACTTGTACGCTCTTTCTCGTTCTCTCTTTCTCAAAAACAAATAAACATTTAAAAATTAAAAAAAAAAAAAAACCCTTCTCTTCAAAAGATACTGTTAAGAAAATGAAAAGAGAAGCCATATACCAGAAGAAAATATTTAGAGAACATGTATTTGATAAAGGACAATGTAGAGGCTGCTTTTAGGCAACAGTCTTGACCAATAGAAACCTGAGTAACATAAATGGGTCCACAGTGACTACTGGGCTGAATCCAAATGGGATGACCCACGTCAAAATCTCCATAAGCCCTACCTGACCAGTGGGCTACTTACGACCAGGAACAGGTACCATAAAGGAAAATTCCATATGTTTCCATGACTTTTTGCTCCCCCCACCACCTTTAAATCCAGTCCCCAACACTGTCTCCTCACTTGTCTCTCTTTAGCTATCCTGCCCAATGCTCCCTTGCAGTGTATTCAATACACTTCTATCTCCCTTGTTGTGCCTTGGGTGAATTCTTACACCACCCATGTCTCCAGTCTCCACCCTCTTGGGTCACTCCACAGACATCATCCATACTTCTTACACCTCAGTTACATGATAACCCAATTTTTTAAATGGGCAAGATCTGAAGGGAAATTTCATTAAAGAAGAAATATGAATGGCAAATACATGCAAGTTAACAGATGGTCATCAGCGAAATGTAAATTAAAAACCGCATTAAGATACCACTACATACCACTAGAACGGCAAAAAATATGTTAAGACAGAAAATACCAAGTGCTAATGAGGATATGGAGCAACTAGAACTCTCAAATATTGCTGGTGGGAATACAAAACTATATAACTCCTTGGAAAACAGTTGGGTTGTTTCTTATAAAGGTGTTCATTCACCTCCTGTACACACAGCAATCCTACTTCGAAATATTTATCCAAGTGCATTGAGAACATCTGTCCATAGGGAAAAAATCTGTATTCAAGTGTTCATGGTAGCTTTATTCATAATGGCCCCCAATTGGAAAAAATCCAAATGTCCATCAGCTGGTGGTGGTCTATCCATACAAGAGACTACCAGTTGGCAATAAAAAGGAAACAAATGCTGCTTCATGCAACAACATGGGTAGGTCTCAAAATCACTATGCTAAGTAAAAGAAGTCAGACCTAAAAAAGACTATAAACTATATGACCATTTTATATGACTTTCAAAAAAAGGCAAAACTTTGGGACAGAGAACAGATCAGTGGTTATCAGGGGCTTGAGAGAGGACACTGACTGCAAAGGGGTAGAGGGAAAGTTTTGGGGGTGAAGGAAATGTCCTATGTCTTGTTTTTTTAAGTTTATTTATTTTGAGAGAGAGAGAACAGAGTGAGCTTGAACGGGAGAGGGGGAGAGAGACAATCCCACGCATGTCATGTGCTGTCAATGCAGGCCTGATGTGAGGCCCGGGCTTACGAACCATGAGACCACAACCTGAGCCAAAATCAAGAGTTGAACACTCAACCAACTGTGCGACCCTGGTATCCCGGAAACACTCTAGGTCTTGACTGTGGTAGTGGTTTCATGACTGCATACATTTGGTGAATTTTAATTCACCTCAATTAATCTGATTTTTTAATTAAAAAAAGAATAAAAAAGTTAATATTCAATCCCTAAAATATATTCATTTAGAATGAATATATTGATATGATATTAATATAATCAGTTTCAAATATTTCTTTTAGTATTTTAGCATTTGCAAAATGCTAATTATATATATCTGTATTTGTACAAAAATAGGTGCACAACACTCTCTCTGTTCAGTAAAGTCTGCTCACTGTTAGAAAATGACAAAGGAAGTACTCATCTGTGGACTCTTTACTGGGTGACTGTGTTTCAATACAAAAGACAATCACAGAGTAAATCTGCACAAGCAATTTCTACAACTTATTAATGGTGTGAGTTCTATAAATGCACTCATGTTGGTTATTTGGTACTTGAAATATACTTCCTCGTAGGAAAATAAAAAGCACTATCAGCACTTGTCACATTCCAGAATCCAATAACTACTTATAATAAAAGTTCCTATGGAAAAATTAATTCACGTTTCTAATTGAGATATTTAGAACATATCCCTTCTTTGCCTGCTCCCTCTTCCCCTACCCCCCACCTTCATGCACAGAACTGCTACTAAAGCTCTAGGACTCTTCTCCCAACAAACACACCTTGCCTATGGAAATGTTCCAGGCATCTGGCAGTGGCTCATTGAGACTTAAAAGCTTTTCTAAAGGCCTGACTTGACAAAGGGGTCCAGGGACACACACAGGGCAGTAAGGACAAAAGGAAGGGAAAGAGGAAAGGCAAGTGTGAGGATGGAGATGAGAGAAGTAACAGATGTGTTTGTGCATGTGTGTGTGTGAGGGGGTAATCTGTCGGGATGATACACTGTCATTGGCCTTTTTTCCTCCTCTTCTCCCTGCCAGTAGTTGAGTGACGCAAAAGGAGGTAAAGTTCTGTTTGTGATGAATTGAACCCTGATTGGGATGAAAAACGTAAAGTAGGAGACAGCCCATGTAGAGGAAGCTTCCTGACAGAATATGATCTGTTTTACATTCTCTTAAAAAGCAGAACTACAGATTACACTGACTTGTTTAAACACGGTGATTTAAAATGTACCAAAGATAATTTTGAATTTGGCCACAGAAATGTTTCGATTTCTCTAATATTGTCAAATTTTATTTCCTTAAGATAAAATAGACCCTCATTCCTGTAACAGAGCCAATCAAAATAAATAAGTTAAAGAACAGTACATTTCTTGCTTATTTTCTGATGTAAGAGCTTTAGGAAAAAGGAAACAAGAAGTGAGGTTGGCTCTAAGGGACAGAAGCTAAGGTTCAAGGGAAGAGAGAAATGCCTGAAGATGTAGGATTTGGCAACAATCCTATGCTGGGGCTAGGGTACCCGTGGCTTGCTCTGGGCCAATTTCAATTTCAGAATAAGCCAAGCACCTGAATATAGGCACGCAGCACAAACAGATCGTGTTCTAAGAAGGACTGTTCACTTCATCTCTGTTGCTAGCTACAACCAACCTGAGGAAGTATGCCCTGATCATAAGACCAGTAATGGTGAGAATGTCACTATAAAACCAGACATTAAGGTGTAGGGATGTGATTGCTGTTTCTACATCTTTCTTTGTATTCTCCCACCAAAGAAACAGAGCTCTCCTTTTTTATTTTTTAAATGTTCATTTTTGAAAGAAAGAGAGAGAACACGCACAAGTGGGGAAGGGGCAGAGAGGAAGAGAGAGAATCTCAAGCAAGCTCCACACTGTCAGCACAGAGCCTGACAAGGGGCTGGATCTCATGAATCATGAGATCATGACCTGAGCCTAAAGCTACTTTGAGAGGGTAGGAATTTGGATCCTCAAGCTATCCTCCACTACTTGTGTCTTACTTGACCGGCCTGTCTATACTGCAATTAAAAAACTAGTAGGTTTCTGAATCTGGCCCTCAGACAAATTTCACCTGACAGATAACAAAGTTTTTTAAAGGTTTTGAATTCATAGTCAAATTTTAAAATGAAATGAGATTTCACCAAAAAAAAAAAAAAAATCCCCCAGAATTTCCGGTTTTGAAAATTTTAAAGATCTGCAATGTCATTAAAGAAGGTGGGAGTCTTGACTATATAAACACTGTAGTATTGCAGGTCTGTGTTCAAGGGCAGTTTGGGTTTGATATCATTTGTGACTATAACCACACACTCTACTGTAGGACTTTTTCTAGCAATTTTTGGTTGCCTTTGGGCTCAAATAACTAGAAGAGAATTTTGGATAAGAATTTAAAGTAAGAAAGCTAATAAAGTTAATAAAATGAGGCACCATGAAATCTAAGCTGGATAAAGAAAACAGAAGAGTCTGATGGGTAAGAGAAAGTAGACTGGTGAGGTCTGAATGAAAATAAAGAAAGGTCAATAGCAGTTATGATGATGACAGTGGTGGTGCATATTAAGTGCTTATTCTGTGCCACTCTACTAAGCACTTTAAATGTACTAAACTCTCACTATAGTCATAGAAGTTAGTTACTATTACTATCTCCATTTTATTTTTTTAAGTTTATTTATTTTGAGAGAGAAAGAGAGAGTGAGTACAGGAGAGGAAGGAGAGGGAGAGAGACAGAGAAACAGAGAGAGAGAGAGAGAGAGAGAGAGAGAGAATCCCAAGCAGGCTCTATACTGTTAGCGCAGAGCCCGATATGGGACTCAAACTCACAAACTGTGGGATAATGACCTGAGCTGAAACCAAGAGTTGGACACTCAACTGACTGAGCCACCTATTATCCCCATTTTAAAGATGACACAGGCAAAGTCTGGTTAAGCAACTTTCCCAAGAAACAACAGCTAATAAAGGCAGATGTGGGATTCAAATCCTGGCAATCTGGCTCCAGACCAGAGAATAGAGGTTAAGATTTAAAAAGGGATTATTTGCGGGGCGCCTGGGTGGCTTAGTCGGTTAAGCGTCCGACTTTCGCTTAGGTCATGATCTCGCGGTTCGTGGGTTCGAGCCCCGCGTCGGGCTCTGTGCTGACTGCCAGCTCAGAGCCTGGAGCCTGCTTCAGATTCTGTGTCTCCCTCTCTCTCTGACCCTCCCCTGCTCGCGCTGTCTCTCTCTCTCCTAAAAAATAAAACATTAAAAAAAATAAATAAAAAAAATAAAAAGGGATTATTTGATTAAGATTTTAGAGTGCTGTAATTCTGAGGGATGACAAATTCTAGGGAACTGAGGAAGAATAACATAAATTATGGTAAACCTGGTGGTTGTTATGTACATTATGTTAAGTTTTCAAAACAACGTACATTTCCAGTAGCATGTATCAATCAGAGTTCTTAGCTTCAAGCCACACAGGCTAACTGGCTGATTATGCAGAACATGAGTTTATTAAAAATCTAATAAACAGTTTCAAGGCTAAAGATCTAAGAACACGTAATACCACACTGCTAGACTGATTAGATGATAAGTCCTGTTGCTGGGAAACATGGGATGCTACTATTAGCTCTGCTGTCATCCAGGAATGCCGTAGCCATTGCCGCTATTACTGTCGGCTAACACCGCAGCCACTGTCGCTGCCAGGGCACGGAATTGTGAGTGTGCCCTTCAACTATGCCTTCTTGCATTGCTAACCCCCTGTATCACAGAGCCCAGAGGAGGTCTGTCTGATTGGCAGAGCCAAGTTCACATCCTGCACTCCTGCAAAAGAAACTAGAAAGTCAGTTTTTGCTTCCACTGTGGTGAGACAGGACTCATGGTGTGGGTCTTTCCTGAAGCACGGGAGGAGCAATCCCAAGACACTGTGACCAAATACATGACTAATAACCACTGCAAACAACAATGCTGATACACTTCACCATACAAGCATGTTATAAGAGAGTCTGGTATATACATTTGCTTTAGCTGAGGGGTGAGGATGATTCAAAATGGAACCATAACACATATGTATCTTAAAGTGTATTCATTAAAAATGGCGGTGGAGAAGAAATACCATCCTAAGTATGCGCCAGACATTATAAGATAACTTAATAACCCACAGTTTAATAAACTGATCATGGCCAAGTCTCAGTAAATTATATTTTAAAAGCGGGACTAGAAACAACTGAAATGATAGGTCAACTGATAACAAATAATAAAACATCCTTCATCCAAATTTCATAAATTGTCTGTAACTATACATGATAGGATGTATACAATATTGTACAGTCAGAATACTGATTTAGAATCATAAACAAATTAGTCTTATTTTATGAATACTAACTTTCAGGAATACTTAACCCAGTTTGTAAGTTACAAGATAGAAGCTCTTACCCATATTTAAAAATGAGTCCATGGATTTCAGTAAGAACTGAAGAAGGGCCTTGGGTTTTTGGAATAGTTCATGACTCATCAAGTGATCACCAATCAGAATTTGAGATATTGAGACTCTCAATTCCACATGACCTTCTTATAGGTTTACTTCTTGATACTGTCAGACTAACTATGGTTTGGTGGTACAGAGTCTCAAGAGAGAATTTGATTGACTCAATGTGGGTTGCATGTCCACTTCTGAATCAATCAGTTATGGCATGGAATGAGTCACCTGGTACAGACTTTGCTGCAGAGGCCTCACTTCAGTAGGAGATATGTAGATATATCCAAAGTCTCATTTGTTTATTATAACACCAACCACATCTATGCCAATATGGATAGTGAAATAGCAATCTGTGGTCTCTTTCACATTCTGAGAGTTCACAGGTTTTGGAACATAGGTGAGGTGATAGCATCTAAGGGGAAAATCAGGAAGAATAAATAGTTGTCCTGATTTGTATCAATTTTCTATTTCATACTTAAATTTTTCAATGAACACACCTCAAAATTTCATGTAGCAGTAAGTTCACCAACACCTCAAGTAGCAACTCCATCTCCTAAATTTCCTCTCTTCCCATAGCCCAGCTGTAAGAAAGGGAACCACTCCCTTCCTGGTTGCTCTTTCCACATATCCTTTCCAAGGCCAACCAACCTCAAGGAATCAGACAGGCTGAGTGATGTCATTTAAAGGAGACTCCTTTTCACTCAGGGTGAAGGAGATCTTGCATAGGTTTTCCTAAATCATCAGGACACTTTCTGTCAGTTCAAACTATGCAGAAGTTATAGGAGTAAGAAAGTTATACTGATTAATTTATGATATGTCCTTACAATGCCTGTCTTAATGATTATCCATGTTCTGAAACTTGTCAGATAAATAAGTTATACTTGATTATAACATTTAACTCTGTATATACTTAGTCCTCACAGCTCAGTCATCATGGTTATCAGCTTAAAACTCTAAAAAAGGGACCAAAAGCAGCTAGAGTGATCTCTAAAAATGTAAACCAATCCTGTGACAGTCCTCTACTTAAAAACTTGCAGTGTTTTCTCAATGCACTTGACATAAAAACCAAACTTTTTGTCCTGACTAACAAGGCCATATATGATCTAGCCCTGTTTCCTTCTTAAAGCTCTACTGTTCAATAATATAGCCTAAAGTCCGAGTACAGCGACTAACACAATGCAGGCGATCTGTAAATATTTGCTGAATGAATGAATGGCTATCACCTGATAATTTTTCTGTGTTACTAACTACATCTGGAAGGAATGGACTTGTATCAGCTTCAAAATGGCATCCATTTATTCTAGAGAGATCAGAAACAAATAGCTTACTGCCATGCTTGCTCAAAAGGCTCAGAACAAAGTACAAGAGGTTATAAATGACATTTCCCAAGTGTGCACCTAAGGACACTAGTGCCACAGATATTTCTTTATAATGGAGTTCAAGTGTCACATGTGTACATCTAGCTGCCTATGCAACATCTCCATTTGGATGACTAAGAGATGTCTCAAGTTTAGCAGTCCCAAACTGATTTCACGTTCATCCACTCAGTAAACGGCAATACATACTTCTAGTAGATCTGACCAAACACCTCAAAGTTTTTTTCCTGATCACTAATTCTCACATTCTCATCAAATTCATTAGCTAATCTTGTTGACTCTACCTTCAGAATATATCCAGAATCCCAGCACTTCACACATCTTCACTGAAACCACAGTGGCCCAAGCTACTATTTTTTGTTCCCCTGGTTTGTTACCATTGCCTCCTCACTAGTTTCCTCACTTCCATCCCTGGCCCTCCCACTTCAATGTACTCTCAACACAGCAGTCAGATAGATCCTTCTGTTAAGTCAGATATGCCACACCTGTGCTGAAAGTTCCCCATGGTTTCCCATCTCACTCAGAATTAAAACCAGTCTTTTCAATGGTTTGTATTGCCTTGCATGAACTGGCTCCTGGTAACCTTTCTATCTTCAATGTCTATCACTCTGCTTCAGAAAGAACATGCAAAACAGGCTCAGACCTCAGGGTCTTTGCATTTGCTGTTCCTCTATTTGACCAGTAAGGCCTTTCTCTGACTATCCTACATAAAATAACAAACCAGGGCTGCCTGGGCGGCTCTGTTAAGTGTCAGACTTCTGTTCAAGTCATGATCTCAAGGTTCATGGGTTTAAGCCCTGCATCAGGCTCTGTGCTGACAGCTCAGAGCCTGGAGTCTGCTTTGGATTCTTCGTCTCCTCCTCTCTCTGTCCCTCCCCTTCTCTCTCTCTCCCTCTCTCTCAAAAGTAAATAAACATTAAAAAGTAAATAAAATAACAAACCAACCCCAAGTCCACACCCAGTTTTCTCCAGCCCCCTTCATTAGTTTCATTTTTCTTTATAGTTTGTATCCCTACCTATCACAATATATGCTTAATATATTTGCTTATTGCCTATTTTCTCTGTCCCAAATATAAGCTCTACAGGGGCAGGGGCCTTATTTTGTTTTTGTTACTGTTTCCCTAGTACAAAGCCTGATGAAATAAGTCATGTGTGTGAATGTGAGTGTCTGTACGTTTTGAGGGGTGCAAGGGAGGGACAAGAAGATGGGCTATGGAGTAAGAACCTCCTATAAAATACTTGAGAAACTATTCCTTGGAATGCAATTTGGGAAACTCTGGTCTAGATGTTTTATTTATTTATTTTTAAATGTTTTTCATTATTATTGAGAGACAGAGACAGAGCATGAGCATGGAGGAGCAGAGAGAGAGAGGAGACACAGAATTCGAAGGAGGCTCCAGGATCTGAGTTGTCAGCACAGACCCCGACGTGGGGCTCAAACTCACAAACTGTGATATCATGGCCTGAGCCAAAGTCAGATGCCTAACCAACTGAGCCACCCAGGTGCTCCTAGATGTTTTAGAATTAAAGCAAAGTCAGAACTTGTAGCTTTCTGTCTCTATGACCTTTGGCTCATAAAACAGAAATACTTTAACAAGTAAAGGATGAAATTATTCAATAGTTAAAATACTAAATTATATTCTAATGAAACTGGCCATTCTTAAAATCTAATTTTATAACAGCTTTAAAAGATGAGCATGGTGAAGTGAAAAAGAACAAAAGTGTTGTTTTTGTATTGTTCAAATTATCTTTCTGAGCCTGAGACTCATCTAGGGAATACTCACCTGGGGTCCTCCTGGCAGAACTGAATACAATCACTTGCTTAATACCTCAGACTGACTGCAGGTTTATAGTTAAACACTCAATAGTCATGCAAGAAATACTGTAGTTCTATTTCAACTTCTAAAAAGCACAAATCGTGTTATATATTTTTCACCACAATGTCAAATTTTTAGGAATTCTGGATTTCTCACTTCTTCAGAGCCTGATCCTGATCTCTGTTCTACAACCACTGTCCTACTGTCATGAAATGAGCCCACCTAGACCAGAGTGGCAGAAAATGTCTTTAGAATTGGTAAGGTTATTAGATATCTAGACCTGCAACTTTCACTGGGGAATAGGAAGGAATTTCCAGAATGAAAAGGAAAAGATTAGGTAATGTTTAAAAAAGACATTTACTATTATAATTTCATATTTCATAGTGGAAACAATAAGAGAAAGGAAAGCCCAGCATCATTTTCTTGGCTGATGAGTCTGTACTAAAGATATGATGATTCAACCAAAGGAATATCTCATTGAAGTGCTGTGACATCTTTATGTTGATCAAAAGGAGTTAAAAGCTTTTTCTGAGAAACCCTTATCTAGACCTACCTACTCGAAATGTTTACAGGTTAAAAACCAAAAAAAATGAAATCCCAAAAACTTGACAGTGTCCACATCAGAGAGCTGGGAAATGGCTCAAAGTGGACTTAAAGACAGATCCTTCTAACCTGTAGTCCTAACTCTCAATATATTATACATGGACTATGATCAATGAAGAATTAACTGTGTGCCAGGTGACAAAATGATCCCCCCATTCAATAAAAATCACTGAAGTACACCGAAACAAAGGTTTAATACTTGAGCTCTTTACTGTCAAATATTCGCCTTTGCCCCCCACACCCATATCTAAGAAGGCATATCTCTTTAGCATTTAATAAAGGCTTCCTTTCCATAAAATTACATCTATATTTACAAGTCTTGCCAGCTCAGGTGTACTGAACCCACTTCGGAGACAAAAAAACCTAGCTTAGGTGAACTTAGATGACCTGTTCATGATCATTAAAATTAGTGGCATTGGAATTCGACTCGGCCTAACTCCAAAGCTTCTTCCACTACACCAAGCAGCCCTTGCACCCCTCACCCTCCACCCCTTCACCGACAGAAAAAGAGAACTCGTGGAATTTACAGGAAAAAAAGGCGATGCTTTTCCAATTTTGGGGGGCCATATTTAACCTGCCTAATAACCTGTAGGTAACAGAGTTAACAGAAATAAAATAAATCGCTATAAAGTGGGTGCAAGATTATTATTTAGCACTCCTGGCGAAGACCTTGTTTCAACTGTACGTACTGAAAAATAATTTCACAATTTAAATTTAACATTTTTACAAACTGCTTGGAAAATCGGGGGACTGTGCCCCCAAGTGGTCAGACCGGGCCCATCACTGGAGAGCGCTACTTGTTCAACTGGTGCAAAGCCAAACCGGCAACGTTGCAATTTTCCTGCAGTCTTCGAGAGCTGCAAAAGCTCCGGATTCACCCAGAGCCTGGGAGCCCGCCCCCGCCCTCGCCCTCGCCCAGGAAAACTAGGCGCATGCGCCTATCCGGCGGCCACCACCGCCTGGTGGCGCCAGTGCCCCCCACACCCGTTTCACCCGCTCAGCCCGCTCTTTCGAATACCTTTGTCTAATTCCATAAGGGCAGAGTTAGCATCCAGCTCCTGTTCGCCATAGCCGGCATCTGCCAGGAAAGACTTAGTTGAGTTTGACGCCATGACCCGAATAATCACGCGACTAGGCTATTTAAAAAGATTGCAAACTCTGCCCCAGCACCGCCATCTTCTTCCACCACCTCGCGGATTTTTCCTCCGCGCTATGTCAAGCCCTGTTACGCATGCGCCCTGGTCTCCCCGCCGTTCGCCAGCGCCTCTGCGGCCCCCCGCGCAGGCGCTCAGGGAGCTCCAGAACTCTGGGTTCCCGCGGCTTGGAGAAAAAGAGGCGGGGATTGGAAGGGGGAAGTGACTCGGAGGCGCCCGGACGCCGCGGCGAGAGCCAATCAGAGGGCGTGACGTCAGTTTGGCGGGGAGTTTGGTGGCCGGGGCTTACAGTGGCGGGAGTTGGAGGCAATAACTAGTCGTGTTCTGAGGGGCGCAAGCTACGATTTCTGCTGAACCTAGGGGCCATTTCCGCGGCTTTTCCTTCAGTTGAACCTTTTCCTCTGGCCCAGATGCTCTTCAATTCGGTGCTCCGCCAGCCCCAGTTCGGCGTCCCAAGAAATGGTGAGTAACGGCCCTAACCGCTACTTGTTGCTGGCGGGCTTCACCTCCCCCGAACAACACGGCGCACCAAGGCCGACTCCAACTCTGTTTCCCAGCCCCCGAGTTCTCTCAAGGCCAAAGTGAGTTCTTGTTAGTGAGAACTACTGAAGAAAGCTGCACTTTTATGCCTTTGGGACACTTTTAATCGTAATCGGGAGTTTTTAAATTGCAATACGGGCCGACGGAGGGACGAAAGTTGAATCGGCTGGCCTTCTTTACGGCTTCTGTCTGTATTGCACATTAACTGGACAATGCGTGCATTTGAATGTGTGTGTGTGTGCAGTTTAACAGTTTTGTGAGATCTTCAAGACTCATATTCACGGATTCATTTGTTAATTCATTGATTCATTTGCTGTGGAACTTTAGTGAGCCCAACTGTTTGCTGTATACGCTGGTGAATATGATTCGCTATTAAGGAACGCAGTCAAGCAGAGAAGACAGAACATCTGCTTCTAGCATGGTCAAAAAAATGTTCCCCCATGTGCATGAAAATTCGAAATTACACAGTGAAAAATGCCCATAACCACATCCCACAGAGATCATCACTGATAGTAGATTAAAGTATATTATTCCAAATGATTTTCGGAATGCCAGTGTAGTATGTATTGTTATATACAGAAATGGGATTTAAATGCTTTGTTTCGTTTTCAGGTATAGCGGTATAACTTGGGGATGTTTCTGTGTTAGTAGTATGTAGAAATCCAACTTATTCGTTACAGTTGTTGAGGTTCCTTAGGTTAAAACATTGGCAATAGGAGTTTTGAGCTCAGGTTTGAGTGTCATCAACCTGAAACTTTCTGTTAAGTTTTTGACCAGGGAGTTACTAGGCAGACTAAGGTTGGATGCAAATGAAATCTCATTCATTTAAAAATGGTCTTCTTTCCCCTTGACACCATGTGGAAAACAAAAAGAAAAGAATATGAGAAGGGGACCTTTTATATTAAGGCAAGGGTCTAGGAAAAGGATATTGAGAAGTAGATTGAGGAATAGTCCCTCAGTTTCCTGTCCCCATTCTGAACTTTGTACCATCCTTACCTACTTCCACCTTGTATATTCTTTCTGATGGTACTCTAAATGTCCTCTGTCTGTCTCTCCTGGGACCTTGCTTAAGTAACTTCTTTGTGCCTTGTGTCCTGAGTGGCAGTACTGCGCAGTAGGTAAGAGCTCTGTCTTTGGAGTTAAACTGCCTGAGGTTTAATTCTAGCACAAGTCCTTACTATCTGTGAGACCTGGCAAGCTGTTTATATTTAGCTTCTATTTTGTAATTAAAGTTTTTCCTAATTCTCCAGTAGATCTGTCTACTTCCCCTCTCTTTCTCATTCACAGAAACTCATGTATCATATGTTAGACACTGAAATTCATTCATTGTTATATACTATGCATAGAATTTTATAGGACCATCTTTTTTCCCCTTCCATGTTGATGTTCAATGCTAGGCCCCTTTTCTCCTTCTGCCTACTCCCATGAATGTTGATCATATCCACAACCAGGACTTCTTCCTCTACTACCTTCAATCGTCCATTCCCTATACTTTACATCCATTCCTATAAAAGCTGTGTGAGTATCTTCGCCCAGCAGGTCAGTCTCACAAACATCTCAGACTCCAGTACTCAAAACTGAACTCCGTTTTTCCTCAAACCTGCTCTGCTACCTACTTTAGGGAGTGGTCCCATTATTTTATTTTATTTATTTTATTTTTTTTTTACAAATAGTTTATTGTCAAATTAGTTTCCACATAACACCCAGTGCTCATCCCCACAAGTGCCCTCCTCCATGCCCATCCCCCCTCCCGCCCACATCCATCAGTCCTCAGTTTTTGTCAGCATTCAAGAGTCTCTCATGGTTTGCCTCTCTCCCTTTCCCCCACCATTTCCCCCCTTCTTCTCCCCCTTGCTCCTCGGTTAAGTTCCTCCTAATCCTCCTATACGTGCAAACATAAGATATTTGTCCTTCTCTGCCTGACTTATTTCGCTCAGCATAACACCCTCAGGGTCCATCCATGTTGCTACACATGGCCAGATTTCATTGTTTCTCATTGCCATGTAGTATTCCATGGTATAGATAAACCACATCTTCTTGATCCATTCGTCCGTTGATGGACACTTAGGCTCTTTCCATGTTTTAGCTATTGTTGAGAGTGCTGCTATGAACCCATTATTTTAAACTAGTCTTCCTAGCCAGAAACTTGAGTCATTCAAAAATTCCTCTTTTTTCCACAAAATACAGAAAGTTCCCTTAAAACCTCTTGAATCTGTCCTCTCTGTTCCCACTGATTTTACCTCATCAGTATATCTTGATGTGTTCTATACTTACCATTTTATTTCCATTGGGTCCTAATAAATTCTTGTCTATACAATAACAAGTTTCCTAAATGGTCTCTTAGTTTCTGTCTCCAGTTTATTCTCCACATTGCTGCTAACAGTCTTTCTAAAGTGGAAATCTGATTACTCCTTTATTTTTAAATTGTTATCTAAAAGTTTTTATCATAGGTTTAAACTTACTGAAATTTTAAAATAAAAAATCGAAATGTATCTAATGGAATATAAAGATTAGTGATTTGATGATCACATCAATCATTTTTTTTTAAATATGAACAAACTCTTTAACTGCCAGATTTTGTATGTACAGTTGAACCTTGAACAACATGGAGGTTAGAGTCACCAACGCCACACAGTCAAAAATCTACCTATAATGTTTGACTCCCCCAAAGCTTTACTAATAGCCAGCCTCCTGTTAACTGGAAGGAAGCTTTACCAATAACATAGTCAGTTAACACATAATTTCTATGTTCCACATATTATACACTATATTTTTTTCAGTAAAGCTAGAGAAAAGAAGATCTTATTAAGAAAATTATAAGGAAGATTTGATGGCTGTTCCTCTCACTGCTTGGAGCCTTAGGTAGTGGGATTTTAGTCCATCATAAATGTAAACTGACTTGTCTTCACTCAGGGCACCATGGGGATGGGTTGGCTGTCCGTTAGTGTCTTCTGATTTTTGTGGAGTCAAACAATTTAAAAAAAAAAAAAAAAGAAAGAAAATTATAAGGAAGAGAAAATCTGATTACCTTACTATGTTTGTCAAAAAAAAAAAAAACCCACATGTAAGGGGACTCGAACCTGTGTTCAAGGTCAGCTATAGTTGCTTTTTCCCCTTGATTTTATTTCCACTTTCTTTCACAGGATTTATCCTAATGTAATTTGATTCTAGGCTTGAAAAGTTATTTTTTTGATCGCAGTGTCAAAATTTTCTGTAATCATAAAACACTAAGTGTCAAGAGTTTCTTCTGAATTGTTACAGTTATTCATATCCAAGTGATCAAAACAATATGGACTATTAATTTTGGTAAATAATTATGAGGCCAAAAGTAAAATTTAATTGAAAGTATGTCTTTTAAAGAGATGGATTTAGCTATTTATGATGCCTTTATTAAAGGAATTATCCTGGGGCGCCTGGGTGGCTTAGTCGGTTAAGCGTCCGACTTTCGCTTAGGTCATGATCTCGCGGTTCGTGGGTTCGAGCCCCGCGTCGGGCTCTGTGCTGACTGCCAGCTCAGAGCCTGGAGCCTGTTTCAGTCTGTGACTCCCTCTCTCTCTGACCCTCCCCTGCTCACGCTGTCTCTCTCTCTCTCCTAGAAATAAAAAAAAATAAAATAAAGGAATTATCCTATTGTCTCTTAGTTGGAGTCCCATAAGTTTTTATACTTTGGATCAAACAAGGTTTAAGAATGGGACATGGAAAGGCTTCCTTTTGAGAAGTGGAAAAAAGACAGTGATGAAGGGAGAGGAGGGCAAAGAGCCACAACCTTCTCAGACAGATCAGTTACAGAAATGCACATATATCAAATGATTCTCTGAAAACCTTCATGTCCTTAAATACTCCTTGAAAAATTGGCACCTAATTCTAGGGGCTTAAATTGTACATCAAGGGAAGAATAGCCTTTTCCAAGTGAGTGTTATGGGGGAAAGAACTATATATTCATGTTGGAAACTTTTGCAAAGCACGAGGATCCAACGACAGTTGGTTAAGAGACCTGTCTACAATGTGTGTTATAGGGAGTGAAGAAATGGAAGGAATGGGGGATAAGGACAAGTTACCAAGCCCTATTAGGCCTTTTGTTGGTGTTTGGATATTAGTCAATGGGCAGTGAGGTAGAGTTTGAAGGAGTCCCCGTGTAATTCCAGAGAATTAGATCTCCAGAGCTTATCCTGTTCAGTTCCGCCTAAATTGTTCAAGACTTGGTCCTTTTGACTTTGTGTGTTGCAATCATTAGATTATTATATTTTTTAACTCCCAAACCACAAGTGTACATTTACATAACTTTAGAACACAGGTTTTTATTTTAAAATTCATTCTGTAAATGGATATTTATGAACTTTACAACATAAATATTGTATTCTTCCTTTAGTGGTCTATTAATGGCTTGTTTACCCTGATACCTGACCTAGAGGTAATACCCCCAGGAATAAAGACTAAATCTGGGTTGTATTCTTTGGATTGTATTCTTTCTTCTTTTGTACGGATTCCTTCAGGTTATCTCTAGGAACACCAAAGCTAGATGTGTCTGAGGTATGTCAGACTAAGAGGTCTTCTACAAACAGTATTTTTGATGAAAAGTGGGAATTGAAAGTACCCTAAAATGTAAGAGAGTTTATTAATTATTTAGATAGCTCTCAACAGAATGTAATTTCATTGTCCTCTGGTGCTTTATAAACATTTAGTTCTCAGTAACCATTTATTAAATGTTTCTTTTAAATATTTAAAATGTTATTGACCCCTATAGCTAAATGATAAATCTTTGAAGATTGCTTACTACTTACTTAGGACCATAGTACACGTTATATCTCTGACCCAAGTAGAATAAATTCTCCCTCTACCCTAAATTTCTTCCTCTCTCTTGTATATTCAGTGAAAATTTACTCACCTCTCAACTTTGATTTCACCTCCTCTAAAGACTACCCTGACCCCACAAGTAGCCAGGGCTGAACTGACTGTACCCTAGGGGTAGGTACATGATGCCTCACATGAAAACTGCTCTAATATACTTGAAGATACTGTGACTTGTTGCTGTTAAGATTTTAGAATCCTAGAATTTTAGCATTGGTAAGCAAAGAGGAAGTGGAATTAGAATTTACTTGTGAATATGTTAGTGGCTAGGAAGGCACATTTACCTACATTATTTCCTTTAACTCTTTGACCATTGGCTTATGTATGACATATCTAGTAATTTAAGAGTTTGCAGTAATGTTGATTTAGAAACTCTGGAACCAAAATTTTAATTGAAGAGAAGGGCAGTTTTAATGGTTTTGGTAGTCTTTGTGGTTGTGTTTTGTCATTGTCACCAAAGAGCATTGGAGAGGTAAGGTCTTTTTTAAATGTGCAAAGGCCACTTGTTTCTTAAAATCTTCAGTGTACAAACAAGAGTCTCCATTGAAGATGGATTAATATTCCACTTAAGCCCAAAGCTGTACCTCACCAGAAGTTGAGAATGCTCTTTCATCTCTACCTTTCAACCTCAGGATCCCTTAAGAAAATATCAAAAACTGCATTCTAAAGGATCCTGGATAGTGAGTGGATTTGTATAAAGTATGTAAAGCTTTTAAAAACAGATATTTACCTCTGTGCTTGTTAAAAGTACTGATATGTGGTGATATTGGAATTCTATAAGGAATTATGTCTTACTTTAGGATGGTCTTCACAGTACCCTCTACAGTCCCTTCTAACTGGTTATCAGTGCAACTGTAATGATGAACACACTTCTTATGGAGAAACAGGAGCCCCAGTTCCTCCTTTTGGATGTACCTTCTCTTCTGGTAAGAGAATTACTATCTCATCTAGGCTTGCTCGGAAATAATCTATTTCACACTTAGAGAAGAAATATACTGGGTATCCCCCTTTCAAGAAAATAGTAGGTTTGACAGATGGTGGAGTTTTTCTAAAAACTGTTCTCCTATGATTTATGAAATAGACTTTTCTTAATTTCTATGCATAGTTTTACAGTTTCTCTAAAGCATAGGTCTATTATAGCATTGTTGGGTGCTGTTTTTGTTTGTTTGTTTGTTTTTTGACTTGATACTGAGAAGGGATTGCAAAGGTTCAGCTATCATGAAAAACTGTTTTGCCCAGTAGATACACCTTTTGGTCTGATGGAATCTCTCTCTCTAATGTATTGGGGAACATATGAACAAAAATAGAAGAAGTTGTCCCAACTGTTAATAGTTTAGGAGAGGAAAAGTAAAAGGGTATGAAAAGGAAATTTAATAGACTCAACCTGCTGGTGGCCTGTATCATATGCTTTTCTTTGCCTTTGATCAGTACCTCTCTTATTTTGTTTAAGCACTACCCATCTCTAAGTAAGGCATTATCTGAAGATAATTTTGGTGGTTTTGAGTCATTTATTGAATTATATATTATGAAAGATTTTAAGCAGTCTTTAATTCAAATAACTTCTCTACCATATCAACTGCTATTTGGGTAGAATCCTCTTCCCTCTTTTCAGACAGATTTTTTTGTGTTTAACTAGAAGCATTCAGCTAATCTATATCATTGTTTTTATAGCTTTATACCCAGCTTTAAAATTTTTGTGTTACTTTTTATGTATTTTATTTTTTATTTCTTATTTAGCTCCCAATATGGAGCATATACTAGCAGTTGCCAATGAAGAAGGCTTCGTTAGGTTATATAACACAGAATCACAAGCCAATAAAAAGAAGTGTGTCAAAGGTAAGCCTAGGTCTAAATTTTTTGTTTTAGCATTACTTTAAATTCATAAAGCCTCATGTAAATTGTTATTTGGATATATTACCGATTATATTGACTTCTGATTAAGTCTGTTTAAGAAGTTAAATCTTTTACACTTAATGTGGTTAGAGGAAGCATCACTTTAAAGTATTTATATTGACCAAGCATTTCCCAAGGAAAAGTTATACTGACATTAAGAAGCTAATAGGAACTAGTTAAGTCAAGTGTGGAGATAAGCAAAACAAACTATAAATGATATAAATGTACAGGAAAAATGCCACAAGTGTCAAAAGGAAAGCTTTCATGTCGTAAAGATGGCAAGGAAAATTTTTCATGAAGTGTAGGACATTCGGGTTAGACTATGATATTTAAACCAATCAGTGTGGAACAGGACCTGCCACGTGGAGGGGAAAGCATTAGCAGAGGCCTAAAGATAAGAAAGCATAGGCTATAATTAGGGAACAGGGAGTGATCCAGTTTGGCTGGAATAAGATAGATGGAGAACAGTGAGAGATAAACCTTGCAACAGAGATAAAGACCAAAGTATGCAGAACCTTAAATGTCAGACTAGTTTAGATTCCATGCAGAGAGCATGATGAAAATTTTTGAGCTGGAAATGTTTCAGAAAGATTCCATTTTAGAGAGCATGTTACTAGTCACCTCATGGAAAGGAATTTGATATCAAATGGTAGTCCTCTATAGTAGTAAAGGTAATGTATCATGTCTGTGAGTACACAAGTTCTCTTTGGCCTGTGGACTGTGGGTGCTGATGACTGATCTTTTCACTATAGCTTTCAAGAAATTCAAACTGCTATTGATATGGCTACCCCTGAACATAGTGTAGACATTTCACATTCACAATTTTCTTTGTTTAGAATGGATGGCTCACTGGAATGCTGTCTTTGATCTGGCCTGGGTTCCTGGTGAACTTAAGCTTGTAAGTGACTTTCATTTTATTGGAATTTGGGTAAATACTGGTAAAGCATTGCTTGATTAAATTACAATACCTTATTTTTGAAAGGTTACAGCAGCAGGTGATCAAACAGCCAAATTTTGGGATGTAAAAGCTGGCGAGCTGATTGGAACATGCAAAGGTCATCAGTGCAGCCTCAAATCAGTTGCCTTTTCTAAGTTTGAGAAAGGTAGGTTTGTACCTATCCTCTTTCATGTCCTTAACCTCCTTTATGGTGAGTTAATAAGAAGCTGTAATTGTTTCCTCCGTTTCTCCTGTCAGAATTGCTACTTTACCTACATAGATGATTGAGAGTCTCATGACTGAAATCCATGAAATTAACTTGGCTTTTAGTCCTGTTCTTATGGATATTATCTCCAGCTTGTCCCTGTTAAGATTCTTCAGATAATTTTTTTCTATAATCTTGCAGATAAGGTGAATATTTATAAATAGCCACAATACTCCTGTTCAACTTTGAGTGTCCTTTAAAGTCAAAACCTGTCCTGGACACTGATTAACTCTATTTGTAAACTAAATACTTTAACTTTACTTGTAAAATTTTAATTAAATGGATTGTAAGGATAGAGTGGGAAAACTGGTAAAATGGGTGTGATTCTCTACCTAAAAGTTTACCATTTAATTGCTTTAAATCACCCAATTCTCTAATGTTTTCAACTCTTATTTACTCAAAATTTATCTTTCTATATTTATTTTGCTATTATAATAGAGAAGGAAGATATAAAGAATGGTATACAGAACAGTGCTATAATAGCTAGGGAAAAACTTAGGATTGTCTGAATGAGTTCTTCATTTCTATTCACTTCTTTTCTCCTTCCTCCATTAGTTTCTCACTGTATAATTTTTTTAAAAACAAATAGGCCAAACATTGATCTCCAAGAAGTGACTGCATTAATCTGACTTTAATCTCAATGATAAAGATAAACATTGCAGTCTCCTTTATCATTAAGAATATTCTGTTTTTAAAAGGAACATTTTCATTTATTCACATGAGCCCTCAGGAAAATTAAACTGAGTTGTTGAGCTGATTTGTACTCAAAAAAATGTCAATTTTAATTGACTATGGTTGCTTTTGAGAGTGGAATCTTGAAGAAAAATATATGGCATAGTTTTTACCACTAGGTTGTCATTAGAACATCTCTTGTATAAAGTTAGGTATGTTTGTATTCTAGTTTACTACTGTATCAGAGTTTACTCGGAGTTTATAAGATCATGAAAATTTACCCTACTTTAAGTAAACTTATTTAAGGAGTAATAGAAAAGGGAAACACTGTATCTTTTGGTCCCTCTATACAGTAAGTCTATGCCAATGTGGTCTAGTAGAAAAAGCACTGGATTAGAAATTGGGGCTGGTGGCTTTTATCATGGCTCTCAGTAGTCGGTAGTGGCTCTAGCATGAATTATCTGGTTGGACACTGCCCCCAAAGCCACATACTTTGGTTGGTTAACACAGATTAGATTTTAGATTCTTCAGCCAAATGCCTTTGTACAGGGCACACTTTTACAAACATACATAGAACCCCTGTTTTATTCCTGGTTTCTGCCTCTGAACCCTTGGGCAAAGTCAGTTTTATTTCCCTGGACTTTCATTTGTTGATACTTTTGTTTTAACAGGCAATTAACTCAGTAATAGTTAGATTACAGACTGTCAGGAGGGTCAGATCCCACTTCAGTTCTTCAACATAAGCTTTAGTTACAAGCCACTTTTGGTTTTCCCTTGCATCTGTGGTTAAGGGGTCAACCAGAGACTTGTGCTAAATTTAATTTTTTTTTAAAGTTTTTTAAATGTTTATTTTTTGAGACAGAGAGTATGAGCAGGGAAGAGGAACAGAGAGAGGGAGACACAGAATGAAGCAGGCTCCAGGCTCTGTTAGCACAGAGCCTGACATGGGGCTCGAACTCATGACCTGTGAGATCATGACCTGAACCAAAGTCGGAGGTTTACCCAACTGAGCCACCCAGGTGCCCTGTGCTTTAAATTTAAACATAGAATGAGATTACCCTTTCCCTCGCTCTCTCTGGAGTTCCCCTCTCTGACAGCTCTTGTTGCCTCAGCCTCCTTTTCCTACTTCCTATGGCTTGAAAGATAGTAGGTTTTTTATTGGCATCTTAGCTGCCTGGTAATGGTATTACAACTGGTTACCTTCAAGGTAAAACTAGAAAAAAACCGTAATTAGCCCAGGCCAATCATTTGCTTCAGGTATAAACTCCCCTCCAAAAATTTCATGTTTTTGTTTAGTTTCTAAACAGCCCTCAGGTAGTTGGTTTTTATGTTTTGTCCAAAGTTTATAGCTAATACAGGTAAAGATTGGTTTGGTAAGTGCTCACTCTTCCACACAGGAAACAGTCTTTTTGGTTTAAAGAATACAGCATTACAGATAAATTGAAGTTCCATTATGTTCCATTCTCTAATCCCATTGTCCTCTTTCCATCCCCAGAGGTCACCTGTTGTGCTATTTTGTATAGATTTCGTCCATGTTTTTATACTGAGACAATATAGCTTGGAGGTTTGGAGAGTGGGCTCTGGATTTATTCTAAGAATATCTTTATAAGTTACTTACCTTCTCTATGCCTTAGTTTTCTTATCTATAAAATGGGTATAGTAATAACCCCCTAATAGGGTTGATAACAAGGATTGAGATAATTTATATAAAGCCAATGGGTTAGTGTACAGCACTTAGTAAGCTCTGAGTATCTTTTGGTTATTGCTTGTTTATCATTATTTCCGTACGTGTACTATATATAGTGTTTTGTGTGGTTTTAAGAATATTTACACAGAGGGATTATTCTATAAAGTGGTTTTTTCAGCATAAGCCTTTTGAGTTCTTTGTAATCCTTTCCCTTCACAACTTTGTTTTCTCTTACTTGTTGTTAAGTCATGTATTTTTTGCAATTTTAATCTCCTGTGCCAATTATAGTGCCTAACATACAATAATAGATACTCTAGGAAACTTAAGTTGAAATGCATGTATTATTGACTGGTTTTTGTTAACTTCTTATAAATTATTTCGCCCCCAGCTGTCTTCTGTACAGGTGGAAGAGATGGCAACATCATGGTCTGGGACACCAGGTGCAACAAAAAAGGTAGACCAGTTCCATTTAAATTTTGATAAATGTGGGATCACCCCTTACTTATTTTGATTGAGTTAGTGATTTTATCTGGTTACCACCAGGGGGCACATGTTCATAATCGCCCATTTCTGCTCATTGTATGAATTCTCAGGATCACTGTGAGTGTTTCAAGTATTACCCTCCATATTCACTTCTGTTGTCTTCTGAACTATGCCATTTACCTCAATTAATGATGTAATTATTAATACATGGGCTCACTGGGAGATAATCTTTTAATTTAAAAATTATTTGGCTTTCAAGAATTGGATTAAACATAATTATGCTCACGTTGTGCCCATGACACCACTAAGCAGAATGCAATGAACATATCCCTGCTTATTCCTTTTTTAAAAATAACTTATTTATTTTTAATAGACTATTTTTCAGAGCACTTTTAGATACACAGCAAAATTGAGCAGAAAATACTTCCTCTGCCCACAGCCTTTCCCACTGTCAGCATCCCACAGCCAAACTGGACATTTGTCAGAATTGATGCCCCTGCACTGATACATAATTAGCACTCAGTGCCCCTCTGCACTTTACATTAGGCTTCACTCTCGGTATTGTATATTCTATTAGCTTTGACAAACATATAATGACATGTATCTACAATTATAGTATCATGCAGACTGGTTTCACAATGCTAAAACTTCTCTGCTCTGCCTGTTCATCTTGACCTTCCCCAAGCCCTGGCAACCACTGATCTTTTACTGTCTCCATAATTTTGCCTCTTGCAGAATGTCATACAGTTGGAATCATACATATGTAGCCTTTTGAGACTTGCTTCTCTCACTTAATATGTATTTAAGTTTCCTCCATGTCTATTCGTGGCTTGGTAGCTCATTTCTTTTTACCGCTGAGTAATATGCCATTGTCTGGATATACCACAGTTTATTCATACATTCATCTCCTGAAAGACATCTTGATTGCTTCCAAGTTTTGGCATTTGGGAATAAAGGTACTCCAAATATCCATGCGATTATTTCTTTTTTATACGTTATAATCTCACCAAAAGAAATGCAGTAGCTCCTGGCTTCTTATTTCACTTTTAAGAATAGAATTAATTTGGGGATATTATGCATAAATGTTATATCCAGCAAGGGAATAAAGTTCTGAAACCTAAATCAGTTTGTTGGGAATATCTTTCAGATGGATTTTATAGGCAAGTGAATCAAATCAGTGGAGCTCACAATACCTTAGACAAGCAAACCCCTTCAAAACCTAAGAAGAAACAGAATTCAAAAGGACTTGCTCCTTCTGTGGTAAGGTTTTATAGCTGTGTACATATGTGCAGATCTTAACAGTAGGATAGAATCACATTTTATAGAACTTCTTGGGCATAACATAAGGAGCTATAGATGAAGTAAATGAGAAGCTTCATTTCGTCTTGGTAACAGTAGTTTATTGCTTAACACTCAATACCTTCAGTACTACAGTAGTAGTTCTCAAACTGTAGTGTGGAACACAGTTACCTGGAAGTATATTAAAAATTCATTTTCCTGAGCCTCATCCCTAGAGTTCTCCATGCATATACATATCTATAGTATAATATAATTCGTTAGGCAGGGGGGGATAGTTTCAAGAAACATATTAAGTACCTTGATACAGTTTACTTTAGGGGGAGGTAATCACTCTTATTTTCATAACTACCTGAAATATATGAGTTTTTAATACTTTTCTAAACATTTGGCAAAATAGTAAATGTACTGAGACATTTAGGTAGAATGTAGTATCTCTCTAGAAACTTGTAGTCGAAGCTTAAACAATGCCCATAATACATCTTTTTTCCTTTCCAAAAAAATCACCATTACTCTTTATTGTGTTTATTTTTCTAATATTCCTGGTCTGTAGGATCCAAATTAATATGTTAGAAAAATGTTTTTACTAATTAAAATTGTATACCATGAATAGGACACAGGCATGAGTGGAAAGTGACTGGCTTAATGTGGTTTTTGGAGGCCAGATGAAGTTAAAATTAATATCATTTCAAACAATCAGATTCTGAGCTAAGAAAACTTGTTAATGGCAATTAGGTAAAACTCCACTGAGCTCCTTTAAATTTTTCAGAGCATGTAATCATCTTTCATCCATAATTCTTTAGACACTTCCATATGATAGTTTAGGTGGACGGTGACATTTTACAGATGAAACAGGCACAGGAAAGTTAAATGAGTTTCCTAAGGATACACAGCTTATTAGTAGGGCTGATTTTAAGTAGAACCAGTTTGTTTCTTGAGAACAAGGCAAAGTCAACACTACATACTGTAACTTAATGATGTTTATAAAGGTCATTTTCACACTAAAATTCCTTGGTCAGTATAAATATCTGATTTAGGATTATTGGAAAAGGAAGATTTAGTCTAAGTCAGAGTTTGGGTGAGGGAGAAGCCATCATTTTAGCATCTTGTTCTCTTCGTGGTGAAGATTATGATACCCAAAATAGGACTTTTGCCATTCTTTTTCTGCCTTTCGTGCTGTCAGGATTTCCAGCAGAGTGTTACTGTGGTCCTCTTTCAAGATGAGAATACATTAGTCTCAGCAGGAGCCGTGGATGGGTAAGAGCCTTTATTTCTTGTTTCTTTTGATGAGATCTCTTTCATAAACATGACAGGGAAGTCACCTAGTCCCATTAAAATAGAATGTGTGTGCTTTTAACTTTCAATGTAGTGAATATCCAGCTGAGAAGAGGAACTACAGATCACACTGAAAAATCCCTAATTAGGACTTTTGCTCATAAAATTAAATGAGGTAATCCATGTGTCACACTGAGCACATTATCTAGCACGCAGGAGCGGTGTTGGCTGCTGTTGCTGTTGCAGAGAAGCGGGATGGGAAGCTCCCTTGTCCACGCAGTGTAATTTAAGCAGCGGGTCTTATTTCAGGAGTAAGATTTCTGTTATATTGCATTTTCTCTTCTCAGGTTTAGGAATAACCCTAAAAGAAGAAATCTGATTCTGGGTATATAAAGGGCATTTTGGGGAGTAATCAGTAAGGCCTAATGACTTTCACATACCTGCCATCTGTGATTGGTCTGAATGTTTAGTTTCCAAATAAGTTGGTGGTACTTCTTGATTGGTTGCTTTGTTAGAATAAAAATTCTTTGAGTGTTTTTAAGCACCCTTCTTTGCCCCCTTATTTGCTCATTGTATCTCTGAAGACATCCCTCCCTTCAAAACTAAGAAGATGAAGGCTTAATGAACTAGAACTTCTGTTGTCTCTTCTGGACCCCACAACTTGTCTCTGGACCAAATTCTCAGGCACAAATGGAGGATTATCTGAAGGTTATTAGTAATGCTTGTGAATGGCGTGAAAGCTTGCTCTGTTTCCAAGGATACTGCCCTTCTACACAAAATATGGGTTTTCAGGTTGCCTATAAACTAGATGTTGAAGATTAATACAATTATACCAATAGATAAAATGAAGAAATACTTAATTTCACAGGAAAATTTATTTAGATTACTTGAATTATGTAGAGAGATATAACCATAAGACAGAGCTTATTCCTTATGGTATTAGAGGTTACATGTAGAGTGTTAACGACTTAGGAAGCATGCATTTTTTTTTGTTTTTTTGTTTTTTTCTGAAAACAATGAAGCAATGACCATCAGAACCCAACCTTCATCTTCCTTTTCCGCTCTCTTAAAGTAAACTCAAGGTAACCCATCACTGGGTCAGATCACATCTGTTTCCGTTCTGCTTAAGTTATTAGCCTGACATTGGAAACAATAGTATGAGATAGTTCAGTCTCTTCCCCAATGAGATATCCTCATTGTACGTGGTTGATGTGCTAGAGGAGTCAGATTAAAAGTCATTTCACATTCAGTCATTCAATGTAGTTGAAACTGTTTGGAGTTGGGTGGCTACAAAATAACTTTCTTTACCTTGGTTTTTAGGGTAATCAAAATATGGGATTTACGTAAGAATTACACTGCTTATCGACAGGAACCCATAGCATCCAAGTCTTTTCTGTACCCAGGTAGCAGCACTCGAAAACTAGGTAAGCCTTTTTAGATCCTGTAGGACTTTTTTTTTTAGATGTGTGAGTTTTTGTTAAAATTTTAAAAATAAATATCAGGCTGGTTTTCAGCAACATGGACTTGAGGTGAACATGTGGTTGTATCTTTTTGAAATTCAAAAGATAAAAGGAATATTTTTGGTTTATATATATTTGAGGGAAGATGAATTCTGATAATCTTGTGGAATGTTCTTTTGCCTCTACATTTTCATCTCAGTTCTATTCGCTGTCATCAGGACATGCTAACTAAAGTTTCGTTTTTCTAGGGTACTCAAGTCTGATTTTGGATTCCACTGGCTCTACTTTATTTGCTAACTGCACAGATGACAATATCTATATGTTCAATATGACTGGATTAAAGACTTCTCCAGGTAAGATCTTAGCCACTTCAAATCTCCTCCCCAAAAACTAATATGGAAGTGTTTGTTAATGATAATTTTTTAATGTTTTTTACTCATTTCTGAGAGAGAGAGAGAGGGAGGGAGACACAGAATCTGAAACAGGCTCCAGGCTCCGAGCTGGCTGTCAGCACAGAGCCTGACGCGGGGCTCGAACCCACAAACTGTGAGATCATGACCTGAGCCGAAGTCGGACACTTAACCGACTGAGGTACCCAGGCGCCCCTGTTAATGATAATTTAATATTGCCCTTTTTCTAAGAGGACTTTGAGGTCTTAACAGTGAGTCTTTCCTGAAATTATGTCCCTTTGACTATATTTAGACTTATCTCAATTTTTTGTAAGATACAGAAAGCTGTTCTGCTTAGCTTTTGTCTTGTTCGGGCATTGTTTGTTAAAATTAGGGAGCTGAAGTTTTTAAGGCCTTAAATAGGTTTTATCTACTCAACCTCCTTAATGTTGGGCAGAGTCTATTTTATCTCTAGCTTTCCCTAACCTCACCTTTTTTTTTTCCTTCAAGAAAATTAAAATTGGTATCTGGTGTATAAAGTTGATACCTGACATTTTTAGAAAAGAGGTGAAAGTTTCTTAGGCATAGTCTAAGAGGGTTATTTGGGTTATATAATTTTAAGAATATTATTAATTACTTAGCCAAGCTACATCTGAGTAACGTGGTTCTTGCTCAGGTCAGAAACAGAGTTTGAGTTCTGTAACCAATCCCCAAAGCTACCTAGTTCCCATTAAAGTAAGATGTGCTGATAAATAAGAAATCTTAAAATAGTACAGAATTTAGCTGGGCCCTTACAGAAGTTTCCAAAGACTGCCCCAAGCCATTAATAGGAGTTTGACTTCTATGACAGCTTCACATTTGGTGTTTCTAACGCCCTGGATTAGTTCTCGTGTTGTCTAAACAAGAACAAGAATATTTGGAAAGGGGAAGTGGTTTATAACTTCTTTTCCTATTTTCCTGAGTAGAACCAGAACTTGGATAGTTTTTAACTTAAATAATATAAAATAGACTTTTTGAAAACTTTCTCCAAAAAAAATAAAAGTACAGTCCTAATCATGTTATCGAATATACAAGAGCTTCTTCTTTTTTTTTTTTTAAATGCTTTTTAATGTTTATTTTTGAGGGCGAGAGACACAAAACATGAGTGGGGGAGGGGCAGCAAGAGATGGAGACACAGAATCCAACACAGGCTCCAGGCCCCAAGCTGTCAGCACAGAGCCTGATGCGGGGCTTGAACTCACAAGCCATGAAATCATGACCTGAGCTGAAGTCAGATGCTCGACCAACTGAGCCACCCAGGCACCCCACAAGAGCTCTTTCTGTGTCATTTTTTTTTTATAGTGTGGCCCTAAAGGGGGACCTTGAGTTTAGTTTGTCCCTCTGTCATCAAACAGATATGCCCACGGCTACTTTACTGATAATTTAGTAACTTTTTCCCTGTGCTCCTAAAATAGTATTAGGTAGGTAGATAGGTAGGTAGATAACGTTCCTTAGAAATTCAGTGACAGATGTATGTGTGACACCCAGTAATTGCTTATCTTTTTCAAAACTTCAAAAAGGGTCTTGGGCTTAATATTTCATCTCCCATACTTTTAATTCGCAATATTTTATATTAACTGATGTTCACAAAGATGACTCTGAACTACTTCAATAAAGCATTTTTATTTTCAGAGCCCAAATTGTTAAAGTTTAAGTTGAGCTAATCAAAGCCAATACAGGTTTAAGGATTTTTTGAGAGATCTGAAGCATTTACAGTGTACTTGATGACCAGTAGAGGGCAATAAATACTTACTATTTTAGCGGGAAATTTGTTCTGTATTTTTCCATTCATAATTAGAGTAGAGAAAGATCAACAAATATAATTTTCGAGTTGTATTCAGAACAAAGGAACCTGTTTATTTTGTGAGATTTATCATAATAGGTAAAAAGAAAATGTATATCTGAATTGATTAACATTCTGCTTAACTTCCACATTGGGAGGGTTACAGGGGAGACTGTGTAACAGTGTAGGCTTTTTCTTGAAAAGCTAACATTATAAGATCTTTTTCCAGTTTTATTTTGGTAAAAGGAAGAGGTTTCTATGACCACTTAAGGAAAGCTATTAAGTCCTTAGTAATTCTTATTTCCTTTCTGTTAGAAGATTGGAGTGAATTTTTTCCTGCTTATATATAGTCTTAAATTCTCCAATATGTGAGATTTGTTTTTTTTTTTTCTATTACCCATTAGTGTTCTCATAGCAGAGGCCTCAGGTTTTGGTCTTCTTAGAAGAGCCTATCAAGCACACTGTGCTAGGTTGGATTATTTGCCCTTTTACCATGTACTAAAAAGTCTAAATCTAAAGGCTAACCCTAACCTAGTTGGAATATCTTACATATAAACATACAGTTTACCCCACTAGCTACTTCTTTCCATCCTTTTTAAAAAGACTCTTAGAAAAATTAAGGTAGATTTCTACATCCCAAATGAGCTGTCCCTAAATCTTAACTCTTTCCACTGATTTGTGCTTATTCATGCAACAAATGTTTGAAAATCTGCTCTGTTCAAATTACTATGAGATCTAGTGAGGAAAGGATAAAATAGGAAATTTATCCTTGAGATTTGAAGTCTTAGAGGAAGAAGCACCAATGTATTATACAGTGGAAAAGCCCTACCTCACAGTGGGGAAAGAGAAGTCTAATAAGGCATTTTACTAAAAGAGTGGACACTGGTTCCGTTCTTCTTCTTAGGAACATTTTTCATCACTTTCTTGTGTATAGCCAGCTCTGTACCAAGTATTTGGCTTAGGTCATGAGAGTGGGTCTAATATAAAGCTTCTCTGAGACTTCCTCTGCTTTTCTGCCAATGTCCAGTTCCCTTTAATTTAGTGAATATAGCTGGGCTATCTGTTTCAACATTCAATAGTCAATACAGTAATAAACCTTGTTAGAACACGTATATTGTCTGCATTTATTTGAACACTTGAAATAACAAGAACCAAGTATTTTCATTTTTCCCCCCTCTGGCAGTGGCTATCTTCAATGGACATCAAAATTCTACCTTTTATGTTAAATCCAGTCTTAGTCCAGATGACCAGTTTTTAGTCAGTGGCTCAAGTGATGAAGCTGCCTACATTTGGAAGGTAAGTTGCCAAACTTCCCTCACAAATGTGAGACTAAAGTATTCTTTAAAATATTTTTTCTAAGATGAGCAAGTTTAATGCAAACACATGCTGTTAACTTTTTCTACATCAGATGTTCAATAAAAATTGCTTCTTCCTTCTTAACATAGCCAAACCTCCTTCTGATTGTCAGAATATATCACACTTTAATGGCCAGAGCTTCTCAGAAATTGACAACCTATGTCCTCCAGGAGTTTCACAGATTATTAAGAAATTAAGAACTCAAAAAACTGGAGAGAGTCTTAACTACTTTGTCTTACTTCCTGGAAAAACACATTGGGACTGCCTTTCTGCCTTCATCATGAGATCTAGCTCCATGTTGAGCTCTGCGCTGAGCATGGAGCCTGCTTAGATTCTCTCCCTCTCTTTCTCTGCCTCTCCCCTGCTTGCACACACACACTCTCTCAAAATATATTTTTTAGAAATATCTTCAAAATACAATATTTTAATCCCCAGGATCCTATACCCAAATTAGCCATAGAGCCTTGCACAAAACACTCAAAAATATTTATATGGCAATTGTACTCTTTACTCTCTCATAATTGTCCAATCTTAAGGTTACTAGAAGAGATGTGGCTGCTTTATCAATTTTATATACATATATTTTTTAAGTTTATTTATTTTGAGAGAGAGAGAGAGAGAGCATATGCAGGGGAGGGACAGAGAGAGAGGGAGAGAAAAAATCAGAAGTAGGCACTGCACTGTATAGTCAGCACAGAGCCCAAAGTGGGGCTCAAACTCACGAACCATGAGCTCATGCCCTGAGCCAAAATTAAGAGTCATCTGCTTATCTGACTGAGCCATGCAGGTGCCTCTCCCTTTTGTATATATTTAATAGCACTATTTAATCTTTTTATTTTATAGATTTCCCATTTCACAAGTTTATAAATTTTTTTACTTTTTTAAACATTTATTTATATTTTTTTTACATTTATTATTTTTGAGAGACAAGAGTGAGACAGTGTGAGCAGAGTAGGGGCAGAGAGAGAAGGAGACACAGAACCTGAAACAGGCTCCAGGCTCTGAGCAAATGTTCAGCACAGAGCCAGATGTGTGGCTCGAACCCACGGACTGTGAGATCATGACCTGAGCTGAAGTTGGACGCCCAACCGACTGAGCCAGCCAGGCGCCCCAATGTTTATTTATTTTTGAGAGACTGAGAGACAGAGCATGAGCAGGAAAGGGGCACACAGAATCCAAGGCAGGCTCCAGCCTCTGAGCTGTCAGCACAGAACCTGATAAGCTCCAACTCATGAACCGGGAGATCATGAACCTGGGCTAAAGTCGGATGCTTAACTAACTGAGCCACCCAGGTGCCCCAATATGTTTTTACTTTTTAAATAACAGTGATTCCTAAGTGACTGCTATAAGCCTAGAAATTTAAAGCTGTTGCGGGCATCCAGGGTGGCTCAGTCCATTAAGCGCCTGACTATAGGTCCAGTCATAATCCCGTGGTTCGAGAGTTTGAGCCCCGAGTTGGCTCTGTACTGACAGCACAGAGCCTGCTTCAGATCCTCTCTCTCTGTCTCTCAAAAATAAACAAACATTAAAAATATATTAAAAAGAAATTTAAAGCTTTCCATTTGACATTAGTGGAGAAAACAAATATTACACAAGTAGCACTTACTAACCACTAGCTCTTTTGGGACTAATTAATTATAGAAGTGTCTGGGAGTTCAGAGAAATAAGAATAATATGGCATTGTTTTCCTATGGTTAGAAAGGATCTTCTAGATTGCCTTGTAATGTCATAGATGTCCTTGACATTGGTGAATCTAATGATCAGAATTCACACATTTTGGATCTTAGAGGCATAAAGTCTCAAACTTCATAGACCCATAGATTCAATGTTATCAAATCCCTTCTCAGAAGGCAATTACATCTTTCTTAGTCCTGCCAACCTCTAGGAAGTTGTATCTTTAATGTTGGTTTAGGACAGGATAGAATCCGTCAGGTATGAAGGATAATTCTTCAGCTTAATTTCATCTGGTCCTGGGGGACACACTAAAAAAACTGAATACCTAGAGGTGCAAAAATGCAACACTACCTTAGGAGTTTTTAGTCACAATATCCTAGATGGTCACATGGTGGAGACGTTGTTCTATCCAAGTTGCTTTTGTGTTGTTGTACTTGCCTCTTTTTCTGTAAGTGCATTTCTTTCTTTTATTTATTGTATTTATTTTTATTTTTTTAATATTTTAAATGTTTGTTTATTTTTGAGAGAGAGACAGAAGATGAGCAGGAGAGGGGCAGAGAGAGAGGGAGACACAGAATCTGAAGCAGGCTCCAGGCTCTGAGCTGTCAGCATGGAGGCTGACGTGAGGCTCGAACTCACGGGCTGTGAGATCATGCCCTGAGCCAAAGTCAGATGCTTAGCCCACTGAGCCCCACCCTGGCACCCCTATTTATTGTATTTTTAAATGGCAATTTGCTTATAAAATATATATCTAAGACCCTTATTCGTAAGAGTTTTTACTTAATTTCTTGCCTATAAAATTTTCTGACTTGAGTTTTATTTATTTATTTATTTTTTAAATTTTTTTTTTAATGTTTTATTTATTTCTAGGAGAGAGAGAGACAGCGTGAGCAGGGGAGGGTCAGAGAGAGAGGGAGTCACAGACTGAAACAGGCTCCAGGCTCTGAGCTGGCAGTCAGCACAGAGCCTGACGCGGGGCCAGAACCCACGAACCGCGAGATCATGACCTAAGCGAAAGTCAGACGCTTAACCGACTAAGCCACCCAGGCGCCCCATCTGACTTGAGTTTTAAACTTTAATAATATAGGTTACTGACACTAATGCTTTCTTCTAATATATTAAATTCTGAGTTTCAGATTTGATCTTAATGCTTGTTTTTCTTTTTGTTTTCCCTTTCTCCCACTCTCACTGTCTTATCTCCATTCCCTTTTCTATTTGACTCCCAATTTCACAGGAAGATTTTTATTCCTACCAAAGTCTGTATCTTTTTAAGGTTTTTAATTTTTTAAAAGAAAATTACACATACCAAAAAGCATAATAAAAGATTATGCAAAAAATACTTAATGGACTGATCATTCTTAAAAATCACTTAAAACTCAGATTTGTTTTTACATTTATTTATTTTTGAGAGAGACAGAGTGTGAGCAGGGGAGAGGCAGAGAGAGAGGGAGACACAGAATCCGAAGCAGGCTCCAGGCTCTGAGCTGTTCGCACAGAACCTGACACAGGGCTTGAACTCGAGAACCGCAAGATTAAGACCTGAGTCGAAGTCAGACCCTTAACCAACTGAGCCACCCAGGCACCTCTAAATCAGTTTTTTAATTACATATACATAATTCTACATATAATTGTATATTATACACGTGTATACGTGTTTATAGATATACTTTTATTGTCAATTCTCTCTAGCTGTTTTCTTTAGTACATAGGCCATTCTGTCTTGGTTTGTTTTGTTTCAGGGAATGAGGGTCGAGGTAGTTTCTCTCTTTAAAGACATGCGGTAAAGATATTTGGCTGTTGTTAGTAACCCATTTTCAGACATCTACTCTGGCTATCACATACATGGGTGACCCTTTCTAAATTCCTAGGCTGGGTCACATGTCAGTGCTGAATGATGTGGTTCAGACATGATGTTCTCCTGCCTGTCCACACATAACTCAATGTGCAGGCTCTGATATTTGAGATCCTGGCAAGCTTACTGCTCCTAAAATTGAGTTTGCCTAGTGAGGTGGCTCAGTTTCTCTTTTCCATGATTAAAAAAATAAGGTGGGGGTGTAGTTTAAAAACCATTCTGTGCAAGCTGCATATCCAAGCTATTAGGTTATTTTATAGCTCTGCTATGTTTCCAAAAGGTCAGAATTCCTTCAAGTGTTGGGATTTTTTTCTACATTAAAAAGCCTAGGGGCACTAGAAAACAGAGAAATAAAGGAGTTTCAGGTCTTAAGACAGAAGAGAATGGCCTTCTACTCTTTACCACTGCTCAACAAAGGGGAGACATAGTTAGACTCCGACACTGAGGCCCAAGACTTAACAATACAAACAGTTAATTTTTTTTTTCTTTTTAATTTCTTACCCTTGCCTCCTTTCCCTGGTTCATTTCTGTTATAGCCACTGAATAGTATTGGAGTGGTTATAAATAAACTCATTTGGCACAGTCATTCTACCGCTGACTGCGAAACATTGAGCCTGACACTTTAGGAAGTGTAAATGATCTCATGGCAGAAATAAAGATGAGATTTGGTTTCTCACTGGGCATAGTAAGGAGACTTTAGGGGGAAAGGTGCTGATCTTTTTTGCATGTTTAAGAATATAAAATGTTTTATTACATGTATAGCTTAAAGCCAGTTCTTTCTACCTGTTGCCTTTATAGTTCCAGGAGTTTTACCATGGGGACTCTCCATTCCTTGAATTAAAGTCTGTATAACAGCTAGAATATGTAAGAGAGGGCAGTTTTCCATGGTTTGACCCTCTCCAGGATGCACAGGTGTAAATGCCTCTTGGACTTAAATAGTTTCCTCTTTCGACTTAAAAGTAGAGAGGCTTTTAAAAAAGAAATCATGGGGAGCCTGGGTGGCTCAGTCAGTTGAGCATCCGCCTTTGGGTCAGGTCATGATCTCACAGTTCGTGAGTTCAAGCCCCACATTGGGCTCTGTGCTAACAGCTCAAAGCCCGGAGCCTGCTTCGGATTCTGTGTCTCCCTCTCCCTCTGCCCCTCCCCCACTCATGCTGTCTCTCTTTGTCTCTCTCTCTCTCTCTCAAAATAAATAAATGTTGAAAAAATTTTTTTGAATAAAAATAGATAAATCATGTAGATACAGTGATGTTTTATAAAAATGAAGTGACAATGAATAAAAACTTATTTGAATAAAAATGAAGGATTTAAAAACTACTTGAGCTTCACCAGAGGACACTCATCTTCTTCAAGCAGTCAGCAAGTATACTATACCGTGCTAATACAGACCTAAACTGTGAAAGCTCTTGGAACTACCATTCATATAAACGTGCTGGACAGTACCTCTCATTTCAGCCCACAATATGTCCTTCTCTCCACTTTTTTTTGTTGAGATAGAGGTTTATCATTTTAGTCATGTTTAAATGTATAGTTCAGGGATTTTGAATACAGTCACGATATTGTGCAACCACCATCACTATTTCATTTCCGGACATTTTCATTACTCCAACAGAAACACTGTACCCATTAAGAGTCACTTTCCACTCTTCCCTGCCCTCAGCCTCGGGCAAGCATTAACCTATGTTCTGTCTATGGATTTGCCTCTTCTGGACATATTCTATAAATAGAGTCACACAATATGTGATCTTTTATGTCTGGCTTGTTTTACTTAACATAATGTTTTCAAGATTCATTGTGTTGTTGCAAGTATCAGTACTTCATTCTTTTTATGGCTGAGTATCCATTGTGTGGATTGACCACATTTTACATACCGATTTATTAGTTGGTAGACATTTGAATTATTTTTACTTTTTTGGCTTTATAAATAAAGCAGCTATGAGCGTTCATGTATAAGTTTTTGTTTGAACATACATTTTTCAGTTCTTCTGTGTGTATATCTAAGAATATAAGTGCTGGATCTAGTAATTAATTCTGTGTTTAACTTTTTGATGAACCTTCTCCCCCCATGTTTAAGGCTATGTAAAGTGCCTGGCTCAACAAATGCTGACTTGTATTATTTTTTTAATGTTTATTTATTATTGAGAGACAAAGAGACAGAGTGTGAGAGGGGGAAGGGCAGAGAGAAGGAGACACAGAATCTGAAGCAGGCTCCAGGATCTGAGCTGTCAGCACAGAGCCTGATGCGAGGCTCGAACCCACAAGCCGTGAGATCATAACCTGAGCCGAAATCAGAAGCTTAACCTACTAAGCCACCTAGGCACCCCTTGAAATTTATTTTAATCCTTTGCATACACATTTAGGTTCCCTTAGGTATTGTAATGCCTAGAAAATTGAAGAAGAGCCAATATCATGAAATGACAAGTTAAAGGCCATAAGCAGAGTAAACCAACGCAGTAGAGTAATGTGTTCCTACCAGAGAGGGTCAAAAGGACATTCGGATTTTCTCTCCCTTTTAATTTGGTGCTACCAGTCCTGCTTGGGCCTTGGATAAAGGGAAGCTTAATGGGCTGGGGCCATCCCAAAGAGAGAAGGAAGGAGAATTTCTCTGAGTTCTGAAAGAGACTATCTCAAAAGTCTTCAAAAATATGCTACCTCATGAGAGAACAGGTTATTGTTCTCTGTGCAATTTTTTGCACAAATTTTGTAGGAGGCAAAAAGTGAGGTCTTTTTTCTTAATACTCAGGAAAAAGCTTTTTCTGTGAAACTCTTAATTAACCCAGCAAGGCAAATTAGACTCTGTTCTTTCTCTTCTTTTGCTTTTTGAATCCTTACATGTGCCATTTAACCCAAGAGTAGTAATAATTGATTTGGAGAACCTTATGAATCAGTGTGTTGAATATCTTCACTACAATTGAAGGAATCTATGAAGTTTACTTAGTCATTCTTGCAAATATTCTTTCCACAGTCGCCTCCACTTTCTTCATACAGATGAGCAATGATTCAGAGCCTCGGGAAAATGAAAAGGGAATAGTTTCTCTTTTTCAAACACATGTGCTATAATAATAGAAATGAGTTTGTGCCATATTGTGCTGATTAATTCCCATGGCCTCTGAAAGGGATTGACAGGTCTTGAATGAATCAACTGTCAAATGCAGATCAGTAATGGCATCGGGGGGAGAGTGTGTGTGATTCTTAGTCACGTGTGTTGCACTGCACAATATGACCCTCTTGATCCTTTAAATGTGGCAGAACTTAACTGAAAATTCAAGAGTTCTTTAAGCAAATTAACCAAAATGAAATCTTAAAAGTTTTTTTTTTTTCCCAAAAGGTCCATATAAAAAAGTATATAGTTTATAGACTTTCAAAATGAAGAGCCTGGGTGGCTCAGTCAGTTAAGCAAAATGAAGGGATGACTTTGATAAAAATCAGTGAGTCTCTTGGATGAAAGACTCTCCTTTTGTCACAGAACTGGTAGTATGTCTGAGATGCTTTCAGGGTTTAACTAATGTGTTCTTGGAAGTCACTGATTAGAGAAAATCTGAAAATGTCTAGGCTTTGTGAAAACAGGACTCCACTTGAAGTGTACACTACCTAGCAGCTGACCTCCATCCTTACAGAAAGTTTATCAGCTAAGAAGTGAGGGGAAATGTCATCCTTGCATTTTAGTCAAAATATATATGGATAGCTAAGTAGTCCTGTCCTGGTATCTGAGTTCCTATCTGTCTTCTCAGATCAGTGACATAACTTTGCCCATTGGAACTCTTTTCTGAGCTATAACTAGACATACTTAGAGACCTTTGGTAACAAAGCTCTCTAAGGCACAGACATGGAAAGATTTAAAGGCTCTATATGGGAGACCTAACACTGTTCTGCTGACCTGTTTTTTTCTTTTTTGATGGTGTGATAGGTCTCCACACCCTGGCATCCTCCTACTGTACTCCAGGGTCACTCTCAAGAGGTCACATCTGTGTGCTGGTGTCCATCAGACTTCACAAAGGTTTGTAAATAAATCTGTAGTTGACTTAAAAAGTGGATCACAGATTTGTAGATTCTCCCAAGGTTAGTTTGAGAGTTATACAGACTTTAATGTTTAAATAGAGATCAAAAGAACTAGATCCAGGATCTATGTCAGCATTAATCATAGACATTCTCACTTTGGGGATGAGCACTGAGTGTTATGTAGAAACTAATTTGACAATAAACTATTTGTAAAAAAAAAAAAAAAAAAAAAATCATAGACATTCTGCTTTTCTCTACCAGTAGGGAAACTTACACTAAGGAATAAGAATGGATTTCTTGATTCCTTAGAAGTCATTGTTTTCCTAATTGTAGAATTAAGTTTTTAATATAATTAAATTTCATCCAAATATCTAAGGTAAAACAAAAATCTAAAGGTGAAAAAAACAGTTTTATTAACTTCCTGCATATTATTAATGTGATATGTTAAAGGTAACATCCCGACTGTTCTTCACAATCCAGTTTAGTCTTCACATGCCTCAGCAATGTGTACTGTGAAGTCTTAATGTGCTACGGTAGCTATGGCAAACTGCAAAAGCAGCCCCAAAATGTTTTAGACATTTCTCACTTAAAAGAAAATTTAACAGTAGCACTTAAAAACAAACAAAATCCTGAAAGTTAGAAAGGCCAGAAACATTAATTTTATGTACACGTAGGGCTTTCATACAATGGTGGCCCAAATTCCACACACTCTCCTGGCTTCCATTGCTCTGGTCTTTGGGTTATTTGGGGTTTACAAGCAATATCACTTCTGTGGAGATCTCCCCTTTCATGTATGACGTTTTGAGGTTTTGTTCCCATCTGTTTTTTATCTTCCAGAAACTTCTTATGGTCTGGCCTACTCATGGCATCCCTGCTAGCTTTCCAGTACTGCTGTGGGTTTCTTTTTATTTCTGTATCCCTGTATAACCATTTCTGTGCTCAGCCTCATGATAGGCCTTTTTTTTTTTTTTAACTCATTGTTTTAATCTCCAATAATTACATCCCAGTGACATTTTCCTTCTGGGATTCCATGTAACTTCCAGTGAAATATCTGCTTTTAACATATTTTATACTTTTGTAGAACTAAGATTTTTTTTTTAATTTTTCACTTATTTGTGTCATCTGTTTTCAACCACCATATATTCTGTGCATTATCTATGTGCACAGAAAATACTTCTAGGAAATAACAGGAGTGTTTACCTGTACTAATCTAGTGAACACCCTTTTAAAAGGATTTTTAAAATAATTTTGCTCCTAGCCTAGAGTTAGGAAGGTAAGATATGGTTTAAAAACAAAAGGTTCTAGCCTTTGAAATTAGAAAAACTTAATATTTCAGTCCTAGCTCTGCCACTTAATTGTGGTGACATTGGGCAAATAACTTTATTCTTATTTTACAGATGAGGTTATTTGAGTTCAAGGTTTTTACATTGCGAGAATTGAGCAAGATAAAAAATATAAATTGTCAGATGCACAGTAGGTACTCTGGAAATAATAATTCTTATTAATAGGCCATAGAGTAACTGGGGATTCCAGGCATTTCTTCTTGAGCAGTTAAATATGTGTGTCTTCTTTTGGCCTCCCAGTAAGGAAAGGAAAAAGCTGCCAGTCTCTTGGGGGCCAAGACTTAAGAGAACGTGTGTTCTTTTTTCTCTCTCTTTAGTGACTGAAATAGAGAAATTATATAAACAAATGCTGGGGAACAGCTCTCGTACCAGTGGCCATTTGCCACAAGCTCTTCAGACTGGACTTTCTCTGCCATAAAAGGCTTGGGACCATGATCAGGAATGGTCAGATATTTTTAAAGGGGCAAAGGTTATTTTTAACTTCTTTCAGCCTAGTGAACTTGTTGTTTTCCCAGATCGCTCCTTTACCTATTTGAAAAAGAATCTCAAAGGAATGGTTTCATTCTACTTGTCACAGCTTCCTAGATTCATGGACTAAGCCTGATCTTGGAAATGATCCCATTTCCTTAGCAGTGAGCCAGAGCATGTATAATTCAGAAGAAAGTGGTAGAAACTGAATGTTGGTGACATATTCTGGTTTATCATTTAAGAGGAAGAGTAAAAAAGGTATTATAATTATATATGCCATAGTTCTATAGCAGGTGATAAAGATAATGACTTGCCCAAGTTTTTAAGATTAAAATGAAGTGAACTTGGTTTTATATGAGGGCCTTAGGTCAGGTAAGAAATGACTGGTAATGAAAGATATACCAGCAGATATAAAAAAACTGTAGAGTCCTTTGGAAATCTGGAGTGATTCCTGAAAGCAGGGAATGGAAGTATATGATTTTTCAGATAACACTTTCTATATCCTGGTATATCAGACATAATAATTCTCCTTATGAGTCCTTAAGATCTACTTTTTAGTTTGTTGTAAATCTTTGATTGAAATTTCTTGACTCCCTTTCTGGTTCTCATTAGATTGCTACCTGCTCTGATGACAATACACTGAAAATCTGGCGCTTGAATAGAGGCTTAGAGGAGAAATCCGGAGATAAACTCTCCATAGTGGGTTGGGCATCTCAGAAGAAGAAAGAGGCGCGAGCTGACCTAGGTAAGGAATCCCATGCAATTTTCTAAGCTGTTCATCCTTTGATTGGTTTCATTCTACAGTACAGAATGATAAGCTATATTTGGTCTTGTCTTGGTATATTTTTAAAGGAAAGCACCATCTTTTTGACATTTATCTTTTCAGTAAATATTTTCTGAGCACTACTATGTTTATCATCTATACAAAGCACTGGAATACAGTGGTGGATTTATTTTCAAAGTATTTTTGGACATTTACTATGTGCTAGACACTATTCTGAGTTGCTGGAGATTGAGCAATGAACAAAAGAATCAAAAACCCAAAGACATAAATGAAGCTTATAGATTATAGTATGAGAGGCATAGAAACAAGTTAAAGTAAAATATGTACTACATCAGATCATAATAAGTACTTGAGCGGGGGAAAAACACTGGAAAATTAGGTGCCCAGGGAGGCCTCAATGTTTAGATGGCATTTGAGTAAAAGGAGTAAAATAGTGAGCCATGTGGGCATTTTGAAGAACATTCCAGGCAGACAAAACAGCCAATGCAAAAGTCCTGAAGTAGGAACAGGCTTGACATATTGTTTTGTTCCTTTAAGAGGCTAATGTGGCTATAGCCCCTGTGGCTGGAGCAAGCTAAGGAGAGGGAGGGGAATAGTAATGGAAAATGAGGTTCTTCTGTAATTTGACTTTTATTCTGACAGACAAAAAGCTATTGCAGGGCTTTAAATGGACAAGTATCATGCTTTTATTTTACTTGATCATTCTTACTCCTGTGTTGAAAACAAATTGTAAAGGGAGCAGTATAAAAACTGGAAGCTAATTTTAAAGTCCTTTTGAAATAATCCAGGAAGCCATGATGGTGACTTGAGCAGAAGGGTAGCAAAAGATACGGTGAGAAGTCTTCAAATTCTGGATATGTATATATGGTGGAGCCAACAGAATATGGTGTGGGATCAAATGTGAGATGTAAGGGAAAATTATCAAGGATGACTTCAGAGTTTAGAGCTTGCAAAGCTAGAAGAATGGAATTGCCATTGACCTAGACAGGAGTCACTGCAGAAGGAACAGGTTTGGGAGGGAATAGCTGAAGTTCCCTTTGGATATGGTGTTTGATATGATTATTAGACATTCAAATGGAGATGTCAGAGAGGCAGTTAGATGTTAATTCTGCAGTTTGGGGCTAAAGCTATAAATTTGGGATTCATCATCATATGACCAAGGAAGGTATAGCTAAGGAAAGAGAATAGGTCTGGGGTCTGAGCCTTAGAACACCCTGGTGTTGAGAGATTAGAGAGGTGAAGGAACAGACACAACCAGAGAAGTTAGAAAAAAAAACCAGGAGAGTATTATATTTTGGGACCCAAGTAAGTAATGGAGATGGGGATCTATTTGGTCAAATGTTTTTAGCATTCTATGTAAGAGAAGGACTGAAAATTGACCTTTGGACTTGGCAGCGTGGGGATTATTTGTGAATTTCATGAGCAGTTTTGGTGGAGTGTCATGGTCTGATGGGTGTTTAGGAGGATCAGAGAAGAGAACTTAGAGACTACAAGTATAGAAGTCTTTGTCAAGGAGTTTTGCTAGAAAGGAAAGGAGATAAATGAAGTGGTAGCTGAGGGCAAAAGTAGCATTTGTTTTGTTTTAATAGGAATACAGCATTTTAGGGCACCTGGGTGGCTTGGTCAGTTAGAGCTCAAGCCCCATATTGGCCTCTGTCTGACAGTGAAGAGCCTGGTTAAGATTCTCGCTCTCTCTCTTTCTCTCCCCCTCACCCTCTCTCCCTCCTTCTGCCCTTCCCCCACTCTTGCTTGTGCTCTCTCAAAAATAAACATTTTTTAAAAATTTTTTAAGGAATATAGCATTTTATATATGATTGGAAGGATCCTATAGAGGGAAACTTGATGCAGTGAAGTTTCCTGGAGCAATGTTCTCAAGTAAATTGTGAAGGGATGGTATCGAATTACAAGTAGAAGGGCAGGCCTTTGCCAAGAGTGTGGATAGTTCATCCATAGTAATTAGAGAGAAAGAACGTAAGTGATAAATGAGTCTGAAATAGTCCTGCAAAGAAGAGTAAGTGGGCCAGGGAAATATGGTTGTTGGGCAGTGGGTCAGCTTGAGGCTAGTGGTCATGAATTGTAAGTGAGCAGTCAGCATGGTTGTGTCTGCTTCCCAGGTACAGATACAGTACAGGTGCGGAGTTGCATTTAACCAGGGATGTGGTTTAAATCCACAAGTGTAAAGTGAGAGGAGGGCCAAGGAAGTTGAGGGTAGATATGAGAGAATGGTTGTAATGCTTGACTACAGTATTTAAACCGGGTAAGGATGGCAGTGAGCATACATATAGTGCCACGGGGGGGGGGGGGGGGGGGGGGGGGGAGGGGTAGTGTTAAAGTGATCCATGAATTAAGGATCCCCGAGGGATGAGGGATTTGGGGGATTGATCACTAAAGTGAACTGTAAGATAGCTGGTGGTTGAAACAGATAACAGAGGATTTGCAGGTTGGTAGTAATAAGGTCAAGAAGTGGCTTGAGTGAATTAAAGGACAAGGCTGTAGAAGGCCAAGAGACTGAGCAACCAAGGTATTGGAAAGACCACGTATGTGGATTTTGTAATGGCCATAATTGACAGAGACAGTGTTGAAGACAGTGATAATACACCGAAAGCAAAACTCTTCCAAGCACAGAACCAGCCAGAGGGGATTTTCATGTTATCAGATATATAGTAATAAGCTGGAGATTCAAGCTTAAAGATTCATTTTACATTAACCATCAAGGCCTAAGCTAAGGGGAGTTGAAGGTGAGACTGAATATATGCCCATTTTTCTAACGATTTAGTTCTTTAGACTCTTACAAGATGTTATAAGCAGAACTGGACTACAGGGGGGTCTTTAACTCTGAAGATGCCTTCAGTAGAGCCTTTGATGCCTTTAATTTTAGTTTTTGGTTTTTCCTCTCTTTAAAAATAATTTCTTTTATTAGTATTATAGTTTAACAAGTCAGAGAGTCCTTCAGCAGTGGATAAGATAAACAACAGATGCCCTGCCCCACAGTTCCCTTTTCTCAGGGGCAGCCACTCTCAGCCTTCTGGCTGATTCTTTGATATGTGTGTCTGTATCTCTAAACAGTATTTGTACATTTCTGTTTCTTTTGGTTTTTGTTTTGGTTTGTTTTCAACATTATCTACTGACTTCTCACTCTGTAAGATTAAGATTTCGCTCTCTGTGTTCCCACCATTTCCAAACCTCTGCACACTGTGCATTTCCCCATCTTCCCAATATAGGATCGTAATTTGGTTTGAACAGGAGTTAGTTTTTTTATTATGGTTTTGTTTTTTTGTATTCAGAAGGGAGTTACGTAGTAAATTGCTGTTACTTTTTATTTCCTGAGCTTTTTTTCCCTTGAGATTTGTTTTGTTTTGTTTTGTTAGAGACTTGTCAAGATATATTTATATACTAGAGCCCTCCTAGTGAATGTGAAGTAGTATCCATTGTGGTTTCGATTTAAATTGCCCTAATGCCTAATAATATTGAGCTTTTTTTCATGTGCTTTTTTGCCATTTGTGTATGTTGTATATAATATGTGTATACAATTTTTGCCATTTGTGTATTTTCCTTGGAGAAATGCCTCTGCATTGCCCATATTTTAATTAGACTATTTGTCTTTTTAATGTTGAGTTGTAAGTATTCTTTATGTACTCTAGATATAAGTCCTTTGTCATATAATGATTTGCAAATATTCTCTCTTATTCTGTAGGTTGTCTTTTTACTTGCCTAATGGTGTCCTTTGACACAAAATTTTCTAATTCTGATGAAATTCAATTTATCTGTTTTTTTCCTTACCATTTGTGCTTTTGATGTTATATTTAAGAAACCATTACTTAACCCAAGGTCACAAAGAGATTTTTAGTTTTAAGCCATCTGGTCCATTTTGTTTTTATTTTTGTGGACAATGTGAGGTAAGAATCCAAATTCATTCTTTTATACATGGATATCCTGGTTTCTCAGTATTATTTTTAAGAGACTATTCTTTACTCCATTAAGTTGTTTTCATACCCTTGCCAAAAATCAATTGACCATAAATGTAAGGGTTTATTTCTAGATTCTCATTCTGTTCCATTGATGTATATGTCTACCCTTATGGTGATACTACATTGTCTTGATTACTGTAGTTTTATGGCAAGTTTTGAAATTGGAAACTCCAGGCCAGTCCCCCAATTTTCTTCTTTCTCAAAAGTATTTTGGCTATTCTTGGTCTCTTGTATTTCTGATACAAATATGATACAAATATCAGAACCAGCTTGTCAATTTCTGCAAAATAGTCCCCTGAGGTTGTAACAGGGATTATATTGAATTTATAGTTCATTTTGGGGAATACAGCCATCTTATAACATGATGTGTTAATTTTTGTGATCCATGAACATAGATGTCTATCAGCTACCTTGTCTTTATATTTACTTATCTCTCTCTAGTTTTGGAGAACAAAGAGAAGAATCAAATGAGGATAAAGCCATCAGTGTTTCTACCAGTCACAAATAATTAACAGTTTAACTTATTTTTTGAGATTTTCCTCCTTTTCCACAGAGATTCTTATTAATAGAATCATGTTTATACTGTAAATACATTTGGATTTCTTGGGGATGTCTTCACTGAACATGATGTTCTAAGTACTTTCTATGTTATCTTTTTAGCAAAATATTTAAAATAGTCCACTGAGTAAATGTTCCACAGTTTATCTAGCTATTCTCTCATAGTTGGACATTTTGTTTCCAATATTTTGTGAAACTTTTTTCTGATTTTAGGGTTCCTTCATCCCATTAAAATAGATTCCCAGAGGTGGCATTTCTTTGATAATTGCTGTAACCATTTTAAGAGTATTAATGAAAAATTTAGTTGCTTTTAACTAATTATTTTTAGTGTGTCATTAATTATTCTTGGTTTTAGAAACCAAGTCACAAAAAGAGTTACACGTGCTGACCAAGTTTGGACCATAATGATAGCAACAACATTTAGCCATTATTGAGTATGAGCACAGTTATTCTAAGGACCACTTGGATTATCTTATTTAGTTTCCCAAACAGCCAAAATTGAAGCTCAGAAGTTAGGCTTGCCTAAGATCACTCATAGCTGTTGAGTTTGTTGTAGAACCGGAGTTCAAACACCTGCAGTCTAGTTTTAGAGCACCTGCTTGGAAGCATTCTGCAGTACTGCCTCCTTTAGAACCCAACAGAGGAAAACAAGGTTCAAGTTAAGACCCAACCAAGATTTCTCCCTTCAGGGTGCTGCTAGAGTTACTTGAAGAGCACTACAGAGAAGCAGCCCCACGTGAATGCCAAAGGTTGGCATGTTGGGTATTCAGCCCTGTAACCCAGCTTCCAGCAACAGATTGGTTGCTGTTAGTCACACTCCCATTTTGAAAATTATGGTCCTCTGCTTTCCCAGGCTCCTAATTGCCACCCCAGTCCTTCACTGTTGTCCTGGGCTTTCTGTCTTCTCTTCTGGACCTTTTAACACACTAACTAGAAGGCTTTAAACCCGAGGCACAGCCCCTTTTCCCTCCCTCTGCCCTACTTTTCCCAGCCAGCACCTGGTCTATCGCTTACTATTGTTTCACTGTTTCAGCCGGCAATCTCAGTACTGTCAAGGCAAATGGCTTTCAACCCTGGCTGTGCATCCTAACCATTTGTGGAGCTTTTTAAAAGTGTGTGTGTCCCCAGAGATTATTCAGTAGGTCTGGGGTAGGGGCCAAGTACCTGTATTTTTATAAAGCTCCAAGTAATTCTGGTAGGCAGCCAGGATTGAGAACCCCTGGTCTAGGCATTATTGAGTGACAAAGATGATTGTCCTTATCTTAAAGCCAAGGAAACCTTACCTGTTCTGTCATGTGCTTGCTATAGTCTCACAGGTCTGCAGAATACTTACAGAGTCTGTTTTTTGATGCATGGAACCTCACTGTCATCCCTCTGAGCAGTAATGAAATTTCACAAACATTGTTTAATAATTCTTCGCTGGGAACTTCAGGGGCACTAGACCTAAAAATGAGTAAATCATCATCACCTGCCTTCTAGGTGCTCACAGTCTAGTCCAGGAGGCAGATAGAAAAGCCATAGTATGTTGTAAACATTTCTCTTAGCTGTATGAATAAAACACTGTATAAACAAAAGGAACCTACTTCCTGTGGGAGAGGAGGAAAGAAGTTTGTGAATTCTTCACAATGAAAGAAGTTTGTGAAATCTTCACAATGAAGTTAACGGTTGTCATCAGAGCCTGAAACATGAGGAGAACTTTTGCCTGGCCAAGAAGGGGCAGACTTGGCAAGAAAGCCACATGAACAAAGACAGAGATGTGACAGTGCGCATCTTGTTTAGGAAGCATTGAGTAGTCTCCTGTAACAGGAGCCTAAAGTAGCAGTACACGATATGACCGAAAAGGTGAGCTGAGGCTAGATGGCAGACTCTTACACAGAAAGAAGCTACAAAGTGACTGATTATTAGTAAGCTCTCTATAATTCCTCAAAGGAACTGGCTTGCAGGAGGCTCTTAGGGCAGTAATGCAGTCTGTGATGCCGTGTCATCAGATCTCACACAGTGCTTAGGGTCAGTGGGGCTTCAGCAAATGATATACTAAATAGCCCTGTCATATTTAAATCGATGCACCAGTATAGTGACCTACTGTGTCGCTGTTAAAAAGAATGCATTGTATCTAAGTGTACTTCTAGAGATCTAGAGAAAAAAAGCACTGTTTAGAGAAAAGAAATTACAGAATGTGTGTATGTGGTGTATGTGTAATAATCCATTGTTGGGTTCTTAAGGTCTGATCTACCTTTTGTGTGCTACTGGCATCTAGAAAATTGTGGGATGCATAAGAACAGGAGTAAAATCAGAAGGTTGAAAAGAGGGATTTTTACTTTTCACTTCATTTCCCTTTGTAACTGAATTTTTTTTTACCATGAAATTTCATTATCTTGATAATCTAATTATTATTTTTTTAAAAAGATTTACCTTTGGCCCAGAGTTTTGTTAACCTTCAAAGTTAATAAAATCTTCTCTTTGAAACCCCATGGTCCCCTCCTTCCTCTATTTCAACATCCTAAAGGAAGAGAAATGCCCCAGCTTTCCACCACATAAGATCTCCCTCTGACCTTTAGTAAACACTTCAGATGTCTGCTACTCAGGTATCAGAAACCTAGATACCTGCTTGGCCCAGGGCCCAGCCTTTCCCTTCTCTCCTAATCCTGCATTATAATGAGTCTGCATATTGTAAGACCCTCGCTATTTTAGGACCTCCTGCCTTAACCCTTCAGCCCACTCTCATGGAACTAATAACCATAGGGGCTGTGCAGTGACTGTTGACCTGTGCTGAGGAGTGAAACAAATGAAAAGTTTCTGTCCTCCTGAAATAATGACTGACCAAGCTCTAGAATATGAGTATGAGAACTGTCACCAGATGCTTCAGAGACAGTTTATGTCACTAACTCTCCTTCTGTAGCCTGTTATGCAAGAATGGATTTTGCAGTAATGATCTTAATTAAAGGAGCAGTATCACTGTGGCCACTTCTGAATATATTGTTGATGGGGAAAGTTTAGGCAACAGTCAATTTGTAGAATTTCTGTCTCAAGGCAAAACTGCTTGAAAAAAGGTAGAACATATAGAGTAACTAAATGGCTGAAATTAGTGCTTGTAAGTCTGTTTTCTAGCCATAAGAGAGATTGTCTTTTTATGTCAGCTCATCCTAAATTCAGTTGCATATAAATGCAATTCAGTAATTAAACTGAATTAAATATCAGAGTTATAATACAAAGAGTTTGTGACTTAGAAATAATTGATGACCTTTCCTTGTTATTGGAGATAGGAACACTATTTGAGAAATCTAGAAAGCTCAGAAGAAAAATAATACAATAATTTGTATTACAAATTATAATATACAAATTATAATACAAATACAAAAATAATACAATAATACAATAAAAAATAATACAATAAAGACAATACAGAGTTGTCTGTGGTAGGGCTGAAGTGGGAAGAAGCATGAGGCTTATAAGAATTTTCCTTAAGTGCTTGCCATTGCTTGTAAACAAAGGACAGACAGGACTCAGAGAAGAGTTCTGCCCACTGATTTGCTTTATTGAGAGCAAGCATTTCATTTTGAAAATGGCATTATTTGGCTTGCGGAAATTAGCCATTTATAAATTAAGGTGGAAAGCCAAGTGAGGCCTAATAACTTTAAAAAGTAATTGATGGTATTATTTCTTGTAGACATTAAAAGTTCTCCATTTAATAGGTATGGAAACTGAAGTAGAAGCAGAGGAGGTAAAGGGTTGTGGTCAAGTCAGTAGTAAGTGGTCGTGCCAAATTTTAGACCCATGCGTTTCTGTTTGGGAACCACTGTGCAGTGCTTCTCTGCCCTCACATTGCTCAAAAGCATATACAGAAATTCTAATGGCAACTTTACTTATAAAAACAAAATATCATTAACAACTTAAATTACTTGCTGTTATCTTAGAATACTTGGTAGCTATTAAAAATTGTAATATACGTCTATATTAATGTGGGGAATGTTCGTGATAAGCAGGTTACTGAATAGTGTATACTTTATGGTCTCTTTTGTATAGAAAAAATTTGAGGTGTATAATAATGTATATATTACATGCACAAGTATAGGGGAAAATGCTATAAGTGGTTTACCTGGATGATTTAAAATTTTTTCCTTTAATTTTTCTGTATTTTCTAGATTATTACAAGTATATGTTTTACAACAGAGTTGTTGGCAGGCTGGCAGTTAGGAAAGAGGAGGGAATAAGCTGAAAGGGTGTGGTAAGAATTAAGTAATTTATATAATCTACTCACTGGGAAATCCATTCCTATACGAGTAAGTTAGCTATAATTTTCCTTGATGAGAATTCAAGGATTTTCTATGGCTTTCTCCTCCTGAAAAGACCCTCTGTTCTTTTTCAGTAACAGTGACAAGTAGCCAGAGTACTCCTGCCAAAGCCCCCAGAGCAAAGAGCAGTCCATCTATTTCTTCCCCGTCATCAGCAGCTTGTGCTCCCAGCTGTGCAGGAGACCTCCCTCTTCCTTCAAATACCCCCACATTCTCTATTAAAACCCCTCCTGCCAAAGCCCGGTCTCCCATCAGCAGAAGAGGTTCCGTGTCCTCAGTCTCTCCCAAGCCACCCTCGTCTTTCAAGATGTCCATTAGAAACTGGATGACCCGAACACCGTCCTCATCACCACCCATCACTCCCCCTGCTTCTGAGACCAAGATCACGTCTCCAAGAAAAGCCCTCATTCCTGTGAGTCTAAAATCATCCCAAGCAGTGGCGTGCTCTGAGTCCAGAAATCGAGTAAAGAGGAGGCTGGACTCCAGTTGTCTGGAGAGTGTGAAACAGAAGTGTGTGAAGAGTTGCAACTGTGTGACTGAGCTTGATGACCCAGTGGAAAAGCTTCATTTGGATCTGTGCTGCCTTGCTGGTAGCCAGGAAGACCTTGGTAAGGACTCTCTGGGTCCTACCAAACCAACCAAGATTGAAGGAGCTAGTAGTATGAGTATCTCAGAGCCTCCTTCTCCTGCCAGTCCTTATGCTTCAGAAAGCTGCGGAACACTACCTCTTCCTTTGGGATCTTGTGGAGAAGGGTCTGAGGTGGTAGGCAAAGAGAATAGCTCCCCAGAGAATAAAAACTGGTTATTGGCCATGGCAGCCAAACGGAAGGCTGAGAATTCATCTCCCCGAAGTCCATCCTCCCAGACCCCCAGTTCCAGGAGACAGAGCGGAAAGACTTCTCCAGGCCCGGTAAGTCGGCAGTGGTGGGAAGACACATTTACTAACTTGAAAGGGACCAGTGAGAAGATACATTCTCTAACTGGAAGAGGTCAAAGACAAGTACAAATCTTGTCTCAGAAGTCAGGATTTTTTTTTTTTTTTTTTTTTAGTAAATCTGCTTATACCTAGGGTTGCCAGATTTAACACATAAAAATTCAGGACAGGGGCGCCTGGGTGGCTTAGTCAGTTAAGCGTCCGACTTTGGCTCAGGTCATGATCTCATGGTTCATGGGTTCAAGCCCCGCATCAGGCTCTGTGCTGACAGCTAGCTCAGAGCCTGGAGCCTGTTTCAGATTCTGTGTCTCCCTCTCTGTCCTACCCTCCCCTGCTCATACTGTCTCTATCTCTCTCTCAAAAATAAATAAAATATTTTTTAAAAAGTTCAGGACAAATATTGCATGGGAAATAGTTATACTAAAAATTCTTTATACTAAAAGATATTTGTTTGAAGTTCAAATGTAACTATGTGTTGCTGTATTTTATTATCTAGCAACACCATTTACTCCAGTTAAAATCCCTTTTGTGAAGGCCCATAACCCTCAGCCCTGGTGCCTGATTCCTCAAAGCTTTCATCCTCTAGTATATCAGTTCAAAAATATCTTCTTTCTGGGGCGCCTGGGTGGCTCAGTCAGCTAAGCGTCCAACTTCGGCTCAGGTCATGATCTCACGGTTTGTGGGTTTGAGCCCCATGTCGTGCTGTGTGCTGACAGCTAGCTCAGAGCCTGGAGCCTACTTCAGATTCTGTCTTCCTTTCTCTCTGACCCTCCCCTGCTCACACTATCTTTCTCTCTCTCTCTCTCTCAGAAATAATAAATATATATATCTTCCTTCTTCTTTGTTTGGCATTATTCCCTCCCCAGCCAACCCCTGCGTTTTCTTTTTATTTTCCCCACTCCCCAGCCCCTGGCAACCACTTTTTATAGGTTCCCTCCCCTTTTTATAGATAAAACTGACATTCATGGGCAAGTTACCAACATCCATGAATAGATTTACAGTTTGTTAACTACAGTTTATGACTATCTCAAATACAGTGAAATTTAGATACTTAAAACAATTTAAATGCAGAATCCTTCCAGGTTTTTATTGTTTTCCCCAAATTTTTTTACCATCACCTTGCTCACACTAGTATTTTTGGCAATTCACCTGTATCTATACTTTGTAAACATTCAGCTTAGTTTCACTTACCTTTTTAGGACTTCTATTTCATTGACTGACATAATATTTAAGTTAAATAATTTCAAAAACATGTATTGCTGGCAGAAAGAAGTTTGTGAACCTTGAAAAGCAAAGGACCTATTGTAATGGTGGAGGGAAAAGTATCTGTAAGCATTGGGTGAGTATGGGCACAGGTCAAAAGGACTAGAAAGCTTCAGGTTATCAGTTTGCAAGTGAAAGCGGGGGTAGGTTAGTGAAGTTTCTGCTATGATTCATAGTAGCTCTTGCTCTGTGCTAAGGAGAAGGTGGTAGAATGATTAAAATCCAAGCCAAGAATCTAAAAGGTTGGATAGCCTCAAGTCAGTTCTAGTTTAATAAGTGCTCATATCCCCCTCCTACTCTCCTGAAGCCTATCCCATAATTTTAGGGAAAATAAACTAGAAATTTATTTTATTTTTTTAATGTTTATTTATTTTTGAAAGAGGAGAGACAGAGCATGAGCAGGGGGTGGGGGGAGGGGGCGAGAGAGAGAGAGAGGGAGACACAGAATCCAAAGCAGGCTCCAGGCTCTGAGCTGTCAGCACAATGCAGGGCTTGAACCCACAAACTGTGAGATTGTGACCTGAGCCAAAGTGGAACGCTTAACCGACTGAGCCACCCAGGTGCCCCTGGAAATATTTTAAAGATTACTTCGAGCACAAACTCCAACCAAGACCTTGCTACAGAACATGGGAAAGAAACAGCTATCTGGAATCTTTTCTTTCTTCCCCTAAAATTATCTTTGTATCTGTTTTTTGCCTCTAACCAAAATTCTTTTTTTCCAGATCTGGTCTCAGCTATGTGTTAGAAAAATAATTTCAGTGAAAAATTGTTTTCACTAATGTGTAAATTTTTAAAGCTTTTAAAAATAGTGTGCCAGTCCCATATATTTCTGGTTTAATAATTTCAATCTTTGAAGCTAAAGTTTCTTTAGGAGATTTTTCTTCTTTATGTGCATAACGATAAGACTTCCTCAGAGAAGGGTAGCCACTGCCATTTAAATCTCTATCCCATTTGTAAATTTGGGAGGGGGAGGTGATTTACTTGTTTCTTTCAAAGAGGAGGGTTATTATAACCTTTGGGTCTTATTAGGAAGTTTAACTGGTAAATATTTTCTGTTCACGTGAAAAATCTATGCTTTCCATTCTTATATATGTCTATTAAATTTTATTAAATTCAGTACAAATCAGCCAAAAGAGATATTGCCCTCGAAGTATTTGGGACTTGAATAATCAAATTTCTAGGCATCCCACTTTAAAATACCCTTTAGTGATAACTTGCTGAAGTAACAGCTGAACTTTATCTTACAAAATCTCGGAAATCTAACCTTTCTTTTTCTAGGTCACTATTCCTCCCAGCTCCATGAGGAAAATCTGCACATACTTCCATAGAAAATCCCAAGATGACTACTGTAGTCCCGAACAGTCAACAGAATTATAGATTCTAATCTGAGTGAGTTAACTGAACTTTGGCCCCTTAAAAAAAATACAACAGAGTGATTCAGTAACTGATCTTTAAGAAAGCTACCATTTTTCATTATCAGAGAAAAATCCTTTCAATTCTGAAGTTTCGCTACTCTGGTTCTAAGCTTATATGCAGCATCCTTGAAGTGAATGCTGTGTTTAAATTCCATAAAGTAAGTCGGTCACTCTGTAACATTTTGAGTGAGTAGTCTTCACTTTTTAAATTATGCCTCTTCTTTGTAATAATGACATCCCAGCTCATAGAGGCAAAAAGCAAGACTTGTCTCTTGTTACTCTGAGACTGTGGGTACACAGTGGAAAATATCTGCTGGTCACAGCAGGAGGCCTGTCTGTGAAGGCCAAGGGCTGAAGAAGTCTTCTGCTGGGGACCCCTGGATCTGTGCTGCCTCAAACAAATATAATTTCATTTAAAATTTATATATAATCTTTTCACTACACTTTTGGTTTTTTATTTTGTTTTGTTTTTAGTATGTGTAATAATGTGACGTTCAGATAAGTACGTTTATATTGATTCAGTGTTAAACAACAGTCTCTTAAGTTAAAGTCATCTTTATTTTAAGAGCAGTGATAAATGTCAACACTTTGGAGAAACTAGGAGAACAACACTAGAAACCTTTACCTGGCCTTTATCCCCCAAATATATTTCCCATATGAGACTGTGATCCTTATATTTTTACTAAGCAATTTACTATGTAGCAACCCAACATCGTGTTCTATAAGAGGTTACGGTTTTGCCATTTAGTAGACAAAGATACTTATAAAATCAATAGTCCTGCATTGAAGCTGGGGTATGAAATCCGTCCTCAGTTTGCTAAGGCTGCAAATTTTTCAAAATATATGTCATCAAATTTTAAGAAAAAGTAATCATTTCTTATTGATACTTTCATAAAAGAAGATAGCTCTAAACTGAAAACCCAGAACCTAAAAAACAACTCTTGGCTTTTAACTTGATTTTTTGGATTTTCTTCATATATATATGAGGAAAGAAAACAGTGACGCTCTAGAATAGCTCTGAGCTGAAAAGTCATGGAAATTTCTCTAGATATTTAATGTAGAAGATGTTTAGGCTGACTCTAAGTTAATAGTGTACAAAATATCTTGAGCATCTTCTTTAACCAACAGTTTCATAGCAATCATCTTGAACTAAACTGTTGTTTTATATTTGTCCCCTTTACAACCTCATAGAAACAAGCTCCATGTACTTTCTATGTGCTACGTCCTTGGAAGGGACTCCCCAAACTATCATGAAACTTGATTCATTTTATCCATAACCCTGAGAAATGTGTGGAGTTTATTCATATTTTTGTCATAATTTAAAAAATCTATTCTTAATGACAACTTTTTAATTCTTCATTCCTATAAGTCAAGCTTGTAACAACCAGAACTACGTATGTTGATTATACATGGTTTTCTCCAAGGAGAAAAATAAGGGAAGGCACAGAATTGCTGTTTTTGAAACAAAGCACTCCATAGCATTAACTGAATATTTAGGAATTCTACTTATAATTGGTGTTTGATTTTTGAATGTTAGGCTGTGGGAAAGGTTGTTTATGACCATTTCTGCTAATAATGATATCTGTCTCTTCCTTTGAAAGCCAAGTGGGGGGAAAAAAGGATAACTAGATAATTATATTCTTTGTATCCTTGAACATCTAACAGCTCTACTGAGTGAAATTGGGGTAAATGTGTGCTGAGAGTCTACTGGCTGTAACATGTCCCACTTGGAAAACTAGTACTTCAAATGGGTGCCAAAGGTCAAATGTAATGAGATAATAATTATCCTTGCCTCTGTCAGTGTCAGACTTTGAGCTGATCCTGAATAATAAAGCCTTTTACCTTATCTGATACCCTTTTCTGAGCTTTTTGCATTAGCCTAGAAGCAGTCTACACAAAAGAACTGTAGTAGTAATCAAGAATCCCTTCTACTTGTTCATTGAATAAAATTTGTTTATTCCCAAGGATATGATCTAGTTCAAGCTGAAAGAGGTTTTAATAAACATGTCCTGCTTGGTCAGACCTTGAGCGCTTAAGATGGCTTGGATTACTTGATGTAGTAGGGTGGAGTGATGTAGTTCTTTTTCTAAACAAGTATTTCCAGCCCAAGCTTTTCCGTTTGAATACACTCCAAGCATTATTGCTGCAGTGCTGTGTTAGACTTTCCTTTGGCTGTTTCATCACAGGCCCTTAATTTACTTTTGTGAGGGTTGACTAATTAGTCCTTTAAAATGTTTCCTTTAATCTGGGCTGCACATTTAACTGAAGATAAATCAAAACCATCTGTAGCTACCCCTGTTGGACTGGCAGAGGGTGAATTCAGCTCACCACGCCATCTCTGGCCCTAAAAGCTTAAAACTTTACTAAGGCTTTTGGGAAACCCAGTATAGGAAGCATTTTTTTTTAAAACCTCAACTGTGCAATATGGATGCCTGGAGATAACTTTTTAAAGTGTGTGTGTGTGTTTGCTTTAGTCCCCAGCTTGACATTAGTCTATGATCATGATCTTGTATAGGACATACATCAATTCAACATGTGCTTTTTGAGACCCTATCATAGCAGATAAACTGCTGCTCTCAGGTCAATTTTTCCCGGACTTCCCTTTACACTGCTCATAAAGCAAAGACCAAGTAGTTTCATAGAATCAGTTCACAACTAGGTAGCATGAGTGGCATTTTACAGAGATGCATCAGAAGAGAGACTGGATGAGAATGTCATGTTGAGGAAACTGAGTCATTGTCCTCCACATGGCAGTCAAAGGGCTGAATATGAGTCCAGTGAGCTCTTGCTCATCAGGTCTCCCTCCTTCTCAACAGGACTTCATAGGAGCTAGGAGATTCTTTGGCTGCCTAGGTTTGGATCTTATCACATCATGAACTAACTAACCGTCACTCATTAAATTCTTGAGAATTATGGAAAACGCTGCTTTATGCATTAGTTCTTTAGATATTGGTTAAAAGTTATGGGGAGGACAAACATAACATTTTGGTGGACATGAGGTGAGTCTAATGCCTCATTAGATGTAGTACTAGGAATACAGCCCAGCATTGTTCTGAGGGACCCATTTTGTTGTCTAAAGTGGTAGAAAACCTTTTTTTTATTTCTGAGCTATGTTTAAATGCCTGTTAAAAAGTGCAAGGGTCATTAGGGAATGTTGTAGGGTAAAGTCAGTCTTTTAAAAAAATCACCTGAGCGTATTAAGCAGCTTGTTCACATCGGTACACTTACAGCAAGTACATAGAACACAAATAAGAAGTATTATATTATTAAAGAATAGGCTTATTCCATCCCCAGAGCTTATCCCTCCCATTTCCTGGCTAAGCCAAGAAAGAGGATTTCAAGGATATATAACCAGGTTCTTTATTTTGAATTTCAAAGATTTAGTATTCCATTTATACTTCATTTCTCTTTATTTCCTTAACTTGCCACATGCCCCTTCCTGTTTTGACATTCCAAATAATCTGTATTCAAGCCATTTTGTGGACTATGAATAGCACATTTCAAAGTACCTTTGACTGGAAAGCTTTCAATTCAGTCAACATTTTATTCATCACCTGGTTCCAAGCCCTGTGTGAGGCACCTGGTCTGCAGAGTTCTTCTCTTTATTTTTGGTTGTCAAAGGAGTCACTTTACCAGTGGTACTTCATTAGGCTAAAGTCAGCATTTGAGAGAAACAGGCAAAGATCAGATTTTCAAGTCCTTTGAGTGAAGTTGTTTGTGAACAGCGATCAATGCGGCAAGTGTTCTCTGGATGCAATGCAGACTCATCCCTCCAGGTACTTCATTCAGCAGTTTCTTAGAGCACCTTAACTTTTCAAAGTAAAATGTTTTTCTCCTGCATGTTTCTATTATAGTCTTTACAATGTTGTGAATAATGGGTAAAAAAAGAAATGTTCTCTATAGCCAAATGCCTAGCTTTGAATCCAAGCCCTAGCTGTGTGACATTGGGCAAGTTCCTTAACCTCTCTATGAATCATTTTTCTTGTTTGTAAAATGGGATTGTGTGGTTATTATATGTAGAGGTCTTGGGACAGTGCCTGGCACTTAATAGCTATTTATTGAACAATTACTGTTAGCTATTACTCTCAAAGTAGGGAGAGCAGGAGTCTATCCTTATTGGATAAATGGACATAAAGGTTTAACTTTCCATTTCTTAATCGTTCCTGTTCATTCATGTTCCACTAGAGCCATGGTCCTCAAAGGTATGGGAATTAAATGAGAATCACTTGGGAAGTTTTTTTTTGCTGTTGCTCATGTTGCCTCAGCCTCCCAGTCCTGACACTTTTCAAAAGGAGCAAATAGACCTCTGGGAGAGGGGGAAAAAACTCCACACTTTCACAGGTGCTTGAGATTCATGAATCTTTCCCACCAGGTACACATGAAAATTACAGAGGTTATTTCATATGTGGCCTCAGCCAATGTTCAAAGAGGCTATAATTTGCAAATCTGTATGTAACCTGGACTTCTAAGCAAGTCACACATTTGCTCACAGAGCCCATCCTCCCACTTCCTGACTGCTGCCCCCAGCTCTACTATACTGTTCAACACGTGTTCACTTTTAGGGACGAAGCTGCAGCTGGCTGGCCTTTAGTGCTAGTTCTCGATCACTTGTTAGGCTATTGTGTTCCCTGGCCAGTGGGAAGGCAAATAAGAGATGAAGCTCAAAGCAGGCCATGTGGCTCCCTTAGTACAATGCAAGATTCAAACATTTGATGGAGGAGTAATGTGTAGACTCTAGATTCTTTTTTCTCACCTAATGAGATTCTTCCCTGAACTTCTATTTGGTACCTGTTGACAGTGTCACATCAGTGCCAAAATACCAGCCATGAAGGTTTCTATGACATTATGGTAGACAGATGCAACATCAGGGTTTCTCTTGGCATCTGAGCATCAAATTATGCTGCCACTGCCACTGTTCAAGACCCTGTTTCCAAATAGGAACTTACAGAATGTGGCATTCTCTTATTAGCTGGCATCTGCACCTCTGCAAACAGATGGGCCCACCATGCTCAGCCCCCTTCCTGGGTTGGTGCCAAAATTATCAGTTCAAATGAAGATGTTAAGGGCTATTTTTTTTCCTGTTATTGGCTACTCACTTTTAATTTTGTTTTTTTTAAGGCTTATTTTTGAGAGAGAGAGAAACACAGTGTGAGCTGGGGAGGGGCAGGTAGGGAGACACAGAATCCAAAGCAGGCTCCAGGCTCAGAGCTGTCACTGCAGAGCCAGACGCGGGGCTCAACTCATGAACTGTGAGATCATGACCTGAGCTGAAGTTGAACGCTTAACCGACTGAGCCACCCAGGCACCTCAGCCTACTCACATTTAAAGTCATAGTGTAAAAGTACGGTAATTGTACAAATGAGGCCTTCCCCTAGCAATATACTACCAGATAATATATATAACTGAAACAGACTATAAATAAACCATCTGGCCTTGCTATGTTGACTTGAAATTAGCAAATATTGTCATAACACATCATTCAATAATCATTCCAAACCACTATTCCCCTTTTTAATTTCTTTTCCACCTTTTTTCCATAACCTATAATCACAATATTCCAAAAATTACTTAATAAGAAGAATAGTATGGCTTATTAAGTGTAACTGAAATAATAGTGATACAGGAACTGAAATAATTAAAACTAAAATCCAGTAGGCATTGTTGCCTCTGTAACGGGTCATTATTTGGCCCACCATTTGATGTCAAGTTGGAAATGCTGCTTCCTCAAAAGCCTTCTTGAATTTAGATAACTTTATGTGGAAGTAAGAGACTCAGAGTCCAAAAATCACTATCTCTACAAGGGTTGACTGACAGACAAGTCGAAGTGAACATTAGTAACTTCAGGTTAGGGGTATGAAGAGCATAGCAATGCTAATCCTTTCCCAGCTCCCTAATGAGGCAATTAGGTATTGGCCTTAAAGTGCTGAACCTGTAATTAAGTTTCTGGCTTTGGAAAACTATGTCCTAAAACCAAGAGATATAAGCAACAGTCTGGAACCCTAACCAGAGTCTAGAGGATAAGGAAAATTAGAATGTGGTTTTTTGATGATTAGGAATGGTTTCTCTTCCAGCCAACTCTCTTGTACAACAAATTGCATGAGAAGGTGCCATTCAGAGCAACTTGTTAACTTGACTTGCCTCCCTGTTTACTTTGACAGTATTTCTAGTCCCATTCACTTTTTCCTTTTCCATGTTATGTTGCCCACTGAACTCAGTTGAATAGTGCTTAACGTCAGGGCTGTGGATTTGATTCCCAAATGGGCCAATTCACTTCACTCTGTTCTGTGGCCACAGGCAGCATCTCCCTTGCCTACCCTAGCCAGCTGCCCCAGAAAGGAGTGAGAAAAGTAGTTAGGTTCAGTATAAACACTGGAGACAAACCCATAGAATATATCTTCACTACATAACCTGAAGGCATTTTGAAAGCCTGTCTTTCTCCCTAAAGACCAAGTTTATAAACTTCTTTTGACCAAATTTATATAGATTGCTTCACATAACACACAGAATTGCTCTATAGGTGGGTATAATTTGTTACCCATATTTTGGCAGATAAGGGAACTAAAGTACAAAGAGGTTAAGTCATTAACCCAAAGACACATAGCCAGCAGTTTGTGGATTTGGTCAGACTCAAAGCCCACAGTCTTAGTTCCCATAATATAATGCCTCACAGAAAGAAGCTTGTCCCTGGCCCCCTATTAATCAAATATATGCTTTCTATTTTGTGCACACTTGAAAGAGAAAAACTCTCAAAATGTTCCAAATATATTTCCTCTTTGAGTAATATATGAAAAAAATCTTAGATTTTTGGAGAGGAAACCATTAACTACCAGCGCTAGAAGCTAGAACCCTTACTGATAAGGTGTGTTACAGGAACATAAGATTAACAAACATGATTGAATGTGGAAAAAACAGGAACAGAGGCACAGAAGTTAAAACTCTTCAGAAAACGGGAAAGGCTTACTCACAAATGTAGGGGAGATACTGAAGAATGGAAAGGAGGATATACAAAACCTCTGACCCAGCAATTTCACCCCTACACTCCAGGGAAGTTCACGTGCACTGAGCACGAAAACGAAGATGTTCAGGGCAGTATTGTTTATATTGGCCAAAGCCTAGAAACAACCCAAATGTTCATCCACATTAGAATGGATAAACTTGGATACTCATGATAGAACAGTATGTAACCATGAAATGAAAAAGAATAAACTAGCTACATACAACATGAATGAATGTTAGAACAGTGAACAAAAAAAGCAAGAAACAAGCATATGCATGCAATATGATTCTGCTCATGTCAAGTGTTAACAAAAAATGTAATACTGAACTAGTATGGAAGGGTACATACATATGTGGTAAAAGGCAAAACAAAGATCATGATCACAATAAATCAAGACAGTGGATCCCCCCAGAAGGTTGTACTTGGGAAGTGATGGGGGGGACTTCCTAGGATATGGCAAGGTTCTCTCTTCCCCTGCTTGGTTACATGGGTGTTTACATCACAATTCTGTCTTGCATTTATGTTATACACATGTTTCTGTATGTTTCATGATTCATGATTTTTAAAGGCTTTTGAAAAGGAATGAAGATTAAATAGTTCTATAGAGACGATTAGGTAAGACGTAGGGATAGAGAAATTCTAGATAGATTTGATAATAACAAGTTTTCAAGTGGAATAAGGCACTAGGGAAGTCTGTGGGATCTTTTTAATACTTTCTAAGGAAAAAGGAGAATCCTCTGTTCCCTCAAAGCAGAAGGATGAACTGACTTGCACTCACTATATTCATTCAGTTTTAAAGAAAAGAACTGATCCTTTAGCAAACCGTGCAATCGCTCAGATATGGGGTTGGGATTTTCATAACTGGGACTGAGCCAGAAGCTAGCAGGTAGGACGAGTTAGAAGAGAGGGTCCTGCTGCATTTGACCTCCTAAACTCTTCACATTAAGTACGTTTCTTCCTTTTTCCTTCTTCCCCACATATATTTTCTTTCTCTCCCCAAGGTCCATCATCAAATCAAGGCAGAAACAAGCCATGGAAATCAAATTCATATTTTCAAGATGCAGAAACTGGCCTGGGGAACTTAACCAATTTGACTAAGGTCACAAAACCAGATAGTGGCAGAATCCATTCTGGCACCCCACATTCTTTGTACCCTAGTCTTCCTGATCTACTCTAGCCATTTCTCTACATACCATTTTTAAGATCCAGTTCAAACCCTCCTGCCTTCCTGTAAGAGTTATTCACAGATTTTCCTAAAAAAATCTTCCTTCCACTCAGCCCCATGCGTGGTGCCTTGTTTTAATGCCCTCAGTAGCGCTTGTCACATTTGTCTCAGATTTATTTCTGTATTCCCTCCACCAGATTATATCCTCCGAAATGTCAAACTGGTCTTATTCATTTCTGCATACTCAATGGTATCCTCATGAAAGCCAATTCTTAAATACTCAGGAATTGTATGAGCGGGTTGTTAAAATATTGGTAGCTGGAAATCAGTCCTGTTGAGGGTCCTTACACCATGGAGTAAACAAAAGCTGCAAATCAGGGCTCCCCCCACTCCCAGGGAGCCAGGCTACTAGCCAGCCCATCACAGTAAGAATCCCACCACCACCACCAGCCACCTTTAGACTTGCTGTGATGCAAGGCAATTCCAAGAAGCGTGAAGACAAAAGGGAACCAGTACAAGCGCAGACCAAAAAGCAAAGAGAATTCAAAAAGCATCAGTTCAGGAGCCCAGGAAAGAGAATTTTTTGAGAAATAGGTGGTTTACTGCTGCAGACAAGTTAGGAAGGTGGGAGCTTGAATAAGGCCAGCACGTCTTTGTCCTTCTCAAGAGCTTTTTCAGCAGCATAATAAGGATGAAATGTGGCCAGGAATGAAAAGATAGGCAGTAAATGTAGATGCCTTTCTAAAAAAGAAAGTAATTTCCTTATTAAGCAGCTATTTGCTGAATACCTATTTGTATCAAGCATTGCACTAAACAGATAACATACAGGCTGTCCTCAAGCTGTTCCCTGATGCTTCCGGCAGGCAAGAGAACATTGAACACAATGTGGTGAGGGCTGTGATGAAGACATGATGTGGGCCCTGTGGGAGCACATCAAACTGAGCCTGCGCATTCAGGGAAAGTTTCACACTAAAGCTGACTGAGCTGAGCCTTAGAGAAAAAACATTTTCCAGGTAAGTGAAAGAAGGATATTCCTCACAAAGGAAATAGCGGTCTGAGGGAGTGAGGAAGAGTGGCCTGTCTGAGGAACTCTTAAGTAGTTCCAGTTTCCTGTTAGAGCTGGAGCAGAGGGAACACATAAAACACCAACAGGAGATGAGGCTGCAGAGGCCAACAGGGCTCCGGGCATAAACACCCCTACGGTGCCGCCATACTGAGTTTGAACTTTGTCAAAGACCCTGGACAGTCATTGAATGACTAAGCAGGAGATAAGCACAATCATATTTTTATTTTAGAAAGATGATTCTGGTAGCAATGTGAAGGGTACATTGGAAAGGGACCGGCCTTCCGGCAGTTCACCCAGTCAGAAGGAGACTGTGGTAATCTAAGCAGTAAGGAGGGGAGCCTGAAGTGAAGGAATGGTTCATGTATGAGGATATTGCCAGTTTGAAAGATACTCCTGAAAGGGCAAACTAGTGTTTTCTTAGGTGGGTAAAGGAGGCATCATGAATCCCAGGATCCTAGCACTGGTAACTGGGCAACAGTGGTATCATTTGGGGAAGGGAGATACAGAGATGAGAGAATTGTAAAAGATTGTTTTCCTTGGAGACACCTAATGGACAGCCATTGGAGATGCCCCATCGATAGTTGTATACATACAATTGGAGCTCTGGAGAGCAGTCTGGAGTGGAAAGCATCTTCAATGTTAAAAGAATAGTTAAAAGGGGAGCTCACAGAGATTAGCCAGAGAGAGAATGTGTAACACAGTGGCTGTCAAACTTGAACAAGCACCTACTAGTTTTTGATTCTGGGGGTTTAAGGTGGGACTTGAAAAAATCTGCATTTCTAACAAGTTCCCAGGCTGTGCTGATGCTGCTGGTCTGGGAATCACACTTGGAAAACCATCCAGCATTTGGGGATGATTAAAGAAGTGACAGAAGTGAGTGAGGAGTCATTTTAGGAAGAGGTGGTCAGGATAGCATTTCAGGAAATACAACTGAATAAAGACAGGCAAGATGAAGAACAAATAATGACAACTACAGGGGCGCCTGGGTGGCTTAGTGGGTTAAGCGTCCGACTTTCGCTTAGGTCATGATCTCGCGGTTCGTGGGTTTGAGCCCCGCGTCGGGCTCTGTGCTGACTGCTAGCTCAGAGCCTGGAGCCTGTTTCAGTCTGACTCCCTCTCTCTCTGACCCTACTATTAATAATAATAATAATAATAATAATAATAATGACAACATTTGGCAACTTAGAGGGTACTATTGGAGCCAGGTGACAGTATCGGGGGGAAAAATGGGAGATAGCCAATGTGCTTTACTCTCCAAGGAGTCTGGCTGAGAAGAGAAGTGAGAGAGGATAGATGCGGGGGGGCGGGGGCAGGTCATGGTCAGGAAAAGATCTCTGATGGGAAGAATGGAGTAAATGTATGGGCAAGGCAAAAGGAAGGTATGGAGAAGAGAAGGAAAAGGAACAAATGCTTAGAGTGCCTGATCTGTGCCAGGCTCTATGCTAGGCTCCTTAATAAATACAACCCTTTAAGAGGATTAATATTCCCATTTTGCGGTTGAAGAAACTAAATGTCTGAATTTAAATCATTGGCCCATAGCAACTAGTGAGTAGTAGAGGAGGGATTTAAATCCCAGCCTCCAAAGTCAGTTCACATGGAAATGGCTGGAAATAACCATTATGAGAATTACACTGTCTTCCCTCCATAGAGAATGAAGACCAGGACACTGCAGCCCTGTTAAGTAGTTAGAAGGACCCAGGGCTATGGTATATCTTGTACATAGGGAAGCTTTATGGGAACTGATTGAATCAGAAACAAGACAGAAGACAGGAGAATACCCTGAGACTCTAGATGCTCACCGGGACTTCTGCAGCCATGCCTTTGGTCTCTGATCTACATTGACCAAAAATAATAAATAGTCAGAGTTGAAATGCACATACATCCAATTAGGAGTGAACAGGGGTTGATTTAAAAGATTGCTGGACTGCAGCAGGAGCTCTGAGGAAAGTCAACCAACTTAGTGCAGAAGTGATCATCATCTTGTGATGAGACATGATACAATGTGTCACCTAGATTCCCTAATCTTGACTCTGCCCCTTGGTAATTCTGTGACCATCTGCAATTCATCTATCTGAGCCCCCGTTTGCTCACCAAGTGAAAATATTCACAGTATTGCCCTCATTGTCATTGGGTAGGGGTTAAATGAGTTAGTATGTGTCCAGTACCTAGACAAGTGCCAGACGTGTGCTGAGTTTTAAATTTTTATAACTGTTCTGGGGTGCCAAAATTCCTACATTGAAGAACACACAGTGGGGAAGAGAGTCAGATACACATGTTCTTAATGGAATGGTTTGTTGAGGACTCAGGCACACACAAAGCTTGTCAGGTTCCAGCAGAGCTCAGCAATCTGGGAGCAGAGGCAAAGAAAGCTGAGTTGGGGATGAGCCAAGATGGGAAGGCAGCAAGGAAGCACCCAGGGAAGAATAAAGGGATCCATGAGCACTCTGGAAACGGCAGGCCCAGTAGGTCCAAACTGGATATGGAGGAAGTGGGAGATTCTAGGGAGGGTGGAGGAAGAAACACCTTGACGAGTAGAAGGAAGTCGGTTAGGTTGTGGTCCAAGTAGGGCTGTGGGAATTTGAGATGACAGGGGCCATTCTGGTGCCTGTATCCAAATCATGTTCATCACTGTGACTCATAGGTTGGGCAGAATTTAGTCATGTGTAGTTTTTCAAAATGATGGTGAACCCAGGGTATCTGGAGGGTCCCCCTCACCTCACAGGGATGAAGTGGCCAAGAAAGCTGTAAGGCAGGCATTAAGCCACTAAAGAGGAAACAAGAGTGCTGGAAATCAGAATACAGTTGAATGGATAAGTGACCAGTAAGATGGGATGTTGTGCCCAAGAGGGATGGGGGAGCATAGTCTGCGGAAAAAAATCAGAACTCAGAGAATGCCAAGTTGTTCTCTCGACCTTGAAACCAGGGGAGGGAGAGAAGCTGCCCTCTCTGGAGAGGGCTGGAGGGCAAACTAGGGCAGGTATTCATTTAAGATAAGAAGGTGGAAAGAGTGTGTATTGAAAAGGTGGGGAAGGTAAGGAAGTATGTTCACCGGTTAACATGCTGTACAGTCCAGGGGCAAGGAGACACATGTTCAAAGGCCTAGAAACAGTTTAGTAAAGCTGCCTGTGGTAGGATTACTGCCTGGCAGGAGGTGAGACATGATCAGAGGCCCGGTCATGTCCCCGTGCAGCTCTGCCTGGGCCCACCACCCCAGGACAGGACCCTGCCAGAGGAAAGAACCCTGGCCTCCTGGGTCAGTGCACTCAGCCTATTTCTGTACATTCAGGTTGCTGAGTAATGGCTCCAAAGGCAGTGCCAGCATCTCACAGGGCACAAGGGGAAAGTGAGAAGTAGGGCTTGGCACCTTATTTTGGGACCTGCCGTCACAGGCCCAGCCCTCTAGTTCTGTAATGCCTGACACTCAGCTACAGCTCTCACTGTGAGCCTGGATGACCAGCCCCACAGGTCTGGCTGAAATGCCTAGGGACCCCTCAAGAAAGAAGAGCTCTGCAGTTTCCCCAAAGATAGAGAATTCTGAGTACTTACTTCCTGAAGAATTGCCAGTTATTCCAATTGGTCAACGCACTAGGCTAGTGCCTCAGCGTAAAGGCACTAGTGAATCCTGTCTTCTCTCCCTGATCATATGGTCTTTTAAACTTACTATGAAGTGACAATGACACTGCTCCAAACCTGAGGTATCAAGGTGTGTGGTTTGAGCCAGAGTGTTCTTTGAGCAAGATCCCCAGCCAGTCCCCTGTATGTCCCTGGTGATATACATGTGCGACTGCTGGCTGGGGCTAGGGCTCAGTCTAATGTGGGGACAGTGACATATACACAGATATCAAACTGTGATCCCATGAGCACAGGGCTCTAGTAACTTGCACTAGCTGGCCCTGAGAGCCCTTGGGACAAGCCTTTGGGTTAGTTACTGCTGAACAGATAGGTCCAAAGACTCTGTCCTGGGGATACTTGTGGCTCCTTAATTGTAAATCTGGTTGCCAAAAACCCTCCAACCTCCCTTAGATCCATTCAAGGCCCCCCAGTCTGAACTCTAGATGAATCCCCATTAATATCTTGACTTCCTCTTTACTTTTCTTAAAAAGTAAACCCTGTTAACTTCTTGGGATTTCTCCTTGGGAATTCAGGTTTTCTCTTCTTATATTAATACCCCTAAGAAATCAAGGAATTGGGATCCAACAGGAGTGAGTGGTTTGCGGTAAACTCAAGAACTATAACACAACAGTGATTAGAGCCCATTGGGGGCTCTGCCTCTTTCAGTTGACCCACCCCCTGCCTCTTGCCTCTGGGTTTGTGCCAACCTAAGAACCAAACCATGGATGGCCACAGGTATGGGCTCCTCCATCACTGCCATCTGTCTCTCTGTGACAGGCTTGGACATCACTGCATCAGGTAGAGATTGTCATTACACTAGGGGAACTTTTCTAACACAGATCTCTGGCAACTGCTTTCTGCTCTTTTTCTATGAGTTTGACTTCTTTTTTAGTTTTTAGATTCCACATGCAATATTTGTCTTTATCTGCCTTCCCTTAGCAAAATGCCCTCAAGCCCTCAAGGTCCATCCATGTTGCAAGATTTCCTTTTTCCTTATGGCTGAGTAACATTACTATATATATTCCATTTATATATTATATAGTCCATTATTTTATATATGTATATAATGTATATCTTTTATCCACTCATCTATTGATGGACACTTGTTTCAATACCTTGACTATTGTGAATAATGCTGCAATGAACATGGGAGTGCAGATACTGCTTCAAGATCCTGTTTTCATTTCTTTTGGATAAATAACCAGCAGTGGGATTATTGAGTCAAATGGGAGTTTTATTTTTAAATTTTTTGAGGAGCCTCCATATTTCTTTTCCATACTGGCTGCAACAATTTGTATCCCCACCAACAGTGTACAAGGGTTCCTTTTCCCTACATCTTCTTCAGTACTTATTATGTCTTTTTGATGACAGCCATTCTAACAGTAGTCAGTGTGAGGTGGTATCTTAATTGTGGTTTTGATTTGTATTTTTCTGATAGTGATACTGAGTACTTTTTCACGTATCTATTGGCCCTCTGTATATCATTGGGGAAATGTCTATTCATTTCCTCTGACCATTTTTTAATTGAATTGTTTAGGGTATTTTGTTTTATTTTTGCTATTGAATTGTGTGAGTTCTATATATATTTTGGATATCACCCCTTATCAGATACACGATTTACAAATTATCTTCTGTTCAGTAGGTTCCATTTTCCTTTTGTTAATGGTTTCTTTTGCTCTTCAGAAGTTTTTTAGTTTGATGTGGTCCCACTTGTTTATTTTTGCCTTTGTTGTGTTTACTTTTGGTGTCAAATTAAAAAAACCATTACCAGACCAATGTCAAAGAGCTTACCCTCTATGCTTTCTTCTAGGAATCTTATGTTTTCAGGTCTTATGTTTAAGTCTCTCATCTATTTGAGTTGATGTTTGTATATGGTGTAAGATAGGAGTCTAGTTTCATTCTTTTGCCTGTGGCTGCCTAGTTTTCCTAGCCCTCTATTGAAGAAACTGTCCTCCCCATTATATATCCTTGGCTCCTTTGTTGAACATTAATTGACCATATATGCCTGGGTTTATCTCTGGTCTCTCTCTTCTATTCCCATTACTCTATGTGTCTGTTGTTATGCCAATACCATACTGTTTTTTATTACTATAGCTTTGCAATACGGTTTGAAATCAGGAAGTGTGATGCCTCCAGTTTTGTTCTTCTTTCACATTTCTTTGGCTCTTTAGGGTCTTCTGTGGTTCCATATAAATTTTAGGATTGTTCTATTTTTGTAAAAAGTTCCACTGGAATTTCAGTACGTTTGCATTGAATCTGTAGACTGCCTTGGGTAGTACAGATGTTTAACTTTAATTCTTCCAATCTATGAATATGGAATATCTTTCCATTTTTTTATATCTTCTTTGATTTCTTTCCTCATTTATAGTTTACAGCATATGGATCATTCACCTTGGCTAAATTTATTCCTAAGTATTTTATTCTTTTGATGCAATTGTTAATGGAGTGGTTTTCTTAATTTCCCTCTGATCATTATTAATGTATAGAAACAACTGACTTTTGGGGCGCCTGGGTGGCTTAGTCGGTTAAGCGTCCGACTTTCACTTGGGTCATGATCTCGCGGTTCGTGGGTTCGAGCCCCGCGTCGGGCTATGTGCTGACTGCCAGCTCAGAGCCTGGAGCCTGTTTCAGTCTGTGACTCCCTCTCTCTCTGACCCTCCCCTGTTCACGCTGTCTCTCTCTCTCTCCTAGAAATAAATAAAAATATTTAAAAAAAAAAAAAAAAAAAAGAAACAACTGACTTATGTGTATTGAGCTTTATTTGCTTATTAGTTCTTACAGTTTTTTAGTTAAGTCTTGGGAAGAGGTCTATATGTAATATGTCATCTGCAAATAGAGACAGTTTTACTTCTTACTGATTCAGGTGTCTTATTTCTTTTTATCGCCTAATTGCTCTGGCTAGGACTTCTAACACTGTTCAATTAAAGTAGTGAGAGTGGGCACTCCTGTCTTATTCCTAATCTTAATGGAAAAGCTTTCTGCTTTTCACTGTTGAGTATATTAGCTGTGTGCTTGTTCTTTATGGCCTTTCTTATATTGAGGTACATTCTCTCTATACCCCGTTATTGCAAATTCACATAATCTTTACAACAACCCGGCAAGAGGGTACTTCTATTAACCCCATCGTAAGGGTCAGGAAACTGACCTTACAGCTTACAAAGGCTGAATAACTTCCCCAAAGTTTGCAAATGGCAAAACCAGAACTGAACCCAGCAGTCTGACCCCTAGAAAGCCCCTTCTGAAGACTGAAGTAGCAGAAGGCCAGGGGGATGTAGGCTGTCACTGTGGCTCTTCCAGACTGCGGCATGCCCAGAGAGAGCCATCCTGTGGTGTCTGTATTATTCGTTTGGCAATGGATGGTACTGCATGTTATACTATACTTTCCTGTGTGTGTGCCTCAGTATTTTTAAAAATACATTGTGAACTTCTTGAGATAGGGATCATATTCCACTGTAGCACTGCACATATGCCAAGCAGATAGTTCAATAAGTACACTGTATTTATCCATCGGGGCTCAACATTACCTGAGGAGGAGACATGCAACACAGAACATCAGAACTACATCTTAACAATCTTCTAGACTTATAGAGTTCCAGTTTACAGTTGAGGAAACAGAGGCCTAAAAAGTGCAGTCAGAGCCATGGAAGTTCAACATTGTTTCAGGGTGGAGGCATCCTAAGTTATTCTCTCTCTCTTCCCTGACCCCCTCCTTTGGGACCAGTGTTAGGACTGGGACTCTGTATATCATCCAGTGTGTGTTAAGACCTCGGGATCCGGTGCCCATAAGACAATTCAAATCTGATGTCATTCCAGCTCGATTAGATTTATTCCCAGAATAAATCTAACTTACAGTCAGAAAGAGCCTTAGAAATCATCCCGTTCAATTCTCCAGTTGTAGATGAAGTAACAGGCCCAAAGATGGAAAGTGATATGCAAGTCCTTGTCAGCTGGCACGTAGCTTATCATTTAAATGAGATGCCTCTATCCAGAGGGAACAAAGACACATAGGAAACACACATTGCCCTTTTTCTAGTTGGACCATGTATGTCAGGGGAAGGGAAGGACGGGAGTGTGACTGCCTTCCCAAGTCCAGCTTGTTCCCAAAGCCAGTCTGCCTTGGAAACATTGTCTACAAGTCAGCAGAGCCAACAGTGCTCACCCTGTGTTTACCCTCTCCCCTCTCTTCTCTATGCAGTAGAAGTCACAACTGAGTCCTGTGCGGGAGCTGGAACCTGATTCTCCTACTCCTTCCATCCCACCAGCCCTTCCCTTCCCAGTGCCAACTCTGGCCCAGCAACCAGGTTAGGAATGTCACACATGCACAAATTATAACCTCGCTGCCCTGTTTTCTCCTCCTTGGGTAAAAGCATAGAGCTGGAAAAGAATCAGTATCTCCATTCTATTTTGCTTTCCACAGAAGCCAAGGGCCAGAGGAAAGAGAAGCCCTGTTGCTTCTTAAAAGCAGTAACGGCAGCAGAGTATTGAGTGAGTAGAGCATTAAAGAAGGCTGTTTTGTCCTCACTGGAGCTTAACAGTGACCTTCCTCAGGGAGTCGAGGCCTGTCCCTCCCATGCACTCACAAGCACAGTATGGATCAAGAAGCAGTACATATAAAAAGACCTTTCTGAAAACTGAAAGGGATTGTTCTTGACAAGCCTACAGAAACAGCAAAGAGCATATATGGGAGGCTGAGCTCTACATGGGGGAATCTGTCAGGCTAACAAAGGACCAGCTCTCCCAGGGACAGGAAGTTTTGAAGGTGGACTTCAGAGAAACTCAACTAGTAGGGAGAGAGGAACCATCTTCTTCCCTTTTCCCTCTGGCTATGTTTCCACAGAAGAGCTGGGCAACTGGCTCACCCCCAGCCACCTAGGTCCACAAGCCAGTGGGAGAAATTTGCATCTCCTGTATGGCCAAATCCCAACCACAGATGAACCTTTCTATCTGTTTTCTTCTTACCTGCACGCAAGCAACCAAACACTGCTGAAGAAAGTCTATCAGACAGCTGGGTTCCACTACAATTCAGGATCGCCGCCCCCAAATGGGACAAAGGGCGGGCGAAAGTTTGCTACTTGTCTCTGGTCAGCTCACACTGCTACTGTCAACAATTATTTCAAACTTTCTCTACTCCCCTGACCCTTCTGACGCCCTCTACACAAGTCCTCATTGTTGAGTCCCTCCTTTGTATTGCCAAATGTTTAAACCTACCCAACACGTTTACCCTTCCTTCTTGCTTCCTCTTACAATTGAAAAGTATTTCTTCCTACTAACTAACCAAGAGCAATTCCCCTTGTGTTTTATAGCCAGTCCTCATGTACCTTTTCATGAATCTCATCTGTAATTTATCCAGTCTTGCTCTTATACATCCAGTCTTTACCTCTCTACTGGATCCAAACAAACCCATATCTCTCTCAATAAAAAAAAGAATCCCTGGGGTGCCTGGGTGGCTCAGTTGGTTAAGTATCCAACTTTGGCTCAGGTCATGATCTCACAGTTTGTGAGTTTGAGCCCTGCATTGGGCTTTGTGCTGACAGCTCAGAGCCTGGAGCTTGCTTCGGATTCTGTGTGTGTGTGTGTGTGTGTGTGTGTGTGTGTGTGTGTGTGTGTGTGTGTTTGTCCCTCCCCCACTTGCACTCTCTCATAAATAATAAATGAATAAACTTTATAAAAATATATAAAAAATTAAAAAAAGAATCCCTGACATAACATCCTCTATCTGTGGCCTTCTGTCTCTCATCCTTTATAAAATCTAATTCTTCAAAATAGTTCTATTTTCTTACCTCCCATCTACTCTTCATCCCACTCCAGTCTGGTTTTTGCTTTCATTAATCTGCTTCATCTTGCCTCTTCAGCATTTGACTCTATTGAATGATTGAATGACCATTCCTTTTTTTCTTAAAAAAAAAAAATCTTCCCCTGCCTTCTATGACACAATACTTTTTGTATATCTTTGACCTGATCTTTGACCCTGATCTTGCTAAGTCTCCTTTGCAGACTCATCCTTCTCTACCTAGCTATTAGATGTTAGAGTTCAGGGTAGGGAGTTCTCTTAAGTCTCTTTATTCAAAAGTGCTTTTAAACACCACACTGTACAGTCTTGCTAAAATGTTTAAGTCAGCAATATATATTATAAACATCTTCCCATATCTGCAAAATTATTTTAGTGAGTGCTTTCCACTGTTGTGCATCCTATAACTTATTTATTTCATCTCCTGTTGTTAGGCATGTAGGTCATTTCTAATATTTTACTTTTATAAATAGTGCTATTATAAAATTCCTTATCTAATCCTTTTTATGTGTGACTAGATGAATAATGTTGAGACTGATGACCACTCTCCAGGCAATAGTAAATTGCTATGGGGAAATTGAAGATATTTGGGAAATATGCACTTAGTGTTTTGAGGCCAACAGCAAGAGTACAGCAACCAAGTTTGCCCACACAGTAATACTGTGCAGGACAGAATCTTTGGCAGAAGAAACTGGCTTCATCTAGGATGATGTATCTGCTATTTCCGTGTTCTTCTGAGCTCTCAACATGGGAGTTACCATCACAGATGATAAGATGGTTTGGCCAAGCCACTTACTGTGAAAGTTATGAGCCATTCTCCTTATTCCCACCCTATACTTTGGCAGGAGTCAGTCCTGATGGAGCCAGATGGATCTCACATAACTCCAGAGTACTCTGAGAACCTCACTTGGCTAGAGCAGTTTCTAAGGCCCAATACCAATCCTGGAACTGATCTGTCAGTCCTGGACTGGGATGGCCACAGGATTAAACAGGCCAGCAGAAGTCAGAGCGAGAAAATCAGCAGGACAGGATGGGGCATAGTCATGGGAGTAAGAGAGAATCATGGGGATGGGGGAGAGGGAGAGTTAGCACAAATAACTCCAGGGTTCCTCTTCGTCTTCCCAAATATTTAATATCGGAATGTCCCAGGACTCAGTCCTTGGACTTCTCTTTTCTATCTCTACTCTCTTCCTGGGTGATCTCATTCAGACTCGTGGCTTCTAGTACCATCTATACAGAGACAGTTCTAATTGTATATTTCTACCTGATCTCCAACCTGAATGCCTGATACCTATATCCAGTTGAAAAGTTGACATCCCCACCTGAATGTTTGACAGGTATCTCAAGTTTAACTAAACTTCTAATTTTACTCCCTCCACACCCTATTCTGATCTAACCTCAGGTAATAGCAATGCCACCCTTCCAGGTTCAGGCCAAAAACTTGAAGTCATCCTTTACATCTCTCTTTTTCTCACAACCTGTATCCAACTCATAATCAAATCCTGTTGACTTTATGTTCAAAATATATTCAGCCTCTGCTTCCACCCATGAAAAAATGGAACTTACTCTCTGACCATAACCAACTGAAAAACTGGCTCAAAGATCTGAAACAACTATTTTTAGACATTGGACAAGAGGCAAAACAGGACTGTGATCCGTGAGAGAAGGGAAACAAATGAGATTAACCCTCAGTTGTGGAGGAAATTTCCAGATACCTCAGCCTCCATTACAGCACCATTTCAATTTTATGGATTGTTTTGGAAAACCCAAAAAGAACCCAGTGGTCTTGCTGGACTGAGGAGGCAAATTAGAGTTTCGGGAAGCTGAGTCAGCTAAAATTTGCTAGAAAAATGCCAAAAAGGAGGGAGCTCCATGGAGAAAGAGCTCTGTATAAGGAGTTGAGTCTTTGAACGAACATCAGTCTGTGCATGCATGGGGTGACATTTCACAAGACCAGGCCAAAGAAAAACTGCTGCAGAAAGGCTAATTCCTGGGAGCTATGAGCTGAAAAATTCCTAGGGCTCATTCATGAATAGGAGTTATTTAAGTTCTTACCAGACAGAGTAGAGAGACCTTGTTGTGGCAGATTATATTTTCCAAAGATGACCCAACATCTCACATACCACATATTCTTCTACAATGTGACTTGCTATTCCCACATCAAGAAGCAGAGTCTGATTTTTTTGTCCTTTAATCTGGGAAAGTTTGTGACTGTTCCTGCCAATTGAACAAGCTGGTGATGCTGTATTGACTTTGAGGCAAGGTTGGAAAGGATATGTAGGTTCAGACTCCATGTCAACTACCACATTTCTCTTAGCTCATACTTGTGACCATGTGGTGGGGCTTTTATGATCAGCTGGTAGAGGAGGAAGAAGCTAAGCTTGGGTCACAGATGGGCCAAGCCACAAGTAGACTGGTGCTGCATTACAGCCTATCCAGGGGCAGCCCTGAAAAACAGTGGTGAGGGGAAATCTTCATCATAGAGCTTTCATGCACCTGTTACTCTCTTGTAAGAAAAGAGAAATAGCCTGAGGTAAAGAATATACAAATGGTGGTAAATAGTTTGGCTGTATTGATCAGGGGCCTGGAACGACAAAGCTTGGAAGATAAGAGCCAGTGAGGTCTGAGGGAGATGCATGTGGATAGGTCTATGGAAGTAGGCATGAAGTATGAAGTATTTTGCCACATATTAATGGCCACCAGAAAGCAACTGCCACTAAACCAAAATAGAATGACTCAGCCAGTTGATCTCAGATAGTTTTTGTCACTGGCTACCTCTGTGCAAACTCCCAGTTACATAGGCTAGTCTAGCTACTGCCTCCACATACCACCAGAAACAGCAGCTAATGCTCAGCCTTCCCACCCCCACCCCACCCCCACAGTACCATCCCCCGAGGACACGAGCCAACCACTTGTGGCAAGTTGATTGCCCTTCCAAGCTTTTTCATCTTGGAAGAGGAAACCATTTGACTGGCATTAAGATGTATTTCATTAACTCAAATGCATATGTATAACTCTTACATTAAGTCAGAATGGATCACAGGCTTACATGTAAAATAAAGCTATAAAACTTACAGAAAAGAAAAAACAGGAGAAAATGTTTGGGATCTACAACTAGACAAAAGTTTTTTGACTTGACACCAAAAGCATGACCACAAGGAAAGATTGATAAATTTGACCTCATCAAAACATAAGACTTTTGTTCTGTGAGAGACCCTATAAAGAAGATTAAAAGCAAACTATAATTGGGAGAAAATATTTGCAAAGCATATATCTGACAGAGAAATAATACCTAAAAGTATACAAAATATACTATACAAAATATACAAATATACAATATATTATATAAAATATAGAAAAATACATAAAAATCTTAAAACCCACAGTTAAACAAATCCAATTATAAAATGGACAAAAATATAAAGACTTTCACTGAAGATCTACAGATGGCAAATAAGCATGTGGAAAGATGTTCAATATCATTAGCCACTAGAGAAATACAAATTAAAGGCACAATGAAATATCACTACATGCTAACTAAAATTTTAAAAATGGTGACATCAAATGCTAGTGAGGATGTAGAAAAACTGGATCACTCACGTATTGCTGGAGGGAATGTCAAATGGTCCAGGCGCACTGGAAAACAGTTTGGTAGTTTTTTTTTTTTAACAGAACTAAACATATAATTGCCATATGACCCATCAGTTGCACTCTTGGTCATTTATCCTGGAGAAGTTAAGACTTAACTTTTGTGTTGTTCACACAAACACCTACATGCAAATATGCAAAGAAGTTTTATTCATTACAGCCAAAAAAACTGAAAACAGCCCAAATGTCCTTCAGTGAATGAATGGTTAAACAAAGGATGGTATATTCATACCATGGAATGCTCTGCAATAAAAGGAATGAACTATTGATGGATGGATGGGACTTGGCTGAATCTTCAGGGAACTATGCTGAGTGGGAAAAAAAGCCAATTCCAAAAACTTGTGTACTGTATAATTCTGTTTATAAAACATTTTTGAAATGACAGAATTTTGGAAATGGAGAACAAATCAATGGTTCTCGGGCATTAAGGATAGGGGAATGTGGTTATAGAAGGCCAATACAGAGATCCTTGCAGGGATGGAACTGTTCTATATCTTGACTATGGTAGTGGATATACTAACCCACGTGTATGATAAAATTGTGTCGAACTAAGGGTATGTGCACAACAACACACACAAATTAGTGTAATTAAAATTGGGGCAGTCTGAGTTCTATCACAGTTGGTATCCCAGTTGTGACATTGTGCTATAGCTTTGCAAGATGTACCATTGAGGGAAACTGGGAATCTGGTACATGGGGTTTCTGGTTTAATTTTAACAACTGCATGTGTGTTTATAATTATCAAATAAAGATTTAATTTAAAAACAGTATATTCCTGGTTGATATTCCGTATTTGGATTTGCCTTTCCCACTCATGGAGCCTTGGCCAACACCACAATTCGAAGGCTTACAGAACATTAGATCCACTGACATGGGATTAAGCATGACCTTGCCTTGGACCACAGGCCTCACTTTTTAGCAAAGGAGATGTGGGAGTGGGCACACGACCATGGTATCCCTTAGTCCTATCTCATACCCAGAAGGTGCTGGCCTGATAGAGTGGTGAAGTGGTTGCATAAAGATGCAACTGAGGTACCAATCTGGAGTTGATATCCTGCAGAGTTGGGGTGTTATCCCCCAGGAGGTGATCTCATCCTGAGCACAACCATTATACAGTACTGTGTCTCCAATGGGCAGAATACATAGGTCCAGGAACCAAGAGGAAGACCCAGTCACCATCACTCCAGTGACTTACTTGAGGAGTTTGTTTCGAGTCCCTGCAACTTGTGGCTTTGTGGGTCTAGAAACCCTGGTTCCCAAAGGGAGAATGCTCCTACTAGGAAGAGGTACATTAGGGGTTCCAGTAAACTTTAAGCCACAGCTACTGTCTGGTCACTTCAGGCTCCTCATACCAAGAGACTGGCAGACAGGCAAGGCCACCACATTGGCCAGGGTGATTGACCCTAATCATCAGCATGTTGTGATACACTCTGCTCAGATCCCTTAGGGATGTGGGTCTGGGTCACAACACCAGGTAAGCCACTTGGAACAACGGAGATGGCAGCCTAGGATGGGGGGACTCTAGAATAGGCAGTACAGGAGGGAGATGTTGAGTGTTGGTTGTGGCCTCAAGACTAGCTGCAGTAGTGGAGACAGGGAGGTGTGTGGCTAGTTCACCCCACTAATCTTCCATAAATTTCCCAAGGAAACAGATCAACTATAGTTCTAGAGAAACTATTCCCAGATGGAGTGGATTTAAACAGCACAAGAGGCGATTTGTAGTGGATACTGTGAGGTAGCATTCAGATCCTCCACCTTCAGGACTAAGACATGCGTTCCCTCAGCATCCATGAGTGTTGCCTGTTGATGGCTCATAGCTCTGTCCCTTTCTGGACAATGTTATCAGCTAAAGGAAGATTCCTTGGCTTATTTCCACACCCCTTGCTGGGGGCAGCCCACATCTGAAAACTGGTCGCTGTGCTTTCAGCTTGGGAATCTAAGAAGCATCTCAAAATTAACTCATTCAAAACCAAACTCTCAGAGTCCTCTCTAAACATGTCCCCTGTCCCTTTTCCCCATTTCAGTAAACACCAATTCTATGCTTCCAGTTGTCCAGTCTAAAACCTTGGGAGTTTACCTTGACTCCTCTCTTTTTCTGTTTCCCCAGACATCTTATTATACCAGCAAATCTTGGTGGCTTTATCTTCATATCCCCAATTTAACCACTTCTCACATCACCTTTGCTAACTTTCTGGCCCAAATCTGTATAAATTCTCTCCTAACTGGCCTCCCTGCTTCTCTGCTTGCTTCCTCCCATCTATTCCATGGAAGCAGCCAAAGTGGTACTATTAAGAGTCAAGTGAGATCATGTCACTCTTCTAACAAATTCTTTTAGTGGCTTCTCGTCACACTTGTACTACAGGCTAGAATCTTTACAACAGCCTACAAAGCCCTACATGATCTGCCCTGCACCACCTGTCTAACTTCATCTCCTACCACACTCCTCCAGTCTCTGGCCTCCATTCTGTTCCTCAAGCTCACTGAGAAGGCTCCTGCTACAGGGTCTTGGTATTTGCCTTTCATTCTGCCTGGAATGCTATTCCCCCAGATAGCCCCATGGCTCTGTCCCTCACTTCCTTTGGGGCTCTGCTTCAATATCACCTTATCCAAGATATGTTTACTGATCACCGTCTAAGTAATAGAAACTCCCCTCTTACCCTATCACCACCAGCTCTCCCTACCCATCTTGCTTAGCATTTATCAGCTGATGTACTTTTTTTGTTTCTTGTCTATTTCCCTTGACTAGAAAATAAGCTGCGTGAGGACAGGGACTTTGTCCTTTTTGTTCATTGTACTATGTCTCCAGTTCCTATAACAGGGTTTGGACTGTGGTAAATACTACCAAAAAAAAAAAATATTTGTTGGATGAACCAATAAAGTTTCAGGCACTTTGTAATTTAGGCTTTCACACTACCCTGCCCCGACTCCATAGCAGCTACATCCTAAAGCACAGACACACTGAGACCACCACAGAAATACCTCTACCACCCTCACTGACCCAGTAAATATCTTGGGGGGTGGGGGGTAATGACTCTTCAATTGTGAATTCACTCTTCTGAACCATTTTGGTTGCAAAGATTCAAAAAGAAAGAGGGGGGGCGTGGCACCTGGGTGGCTCAGTTGGTTAAGTGTCAGACTTTTGGTTTCGACTCAGGTCATGATCTCACAGTTTATGGGTTCCTGTCCGCTGTACTGACAGCTCAGAGCCTGGAGCCTGCTTTATATTCTTTGTCTCCCTCTCTCTTTGCCCCTCCCCTGCTCACTCTATCACTCTCTCAAAAATAAATAAATAAGCATTAACAAAGAAGGAAGAGGGGTGTCTGGATGGCTCAGTTGGTTAAGCATCCGACTCTTGATCTCAGCTCAGGTCATGATCTCACGATTCATGGTTTCAAGCTCAGCATCAAGCTCTGTGCTGACACCATGGGGCCTGCTTGGGAGTCTGTCTCCCTGCCTCAATCTCTCTCTCTCTCTCTCTCTCTCTCAAAAATAAATAAATAAACATTAAAAAAAAAAAAAAAAAGGAAGAAGGAAGAGACCCAACAATCCTGCAGGAACAGCGTACGGCCTGACTACCCATGAGAGTCCTAATGTGGCCCTGCCTGACAGAGCTCACCTCTAAGGCTCTGGGAAGTGCTGAGGGCCGGCATGATAGGGAGGAGAGGAACTGATGTTCAGCATGCTCTCTCACTTATTTGTCACCCCCACTTAGCATTACAGCCCCATGCTATCAAAGAGGAAACTGAGGCCCTGAAAAGTTAAATGACTAGGATTTGAGCCTAAGCCATTGGAGACCAAGCCACTAGTGAACTTACCACACTACTCATGGTGCCTGCAAAGCCGCAGGCACAGAGATGCGGTTAGACACTTTCCTCAGATCTGCCCCTGCCTGCCAGAGGCTGTGCCCCACACCGGGTCCTGCCCCCTGAGTCACCCCAGCTCCACTCTGCTCTTTGTGAGCCTGAATTTCCCTCATCTGCTTTGTCCCCAGTGCCAAGCCCCGCCCCACCCTGGCTCCTGATCTTAATCACAAAACTTGGGAGAAACAGGGTCGTTATATTGCCCCACCCTATGACCAGGCAGGTCTGGCTGCCCTCTCCTGCCTGTCAGTCCTTCCGGAGAACAGCAACTTAGTCCTAGAGGAACAAAGAACAGCCTGGGAGGAACTCATCCTTATTCCTGCTGTAGGCTGTGTGCCAACTCCTCCCTCCTCGTGACCATGACAAGGTCTTCAAACACTCTGAGGGCTTCTTCTGTCTGCACCTAATCCTCCTCAGCACAAGCTTAGGGGTGAGTTCTTTCCTGAGGCCCAAGCAGAAGTTCTTGAATGGAGCCCTCCTGTTATTCTCCCCTTCACCTCTGCCCATATTTGGTGAACCGTCAAATAGGAGTGGGGTGTAGTCAACATCCAGAAGAAGGCCTAGAAAGTGTAGCATGGACTTGGGAACTGAGGGGCCTAGTGTAATTCCAGCTGTGGATAAATAATTTGATTTCTCCAGATGTAATTAAAACTTGCTAAACACTAAGAGCGAACAAGAGATTCATCACATGCTTAATACAGATTCTGGAATGGAGTTGCACCGACAAATGTTAGTGATCTTTTATGCCTGCTAGGTCTTCCACTCTAATTTGCATGGTTCCATGGTTGTCGTATTCCTGGTTTGCATCTCATTAGTGCATTACACGTTTATTGAACACTTGCTATATGTCAATCAATATGTAGGCATTGGAGATCCTTTGAGGATCTCATGCTCTGTTGGGAATTGCAGAGAAGTGAACAGTCAGCTACGATACAGTGTGGTCATTGTCCACTTCTGGATCTCAGTCAGTAGTGTTGCCATTAGAAAACCAAAAACTCAGATGCCAGAGAAGCAGTTAGCCTTTAAAAATTGGGTAGTGCAGGGGTGCCTGTGGCTCATTTGGTTAAGCGTCTGACCTCAGCTCAGGTGGTGATCTCACAGTTCATGGGCTCAAGCCCCGCCCCCCAGCCTCTGTGCTGACAGCTCAGAGCGTGGAGCCTGCTTCTGATTCTGTGTCTCCCTCTCTCTCTGCCCCTCCCCCACTTGCACTCTGTCTCTCAAAAACAAATAAATGTAAAAATTTTTTTTTTTAATTTTTAAAAATTGGGTAGAACAGGGGTGCCTGGGTGGCTCAGTCAGTTAAGCATCGAACTTCAGCTCAGGTTATGATCTCATGGCTTGTGGGTTTGAGCCCTGTGTTGGGCTCTGTGCTGACAGCTCAGAGCCTGCAGCTGCTTCAGATTCTCTTCTGCTTCCCTCTCTCTATGTCCCTCCCCCTACCTTCCTTTCAAAAATAAATAAACATGAAAAAAAAATTTTAATTCGGTAGTACATAGATAAACAAGAAACCAAATCAGTGGTAAACAAATGGACCAGGATGGATAATAACAGGACCCTGTTCTAGCATTTGGCCGTTTTATAAAGTAGACAGTGTAAATCTAGTTGTTCCTGGCTATTTCTCCTAAGAATGAAATCCCTATTAGGTTCCTGAGGACTTAGCCCGATGAGTTTCTTGGCCTTATGAGTTTCTTTCTTTTCTTTTTTTCTTTCTTGAATGTTTATTTATTTTTAAGAGACAGAGAGACAGAGCGTGAGTGGGGGGAAGGGCAGAGAGAGAGGGAAACACAGAATCCGAAGCAGGCTCTAGGCTCTGAACTGTCAGCACAGAGCCCAACGTGGGGCTCAAACTCACAAGCTGCAAGATCATGACCTGAGCTGAAGTCAGCCACTTAACCAACTGAGCCACCCAGGTGCCCCACCCCTAAGAGTTTTCTAAATTGATAATAGATTATTTTTTATCAGGCCTGATTTCATGAGTAAGTGGAATAGGTTGCCCCTCATGTGTATGTTCTGAGAGAATGGGAGGGGACCGCAGCTGCATACCAAATGCCCCTTATGTCACCATTCTTAGAAATCCATCATTAGAGTCAGTCCTTAGGGATGGTTTTAGCTTTCAGTCTTCTTGTAAAGGCATATCATTCAGAGAGAGATGAGCCTTTGCTCTTGCTGTTTCTTTAGTAGGTTGCTCTTTTCCACATATTCAAATCCTATCTGTCATTGAGTCCCAGAACACTTCCTCAGTGGTTTTGTTCTAGCCTGGCCTGCCCTCATCTTTAGGCTTTGAGTTGCTGATACAAGTCTTTGATCAAGCAGGCATGGCCTTATGTGGCTTCTTGGTTGGATTCTCTCTCTCTCTCTCTCTCTCTCTCTCTCTCTGTCTCTGTGTGTGGGTGTGGGTGTGGGTGTATAGACCCTTCCTAATTAGTGTCTATCAACTATCAATTAATGTATCTATTGCATTATAAACCACACCAATACTTGGTGACTTAAAATGATTTTTACTCACAACTCTACAATACGGGCTGGGATCAGTTGGGTGGTTCTTTTGCTGGTTGCCTCAATGTGTCTCATGTAGCTGCAGTCATCTGGAAGCTCAGTCGTGATGGGAGGACTCAACAGGGTTTTATTCACATGTCTGATACCTCAGCTGAGGGAATTAGAACGACTGGGCGCAGGCTGGCCCTTTTCTCCATGGCCTCTCCACATGGTCTCCTCTCTTGCTGGTTATCCTGTACTTCCCTGCAGCATGGCAGCTAAGTTCTAAAAAAGAGCATTTCAAGAAGTTGAGCTCCAGTGTGCAAGTACTTATCTACTTGTTTCATGTTTGTTAATATCTCCTTGACTGAGAAAGCCACCAGCCAACCCAAGAATCAATGTAGCCTTTAGAAGGGTAATTCTAGTGGGAGATGTGGTTTTTGGTGTGCCACCAATGTCTACCACAGTTTATAAACACTGAGAGTAGAGATTGCATCTTATATTTTTTTAAATAATAGCCTGGAGTATATTGGTAGGTGCTAAATGGGTATTTGTTGACTGACAAGTGTAGGGTATAGACAACTGCCAGGCAAGAACGGGAGGTTGCTCCATGAGGAAAGCAGAAGCCTAAAAGGAAAGATTTTTGAACACGAAATACAAATTGGTGGGTTTTGGTGAATTTAACTAATGCCTTCCCTGTTGATTTCAAGGCCAGAAAAATGCAAGCAACAAATATCATAAGAAACCAAAGTATACTCAGTTCAGCACTATGTTAAGCTTCATGGAAGATATAGAAGAAAGCAGGGGCCTTTGAGGTCATTGAAGAAAGAAGTAAAAAGAGGATAACTTAAATATTACAAGACCTAATAATGTCCCTAACACAGTGTATGACACATAATAGACACTTAAGAAATGTTTTGGAAAGAAGGAACAAGATGCGGTCAACAAGAGAAAGATAGGGAAGTCCAGGGTTTGGCAAACTACGACCTACAGGCCAAATCTGGCCCTCCAACTGTTTTTGTAAATAAAGTTTTACTGAACACTGCCATGGTCTTATTTTTTTTCACATATTATCCATGATTCTTTTTGCATTATAACAGTGAATTAAGTAGCAACAAAGACAGTAAGTCCTGCAAAGCTTAAATATGTCCTAGCTGGCCCTTTACAGAAGTTTGCCAACCTAAGGAGTCAGTGAATGCTTCCTAGACTCTGTAAAACTAATACAGTTTTCCTTGATGGAGGAGAAGGTAGGTGAGTGCTCGGTTAGATGGAAGATAAAATACTTTGTGCTCAAAACTGAATAGTTCTGGTCCCTGTGAAAAATGTTTTCTGAGACACCCCCCACGCCTGCAGGGAAGGATTTGTGTTGATAGCGATAATCTCAGGCCCTGGGTCCCTGTTTAGACTAGTGGTTCCGGTAATTCCTGCTGGTTTTCTCCCCCTCTCATCACCCTGTTTTGCACATCTCCCTCTGGATCTTTGACTTGTGGTGAGGCAAAGTATCCAGATATTGACTTAGACATCAGGGAACTATTGACAAAGATCCACTTTCCATTTGGATATATATCTGGGTTTATAGGAGGAAAGGGAGCATCTAACTCTAATCCTTGTTCCTTCAGCTTACATGGGCCTCAAGAGATCATCTTGGTCATTCCTCTGTTCCACAATGGATTGAATTTAAATTATCTTCTAGATCTAAATCACACATACGTATGGATACACACAGATACACACCCCTCTCTGTGCCCCAGCCCATATGCTTAAAAATAGCATAGCTTTGGGGCTCCTGGGTGGCTCAGTCGGTTAAGCATCCGACTTCGGCTCAAGTCATGATCTCACGGTTCATGGGTTCGAGCCCCGCGTCGGGCTCTGTGCTGACAGCTCAGAGCCTGGAGCCTGTTTCAGATTCTGTATCTCCTTCTCTCTCTGACCCTCCCTTGCTCACGCTGTCTCCCTCAGAAATAAATAAAACATTTTAAAAAATAGCATAGCCTCTCTCCAGAGCTCACTTACGTATAGGCACAGTGCTGAGGGCCCATGATATTTTAGGGACCAACAAAAATGGTTTTTGTTTTGTTTTTAATGTTTTTATTTTTGAGAGAGAGAGAGACAGAGTGCAAGTGAGGCAAGGGCAGAGAAAGAGGAAGACACAGAATCTGAAACAGGCTTCAGGCTCTGAGCTGTCAGCACAGAGCCCAGTCGTGGGCACATTGGAGCCCAATGTGGAACCCATGAACCATGAGATCGTGATCTGAGCCAAAGTCAGAAGCTTAACTGACTGAGCCACCAGGAGCCCCCAAAATGTTCTCGTTTTAACTTCTTTTAAAACCATAAGGAAAAATATATATCATACCAATGGACATATAATAAGAAAACAGCCTGAATTTTGCTAATCCGTATACCAATTATATAAAACATAATTTTTAATATTTTTATATGGAGGGAAGAGCCCACAAAGACAAAAGTGCCAAGGGTCAGTGAAAGCTATAATGCAACCCTCTGTTCCTCAGGTAACATGTTTCAGGGTCCACAAACTTCATGGAGAGAGAATGCTTTGCAAGATCTGAGTGGAGTTCCTCATGACCATGTCCTTCTTTGGCACAGTCCTTGGGAGAATGGAACACAGCTGCCTTTGACCTTTGAGTCAGAATTAAAAAACAAAAAATCTCTCTGGGAAGGAAGCAGAGACTTGTGCTAGACGAGAGGAGGAGGGCTGGTATTGATTCAATCGGCCCCGGGGCCTGGCGAGGCCAGACTGCCAAGCAGTGCCCCCACCACCAGTGTATCTGCTCTCAGCAGAGCAGAACCCAGCTCAGACCCTTCATAAATAAATATTGCTTCAGGCCCAAGTATGTTGACTTAAGAAAGCTTCACCTTTCCCTGGCAATGCAGATTGTTCTGGGGGAGCAGCATGCCAGCTAAGAGTTCTCCAAGGGGCGAACACAGCCTGGAATTTGCTTTCAAGCTTGGTCAAGCTTTTGGAGCTCTAAGTGCTCCATCTCACAGAAGCCAAGGTTTCCGTTTGTTGATTAACCAGCTGCTTTAATTTTCCTCCAATCCCAAGTCCCCCCTACTTCCCTTTGTTTTTGCCTCACAGCAGTCCTTTATAGAAGAATGGGATGACTAAAATTTGCTTTTCTTAGAGTCAGGGCAGCTGGGGCCACTTGAAACACAACTTAAAATTTACCTGGATGGTCTTTGTTATGGGCTGAGTTGTGTCCCTCCCTGCAAAGATGTGTTGAAGTCCTAGTTCTTAGTACCTCAGAACATGACTCTGTCTGGAAATAGGCTCATTGCAGATGAATTCAAGTTAAGATGACGTTGCGCTAATCTGATATGACTGGTTTCCTCATGAAAAGGACATTACCGTGTGAAGAGACAGACACAGAGACGGAAGGCCGTCATGGAAAAACAGAAGCAGAGACAAGAGTTATGCTGTGAGAAGCCAAGGAGCAGCTGGGGCCACCAGAAGTGGACAAGACAAGGAAGGATCCTCTCATAGAGGCTTCGGAGGGAGGATGACCCTGCCAATACCTTGATATCAGACCTCCAGCCTCCAGAACTGTGGGAGAATAAATTTCTCTTGTTTCAAGCCACCAGTTTGTGCTACTTTGTTCCAGCAGCCCTAGGAAACTAATACAGTCTTCAAAGCAAAGAATCCACACAGCTTGAGCCTCAAGAATCAATTGACATGTAGTAATCTCATCAAACCCTTGTTCAGTATAAAAACCTTACTTCTCAAAGTTCTTTCCCCATTATCTCATTTTTACCTCATGAATACTTTGTGACCCAGGGCAGATTTTATGATCCCTCATTTTACAGATGGCAAAATCTGGAACTCAGAATGTAAATCATTTACCCCAAGTCATACGTTAAGTGTCTCTGTGGCTTAGAAGAAAACAATGAGTAATAGAAATTCAAAGTCAGCCCTCCCTCTGACTAGACTTATAGGGCCTTTGGCGAGTTACCTAACCATGTATCTGAACTTTGGAATTTTAAGTACAGTCACTACATTTGTTTAAAGAGCATTAAAAATGACCTTAAACACGAAAAATAAGAGGTCGTAATATCAGAATAAAAGACACACCTTTTTAAGTGTGTTAATAAATCTAGTTAATTTTTTTAAAATCACTACTTTGTCTCCCCCTGCCCCCAGCCCCCTAGAAGACAGATAAAAGGATTGGCATTTCAGAACCACTTCTGAAATCTAAGTCCTCATTTACCTTATCAGAGAGTGTTGAATTTCTCCTTGATTCCCTTCTACCGCTCCACGTTTTACGATTCTCTGACTCAAGCCCAGATTCTCTTTCTACTAACACATCTGGAAACTGGAACCCCTGGGTCTGCACAGCGACAGCCAGAACTCCCTGGTCAGGGGAACCTGTTGAATGAATGTCCAGCTTCTGTCCTGAGACCACAGTGTACCCTGTATTCTGTGAGAGAGCAACCAGGACTTGTTGCAATGGCCTCAGGTAAGCTGTGGGAAGAACTGCCTTCCCCTGAGAAAGTGGCCCCTTCATATTTGAGGCAAAACAGTTTGGGATTTGATGGGCAATAGGCAGCCTGCTTTCTCCGTGCACCTTCTGCCAGCAGGCTGGCTCTGGCTGGCTTAGCTCTGCCCCTAAGCCGGAGAGCTTGTTGGTCTACCAGTCCATCAATCCCCACAGGTCACCTGTTTGGAAAAGCCAACCTGAAGAATCCCAGGCTTCCAGCACAGGCTGCCAGTGGGCTAAGCCTGAAGCTTGAACGTGCCCCATAGCTAAGGTCAATGATTTTATGATCATCAGTGATAATAATAATCTTCTGCACACTGCTTTCGAAGATTTTTAGAATCCAGTATCTTTTGGGGTGCCTGGGTGGCTCAGTGGGTTAAGTGTCCAACTCCTGATGTCAACTCAGGTCATGATCTCACAGTTCATGGGTTCGAGCCCCACAATGGGCTCCGCGCTGACAAATTGGGGCCTGCTTGGGATTATCTCTCTCCCTCTCTCTGCACCCCACTCTCAAAAATAACTAAATAAACATTTAAAATCCAATATCTTCTTAACATAATATCAGTGCTCAGGGAGATCTCCGTGAAAGAGATAGGACTGAAAGGGCTCCCCAAAGAGGCAGGCGGTATTTGAAGGGGGTAGTAAGGGTGGGAAAGATGGGGGTGGTCTGTGGGGGGCCATCTGGAGGGCGGAAGGAGTGGTGCTTACAGCTGGGAAAAGCCCTGCCTGAAGGGGGCGCTGAATTCCCACAAGGAGAAGAGGGGATGAGCCAGAAGTGCAGAGATGTCACACACAGGCTCCTGAGGCAGACTGGGTCAAACCCCAGTGCAGCCACTTGCTAGTGTTATCAGCCACCAGCCACTGCCTGCCCTCCTCACTGTGAGTGAAAACTCCACAAGGCCAGAAAAGTTTAGTGATCATGAAGGGTAGGGACAGGGCAGGAACAGAATGAGTCTGACAGGCAGGGATTCTTTTAAAAAGTCCTTCAGGGAAAGAGTCAAACCACCTCCACCCTCTCAATCTGTCTGTGTTTGGTCCCTCCTTTTCCCTGAGGGAGAAGTGCCAGGGTAACAAAAATCCAAGGAAATCAACAGCTCTTCAGACAAACTTGACCCCTCTAAGGCCCTTTGACCAAACCACCAAGCCAAAGAACAGCCCTTCTTCCCCTTGCTCTCAGGCGGGGTCCACAGCAAGGGCTGAGGAAGTGACCTGAAATTCAGCCCTTCCCTTCTTGGAAGGAACTTATCATGTCAAGGAGGAAAGCTTTAAAAATGAACTCCTTTTTCAGCGCAGAAGGAAAAAGGAGTGGGGGTGGGGGAGAATTTACTGTCCTGCAATGGTTTTTAGAATATAGAGGAAAAATAGTGTCTACAATTGGGCACCTGCTCCCTCCAATCTGAGTGGAGAGTCCACAGCTTTAAAGAGAACTTTCTCTAGAAAATTTAGCCTCTACTTTTATAATTGTTCCAATTGGAAACCTAGAGGAATTTTTATCATACATGATGTTGACGTGTATTTCTTTACTATGTTTTGTTTATGCATCATTTCCTGTTGCAACTGTTAAGATTCAGATTTGGTAGTGTGTGAGGAGGTGAGCCATGCCAACCTAGGAACCAGAGGAAGACTGGGGGCAAACACCTAGTTAAAATACATTTGGTTTTCCATGACTTTACTTAAATTAGCATTTTTATTACGAAAGCAATATATGTACCCTATCAATTTTGCATTTTTACTATGAAAGTGACCTAAGTATCCATTGTAGAGTTTAAAATGAATACAGGCCCAAAATAAAATAAAATAGTTCCCATATGATCTTGTTCTCTCCATATCTGACCATCGTAATTAGTTCCTTATACATTCTTATATAAAAAAAAAAAAGCATTTATGCATATGTAACTGTGAGATGTATCCTTTCCTAAAAACATAAAAACAAATGGAATCATGCTATGCATATTGTTATACAACTCACTTTTCTCACCTAAAACTCTTCCTTGGAGATTATTCTTTCTTTTTTTTAAAGTTTATTTGTTCATTTTGAAAGAGGGGAGGGAGGTACAGAGAAAGAGGGAGAGAGAGAATCCAAAGCAGGCTCCACAGTGTTAGCACTGAGCCTGATGCAGGGCTTGAACCCATGAACCATGAGATCCTGACCTGAGCTGGAACCAAGAGTCGGAGGCTCAGCCAACTGAGCCACCTAGGTGCCCCTGGAAATTATTCTTTATTGGCAGTATGATCATCTGTCTCATACCAGACAGTCCTGGTTTGTACCTTCTGTGCCAGTATACTTATCAATAGAATCCTTTCCACTTTCAAGAAAGTATCCTGGTTTGAATAACGCTCTGGTCAGTCTACATATCAGACCACATGGATCTCTTTTGCTTTCCATAATGCTTTATGGAATGTCAGACCATGGATGCCTGAAATGTAATGAATCACCCATATGGACACTTATTTCTAGTTTTTAACAACTAGAAACCATTCAACAGAGAGCCTCCTTGCACACTTTATCTCTGAACTCCCATGAGGGCACACGTACAGAGTAAGTTCCTAGTGGTGAAAATTGCTGGGCCTGAGGATTTATGTCTTTTACATTTTTTTCCTGCAAAAAATACTTTTATTTGCTTTCTAATTGAGGTATTATATTCTGTTGTATAAATAGATAACAATTTATTTATCCACCTGTTAGATTTTGAGCACTCTCACCAAATACTTCTCTAAAAAGGAGGAACTATAGGCAGAGGGACCACCCAGAGTAGCCCAGACTCTCCCACACCTCTTCACTGGACTTGTGATAGGCCGGGTCACAATCCTCCACCCCCCAGCAGGTTCTCATCTGGCTCCTCCCCGTCTCCTGCAGATCCCCAGCCCACTTCCTCCAGGAGGCACTGCCCAGCTCCTCCACTGAGGCTGGGATGGGGCCCCTTCCGTACACTCCCCAGGATCCACTACATCTCCGATCACTGCACTCGTCACACTGAACTATAATTTCCTCTTAAATTCCCATCTTCCCACATGAACTCTATGTTAGTTTCTTACTGCTTCTGTACCAAATGACTACAAACTTAGTGGCTTAAAGCAACACAAATTTATTATCTTACTGTTCTGGAGGTCAGGAGTCTAAAATAGGTTTCCCAGAGGTAAAAACAAGCTGTGCATAGGGCTGTGTTCCTTCTGGTGGCTCTAGATAGAATCTGTTTTCTTGCTTTTTCCAGCATCTAGATACTGCCCTCATTCCTTGGCTCATGGCCCCTTCCGTCTTCAAAGGCAGCAATGACCAGTTGTGTCTTCTTTATGCCGCATCACTCTGACACCAACTCTTCTGCCTCCTTCTTCTCCATTTAAGGATCCTTGTGATCACATTGGGCCTATTGGAATAATCCAGGATACTCTCCCTATTTTAAAGTCCATTGATTAGCAACCTTAATTCCATCTGGAACCTTAATTCCTTTTGCCACGTCGCATAGTATATTGACAGCATTCAAGGGTTAAGACATGGACATTTTTGGAATCCGTTATTCTGCCTACCACAGACTCCAAGCTCTGCAAAGACAGAAAATGTTTCAGAGTCTTGTTGTGTCCCCAGTACCTGGAGCAGGGTAAGTATTCAATAACTGTTTCTCAATTCACTGCTTCCTGCCCTGTGCTATTCTTGCAGGTAAAGAGGGCTAGCCACAGGGCTCCACAAAAAGGCACTTTGGTTTCTGCTCATCAGAGTGGGCTAGAAAACCTCATTGTGGAGGCTGAACAATCCTTTTCCAAAAGACAGGGGCCATATCATAGATGTGATTCAAGGCAGGGACCCATGTGTTTCTTAGCACAGAGAACCTGGCATTCTTTTAGAACTCAATGAGTGTTTGTTGAGTGGGTCACAGTGGGACAGAAGACCAGTTGAGGCAGAAAAGCTAGTAGCAAGGTGTCCACTAGGGCAGTGAGTCAAGGTGAGAGAGGTAGAAGTCATTTGGGGGTCACTCCTGTGTAACCACAGGTTTCTGAAGCTGACAGTAGTGTATCAGTGAGGCCCAGAGAGCTAGTGTGGAGAATCAGATCAGTGAGGAAATCAGCAGATATCAGACAAGGCAGCGTGACATGGACAGAAAGAGAAGGGGCAGGGGCTGGGTTCAAGAACCCGGGTGTGGGTGGAGGTTAAATTGAGGGAGCACATCAGGAACCTGCAGGAGAGTAGGAGCAAGCTTACCCATCCCAGCTTCCTGCTCCAGGCCCTCTAGGTCCCCAGGTATTTATATGGTTCCTCTGTGCTGAGAATCTCAGCCTGGCCACACGCCCCTGGACAATGGATGGTGCCAATGGCATGGGAGCAGGAGCAGCAGTGAGCAGACATGAGCTGGGTACAATACAACAAGCGGCAGTCACCGTAGATACAAAACTGAAAATGACACAGTCACCATCCTTGGGAAATCACAGTTTAGGGCAACAGTCAGGCACTAACCCACTATTATGCAAGGTAGTAGGTTAGAATAAAAGGAAACCAAACTGAAAGCTTTAAAAAAAAAAGGGGGGGGGCCTCATTTACTCTTTGCAGTAATCCACATGGTTGATGTTATTTCCTTCATCTTATAGATGAGAAATGTGAGGCTCAGAGAGGGAAGGTACTTTGCCCAAGATCACACAGGTGGTAAGTAGTAGAGCCATGCTACAGCTTTCGATTTCTCTTACTGTCTCTGTTCTGATTTCTCTTAGTCTCTTTGTTTTGCTGTATTGCCGAGCACAGCACCAAGCATATAATTCTTATATCCCTGTACTTTGCACATGTTTCTATTACACCTCTATTTTAGCACTAAGTTCTTGGTAGAATAATCACATCTCACTCATGCCAACCAGGACTTGTAACAGGAGAGTTATATGTTTCTGAACCTCCTTTCCTACCAAACTGTGAGTTCCTGGAGAGAGGAGCATCTGTGGTCACTCCCTTTGCTGAGGTTTTGCTCTTCATGGTTTCAGTTGGCTGGGGTCAACCATGGTCTGGAAGCAGAAGATCCTCCTTCTGACATATCAACAGAAGGTCAGTTGTGGCCTGACCCTACATCGCAATGCCTTTATCACTCACTTCATTCCATCTCATCAGGTAGGCATTGTTTCATCTCACATCATCACCAGAAGGGTGAGTACAGCACAATAAGGTGTTTAGAGAGAGAGAGATACCACATCCACATGACTTTTATTTTAGCATATTGTTATCATTGCTCTATTTTATCATTGGGTAAGTTGTTAATCTCTCATTGTGCCTAATTTATACATTACACATTATCATAGGTGTGTAGGTATAGGAAAAAACAGTATTTACAGAGTTTGGTACTATCCACAGTTTCAGGCATCCACAGGGGGTCTTGGAACAAATCCTCCATGGAAGAAAGCGAGCTACTGTATATCCTTCTAACCTGTTAGCCTAGCACATAGTAGGTGTTCAGTAACTGTGAGTATGAATGAGTGAAGTTTAATAATCTAGGCTGTTATAATCTATGGACAGGATGGAGTACAAAGAGGTTCTGGGCTGAAATGGAGGGGACCTTCTTTTTCTTCCCAGTGTTAATAGAGTGCCTGGCATGTTAAAAGTACTCATGGAGCACCTCGGTGCCTCAGTAGGTTAAGTGTCCAACTCTTGGATTCAGCTCAGATCATGATCTCAGGGTTGTGGGATCAAACATGGAGCCTGCTTAAAATTCTCTCTCTCTCTCTGCCCCTTCCCTCACTCAAGTGCTCTGTCTTTCTCTGTCTAAAACTTTTAAAAAGCACTCATAAACATTAGTTGAATAAATGAACAAATGAATGAATCCTGCATTTACTTTCTTGCACTTTAGAACCCTAATTCTCATTATAGCAGTAAAATCGTATCCACTCTGGGCAGTTCTAAGACCAGTAGAGATATTGTATTACATTCTGGGGACCCTCCCAGCCCAAGGAATATCACACTGTGTACAGAATACCCCATCTCTAAAGAGACTACACTTCAGTTCCAAATAGTTGTGCCACAATCATAAACACAACCACAAAGGAATAGAAACAAATTACTATGAGTGGGAGGCCCAACTCCTTCCAACCAGTAGAGAGCATTTCTAAACAAACATAAAGGGGCTTACACCTGCTCCAGACCCTGCCAAAACAATACAAAGTAAACCCAAGAATGTCAGTCTGGCACCAAGTGAGAAGCCAATGGGGACAAACAGGAAGTTTCCTGGTGGAGAAGTTGATGGTGGTTGGAATGGTGGTTGGAAGTTGATCTAATTCAACTGTCTTCAAGAAATATAAGTGTACAATCTAATGACTCATACAATTCAGGCACATTATATAGTTTTAAGCAGAGATGACAATAAGAATAACAACTGAGTTTTACTGAGTGATTACCGAGTACCAGGTTCAACACTAAGCACTCTTAACACGAGCTCACTTACCCTTCATGGCAGCCCTGAGACCTGCTAACACTGGACAGGGTGGTAACGGTAGGTGAGAGAAAAGTTAAAGCGAGCACAGTCCCACGGCTCAGGGCAAGAAGTCCAGAGGTCTGCAGGCAAGTGACCAGACACAGGTGTCTGCCAGACCTCCACCTCCTGAAGCTGATGACTCCCAGGACACCAGACTCATTTGGGGAAGTTTTCAAAAGACAGTTTTTTTGGTCCCCCTAAGACTGAGCAAATCTGAATTTCTTTTTTCTTTTTTATGTTTATTTATTTTTGAGAGAGAGAGAGTGAGAGAGAGAGAGAGAGAGAGTGAGCACAAGTGGGGCAGGGGCAGAGAGAGAGAGAAGGAGACACAGAATCCAAAGCAGGGTCCAGGCCCCATGCTGTCAGTGCAGAGCCCAATGCAGGGCTCAAACCCATGAACCGCGAGATCATGACCTAAGGCAAAGTCAGATGCTCAACCAACTAAGCCACCCAGGTGGCCCCCAAATCTGAATTTCAAAGAGCAGGGCTTAGAAATCTATATTTTAACCTATATCTTTAAAAATCAGTATTCTAAAATCTCTATTTTTAAAAAACTCGCCCTGAATTCACTGTCATTTGTGTGGATGTATTCAATACACATAAGGCCTTAAGGAAAGTGCAAATGGTAAAGTAACACAGGACCCTGCGTTGGCTTAGTCCCAAACTGCTTTCCTTTAACACCAGCTCTACCTGGTCCCATGGCTCTGAAAGCCCAGCATCCTGGTGTTTCTCTGGTCTCCACTCAGTCTTTGAATCTGAGTCAGTTTGCAACTCGCTAGGATTAACTTGACTCCCTCTGACATTTAGTGCTACTGCAGATGCCTGTGTCCTTCCACCCAGTCTTTGCATCCAGCCAAAGCAGTGCTGAGCCTCATTAGTGAGGCTGTTGAAGGGACACTTTGGACCCAGAATACCAACAACCAGAGCATCACATAGTAAGACACAGGCACTACAAGGTCTGGCCCAACCAAAGGCTGGATATCTACTTTCTGTTAGGAGAGGAATGAATCCCTTACAGTCCTGAGCCCACAGACAAGGAGGAGAATGAGAGGTCTGAGCTTGAAAGTGGAGCTAGGATCATCTCAGCGGGTTCTGAGTCCTGTTCATGAGCCTTTCTTCTGCATCAGTAACCATCTCCACCAACCCCTGTCCCCGGTCTTTACTACAGGCAAACCCCTCTGCTCATTCTTGGCAACCATCCATGGCACACAGACAAAAATAGACCAGCTGGCCTCTGCAAGCACTTTGCCTTCACTGATGAGAAACAAACGCCCATTTGGTTTACTTTCCCTTCAAATGTCCAGGAAGCCTTTTGACAGAAGATACTGGAAAGGTTTAGTAAAGGCCAAGGGTTTAAGTTTTGAAATCTAAACCATTTGACAGGCCCTGTGAAGGTGATAAAAGCCAAGAAACTTATGGTCAAGTTGAACCCCTCCTACCTTAGTTCTCACTAGGTGTGGTAAGGCATTCATCAGGATTGCTTACGTGCAGAAAAAATTCAAGGACAGTGAAACAGCTTTGTGCTCCACAGAAGAAAGAACTTTCTACTAGAGCCTTTCATCAAGAGGAAGAGTAGACCTCGGGAGGTGTGAAATAATTTTCACTGGATATGACTCCAACTAATTATCTATCAGCCATGCCACAGGTGTGAGGTTTGAACAAGATGATTTTTAAGGTGTCTTCTAATCCCTAAATCTATGACTCTGTGATCATTATCACCATAAACCATGAATTTACCAATTTTTAATCCTAGGAATACTTCTGGATGTTCTAATCATTGAGAATCCAAGAAGCCTCAGCTCTGACCAATGTCTGCTAGTCAGCTTTATTTTTTAAAATAGTATCTGGGGGTGCCTGAGTGGCTTAGTTGGCTAAGTATCTGACTCTTGATTTCATCCCAGGTCATGTCTTATGGTTCGTGAGATCAAGCCCTGTGTCAGGCTCTGCACTGACAGCATGCAGCCTGCTTGGGATTCTCTTTCTGTCTCTCTCTCTCTCTGTCTCTCTCCTTTTCTTTCTACCCCTCCCCTGCCTGTGCACACACTGTGTGTCTCTCTCTCTCAAAATAAACAAACATTAAAAAAAAAAAACAGCATCTGTCTTGCACACATTCTTCCCTCTGTCTGAAGCACTCTGATCCTAGTTATCTGCATGTCTTGTTCCCTCTTTTCCTTCATGTATTTGTTCAGTTATCACCTGTGTAGTGACATCCTATTTATACAGCCTATCCTTTAATTGTAGTGTTTAGACTATTTATATGTAGTGTAATTATTGATACAACTGGGTTTAAGTCTACTCCCGTGATTTATTTTTAATTTATTCTAGCTGTTCTCTGCTTCTTTTTACCTCCCCTCCTGCTTTTATTTGTACATAGCAAAACATTTTTTAGTGTTCCATTTTGGATATTTCCTCATGGGGTTTTTGTTTTTTTTAGTGGTTTCTCTAGAAATTAAGATATACATTCCTAACATCACAAGCATATTTTGAAATAATATTATAATATTATATTACTGCATGTACAAGGTAAGAAATACACAATCATATATTTACTCCCTTTCTGGCTTTAATGCTACTGTTATAATGTGTTAATTATTTCTACATGTTATAAGCCCCACAAATTGTTAATTTTGGGTTAAAAGTCAATTGTATGGACCCATTGAATTCCTATTCAGTGGCTTATAATGTTATATTTTTTTTTTTAATTTTTTGAATGTTTATGTGTCATTGAGAGACAGAGAGAGACAGAGCATGATCACAGGAGGGGCAGAGAGAGGGAGAGACACAGAATCTGAAGCAGGCTCCAGGCTCTGAGCTGTCACACAGAGCCAGACGCAGGGCTCAAATTCACAAACCATGAGAACATAACCTGAGCCAAAGTTGGGCGCTTAACTCAGTTGACTGAGCCACCCAGGTGCCCCACTGTTTGTTTTTTTTTAATCTTCAAACTGTCCCCCATTTGGTCAGTAGGAATCCTTCATGTTATCTCCTGTGTCCTTTCAATATGTTAGTACTTTGTTACTCATCTTATACTTCCCTGCCCTTACCCTGAAATCAGCCATTTCTCCAAGAAGTTTTGATCCCTTTTAGTGGAAGTTGATAATCATAAACCAGGATCTGGATACTCAGTGTGCTCCTTCCTTCTGGAGTGTCATTTATTGCTTCTAGGTTCCTGTCCTTTCAATGGATAGAGCTCAGAAATTATAAATATAAAGATAAATAATATAAACATAAGTATAAACATAAATATACATACACATGCACATCTGTATCTATTTCTATATCTATCTCTCAGAAACCATGAGGTGTAGCCAATGCCTTCAATTCCAATCCAGCATCGTAGGGTTTATCTTCCCCATTCCATTCTTGTAACTCCCTTCACTAACAGAGAGAGAATTGGCTTTCATTATCCTTGGTATATGACATATTTGCTCAGTCCACCTGCACATAACCCTTGTCCTGGCTGCTCTCGGGCCGGTCCTTGGTCCTTAAGTCCCCCTGATTCCCACCAGTGACATCAGGGCTGACTTTTTGTCCTTTGGCCCCTCTAATCCCTGCTGGCCATGTTGGGGCAAAAACCAAGTCCTGATGAAGGACTCAGTAGCCCTAACATAAAAGCAAAAGAGACAGCTGGATTGATTTAAAAGCAGTGACTGGTAAAGAAGACACGATGGGAAAATCAGGAACCTTGGACGCTAGGAAGGCCAGAGGATATGTCATATGTTTCATGCAGGATGTAGAAGAAAACTATGTCAGGAGGCGTGCTGCATTGGCTGAAATGGCTGAGTGGGAGCACTGGAGATCCTGATAAAATCAGAGAATAGGTATGATGGGGATTAAGTTCTCTGGGAAAGCCAGTCATTTCCAACTAGCTAGCCAAATGTCTGATTATATCTACACGTGAACTGGGCTACAGTGATTCCACTGGAACTTTTACTGTCAAGTGTGTCACATCCGGGAGAATTGCCATTAAACATTTTTCCAAACGGGTTACAGGTGCTTCCCCTCCAGTAAATTAAATCCCTAATAACAGAACTAAAGGAAGCACATGTACACAGACTGAATATAATACTGGCCCCCAATCAAAAATCATCAGGAAGTCAAACTTCAAGGCAAGCCCCTGTCCTGAAATGACTTTCATGATCAGATAGCACAGGTATCAAAGAGAAAAGGCATAAATGGACCTTTGGCCCATTCCTGAACCCAGAAGGTCTGAGGTTCTGAGAGACCGCCTGGAAATTGGATTGGTTAACATCATTCAATGAGTAAATAAACCGGAGCTGGGCTTTGCAGACCAAGTAGGATTTCTGTAAGTAAGAGACAGAAGGAGTAGAATTCACACGGGAAGCAACTAAATCACGGATCCAGAGCAAGCCACAAACACACCAGAACTGTGTGACAGAACAGTGGATACATCTGCTCCACTGGAGGTGACATAGGTCAGGGCTTTGGCAGAGTCCCATCTCCATCCAAAGCCAGGCGCTTAGTGCCACTTGGCAGTATCTGTGTTGTCAGTTTCCTTCTTTATTCCCTATGATGGCTTTTCAAAGTCTCCCCTCTCAGAAGACGGCCTTGCTGGCTCAATATAGACATCAAGATCATGAACTTCCTTGATCTCCTGCCCCTGCACCTAGAAATTATTGCACTAAAAAATTTTAAATTATTTTTAAAGTAATCTCTACACCTTTATTTAAGTAATTTCACGACCCTGAGATTAACAGTTGCATGCTCTAGGGGCGCCTGGGTAGCTCAGTCAGTTAAGCACCCATCTTCGGCTTAGGTCATGATCTCACAGTTGGTGAGTTCAAGCCCTGCTTTGGGCTCAGTGCTGACAGCTTGATGCCTGGAGCCTGCTTCAGAATCTGTGTCTCCCTCTCTGCCCTTCTTCCACTCATGCTCTGTCTCTCTCTGTCTCAAAAATAAATAAGCACACACACACACACACACACACACACACACACACACAAAATCAGTTGCATGCTCTATCAACTGAGCCAGCCAGGTGCCCCCAAATTATTGCATTTATACCTACCCACAACTTCTTTACTTCTCAATCATAGGAAGACATATCCCATCCAAGGCTAATTCTTCAAACTGCACTCCACCCCCTTCCAGTCTCCCTCCCCAGAAACATTATTGCCACAGTATCACCCTCAGCATCTTTCAGGCTTTTCCCAAAGCCAAAAACAGACCAGTGTCTGTCCCATCAGAAGCACATGAAATACCAATCCTATACACTTTAGCTATTACCTTCTCTTTATCTTTTTTTTGAATAGCAAAATGTTTTTGTTGTTGTTAAACATCATTTTACATGTTTCTCTGATTATAAAAGTAGTACACGTTCATTATTTGCACAAAACTATACTGAAAAGAAATTTTGTAATCCTGCCACTCACTTTGAGTTTTCAGGTATATATCAATGTCTAACACTTCACAGCTGACATTTTGCTGAGTGCTTTCTGTGTGGTCAGCTCACCGTGATCCAATGACAGACTTACCCAGAGTTGTGCACCGAGTCAGTGGCATAGTTGAGATTCAGTCTTAGCAAGTCCAGCTCCAGAGCATAAGCTCTTAAATTGGCTCCTTGTGCTTCTAATTTATACTCAAATCAGGATCATGTATTCTAGATAGAGGGAGCATTTTTAATATCACAAAATAATGCTTCAGAAATGTGATTTCTAAGCATAACCTAGATTTTCAATATAATGACTGGGCAGTTTCCAGTCATCTGTCAGCCCACTACACTTTTGCCCTCATCCTCAACACACACTGACTCCACAAGGGTTAAAAGTAACCTCTTTGATGCCAAGTCCAATGGACACTTTAGAACCCTTCCCTTTCTTGACCCACTAACAATATCTGATACCAGTATCCCTTCCTTCCTTCTGTCATTTAGTCAGTAAGCATGTACTGAGCACCAATTATGCTCCAAGCACGGTGCCAAGTATCAGAAACTGCCTTCTCTATTGATTTTCAGGACATATTCTCCTTTGCTTTCCTCCTCCTTTTATGACCATGTTTTCTTAGTCTCAAACTTCCTGCTCCCCTGGTCCTCAGCCTCATGTTAGGGTCTTCACCAGGGTATCTCAGCCCTGGCTGTGCCTTAGAATCACCTGTAACACATGCCTGGAGATTCTGGACCAGGGTGGAGCCTAGGCATCAATATCTGAAGATGCTACATGTCTTCCACTCAACAGTTGCTTTTCTCCCTGTGCTCCTCATCCCAGGAAATGGCATACCTCTCCGTCCACTTGTTGAAGCTGGAAAGCTTGCCTCCTCTTCCTCTTCCAATCAATCACTATGTCCTGTTGATTCTACCCCCCTTCCACACGTCTCCATCTCCATTACCATAAGTTGTATTTGGCCCATCATCATTTCTTAACCAGAGTATTAAAAATACCCTCCCAGTTGATCTTGCCTCCAACCTTGCCTCACTCCAATCTGTTATTTTTATTGTTTCACAATGAAAATAGCTTTGCTGTTTCTTTCCTGATTATATAAGTAATACATGATCAGTATAAAAATAAGACAATCATACCAAAATAAGGAAGAAAGAAAATGATCACCTGAAATCCCACTACCCTGGGATACTTCCATTCCTCTGTTAACTTTTTAATGTTGACCAATCATATGAGAAAAGAGTCTGAACTGTGTCTCTCACTGGGATTCAGATGCCTCAGGATGGCCCTGAGAGAGGGATAACTGTAATTAGGAACAAAGAGGGCTCAGAAGGAGTTAATATATAATTGGAAATAAATGCGATAATATCATAATGCTGTTTTGTTTTGAATAGAAGGCACTTAAAAATATTTTTTTCTTTACCTTCTCTCCTCTTTCTTTACTTCCTGTGCCCTACCCTACCCCACTTAGTCAATGCTAAGAACTTGATATGTATACTTTCATACATTTTCTTCAGGCTCACATAATCATATATTGTGTTTGGCTCCTCACAACAGTGACCCAACTGTAGAAGTTTAATTCCTTGAGGGCTTATTCTTATATTCACAAAGCCCAGGGCTCCATAAAGTGATCAAAGAGCCAGGTTCCTTCAGACTGTCTGCTTTGTGATCTTTCACACGGTTGTATCTTCAAAGCCATAAAAATGTGTGTAAAAGTGCCAGCTCTCACGTCCCCATTTCAGATAAGAAAAGGAGAAGACCACTCCCCAGGCCCAGCCCCAGACGTAGCAGTTGATGAGATGTTGATGCCAAAGAAGAACCATATTGCCATTTATGAACTCCTTTTCAAGGAGGGGGTGCTGGTAGCCAAGAAAGACATCCACATGCCTAAACCCTCAGAGCTGGCAGGCAAGAATGTGCCCAGTCTTCACATCATGAAGGCCATGCAGTCTCTCAGATCACAAGGCCACATAAAGGAACAGTTTACCTAGAGACATTTCTGCTCTTACCTTACCAGCCAGGGTACCCAGTATCTCTGTGACTGCCTCCACCTGCCCCCTGAGATTGTGCCTGCCACTTTGTGTCACAGCTGTCCTGAGACTGGCAGGCCAGGGCCCAAAGGTCTGGAGGGAGAGAAACTTGCAAGACTTACATGAGGGGACACTGACAGAGACACCTGCAGACGAAGGACTGTGCCCCCTGGTGCCACCAAGAAAACTGACACTGGAGCTGGGTCAGCAACTAAATTCCAGATTAGAGGCAGATTTGGTTGTGGACGTGGTCAGCCACTTCAGTAAAGGTGGAAGAGATGGTTTTGTGTTAAATAAATCTGTAGGCAGAAAAAAAGAAAGGGAAGGGAAGGGAAGGGAAGGGAAGGGAAGGGAGGAAGGAAGGAAGGAAGGGAGGAAGGAAGGAAGGAAGGAAGGAAGGAAGGAAGGAAGGAAGGAAGGAAGGAAAGAAAGAAAGAAAGAAAGAAAGAGAAAGAAAGGAAAAAAGGAATGAAAGAATGAAGGAAGGAACGAAGGAAAGAAAAAGGGAAGACCAATAGCAAGAAAGAGCTTCAGCAAACAGTCCAAGACTCCCATTATACCTCATTGGCCACTCCTATCTGCAAGACAATGCAGGAGAAATGTACATGCATGCACATGCACACACACTCACACACACATACACGCTAACACACAAAAGATGTTAGGGTTTTTGCTTTGCTATTAGCAGCAAAAGTGGATCAGGGGACATATACACTGTTGCATACAGCTCTTCCTACGTAATCACATTTAGTGGAAATCCCTCCAAGTCACTGAGTATAGATGTAGCCTATACTTTTTAAATGGCTATGTTACTCCCCATGGTATGTGCACATATTCAATCATTCCCCTGATGGTGGGCACTCATTTCCTTTTCAGTGTTTTGCCAACCATAAATAACACAGCAAAAAACACCTTTGTTTATGTATGCTTTGTACCATAATCTATTTCTATAGACTAGATTCCTAGCAGTAGGATTGCTGGGTTGAAGGCCATATGTATTCAAATGTTTTAGTCTTGAGTGCCAAAATTTTGCAGCGATTCACATTTCATCCAGCAATGTATGAGTATCTGTTTCCTCTTCATTTTCACCAGTAGTAGGTGTTGTCACTGTTCTTAATTTTTACCAGTCCAGAAGGTATAAAGTGCTATTACATTACTGCTTTAATTTTAATTAGCATCTTTAAATATATTTTTTGGGCATTTTGATTTTTTCTTCTACCCATCTCTATCAGGTTTGTCTTTTCAGATGAGTTTCTTTTTTTTAAGTTTATTTATTTATTATAAGTGTGTGTGAGCAGGGGAGGGGTGAGAGAGAGAGAGAGAGAGAGAGAGAGAGAGAGAGAATCGCAAGCAGGCTCCACACTGTCAGCCTGGTACCCAATGGTGGGCTCAAACTCACAAACCATGAGAGCAGGACCTGAGCCAAAATCAGGACACTTAACTGAGCCACCCAGAAGGCCCTCAAATCAGTTTCTGAGAGATCTTTGTATATTATGGATATTAGTCACTAGTATAGTGCAATTTGTATACTAATAGACTACATAGACGTGACTGGATCCTCTTTGTCTGCAGAATAAAATCTAAGTAGTTTAACAAATCCAGGTATATCGTCTGAGCAGGAGATGCCTTTGATAAGAACAGTTAGGCAATGCCCTTCTCTCCATGTATCTATTTACACCCACTGATTTACACAGAAGTTGAACAGTCCAGCCTATGGGAGAGTCTGAACCTTGTCCCTGGTTGTATTTCAGTCATCTGATGGGCCTGAAGGAGATATGATTATAAGTAGCGGGGGACAGGGGCCTGAGAATTAAGCCATCAATCATAGAGAAGAAAGCATCTGGTCTCTTAGATCAAATCCAGCAGTGGAGCCAGAGTGCCCCAGGGGAATGGCCTTCTGGGTTCATGGTGGAAGCTAACATTGCCACTTGCCTCACTAACCACTTGGGCTGCATGTATGGCTCCTGGGAGAAAGTGGGGTGGGGAGGACTTACATGGAAGTTTGAAAAGCTGTTAGTGTGCAGTCAAGCCTTGCTGTGGAAACTTTATTTGAACTGTACCCAATAAGGGCATTTTCACAGAGGATTTGCTAGAGCAGTGGCAATAATCTCTGGTCTTTAGATGCAGCAGTGATGCTCCAGTGTCAGCACTGTAAAGCTCAATAGACTGCTAGGTATTTGTGCCAATGACAGGACAAAACTTCCAGCCTTGTGTTGGCGCCTTGGTGAAGCATTAGGCCTAGGACTGCAGGATTGCAGCCTTGCCAGACATGGGCAGGTGATAACCTGGACTATTTCACCGAAACACAGAAGCTCCCCCTAAAGAGTCTTCTAAGTACTTGGTGGAAAAGACCCTGAAAATAACTGATATTCTTCAAAGTTCTTGACTTCCTTTAGTCAAACTGATGGGATGCTGAACTTGGGAGAGCCGGATATTGACTCTGGTGGGGTTGCCCTTGCACACACTGACTGGTAAAGCCTGAAATTGGTCACTTTCATTCTCACCGTACATGTTATGGCCCCTGCCAACTCTCTGGCCTCACCTCCTGCATTCTCTCTGTCCCTCTCTAAGTTTTGGATTTGCTACACCCGTGGTAAACTCCTTCAAGCACCACCCTTTGTCTACCATAACTTTGCTGATGCAGCTCTCTGCCCCTGAAACACCCAACCCTTTAGCCACATTATTTACTGGCTAACTCCTGTCAGCTACTACCTCTTTCAGGAAGCTCTCCTTGATTCCTCCCATCCGGGTATCAGGTCCCTCCTTAATGTTCTTATAGCATCCTACATGCTCCCAAACCCCACCCCTTCTCTTAGACCGGAAGCTACTTTCCTCAGCATTGAGTACAGTGCTTGACATATAATGGATGCTCAGTAATGCTTATTAAATGAGTGAATTAATGAATGAAAAGTTAAATGTCTACATGTGCTCAATGCTGTACTCATTTTTTCTAAGAGAAACAAAGGGTATATCCTCTGCCCTCAAGTGACTAATAACTGAGGGGATAGAGGTGTTTTTTTCATTTGTTTTTTGCTTGTTTCACCCCCAAAAAAACTAGTAAATAATTATGTGTACTTAAGATTAAATGTTTAAGAGCAATGAGGGCTGGGAAAAGGAAACATAATGGAGCCACGTACATCAGGAGAAAGGGGAATACCCTATTCTGTTCGTGAACATCTATATGGTTCAAAAATAGCCTCTAAACATGTACCAAATATTGACTATGTGAAGCCTCTGCGCCTGTCGTAGAAGCTACAAATCAGGAAAATTACTGTCTTTGAGGACTTATTATGTAATTGGAACCACCCCAGACTCTGTTTGGAAGTAGGCAGGGCATACACAATGATCAAACAGGTAACAAACAAGTACCACACCTGGAATGACCAGAAAAGGTAGCTACATAAAGAGAAAGCAGGGGCGCCTGGGTGGCTCAGTCAGTTAAGTGTGGCTCAACTTCGGGTCATGCTCAGGTCATGATCTTGCAGTTCGAGAGTTAGAGCCCCACTTTGAGCTCTGTTCTGACAGCTCAGAGCCTGGAGCCTGCTTCAGATTCTCTCTCTCCCTCTCTCTCTGCCCCTCCCCAACTCATTCTCTATCTCTGTCTCTCTCTCTCTGTCAAAAATAAACATTAAAAAATATGAAGCAAGTCAGTTTGCACATATTAAGAGAGCAAGGGTTAAAGCAGAGATAATATTCAGCCTTGGTGGGGGTAGGGTGAAGTGAGTACTTTCGCACAGTCCTCATGGAAGGGCAAATTGGTACATATTTTCTGGAGGGCAATTTGGCACCATGTATCAAGACTTTCAAAAATATTCCTACTCTTCTGACCCACTGGTTCTATTTCTAGTAATTTATGTTAAGGAAATAATCAGAGGCATGGACACTTATGTACAGGGATATTAATAGCAGTGTTATTTTTAACAGAAACAAAATAAAAACAGTCTAAATGTCGAACAATAGGGAATCAGCGAAGTAACTTATGATTCATCTGTATGATAAACATTATCCAGTCATTAAAACCCATGCTTTTCTCAGAATTTTAGCATTATGGGAAATTTCTCATGGCATAACATTAAGTGAAAAAGTACACAAAACTATATTTACCCACCATCACCCACGTTTTGTGGTTGTGAAAGAAAATACCCCCACGATGTTGGCAGTGGTTGAATTATAGGTTTTTTTTTCTAAAAGTGTGTATTATTTGATAGTTATAAAATGCTTTTAATGGTTTAATGAAAGAAAATTGCTAGGACAAGGTAGCTAATGCTAAAAGCAAGAAGAGCCAGTGACTGTAAAGTCACATTCACACAGAATGGCTAGGAATTGTACCCACTCTTGGCTTCCGTGCCGTGTAACTATAGCCTCGTCCTCTACAACCTTTGCAGTGTTTGAGGGGAGGGCATGATGAACAAAACAAAGACAGGGGACTTGAGGGATTTTCCATGAAATCCTGTCACGTTCAAGTGTTTCATGGAAAGTTTGTGGGTAGGGCAACTTGGAGACCATGGCAGTCAGCATCCCATACCCCGTGTCCCTGTGTCCTCTTTTCTTTTGTTTTCTTTTTCTTTTGTTTTCATTTTTGTTACCCTTGTTGAAGAAAAGACTGGAACAACATAAGACTTGAGAGGGTTTGCAAGGCAAGGAGAAAGGATTCTCACACTCATATCAGCAAGGTGGGATCATCACTTCCATCTGTAGGAGTCTGTAATGACTATTCAGGAACATCTGACCTGCCCCAGGCACAATGGGGTCAACAAACAGTGTCTCAGTTCTTTTAACCTCATGGGGAAGGGAGACTGATGTAGGGATTGACGAGCAGAGGAGGAACGGGCTTAGATGTTAGCCCAGGAAGTCAACCCAGTAATTACGATGCTTCAAGCAGATGATCAATGCAAAAGCTAGCTTCCATTTGTATCACTTTTGCCCTTGGTTCATTAAGGGATTTTATAAACACGGCACTAGTGTCCTCGTTTTACAAGATGAAAGATCTGCCTAGTCCCTCTCAGTTAATAAGAGCTGGAGCTGGAATCCAGAACTTGTGATTGATTCCTCTTTGGGCTCGAACTCACGAACCGCGAGATCATGACCTGAGCCAAGTCAGAGGTTTAACCGACTGAGCCACTCAGGCGCCCCATTCCTCTTTATTTTTTTTTTATGCTTATTTATTTTTGAGAGACATAGAAAGAAAGAGATGGCATCAATGGGAGAGGGGCAGAGAGAGGGAGACAGAGAATCCCAAGTAGGCTGTGCACTGTCTGCACAGAACCCAATACGGGACTCCATCTCACAATGAGATCATGACGAGAACCGAAATCCAGATTGGACACTTAACCAAATGAGCCACCCACGCAGTCCTGATTCCTCTTTCTTGTTTGACACACCTAGCTGGGTGAGACACATTTTCATTCAAGAACACACAAGGAATATTAAAAAGCAAGAAGAAAAATCAAAGTGTGTTTACTAAAAGTTGGTTCATGTGATCTCAACTAATACTTCCCCCTTTGAGATTCCTTTTCATCTCTCAGCTCTTATTGTCCATGCCAAGGAGACATACCACAGATGGGGCCAAGGCACCACCTCTGGGCCTGGATGCTGTGTTTGTGTTGTGTTGTCCTGGCATGGCTGCAGGGCCTGGGTTTAGTGGGAATTCCCGGGGGTGGCCCTATTTGCCGAAGGCAGTGCTGAGGAATGGGCCATGTGGCCTGGTGTCCTGGGCCTGCCACAGACTGTATGTGGAGGAGTCTCTGGACAGGCTGCCATCTTGGATAGACAATCTGGGTTCAGGCTGGCTCTTCTCCAGATGGCACTTCATTAGAGGAAAGCACAGTTAAGGCCCCACATTGGGCACACCTGTTCATCCAGCTCCATCTCAGGTCCTGCCTTCCCACTGTGCCTCTGACATGCACAGAAATGAAGCACGTGGTGCTCCTTTTGGCCTAGTGCTGTATATTGTCGCATTTAATTCTCGGCCCCACCCTATGGAGTGATTGTCTGCATTTTATGATTAAGGATCTTGTGAAATCAGGGAGGTCAAGTGACTTATTCAAGGAAACATGACTAATTAGTGGCCCACATAGGACTTGAGCCCAGCTCTTTCTGGCAACAGAACCCAGGCACTTTCCAATGTGCTACCCAGCCTCCTCAGGCAACGGAAGCTCTATAGACACCTCAGCTCACTCCAATCTATTGACCATTTGAATGTGTTACCACTGCCGATCAGAGGAGTGTACAGGAAGACACATTTGTAGATCATGCACAAGACAGAAGATAGCTCCTTTTTATTCAGCCAAGTAGATTTGAAATCCCCCTTTTCTAGAAAACTTTCCTGGCCCCACCTGAATCCACTTAGCTATAGAACATCACACCTCCCTCCTTCCCTGTCTTAACCTCCAAATTATTTTCCTTTGAGACAGTTACAGAGCAGTGGCAGAAGCATTTCAGACCATCCACAAAGCAACTGACTGCATGTTTGCATGAGGGTTTTAGCCCACAGAAAGCAGGGGCCTGGGCTGCCTGAGTCGCTGTAGATAAGGCAGTGAGTCCCAAATCAGCTCTGAGTCCTCTGCAACTCCCCCTCTCTCACTACCAGTCACCTTTCCAGGGGTAACACCTGAATCGTCTTCTCTGCCTTCAGGAAGTTTACATCTTAACTGAAATGATATCTCTGCAGGAGATTCGCAGCCTCAGGTAAGAAAAAGAGTTCTTTTTATAGAGTTTTCCCCTTTCAATATGCTCTATAACCAGCTCTTTGGACTTTTGACTAGAATCACCTGTCTTTTCCCCCATGTATGGCCCTTTGTGCACTGTGTCCAGTCTTCAGCCCTCTTGTCAATCATGTGGGGCCTGGCTGAGGTCTACAAAGATGACAATGAAGGCAAAAAATGGAGGGGCACCTGGGTGGCTCAGTCAGTTAAGCATCTGACTTCAGCTCAGGTCATGATCTCATGGTTCATGAGTTCAAGCCCCTTGTCAGGCTCTATGCTGACAGCTCAGAACCTGGAACCTCCTTCAGATTCTTTGTCTCCCTCTCTCTGTTGCCCATTTGTGCTCTGTTTTTCTCTCTCAAAAATAAATAAAAAACTTTTTTTAAAAAAAGGCAGGAAGTGGAGACTTGACTCCATCGCTACATTTCCTGTTTTAGCATTTCTCCATCTTCCATGTGTGTTTATCCAGTGTCCTCCAATAAACAGGACTAGCAGAATGTTAGGGACGGGAGGAACTCTATGTCACAAAGCACCTCCACATCCTGATCCTAGATACCTCCTGGGTCTTTGGCATCTGACCCCAAACTCTCTCCCATCACCACAGCAGTTCCTAGGGGAAACACCTCTCTTTTTTTTCCTCATGTCTTCGCCTCCAAATCTTGTTCTCGCACCAATTCAGTGCTCAGTGTTGCTGACCAGAGAAGCAGAATCTTCTGGCTCTAATCACCCTTGAGGGACCTCCCAGGTTAGCCAACAGAACTGCAGGCCCGGGCATGACTGTTGGGCTCACTTTGGCAGTGCCAAGGCATGGCAGGCATGACTCCTCTGAGGGTACCAGCCTCCTCCGTTCCCCCGCTCCTCTGCCACCTTTACAGCTCTAGCCCCTTCCTCCACCCAGAATAAGCTTTCCTTGTTCCTGGGGACAGGGGAGTGGGCCTCCAGTCTCTTCTGTATCCTCTTCTGGACAGGTCTTGCCCCTACACGTTCCAGCCTGGGAATCTCAGCATGTGCTCACTGATGGCTTCAGTTGGCTACGGTACTGACGCCCTGAAGAGGATTAACGAGCTTTCCGGGCCTGTTGGTTGACTCTGCCTTGGGAAGCTGTCCAATCCAGAGCTGGGTCTACCCCACAGCACAGCATGCTTTGCTATGACTCAGAGCTTGCAAATGCTGAAAATACTACCACCATGTTCCTCGGGATGACAAATCCTCCCAAATGCTGTCACTACGGACTTCCTTCCATGGCAGGCTTCGCGCCCGGTCTGCAAGTCAGCGTAAGCCCTAAGGCTCTGGGCTGCAGGTGAGTCTGTTTTCTATGTTAGTTTTCAACAGTGGTTTGGATAATCCAAAGATGCAGATTATCTATAAATAATTTAAATAATTTAAATCTCTCTCGGAGTGTGTTAGGTGATTTATTTGTTTTAGGGAGAGCATTTACCTCCCTAATGATACTTAATTTAGGGTAATGAAAGAAAGAAATGGCATTCCATCATCTCATATTAGTTAGATAGGCAACCCTGGAGATGCAGAAGAAAGGGGAGCCAGTGGGGCAGAGTTAGGAAACAGTGTGCTTCAGCATTCACCATGGCCAGAGGACTCCCCCACTCACTTCCTACCCATGCTGTTACATGGGCTCACAGTCTTTGCTCCCAGGGGTAGGTTGGCACATCTTGCCATCTTCCATTGGTGTGGAGAGGCCTGCCATCTTGGGAGCCACAGAGAAGAAAATTAGGGAGGGAAAGAAGTACTTCTTATGTCCAGGATGTGGGAGCTGTACCCCAAGGATAGAATGCTCCTCTTCCAGTAAGTATGAGAAGATACCCTTGAGAGAGAGAGCAGGCTCTGGAGTTCACGGATGACCCTATTGCCTTTTCTAGGATCTCAGAACTCTTAGCCCTGAATGTCAGGACATAAAATGATGCCAGTGAGCAGAGAAGGGGACAAGGCAAGCAGATAGCATGAAAACTATACAGGATTTAGACTGAGAAGGAAAGAGTCACTTCTTGATGGCCCTGGGATCTTAAGCAAGTAATTAACTGCTCTGATTCCCCATGTACTCTTCTGAAAAAATGAAAACAGCAACAATAATAAGAGTATGTAGCTTACAGAGGAGTGGCTGCTAAATAAAAATATTTATGAAAGTATTTTGGAAGCTGTAAGGCCCTGTGAAAATTTCAATTACCATACCTCTGGCTGGTTCAGTGAGACTCATCCATAGACCTGAATAGGCAACGCGAGGTCCATGTCACATTCATGTTCGAAGGACTATGTGTTCAGTACATAAGGGGCATATTCAGGTGTGTACAACAGGCCTCCCGTATTCATGGGGGATGCATTCCCAGACCCCCACGGGATACCTGCAACCATGGGATAGTACCAAACTCTATATATACTGTGGGTTTTTTTCTGTGCATACATATCTATGATAAAGTTTATAAATTAGTCACAGTAAGAGATTAACAACAATAGCTCATAATGAAGCAGAGCAATTATAACAATATGTTGTAATGAAAGTTACATGGATATGATCTCTCAAAATCCCTCACTGTACTGTGCTCACCCTTCTTGTGATGATGTGAGATGAAAAGCATGCCTCTGTGATGAGATGAAGTGAGGCGAATGACAAAGACAGTGCAAAGTAGCATTAGGCTACTGTTGACCTTGTGATGACAGGTTGGAAGGAGGATCTTCTGCTTCCAGACCACAACTGGCAAGAGGTGACTGAGACTGCAGAAGGCTAAACCATGGATGGAGGTGGGGGGACTACTCTAGTTCATCACTACCATTCTCAGTCTGATGTAGGTAGAGATAGCCTTCCTGCATGTAGTGCTTTCTCAGGTTCCTGACATTTGGATGAATTTGCTAGTGATTCTAGATCTCAGCCTCTTCAGAAATGCTTGGCAGTAGAATTACTATCTACTTTGCAAGCCAGGTTAGTTTCTGCCCAAACTCTCAGCAAGAGGGTACTTCCAAACACTCTGTGCAGGGTCCCTTGTCCAAGATCCTTTCTTCAGAGGATGGTAAGGTGGTGGGGAGGTGGTGGAGTGGGCAAGAATAGGAGGGAGTAAAGAGAGGGGAGAGGGGGTGATAGCTACTGCTGATCTCAGGCTTTCGCATGGACTATCGTCTTTTCCCATAGAAGAGAAGAAAAAGAGAATCATGACTGAAGTGTCAGGAGACCCTGAGTTTTCCTTCCCTGATCTGAACCCTCATTCCCATCTCTCATTGTGTCCCCTTCTTTGTTCTGACCATTGCTCCCACCCCTGGCTTTAGTGTTTCTGCTCTCTGTTCTCTTATCTTAAAGCCCAGAGCCTCTGGGATCAAATGGCAGACTCCTTCAGAGGAAAATAAGCTATGTGCTCTGGGATCAGTGAGGTAACCTGCAGGCTCTCATTATTGAGGAGAACAGGGACAACAAGTTCCCCTGGATGTTGTCAAACGGGTTGTTCTCATTTAGGTTGAGTCTGGCTATTCCTGTATCTTAACAGACCTGTGTTCCTTACCTGTCCAAATTTGCTGGAATCTTAATCCTCTTTCTACATGCTGTTGTCATCACCAGTTAGTCCTCCAACCATGTATCCGCCACCTCCCAGTGCTTCCTACCCTTCATGGTAACTTGGCAAATTTCAAATTGTCTTCAATGAACCTAGTGTTTGTTCAAACAGAATTCTTCATTAGGATTTAGTAAATCAGAAATGTTCAGAAGGTTCCTATCCTGTCATAGGCTGAGCTCCCTAGGAGGAAAGCCTAGTGTGGAGATTCTTGTGCAGGTGACTTCTGGGGAGAGTGTTCTAGAAGAATCATGAAGGGAGGGAGGGGAGGATAGGGAAGGGAAAAAGCTAGGCAGGAATGTGGTTTCAGAAGAAATGTGGCCTCCACCTGGTCCTTCTGGAAGCTCTGGAATATAAATGGCACCACAGTTTGTCCTGCGTTGAGGCAAGGAAGTGGGTGCTTTGTCTCCTCACACCAGTCAGTCATTGGCTGTAGGCTGTGGAGGGGTTTTTACTCCCAGGCCTGCGGCGAGGTGGCTCCATTGGGCAAAGGTGTGAGTTGTGAGCAGCACCTGCAGGGGCTGGCGAAGAACACCACCAACTGTAAAAGGGATCCTGGTGGTACCAACAGGCTCTGCTACACACCCTCTGTCTCTTTCATTCCTCCTGGAATTCTGCCATATTGAAAGAATTCTAAATACAGAAAGGAAAAAAGAAAAAAACAAAGATGTTTACTGCAGTGTCAATGATGATAAAACATTTCAAAACGCAAAAACCTAAGTTTTAACAGGACAGGAATAGGTAAGTTAATTATATAATGGTACAATTAAGTAAATAAATTACACACTTGCATGGTATTCTTTGCCCCACCGAGCCTTGGCCCCCGTCTCTTCCCTGACTTTATCTGGGACGACTCTTCCCCCTTGCTCACTCTACTCAACAAAAAACTGGTCTCCTCTCTGTTCCTCCAGTACACCGGGCTCCCTACTTTCCTGGGGCTCCTGCACTTCCATTCCCTCTGCCCAGAGAGCTCTGCACATGGCTGCTCTTAAGTCACTCAGAGCTTAGATTCCATATCTCAGAGAGGACTTCCCTAAACACCTATCTTCAGTAGCTGTCCTCGTCACTCTCTAACATATTGCCCTGTTTTATAGCTCTTATCACTCTGTGGTTTGCTCATTTATTTCTTATCTTTTACCTGTCTTCCCTCCACTAGAGTAAAACCTCTGTGAAACGGGCAATCTTACCTGTTTGGTTCACAGCTTTTTTCAGAGCCTGGAGCATAAGAGTTACTCAGCTGATAGCTGTTTGATAAGTAAATGAATGTAAACTCAGTTTAAAACAATGTTGACCAAAATTATACAGTGAAATGGAAAAATGATCAAAATCTACTGTTAAGTGAAAACATCATGATGTAAAATGTCTGTTATATAATTATATCTGCATGAAGAAAACTTCTACTTCTGGTCATGATGGAGTAACAGGGACCCCAGGAATTTACTCTCTCCCTTTTTAAAAAAAATTGTTTAATGTTTATTTATTTTTGAGAGAGAGAAAAAGAGAGAGAGAGAGAGAGAGTGGAGGAGGGGCAGAGAGAGAGGGAGACACAGAATCCAAAGCAAGCTTCAGGCCCCGAGCTGTCAGCACAGGGCCCAATGTGGGGCTCAAACTCACAAGCTGTAAGATCATGACCTGAGCCAAAGTCAGATGCTTAACCAACTGAGCCACTCAGGTGCCCCGTCTTTCTCTCTCTCTCTCTCTCTCTTTTTAAGAGAGATAGACAGAGAGTGAGTGAGGAAGGGGCAGAGAGAGAAGCAGAGATAATCCCAAGCAGGCTCCACACTATCATCTCAGAGCCCAATGTGGGGCTCAAACTCACAAACCGTGAGATCATGACCTGAGCCAAAACCAAGAGTCCAACACTTAACTGACTGAGTCATCCAGGCACCCCAGGAATTGACTCTCTTAACCTAAAACTAAAAATCTGGACAAACTATGACACAATGGTCTCAGCCTTTGGGCTATAGTGACCACAGGGCTGTGGTCCCTTAGAGAAGGGGAAAAAAACCAAACCCAAGGTCAGTTCCACAGTTGCTTCAGCTTACCAGCTGCAGGCAGTCTCCTGGCTGCAGCATGGGGAGGCAGAACACAAACAACCTGGTGGCCTCACTGGCTTGAAAAATGGGACTTCAGGGAAACCAAGATGGCTAGAATTTGAGAGGCAGCATATCAGAGAGGATGGACCCACGCAGAGGGACAGCACCCCAAAGGGCGTGTAGATCATGTCTTTGGCTGAGTACTAATTCATGCACTTGTGAGAGAATACTACAAGCTGGTGGGAGCGATCAGTTAGAGAGGAAGTACAACAATAGAAAGCAAGAGCCCCCCATATTCCTAGAGCTCACAGAACTCTGTTCCCCTTAGCCAGAGTGGAAAGACATAATACACACAGCATCTGGGAGAGTCCTCAGAAAGGCATTTCCTAGCAGTGGAGCTAAATGAGTTCTGAACTCACTGTTGCTCAGGATCCACCCTAACAAAGCTTAAAGCAAGCCTTGCAGGAATCAAACTGACTCTAGGCAACTTATCTGCATGCCAGAACATGTAGCGCCCCACTTCAAGGATTACAACAAAACCCAGTAACCTATAGTGTAAAATTCACCATGTCCCACAACCAAGCAAAATTTGCCAAGCATGCATCAGAGTAGGATAATATTATCCATAACTGGAAGAAAAATCAATTAGTAGAAACAGACCCAGAAAGGACAGAAAAGATGGATTTAGCAGACAAGAGCATTAACACAGCTGTTATAAACATGCTTCACATGCTGAGGAAGACAGAGGGAAACACAAACACAATGAAGCGGAAAATGGAAGATCCAAAAGAGATCTAAGTAAAATTTGAATAGATGAAAATCACAATATCTAAATGATAAGTATACTGAATGGGATTAAAAACAAATCAGCTCATATAAAACGAAAGGTCAGTGCATCAAAGACATGGCAAAAGAAACTGTCCAAAGGAAAAAAAAGACTAAGAAATAAAGCACTTCAGTTACCTGTGAGTCAGTATCAAGTGGTGTAACATACCTGAAATCTGAGTTCCAGGAGAGGAGGGAGAACAGAAAAAGTTTTTTGAAAAATAATGGCTGATATTTTCACAAAGTTGATTAAAAAAACTATAAACTCACAGATACAGTGGGCTCAAAAAATTCCAAGCAGAATAAACATAAAGAAAACTGCATCAAATTGCTAAAAGCTAGTGATACAAATTAAAATTGTAAAATCAAGGGGAAAAGAAGGAATATACAGAAGAGTAAAAGACAAGAATGAGAGCATTCCTCTTGTCAGAAGTTTTGCAAGTTAGCGGCTTGCAAAGTCGGGGCATCTTTACAATGCTGAAAGTAAAAACTATCAACCTAGAATTCTATACCTTATGAAAATACCTCTTCAGAAAAAAAGCAAAAATCAATACTCTTCTGCACCAAAAAAATAAATAAATAAATAAAAGCCAAAGAATTTGTTGCCAGAAGACTTGCACTAGAAGAAATGTTAAAGGGGGTTCATCAGGTGGAAAGTGATGGAAGTTTGGATCTACATGTAGGAGTAAAGAGCACCAGAAATGTTAAATAGTAGGCAAATATAAAAGAAAATTATCTTGCTTTTCAATTTCTTTAAAAGTAATTGATTAATGTAAAACTAATTACAATATATCTTGGGGTTCACAGCCTATGTTGGAGTAAAACATATGACAATAGCACAAAAGATAGGAAGGAAGAAATGGAATTAAGCTGTTGTAAGTTGCTCTTACTCTATGTGAAGTGATATAAATCCAAAACATTTGAAGGCAGACTGGGATAAGATGCATGCTATAAACCATAGAGAACAAGCACCAAGGAAAAATTTTTAAGAGATATAGTTAATAAGCCAATAGTGGAAATAAAATGGAATCATTAAAAAAATCAATCCAAAAAAAGACAAAGAGGAGAAAAGAAACAAGAAATGAGACATGTAGAAAACAATAGCTCAGGGGCGCCTGAGTGGCTTAGTTGGTTAAGCCTCGGATTTCAGCTTGGGTCATGATCTTGTGGTTTGTGGGTTTGAGCCCCGCATTGGGCTCTATGCTGACATTGCAGAGCCTGGAGCCTGCTTCAGATTCTGTGTTTCCCTCTCTTCCCCTCCTCCCCCCAAAAAACAATAGCTTGAACATTTCAACCAATACATATGAATAACCCTTCTCCCAACCTCCTTGTTTGGGGGAAGGAAAGCCACTTGGTTCAGCCAAGGCCATACCTCAGGCTTCCAAGTGGAAAGAGAGTTATGTGGAAATCATGGTGTGAATCATGGCTATACCAGACACCTCCCCAAGACAACCTTCCTGAATACCATCCTAAAGGACACCACTAAAGAAAACACCCTTGAACCTTCACTTGTCATTCAGGAAAGTCTCTTAATCAGCCAGCCTATTGGGCAAATAGTAACAATGAGCACCGCTTGTACAGAGAATAGCAGGTGTGCCAGGATAGACCAGAGGGTCTAAAGACCACACATGTGCAGGAATATCTCTTATCCAAGGCTTCCTCATGTGTCCATCTTCTACCTTCACAGGCACTAGAGAGGTAGGGTCTTCTGAGACTGCTCTGAAAATGTATAGTGAATGGAGGGAGGACTCCATGTCATTTGCATGTTATCATGGATTAATTAGATTAACTAGACTATACTTTGGAACTACCAACGCTAGGAAAAAGAACTCTTTTACCAGTAAGTTCTCTGTGTTGCCAAGAAGCCAGCAATTGTGAGCAAGAAGGTTGCAGCAGGAAGAGGAAATTATTCCCTGAAGACCAACACTCCTGTTTCAATTTGCCCTTGGGCTAGTTCTGTTGAGTCTTTACGGTAGACTGTGATGGTTCTTAGTCTTTTTCAACCGGAGACATGTCTTTGACCACTAGAATTTGGAATGGAATATTTGGGAAAAAATTATCATAAGACACCAAAGCCAGCAGTGATTTTTGCCTTCAGTCATTGCTAGAGTATAACAAGCCCTCACAGCATCTCCAACAACCATAGACAGAACATTCATTTTCGGCTCTTTGGTCCCTTTACATCACCGTGTCGCTGTTTGAAAAGAGCCTGTTTGTTGCCATCTCTTACATAATCCTGAGACGAAGGTCTCGTATGTTCCAGTCAATGCTGTAGAGTTTTTTGGGTTTTGGTTTTTCATGAATTTTCTTGGTGGAGGGTGGGAGGGTAGTTTCTGGCTCCATGTTGCAACATTAATCTTTCTAAAAGAAAATTCACATCCCTCTCTGTACCCTGTGCATGATCTGCCTGACTCAGCATTCTGAGGTATATCCAATCCTCAGCTGTAGCAAAAAATTAACTTTCTGCAGTAACCAACATTTGGCAGCGCCCTATGAGAAGATCAACAGGAGCAGAGAGAGTAAATAGGAAACAGGGTTCCAGCCCCAGGAAGTTCAACTTGATTCAGTCGAGGTCACACACCTGCCACATCCAAGTTCCCGAGCCTGAGTGGGTCACACAGAGTGGGCTTCTGTCACCAGCAGGAGCTCTTCAGCCTTGAGCCATAGCACTGGGCTGGGACAGGGCCAGTTACAAGTAAAGAAACCATCCATGTACGTCAGAGATATGTTTTCTCTTCTTTTTCCTTTGGGAAGATGTTCTTGGGAATTCTTTGCCAGGAAGTCTGTCACTTCCTGCCCCGATGATGAGATTTCCGAAAGGCATAAATAGCTTTCTCCTGCCACATGGAATTGGCTGAAGATGCCCCCACGTTACAGAAGGCAGGCCTCAGGGAGGTGCTTACCAACAGCAGGAAAGGAGCATCAGGAGCATGTGGACAGGAGGCAGTGGCTGCCACACGGGCTACAGGGGCTTGGCCAAGGGGGCTTGAGGGCTAAGAGGAAAGGGCAGAAGGACCTGGAAAGGAGTCCAGTCTGCTGGAGAAACTGCCAGAAGAAATGTGCTGAGTATATGGGGAATCACATGAGAAGAAAGAGTAAAAGGTGAGGAAGAGTAAGAAAATGTGTTTGTAAGGAAGGGTCTCGAAAGACACAGAAAAGCCCTAACAGAAATGTCGGTAATGGGTCAGTGAGTGACACAGGGTGAGCCGCATGAGGGAAGGACTACCAGTGTGCAAGAAGGGGAAGAAAATAATAACTGGTAGGACTGAAAGCTGTGACACTCACCTGTCATGACACTGGTCATACTAGACTGAAGAACTCCCCAGGTGTGGGATTGATGCTGCATTCAACTTTGTATTGTGCATGCATTCTTTTGCATAGCCTAGTCTGTACTAAGTTCCACTGGTAGTTTATCCATGGCAGTGAGTAAGTTGTTATAACACACATCCTGTTGTGCTAAAGGTGCTGGTCTGCCCTGGCAAGCGGGACCTCTGTCTTGGGTTTATGCTTTAGAGTTTTCCTAGTCAAAATATAGTCTTGTGCTGCCAGGACTGGCATTACTCAGGAGTTTTTAGAAATGCAGACTCTTGGGCCTTACCCAGACCTACTAAATAAGATCCCAGGAGATTCACATGCACATTAATGTCTGAGAAATGTGCTTCCTCCAGCTGCATCTCTCCTCGCTGGATAAAGAGTCCTCAGGACCAAGGGGATATGGCCACCCAGAGCCCACCTTCCCTTTTAGACCATGCTCCAGGTAGTTGGGATGCCTGAATCCTTTGCACAAATAGCCCTGCCTTCAGGATGTGTGTGATTTTCCCCAGGCCCGTTCTCCTGGGGTCAACCTCCCTGCCAGTGTGAGATCAAGTCGTCTTGGGGCAGCTGTTTTCAGGGGATGTGGACAGAGGCTGAACTGCAGGATGGAGTATGCAGAGGCTTGTACATGAGGTACCCAAGGAAGAGCCGGGAACAGGAAGGGGGGTGGCAAGAATCATTATTCCTTGTGCCACCCCACTCCAGTGCAGAACCCCAAGGAGTTCAAGTATGCTGAATTTGAAATGGTCCTTCCAGGTCATTCTGAAGGTATATTTGTCAAGGTAGGAAAATAAAACATACTTAATAGTTTATTCTCTTGATTTATAATTTTTACATATTAGATATGTGTATATGGGACTCCGTGTGTTCTTTGGCCTGGACCCCACAAATGTCTTTGTTGTACCTAAAATACACAAATCTTGGAAGAGCCAGATGATCATCATCACATCAATTGGTCGCCAAGCAGGATGGGACAATCCCCAAATGAGGACAAAACATGGATTCTTGGAGGTGGAGCAAAAACAGATCACGAATCAATCACCAACAGAAGTATAAGTAGTATATCCTCTGAGCCCAGAGGAGAAAGAGACAACTTCAGCCAGGAAAGTTTTCAATGTGAGAGCTGGAACTTCTGGGATGAAGAGAATTTTTAGAAGTGGCAATTTGGGCAGAAACAAGGTGGAAAAGGGCAGTGGGTAGCTCAGTCTGGCTGGACTACTTAATGCATTCAAAAAGTCCCAAGGGCCAACTATGCAGAAGTGGGAGGGACCAGGCTATGGAGGGTCATTGTTTAGAAGATCAAATCTCCCAAAGTGCTCTGAAGCCACCCTTATGCCTTGAGAGATCACTAGGATGTTACCAATATTTTTCTTACAAAATTGATTTAAACATATATTTAAAAGATATTATACATGTGCTATATACTGTGGATCTAATGTGAAAAAAATTAATTTAAGCACAGACCTTATGCTCTCCACAAAAATATCATAGAACTAAAAGTAAAACACAAAATTGTAAAACTCCTGGAAGACAGCATAAGAGAAAACCTGGATGACCTTGGGCACGTCAATGGCTTTTAAAACGTAACACCAAAGGCCCAATATATGAAAGAAGTAACTGATGAGCTGGACCTCATCACAATGAAAAACTTCAGTTCTGCAAAAGACAATGTCAGGAAAATAAGACAGTACACAGACTGGGAGGAAATATTTGCAAAAGACACATCTGATAAAAGGCTATTATCCACAATATACAAGAATTCTTAAAACTCAACAATAAGAAAACAAACAACCCCATTTTAAAAGTGGGCAAAAACATGAACCAAAGAAGATATACAAATGGCAAGTAAGCTTATATAAAGATGTTCAGCATCATATGTCATTAGAGAATTACAAATTAAACAGCAATGAGATAACCATTATGCCCCTATTAGAATGGCCAAAATCTAGAACACTGATAACACCAAATACTGGGAAAGGTGTGGAGTAACAAGAGTTCTCATTCATTGCTGGTGGGAATTCAAAAACAGTATATCTCTTTGGGAGATAGTTTGGCAGTTTCTTAAAAAAACTGAACACACTCTTACCATGTGATCCAGTAATTGCACTCCTTGGCATTTATCCAAATGAATTGAAAACTTATGTCCACACAAAAACCTGAACACAGTTGCTCATAGCAACTTTATTCATAATTTCCAAAACCTGGAAGCAACCAAGATGCCCTTTGGTATGTGAAGGGATAGATGAACAGTGGTACATCAGACAACAGGATATCATTCAACACCAGAAAGAAATGAGCTATCAAGCCACGAAAATATATGAAAAAATCTTAAATGCATATTACCAAGTGAAAAGAACTGATTTGAAGAAGCTACATACATACTGTATGATTCCAATTATATGATATTCTGGAAAAGGCAAAACTATGGAGACAGTACAAAGGTGAGTGGTTGCCGGGGGTGAACCAGTGTTAGGGGAAAAAGGGATAAACAGGCAGAGCAAGAGGATTTGGGGGGCAGTGAAAATATTCTGTGCAGTTCTGCAATGGTGGGTACGTCATTATACATTTGTCATAACCCATAGAATGTACAACACCAAGAGTGAACCCCAATATAAACTAGGGACTTTGGGTGACAATGACGTGACAACGTAAGTTTACTTATTGTAGCAAATGTGCCACTCTACTACAGGATGTTGATAGTGGGGGAGGCTGCGTGTGCTGGACATGGGGTGTATGTGGAAACTCTCTGTACTTTCTGCTCAAGTTTGCTATGAATCTGAAAGTCCTCTAAAAAATAAAGTCAGGTGGAAAAGGAGGAGGAGAAGGAGAAATAGAGAGGGAGGAGGAAGAAGAAGAAGAGGAAGAGGAATGATGTGAATAAATCACTGGGGGGAAAAAGACAAATCTCCCGTGTGGAAAAATTCCGAATAATTTGCATAGATGCCCCATCCTCAGGAAGGTCAAGAGTAACTCCTTACTCCTTCAGTGTGGGGTGTGCACAGTGACTTCCTTCCCATGAGTACAGCGTGGAAAGGGGCAGAAGGAGTCACTTTATGGTGGAGAAATCTGACAAACATGACCCCAGCCAAGCGATCAAGATCAACATCAATAGAGATTAAGTCATGTTGATAATATGTACCCTTTATATAATATAGTGAAAATGATACTTTCCCTCTGTGGTCTTTCTTCTAAAAACTCATAATCTTCCCAATCATGAGAAAAACATTTGACAAATCTCCAAGAGGAACATTCTACAGAACACCTGATTTTTTTGCCTCAAAACTATCAAGGTCATCAAAAACAAGGGAAGTCTAAGAAGCTGTCATAGCCAAAAGGAGCCCAAAGACATGACAACTAAATGGAATGTGGCATCCTAAATGAGATCCTGGTATACAAAAAGGACACTTGGTAAAAACTGAGGAAATTTGAAGGAAGAATGGACATTAGTCAATAATGATGTATCAATATTGGTTCATTAATTGTAACAAACTTACCATACCAGTGTATGGGGTACACAGGAACTCTCTGTACTATTTTTGTAATTTTTATGCCAATCTAAAAGTATTCTACAAGTTTTATTTTCTGAATATATTGAACAATACTTCTATAGTTTTTTTCCTATAGTGTCCACTTGCCTTTAGAAATGATGTCTCCAAGTGAGCCCAATGGGCAGGGAAGACACTGCACACCTGTGCTCAGTGGGAGCTCAGAGGAGGTAACAACACTTACCAACAACCATCTCTCGTTAGGCATCTTGTGTATTATTTCGTCATTCATTGTAATGCTGTTTGGTGTTTATTGGCCTAAACATTTACACAGAAGGAGGATGTGGTATTGTGGTTGTTTTAGTCTGTTTGAGCCACCATAGCAAATACCATAAACCAGTGCCTTAAACAACAGAAATTCATTTCTCATAGTTCTAGAGGCTGAAGTCCAAGATCAAGGTGTTGACGAGGTAGGTTTCGATTTGAGGCCTCTTTTCTTGGTTTGTAGTTGACCTCCACCTCATTGTGTGCTTATATGACCTCTTCTCTGTCCACACAAAGAGGAGAGAGACAGAGAAAGACAGAGACAGGGAGTTCTCCTGTGTTTTCTTTCAATAAGGGCACTAATCCCATCATGGGGACCCCCCCTTATGACTTCATCTAAACCTTTTCTTCCCAAAGACCCTTTCTCTAAATGCCATCACGTTGGAGTTAGAGCTTCAGCATGGACATTTTGGGAATGGGGGTGGACACAGCCATTTAGTCCTCAACAGTGGGTGAGGCCCACATAGGCTTTGGAGTCCAAGTAACTACCTTGACTCAAATCCTGACATTCCTCCTTACTAGCTCTGTAACCTTGAATAATTTACTCCATTCCTGGCTGTGCCTCTGTTTCCTCATCTGTAAAATGGGAGATATTAACAATACCTACCTTGCAGGTTGCTTTGAGAATAAAGATCAGTATAAAGTGCTTAGAATAGTGTTGGCATATTAAGTATCAGCAAATGCTAGCTATTATCATTATTATGATGTAATTCATGAGCTCCTACTGGTATTTTTCTCAATATCTTATATATACAAAATGTTCTGAAGTCAGATATATTTTAGGGAGACTGTAACAATGGGGAAGCTTTTTTAAAAAATATCATGGGTGGGGAGGGTCTGTCTCCAGTGTTCAACTTTCCCTGCAGATGTGCCCATCAAAGACACCCGGCCCAAGTGGCCGTTTCCTTCCTTTGTTCCTTACCTCACTTGGACGGCTGGAATTTAATGATATTGGCACATTCTGATTTTTAACTTAGGGGGAAAAGAATGAAGTCACATGTTCAACTGTGTAATATTATTAATGTTCTCAGCTCCACCTCAGATTCTTTTTCAAAGGCAGAAAATTATAAATAAAAACAGACATCTAATGAATCTAGCGCTTAGTTATGCATTCAATCCCATTTGAATTCCAAGTTCAATTTTGATTTCTTATCAAATGCCTAACTAACTCTATATCATAGTTAATGATTATTTTCCTCCTCACCTACTTGTAGTATAGTAGACTTATTGAGTGCCCTTGCCCTTTCATTACGCTAAAATAGCTTAACCTATCGTCCACCCTAAGTTTGTACTCTCACATTTTCCATATTCAATTTGCTACTCTTAGTTTAACACTTCGTATTGTATACAGACTGAACTTTAAATTTTATTTATTTTATTTTAGAGAGAGAGAGAGAGAGAGAGAGGGAGAGAGTGTGTGTGCATGGATGCTTGTGGGGGTGGGAGGAAGAGGGGAGAGAGAATCCAGGGCAGGCTCCAGGCTCAGCTTGGAAGCCAACGCAGGGCTTGATCTCACGACCTTGAAATCATGATCTGAGCTGAAAGCAAGAGTCAGACACTCAACCGACTTAGCCACTCAGGTGGTCCCATACTGCACTTTTTTTTTTTAAGTTGATTTATTTTGAGAGAGAGAAAGAGTGGGGGAGACACAGAGCGAAAGAGAGAATCCCAAGCAGGCTCTGCACTGTCAGTGGGAAGCCTGATGCAGGACTCGAACTCATAAACCATAAGATCATGACCTGAGTCAAAGTTGGACAATTCACTGACAGGGCCACCCAGATGCCCCATCAGACTGTACTTTTTAAAAAAAGTTTTTAATTGTGGTAAAAATGCACCTAATGTAAAATATATCATCTTAACCATGTAAGTGCATGGTTCAGCCTGGACTGCATGTTTTTTAAGTCTTCAGATGCCTGGTAACACCTCCAGAAGAAAGTTCTGGAAGGTTTTTCTTTGCTTCCTTTTTTTTTTTTTTTTAATGGTCAACTCCATTTAGCAGGAAAAGGTTTGGTTTTCTAAGAAAATTTTAGTAATCTGGATGTTAATTGCTATCATAAACCTCCCTAAGCAGCTGATAATAGTTTCTGTTTCCCTGATACCGTATCTCTTGAATAAAAAGATAAACATCACTTTTTTGGCCTTCTGGCAAGGAAAAAAGCAGGACAGATGAGTGTGGTTCCTGTCTGGCCACAAAGAAGGGAACCAGGTATGGAGTTAGTGAAGTGCAGGGTCCCAGGGCATGCTGGGAAGCAGAAGCAGAGATGCCCTGGACCAGGCTGATAGGGAGCCTGTGCCCTGGTCTCCTCTCAAGAGCTCTATGTTCAGCTCAGCTAGACATTGTTACTGACACTTCACCCTGCCTGTGAAGGGTCTACAGTCAGGTCAGGAAGGTGAGGTGCATGTTCATAAATATAGTAAAAAACAGCTCACGGCCATATTTAAAAGGCAAATGAATGGTATAGATAGGAAATGCAGAAACTCTGTGGGTTGGAGGTTAAGAGGAAGCCTCTTAGGAGAAGTGGGATTCCTGAGTTACCTTGAAAGATGGGTAGGTTGTTGGAGAAACAGGCGAATTAAGGTCCCATTGCTAGAGGAAATTTTATGAACAAAGGAGAAAAGAACAGGGTATTGAAAAGACCTTTATCTCCCCAAACCATTTACTATTGATTTCCATCTTTTCCTGAACTTGAGTTGGTTGGATTGGCTTTTGCCATTTGCAAAGGCTGTTTTTTGCTTCCACCTCTCCTTGAATCCCTAAGGCAACCTCCAGCATTTATCTTTCTATCTTTCAGTGGACGAAGAACAGATATGTCTTTTCCCCTTTTTGAATGTTGGCTCCCTGAAGGTAGAGGAGATACACTTTGCATGAACCCAGCCATGTTCCCCCCACGTACCCAAGATTAGATATCTCTCCTGGCAAGAGATGCCTAGGAGTAGTATTGAAGGGTGATCCTACTTTGAGATATTCCTGTGGTGCCTATGACTAGCTAACTTTGGGGAGGGTCTCCTCCATCACTGACTTTGAGGTTCTCTAAACAGAGATCACATGTAGAATTTTCATGACTGTGTTTATTCAACAACACTGACCAGTCTGGCCTCAGAGTCAGGACCAGCTCAAGTCTGGACCCGGGAGGCACTGATCAACTTTGTGGTCTCTCCTTGATCCTTTTGGGTCTCAGTCTGGTTAGTCAACATATCCTGGTCACGTGGGTCAGCCAAGAAGAAAGGACTTCTGGGCAGAATGCCATTAGGAAGGTTGTCCCTCAGGAAACAACACACCCTTTTATTACGGTCTTTTCCTAATCCCCCATCAAATCAGATTTTGCTTTCTCACACTACTGAGGTGAAAGAGACAAAGACTTTTGTTTAATATGCAAAAGCAGTAGCTCACATCCAAATTGCTATTATTCCTGCAAAAAGGCTTCTTTCAGTGCTTTAAAATCCTTTAGCTATTTACTTGCATTGCATGGGTTACATTTACCTATTTTTTTGTTGTTGCAAGTTTTATATAGCGTAATCACAAAGGAAGGGAAACAATTCTAGACTATTTCTTTTCCTAGCCAGCCATCTCATTGAATTTTTATTTTAAAAAGAAGGAGAAAGAGAAGAAAGAGGAGGAGGAGGAGGAGAAGAAGAAAATTCTACCTGGATTTCATGTAAAGTTTTTGCATAATATTTGAATTAAAAATAATTATATTTCATCTTATTTTTATCTTATTTGCCAAGACAGATGATAAAGTCATTGACACAATAATATGCCTTCAATTTCTTTTGGTTTCATCCTCTACAGAATGAAAGGTTTGCCCTTAAATAGATTATTTTTAAGTTTCCTTCTAGGTTAATATTTATGATTCTACAAGAAGATATGTTGTTTTTGTTAGAAATTCAAGACGGTAACATCATTTAAAAAAAAACAACAACAACTAGGAGAGACCAAAATTTGACCTGGAGTAGATCGGTGCCCACTCACTTGAGACCGCCCAGCTTAAAGAATGGTTGGCATTGGCATGGACAGAAGGAAGAGTCAGCAGCCCTTCCATGGAGTCCTTCGACCTGAAGTTTAAAATTTGCAGCCGAAGGTTGCAAACTCAAATGCCTCCTGGGTTTTGAGGCAGATAATGAAAGTGTATGAAGTGGTAGAGTGTGAGTCCAAGACGAATCGTCAGAGCCCCTGACCCCTACCTAAGAGTATGTAAATACATTCTGTAACACCTCTGTTGGCCAAAACACACAAATGAATCTGTGGCTCTAACTGGCCCGTAAGCTGCTAGCCTCCCACTCTGAAATTCTAATTTAGCCAGTCTCTTTATTTCTTAAGTAAAACATGAGGTCCAGAGATGGGCAGTAATTTGCTGCAAGTCACACAGCTGTTTAATGCTACAACAAGGATGAGAAGCCAATTTTGATTCCTAAGTCAATGGTCAATGTTCTTCCATCTGATTATCCCCTAGCTTGGGTCTGCTCCAGCCAAGCAAGTCCACTGATTGTCCAAACACAGAATAGATTATGATCTTGCTGCCCTTATCTGAAAATTTGTTATAATAATACCTACTTCATAATGGCAAAAGGAGATCTACATTAAGGTCACTTTTTTAAAATGCTGGCATGCTATTAGTCATTATTAAATCATGAACAGCACATTCAGCAGCCACATAGATAATTTTAAATTGTCTAGTAGCCACATTCACATAAGTAAAGCAGATGTACAAAACTATTATCATTTTAATTTGTAATACATATAACAATTATTGAGAAGTTTACCTTCTTTTTTCATACACATCTTCAAAAATTTGGTATGTATTTTATACTTACAGCACATGTTAGACAATCACATTTCAAGTGCCCAATAGCTACTGTGGCTACCATATTGGACAGTGAAGCTCTGGAAGCTTCCTTTTTGTTCCATTCTCCCTCTGCTCACAGCCAACCAAAGAAGAGCAAAAGTCCCCAGAGGTTTGTCTCTTTCAAGCCTCCTATTGCTGGTTAATTAAATCTCTAAGCAACGGCTGAGTCACTTGCAACTGCAGAAGACAATTTAAGAATCTGTCTCAAAGCCAAGAACATAGCGCCCCACCCCCACCCATACAAGGAGGGGAGGGCAAGTCCTTTGGGCTAGATGCCTTGAAGGAGGAAGTCTGCATTGAATCAGGTGCTCCTGTGGGAGAGGAAAGGTAAGTCACTGACGAGGAGAGATGAAAGCAGAGAAGAGAAAGGGTCTTATTAAGGTCACTGTTTCTCTCCAGGCCACTGTAAAGGAGAGTCTACAGTGTTTCACTCACTCAGTCCTCACAACGGGTCCATAAGGTGAATACTATGTTATTCCCATTTTATAGAGGAGGAAACTGAATCATAGAAAAGGTTGTGTAGCTTGCCTGAGGTCAGATAGCTAGTAATTAGTAGAGTTTGTGCTCAATCCCAAGTTTTTCACCATGAAGCTGTACTTAGGGTGTTGTCACACCATCTCCAAATCCACATGGGTCACACGAACATTTACATGCTCATAAAATCTGCATGAGTGCTTGGTGTTTACATACAACTTTTTATTGGCTGCATGACCGAATGGTCTATTTTCAGACAAATGTCAATCTAAAACAGTCTAAAAGTGGTGATTTCTTAATTTTTCTCCTTGTTAATCCTTTTCCCTCACCCACTGTTTCTGCCAGGCTCCTGGGAGCAAAATTGTATGAGGGGGTGAAACACAGAGCTAAAAAGAAGGAGGTGAATGCCAGAAATCAGCAGGGATGGCTATCAGCCGAGGAGCTGCTTATCTATAGCATCTGGTTTGAGGTGGGAGAGGAGGGAAAAAAGCAGAATTCTTGTTTGTCTATTAATTGTTCCTCCTGTGGTACCTACTGTTAGAACGGACACCGATACTTGAAATCAGCGTCTATGATCCACAGGTGGCTTCAGCCACGATATACTTGGCAATTTCTCATCACAGATGGTCCTTGACTTAAGATGGTTCTATTTAGGGAGTGTCTAGGAGGCTCAGTTGGTTGAGCATTTGATTCTTGGTTTCGGCTCAGGTCATGATCTCATAGATCATGAGTTTGAGCCCTGCATTGGACTCTGTGCTGACAGTGCAGAGCCTGCTTGGGATTCTCTCTCTCCCTCTCTTTCTGCCCCTCCCCACTCATACTCTCTCACATACGTGCTCTCTCTCTCAAATAAATAAACTGCAAAAAAAAAAAAGATGTTGAAACTTAGAATTTTTCGACTTTATGATAATGAGAAAGAGATAAACATTCAGTACAAATCATACTTTGAGTTTTTATCTTTTCCCCAGTCTAGTGATATTCAGTATAATACTCTCTTGTGATGCTAACATCAGCCACAATCATGCAAGTAAACAACCCATATGCTTACAACCATTCTGTACCCACACAACCATGCTGTTATTCACTTTCAGTACAGTTTTCAATTACATAAAACACTAAACATTTTATTATAAAATAAGCTTTGTGTTAGATGATGTTTCCCAACTGCAGGCTAATGGAAATGTTCTGGGCATGTTTAAGGTACGCTAGGCTAAGTGATGATGTCCAGTAGGTTGGGTATATTAAATGCATTTTCAACTTACGAAGTTTTCAACTTACAATGGGTTTATTGGGGTGTAACCCCATCCTAAGTCAAGGAAGATTTTATTTCCCAAGATGGTGGCCAGCACTAGTACAAAGAAAGAAGCCATTCACAGACTCAGCCTGGGGGTGTCCTGAAGTGAAATGAGAATGACTTGGGTGTTATTTACAGCTTCAGACTCCACAGGATGAAAGGCTACATGGCACGTTAGCAATGGAAACATCCAGGACACCCCCAGATTGGGTGCAGTCCTGAATGGTTCATTTCTTTGGGCATGTTGAGTGACTTTTCCCTGGTTACCACCTCTTCTCCAGCTTGCTGTCCAGGATGACCAGGTCATTAGTAGTTTTTCCAAGGGTTCAGGAAGAAGGAGACTTTCCATTGTTTATTCTATTTCATTACACTTCTTGTTATAAGGACAACTTTTTAAAAAGGTGAAAATCATGATGAGATATAAAATAAACATATGTTCAAGATTGTTTAAGGGGCACCTGGGTGACTCAGTCACTTAAGCATCCAACTTCGGCTCAGGTCATGATTTTGTGGTCTGTGAATTTATTTGAGCCCTAGGTCGGGCTCTGTGCTGACAGCTCGGAGCCTGCCTCAAGTTCTGTGTCTCCCTCTCTCACTGCCCCTGCCCCACTTGCTTTCTCTCTCTTTCTGTCTCTCTCTCTGAAAAATAAATAAACATTAAAAAAAATTTTTTTTTTGAAGATTGTTTAAACTTATTATTAATGAGAGGACTAGTCAGTTGTTACAAGTGGTTCAAAGGAATCCAAAAGACAGCAGATTTATAGATCAGGATTATTGAAAAGAATTTGTAAATGGATACAAAACTGGTTTTTCTAGGGCAGAGACAGGGGACGTTGTCCCTCCACTGGACAGAATTCACTTGTGTGTCTATGGCAAACATTATTTTGCTTTGCTATCAGCTCTCTACTCTTTACAGAACTGTCAAATAAAGCAAAGACAATGAAAAGCTAGAATCAGATCATCCTAAAGGAAAAGCCCTAAACAGTGCATAGCTTTCCACTGGAGATACTAAATAATTTTTTTTCTTATTTCTGATTCCCTTACACTCTGCGTTGCTAGGATCTTTACAACATGTATATGTCATTGTATTATTTGAGTAATTAGTATACGTGAACAGTTTTTTTAAAAAAGAATACAAGCTTAGGGGCGCCTGGGTGGCTTAGTCGGTTAAGCGTCCGACTTTCGCTTAGGTCATGATCTCGCGGTTCGTGGGTTCGAGCCCCGCGTCGGGCTCTGTGCTGACTGCCAGCTCAGAGCCTGGAGCCTGTTTCAGTCTGTGACTCCCTCTCTCTCTGACCCTCCCCTGCTCATGCGGTCTCTCTCTCTCTCTCCTAGAAATAAATAAAACATAAAAAAAAAAAAAAAATACAAGCTTAATACCCTCTTCATTCTCTTACCTTTTTTCTACCCCTAAGACTTCTTTCTTTTCCTCATTCCACTCACACTAAATGTATTTAATTTATATTCTGTTTGGATAATTCCAGTATCTTAAGTCTTTGTGACCCGATTTTTCTGTTTGTTGTTTCTGTTGACTCTCACTCATGGCATTTTGTTTCCTTGTGTGTTTCATGATTTGTTTTTAAAAACCGTGGGCTTGGGGTGCCTGGGTGGCTCAGTCGGTTAAGCCTCTGACTTCAGCTCAGGTCATGATCTCTCGGTTGGTGGGTTCGAGCCCCGCATCGGGCTCTGTGCTGACAGCTAGCTCAGAGCCTGGAGCTTGTTTCAGATTCTGTATCTCCCTCTCTCTCTGACCCTCCCCTGTTCACGCTATCTCTCTCTCTCTTAGAAATAAAATTTTAAAACATTAAAAAAATAATTAATAAATAAAAAATTAAAACTGTGGGCTTATATTTATTGGATCTTTACCTGATGGAATTCTTTGAAGCCTGACCTAGAGTGGTATCTTCCTCCAGAGAGGATTTATATTTGCTTCTTCTAAGCACTCAGAATCACCGTCTACCCAGGATCCATTTAAATGTAATTCTCAGTTGGAGGGCTTCAGAATATGCAAGTAGAATGAATTGGACCCCAAACTTGAGTTGAGGGCTGGTTTGTGATGATTCATAGCTCAAGGAAACATTTTTTCTCTCAAACTGAGAGCAAAAGCCAAGACAAGTGATTCTTTGTTATGTCCCTTTGGAGGGTACCCCACTCACACTGCGGTTCTGCCCTTCAGAAGCCCAGCTTTGAGCTGCAGTCTCTGATCTGATCCTTCAGCTTGTGTGGGCTCTGTGGTTTCTAGAAATTGAAAGATTTCTCTCAGGGTGCGTCTGACTTTAGTACTCGCTTACCTCTCTAAACTTGCTATTGCTTTGATTTTTTTTGCCTTTTAGTGTTTCCTCTTCTGTGTGTGTGTATGTGTGCGTGTGTGTGTGCACACCCATGCATGCACACACGGGAATGTCAGCTCAGCAGTACATTTTAATCGTTTAAAAAATGTTTTTAGTATTTTTAGATATTTCAGGTATTGGGTAGTGATGGGATTTTTAAGAATAGCTGGCCTACCACATTGCAGGAAATAGAAGTTACCTGTTATTTCTAAAGTAGTGGCATAGGGTAATAAACCTGGGATCTGGGTTAATTTATTCTAAATGGCTACCATGTGCAAGACACTGTACTAGACACCAGTGAACAAAATTCTGACCTTGCCTTCAGGGTCCTGCCTAGTTCCATCTTCTTCATGAAGTCAGAAAGAGATTGAATTTGGAGTAAACTGATCACCAGCTGTATTAACTTAAATGCATTTCTTAATCTATAGAAAAGGAAATAAGATACCTCATGGGCAGTGCTGAAGAAGACTAAGTGAACTAACCTATCAACATCAGTTAGCATGATTTCTGACAGAATTATATACATGACCTTTCCTAAGCCAGCCATTATCAAGGATAATGGAAATATTAATTGGCTTAGACCAGTTAGTACCTACCTTTGGAAGTGGAGACAGGTCACTTTTCTCTGACCCTCAAAAGGAAAGAATTGATGAACAAAACTGGGTTTCTGTTAGCAAAGAAGAAAGAGAGAAATGGAAGTTGAGGAGGCCACCAGCCTGTCCCACTACAGTCTGCAAATGCCCAGGACAATGGCAACCATCCAGCAGTTATATAACCAAAAAATGTTAGTTACTAGTTCTCTCCACTACAACCCAAACCAATCTATCCAAACTGGCTTGAGGTCAACCCCTTCATACAGCTATTCACTTGGAAATCAAGTTATTTGACAAGTGCCAACGAAAATAGTTTCAAAAGCTTGAGAGTGACCACCTCCCATAGTGGATGCTAGCTCTTGTCACCTTGCTCCACGCTGCACAACATATGGCCACGTGGGTGTCCTCGGGCCGGCTGGGTGCTGCTTCTGCTCTCCTCAGTGTTGGTGGACCTTCTCAACTTCTGTAGAGCCTTCCTTCCGCAACTGGCAAAGAAAGTCTCCCCTGAGATGGAGGCCCCACCACACACACACAGACCCCATGCCTGGGAGGGGTGACTTCCAGCCACGTCCCTTTCACTTCATAAACAAATATATAAGAAAGTAAAACACAAGAGAGACAGAGAAAAAGCAGGCTTGGAAAGACAGAATAAGGAAAACATACTTTCACAAAAGCAAGAGAGAAGAAAAGGAGGCAGAGGGAAAAATATCTTTCTGTGTTCACTTGAGCTCTGGGAAAACCAGATTTTCTTAAGCTATTTTTTAAGTTTCATTAAACTTATTACCACTGCTTCCCTTCCTAATATCCCTCTTTTCAGCAGTTTCTTTACTCCTCCGGAAGCAGGGAGGATGAACAAAGGATCTTTCCTCCTCAAGAAACACCTCCTCCTTCCTTGTCTCCACACCCCTGTCCTAGGAATCTATGATTCCAGGAAATGTTTTCAGATAAAACAATTCCAGTTACTGGAAAATCTTAAGGCTTTCCTCTGTGAGTTTATAATGGCCTGGTCTCTGACTCACAAATAAAAGAGATTTACTGATAATAGTAACACCTTTTATGTAGTCTCAAGTCACTTCATCTTTCCCAGATTCAGACTCCTCAGTCACACAGTGAGGAAAGGTAAAATGGGTTAGTGGTTTTCAAACTGTGTATGTGTGCATGTGCATAGATGTGTATGTACGCATGCATGTGTGTGTGAGTACATATTTACATAACGGCATATCATTTTGGAGGATGACCTCTTATGTAAGACGCCATCATAAAAAAGCAGATAAAAACAGATGTGCTTTGGTTGAATGGAGGGTGGAAGGGATAAGGGTGGAGCAGGAGAAGAAGGGGGTCTTTCAAGGCCCCTCTCTTGGGCCCAGCAACCCCTTGAAGTACTGCCCCAGGTGAGACCTTCCTGGGGCTATTAGACAACCACTGGCCTAATTGTTCTCTATGGTCCTTTCTGATCTAAAAATCCTCCCTCCCTTCTTCCCTTCCTCCCTCCCTCCCTCCCTCCCTTCCTTCCTTCCTCTCTCCCTTCCTTTCTTTCTCCCTTCCTTCCTCCCTCCCTCCCTCCCTTCCTTCCTCTCTCCCTTCCCTTCTTTCTCCCTTCCTTCCTTCCTTCCTTCCTTCCTTCCTTCCTTCCTTCCTTCTTTCCTTAGAAAGCCTGATTCTTCTCTAATAGATCACACAGTAGCACAGCACATCTTCCATAGATACAAAGTAGGGGAAAGTATATTCCCTTCCTAACCTCATTTCTTTTTTTCTGGTACCTTTGAACAAAAATTGATAGAGGTATATATATAGATATGTAGATGTGTGTGTGTGTGTGTGTGTGTGTGTGTGTGTGTGTAATATGGAATATATATATGGAATAATATAACTAACACTTCCCATCCATGATGAGAAAATTATAATTTAACATAAAGGTTTTTTTAAACACGTAAAACCTGGCAGACAAAGTTGAAGTTCTCTTTGTCTTCCCAATCCTACTTTCTTCTTTCTCTCGTCAGATAAACACTATCATGACTGAATAATGGCCCTCCGAAGGCATCTATGTGCCACACTGTGGATATGTTACCTTACATGGCAAATGGGAATTTGCAGATGTAATTAAATTAAGGATTTTGAGATAGAGAGATTGTTCTGGATTATCCACCTGCGCCCAATGTAATCACCAGTGTCTTTATTAGAGGGAGGATCAGAGAGGAGACATGATGATGGAAACAGAGGTTGGTGGGATGTGGCCAAGAGCCAAGGAATATGGGCAGCCATTAGAAGCTGAAACAGGCTAGGAATCTCTCCCACAGCCTCCAGAAGGAACACAGCCCTGCTGACCCATTGTAGACTTCTGACCTTGGGAACTATAAGACAATAGAGTGCTGTTCTTGAAAGTTATTAAGTTTGTGCCGATTAGTTAGAACAACAATAGGAAACTATTACAGTGAGTTACAGAGGTTTCCATGTCTGGTCCATGTTTTTGTACTTGGATTAGATAGATGATGAAAGAAAGAAAGAAAGAAAGAAAGAAAGAAAGAAAGAAAGAAAGAAAGAAAGAAAGAAAGAGAAAGAGAAAGAAAGAAAGAGAAAGAAAGAAAGAAAGAAAGAAAGAAAGAAAGAAAGAAAGAAAGAAAGAAAGAAAGAAAGAAAGAAAAAAAGAAAGAAAGAAAGAAATAGAGAAAGTAATTTTGTTTCAGGTATTTTCTATACTCACTTGATGTATTTGAGAATCTATCCATTTGATACATAAACATTTATTTCATCCAGTTCAACTGCTATTTAGTATTTTGTAATGAATATATCACAGTTTATGTAGTTCTCTAACATGAGAATTAGGATACTTTTTATTTTTCACAGCAATAAACATCCTTGTGCGTATTTCCTTACACACATACCTCCTTGTACACATATGCAAAAGGTTTACTAGAATATGTATCTAGAATTTGTGATTCTGTCTTTATCCCAGCCTCAGATTATAAAGTTATTAGCATGTGTGCCCAAACTACGGATAGGGGCTACCTCTAGGGAAGGAAATAGGATTTGAGGAAAGAATGGGGAGGAAAACCTTTACATTCACCTTAATTCTCTGATGCTTGAATTTTTTACAGGCATATATTACTACAGTAAAAAAAATTAGGTATTTAGGACTTAAAATAAAGGTGGAAAACCAGAGGTTCTCAGACTAGATATAGCTGGCAGACTTTTGCTTGGCCCAGTCAGGTGTTTTAAAATAGTGAAATACTCATTTATACTAAATAATAGATTTCATATAAATATCCAAAATTTTAACTTCTCTTGAAAAATTGGAAGCGTTAGAAACATCAGACCTGTAATTTGACAATAAACTATTTGTAAAAAAAAAAAAGAAAAAAAAAGAAAGAAAGAAAGAAACATCGGACCTGCATTTTCACATGGCAACAATTGGCATGAGCAAAGTTGAGCTGATCCCCTGAGTGAAATAAGTGTTCTCTTGTTTTGCCATGGTCCTCAGCCCACTCTATTGCCTTACACCCTGCTCATATTACTCATTTATTTTATCTCCTAGCCTTCTGTAGGAGTTTGAGTTTGCCACCCTAGCTAGAGTTGCCAGATAAAAACCAGAACTTCCAGTTAAATTGGAACTTCAAATAAACAATACATAATTTTTTAGCATAAGTATGTCCCAAATATTGCTAAACTCACTGTATTTTTATTTGTAAATCTATCAACTCTAACCCCAGGTTTCCAGCTTTCAGTAGCTTGGCCTCCCCCATTCCAACTTTATCTCTCATTGATTTCCTTTATGCTCTGGCCAAACCAGACTGCTCACCAGTTTCCTGAACATGCTGTTTGCTATCTTCCCCTGGCCTGGAGATCCCACCCCTGTTCCTTTCCAGTCATCTTAAGATTAAATAAGTGCCCTTTAAGACCAAGTTGAAGTTCAGGCTCCTACAGACATTTTCTCTGCCTTGGGGATCACTTCTTTCCTCTTATGCATTAGCACTATTAGTAGAACTCACTTATCATTTATCACTTTGAACTGCAGTGTTACTTTTTCACAGGTAAGACATCTACCCAAGTAGATTATAACCTTTGAGTTTTTACCTACTATTGTACCCCTAGTGCCTACCAAATGCTTTGAATGTAGGAGATGGTTGGTAGGAGTATATAAGATGTAAAGATAATGTATCAGTTAGCTTTTCATAACCCAAAAACTTAGTGACTTAAAATAACAAACATTTATCCTAGTTCATGATTTGTGTGGGTTGGTTGGATTGTTATTCCGGTCTGGGATGGTTTGGTTGGGGCTAGATGGTCTGGGACGGCCACACTCATACATCTGGGGCCTCAAGTGGAATGCTGGACCAAGGGTGTGGCTGGAACCTCTTTCCATGTAGTGCCTCTCATCCTCAATGAGGAAGGGCCAGGCTGTTCATATGGTGGTAAAGAGTTTCCACCAGCAAGAGCCTCTGCTGTGTCACATTTACTATTGTCCCCTTCACCAAATAAGGTCATGTAGCCAAGCCTGGATTCAACAGATGGAGAAGTAGACTCAGAGAAACAGACTCTGCTGCCAGTGAGAAGAGGGATAGGATCACACTGCAGGGACATGTATGCAGGGGGACAGGAACATTGCTGCAACAGTCTACCTCAGATGATAATAAGAACCCAGCTTACAATGTGCTTACAAATTCATCTCAAGGCACCTGGGTGGCTCAGTCAGTTAAGCGTCTGACTTTAGCTCAGGTCATCATCTCATGGTTCATGAGTTCGAGCCCAGCATCAGGCTGTATGCTGACAGCTCAGAGCCTGGAGCCTGCTTTGGATTCCCTTTCTCTCTGCCTCTCTCTCTCTCTCTCTCTCTCTCTCAAAAATAAATAACATTTAAAATTTTTTTCCTTAAAGAAATTTGTCTCAATTAAACAAGCATGCTTACGTTCAATCTTGGTCTCTGCATATCAGTAAAATTGGACTTCTGGAATGCCAACCTCCTTCCCCCAGGGGCTTTCCTGTGCTGTTTTCTGTGCCTGGAATGCTCCTCCTCACCTCATCAGGCTAAATGCTACATTTCCTTCAAGTTCTTTCCTAAAGTCACTTCCTTATAGGGAGCCTCCCCTGACTCTTCAGACCAGTCCAGGTCTCCTGTTCTGCACCTTCACAGTACTGTGGGTGCTGCTTTTGCGGTGGTCACCACTATTGTTACAAATTACAGTGTTGTGGACTTACTTAATGTCATCTCTCCCTCTCAACAGAAAGAGCTCCTGTGCAGAGACCAGATCTAGCTTGTTCATTGTTGAATCCCCAACATCTACCACCATGCCTAGCATATAGTAGGTGCTCGGTATCAGAAGAATAAATGAGCGAATATACAAACAAATAGCCTGCAGTTTGCTCAGTGTGGAATAGACCTGTTCAGAGCACCCCGAACTCTGTCAGGATGGAAGGCATGGGAAACTGCAGTCGGGTGGGGAGATAAGAATGGGTTGCACAAAGTCATCCAAGAACAACTCAGGGCCAAATAAAGATTTAAATGCCAGCTGGTAGACTGTAATTGCTGTGGGAGATGAGGAAGAAGATATCAGGACAAGCTGGTGGTTATAAAAGCTTCACATGGGAACTAGGTCCAGGAAAGGAAAAGGATTTAGGTGTGATGAAATTAGGGAAGGAAGTTAATAAGTCAAGGGCATGAGTTTGAGCCTCTGTAGCTCCAGTTATACTGGTATCGTAGAAAGATATTACTCATAAGGAGAATGAATGAGGATGATTGGGCGGAGCCATTCCCACTGTCACTGAAACGGCTCTAGATTGTGTTTCAAAGGACATTGCAAAGTTGAGAGTTGTCCACACACATAAAAACCAGCTCATTCAGGGATCAGACTCCTCTGAGACAGCAAAAGGGAACAACGGTAAACATCTGCTTCTGCTCTTCTGGAAACACTGTGGTGTAGATGCTCTCTCTCTTATTCTTCCTCTCTTTCATGTTTAACTATTTATTATGACAACTTCTGAACATAAACAAAGAAAAAGGGTACAAGAAACCCCATCCCCAACTTCAAAATGCATCCCTAGTTTGCCATATTTCTTTCATCTCCCTCCCTCTCCAACTCTTTTTCCCCCTAGAGCATCTTAAAGTAATCCCAGATACGTTGTCATAACACTCCTAAATAATTCAGTATGCATCTCTAAAAGAAATAAGGGAATTTTTTTTTACATAACCACAATAACTTTCACATGCACGGCAAAATAAGGTATAATGCCTCAATACCATTTAATACCCAGCCCATATTCAATGTTTCTTGATCATCTAAGATGTTATCTTTTTACCGTTGGTTTATTTGAATCAGGATCTAAACAGAATCCACACATTAATTTGCTCAACATGTCTCTTAAATCTCTTTTAATCTAGACTACTATTAAATTAATTAAACAAGGAGGTCATTAGACTGATGTGGCTCTAATGCCCTGAAAGCCGACGAAAGCAAACCCAAAGCTAAGCCTGTAAATGCCTCAAGGTTATGAAATCAAAATGCTAAGGACAACCAATTACAAACAGCCACCTAGGCTTGAAGGTAGTCATGCAAATAATTTTCTTTCTTTGTTTGTGTGCTTTCTATACCTAAATCTTTCTTCTGGCTCCCCTTGGTGGAGCACTCCTAACCACTTCTGGTTTGGTGCTACTTAATCTGAATTGATCTTTGCTTAGATAAACTCCTAAAACTTTTAATATGCCTCAGTTTATCTTGTAACACTGTGGATGTTCTCTGTGAACTGGGGTATCTCGTTTCTGATCACCCACCTCAGCCTCCCTGCCTTTTTCTTTCTCCTGGATGAGCAGGTAGCTGAAAGATTAAGATCTCCATATGAGAAAAGGGTGGGAGGGATGGAGTGAGTATCAGTGAGTATCAGCATCCTTAATCTTATGGAAAAAAATTCTAATTGGCTTTGGGGGAAGCAAATTAAAATAAGAGACTCAAAAAACTGGAGCTGGCCTGTGTACTCTCTTAACACTTATGAATGAGAGGAATTTACGGAGATGTGAGTCTGATTCCTGAGGGCAAGAAAGGGAGGGTGAGTGAAAGGAAATCTGGTTGAATCTGATGGTCAACATAGAAACGCAGGCAGGACCAGTTACATCCTTTGCAGGGCTCAGTGCCAAGTAGAGATCCCAGATCTCTTGTTCAAAACTATAAGGAATGGGGCTCCTAGGTGGTTAAGCTTCCAACTCTTGGTTTTGGCTCAGGTCACAATCTCATAGTTTGTGAGTTCAAGCCCTGCATTGGGCTCTACGCTGATAGTGCAGAGGCTGCTTGGGATTCATTCTCTCTGCCCCTCCTGTGTGCTCCCTCTGTTGAAAAAAAAAAAAGAAAAAGCATTAGGAATTCTATGATGGTGACAGAGGAACAAAAGAACATTAAACCAAGCACAGGAGGCCCTTCTGAGCACAGGGACCTGTGTGACTACATAGCCACATACCCCTATGAAGCTGGCCTTGACATAGTCCAGGGCCAGGGACTTTGCATTTCCAAGACATGCAAAGGCAATCGGAAACATTTCCACATCTGGTAGCCACTGCCAGCATCTCAGGCTTAGCAAGATGCTTATGAGTGGTGAATGGCCTCTGGAAGGTCACAGAGATCAGCACTACACAGCTCTCAAATCATGGATAGTGATGGGTCTGGATCCCTTAGATGCTAGACTATGTGAGCATGGGTTCTAGAGCCAGAGTGTCTGGCTACATATCCAGACTCTATCATTTATTGGTTACTGTGAACCCTTGGTCAAGTTACTTGACCTCTCTGTGCTTCAGTTTCCTTATCTACAAAATGGGGCTAATAAAAGTACCTACCTCATAGAGTGGTTTAAGTAAATGTGCTGCCAAAGCAAGCACTCATAGAGTTGGTTTGAGAATTAAGTTCGTTGATACTTGCTGGACTGTGGCAAGCATTATATGTGTTTGTTAAAATAAATACAGGGACTAGAGTGGGAATGGTCCAGATAGGGCTCTGGTAACAATGCTGCCTGCAGGACAAAGAAGAACTCTGACCTTCTTGTAGAAGGCTGTGCCTGGCTTTCTCATTTTCTCCCCAATAATTTACATAATGGTCATCCTCAATAAGTATTTATTCAGCACCTACTCTGTGCCAGGCACTTACTGAGTGGAGAGCAAGCCACATGTGGTCTTTGTCCTTCTGGTGCTGGTCATCTAGAATAGGGAGGGCTCCAGGGTGCCTGGGGGGCTCAGTCAGTTAGGCATCCAACTTCAGCTCAGGTCATGATCCCACAGTTTGTGAGTTCAAGCCCTGCATTAGGCTCTGTGCTCACAGCTCAGAACCTGGAGCCTGCTTCAGATTCTGTCTCCCTCTCTTTCTGCCTCTATCCCTCTCATGCTCTGTCTCTTTCTGTCTCTCAAAAATAAATAAACATTAAAAATAATTTAGAATAGGGGCGCCTGGGTGGCTCAGTAGGTTAAGCGCCCGACTTCAGCACAGGTCATGATCTCATGGTTCGTGGGTTCAAGCCCCGCATCGAACTCTGTGCTGACAGCTAGCTCAGAGCCTGCAGACTGTTTCAGATTCTGTATCTCCCTCTCTCTCTGACCCTCCCCTGCTCACGCTGTCTCTCTCTCTCTCAGAAGTAAATAAAACATTTTTAAATATTAAAAAAATAATAATTTAGAATAGGGAGGGCTCCACATGCAAAGTCAAGTCCTGCCCAGGTCTGGCACTAGGCCTGGCTCTAGATTCTCCACCTGTAGCCCACCACCAAGGCAGTTCAACAGCTGGTGAGCAAGATTTTGACTTTAGTATCCTGATTCCTTGTTATCAATTTGTTTTGGGATATTCTGTTTTAACCAAGCCTCTGCCTGATAATTCAGCATTTCTTTTGTAAAATCCAATAGTTTATCTCCTGCCCCAGGACCTAGTTCCCCAGCTTGAGGTCCCATACCTGTTAAACCCCGAGATGCTGTTAGCCTCCTGGATGATTGCCTACAAGATGCTCCCAGGTTCTTGGACTAGGTTGAGCCCCACTTTTGTTAAGCATAATTATGTCACATTGGCCTTCCCAGGCTGGCCTGGACCCATGTCCATCTATCTCGCAAATAATCTTATACCTTGCGCTCTTGTTCTCAACTCCTGGCTACTCCTTGACTCTGAACAGGTGTATGGATTTGGATTCCCATCTCACCAATGCTCAATTCCAGGATATGAAGAATATGGGCAAAAGAGGCTGTCAGAGGGAGCCTTTACCAGTGTCAGTCTGACACTGAAACGAGACTCCTTTCCATCAACTAACAAACACTCGGCTACCAAGGACATTGAGGGGCACTTTGTGTCAGGGTGGCCACAGAGGATAAGAGAGGGTCATAGAGGTGGAGGGAGAATGGCGGTAGAGACACCAGCTGCTTTCCTATTGGCCTCTTCCAACCCTGAGGTACTTTGATGCTGTTCCAGACTGCAGCCCAGGAACCCTATCTAGCACACCACTGTCCTAGCTACAGGCCTCCAGGCAACTAGACTCTTCAGGTAGCTGGTGATACAAAGAAGTGACCCGTTTAGAAGCTAAGTGAGAGTTTTTATACATTTCCTTCTCCTTCCCCAGATCTGCATTTCAGAATTTCTGAAATGGTGAAACTAAAAAAGAAGTTTCTCCAAAGTCACTTTGAAAGAAGCAATGTATATAAATTTTGCCCTTAGGGCCGCAGAGCTACCAGTCCTGTTGATGAAGTGTTATTAGAAGAGCAGAGAACCAGGCACTGAAGGGATTGTCCCCAGAAAATCAGAGAGGACTTCAGTCTGTAAACCTGAATCCCTTGGCCCTGGAAAGGGAAGCAGTCCAGCCTGGGAAGAAGCCAAGCAGAAGAACAGACAATGGAGAAGGTGGCCATGGTGCAGGGCTGGGACTTTTTATCCTAATTAGCCCATGGCTTCCCTGCAACTTCTGAATATAGAGCATTCATCTTACAGAAATGCTGGGCCTCTTAAGAGGTGATAAATGAAGCCAGTCTTTTGGCTACATTTTCTCTATAAACTAAGACTTTATAACAATTGATGTTTTTAAACAATTTTAAACTTTAACACGATGTTGATGTCATAAAGGACCTGGTGACAAATTAATTCATCAAAAATATTTCCTAAACAAAACCAAAGGCCAGTCGGGGAAGGGAGGGAGTAAAAATTGTGACTTCCTGAAAGCATATTATAGTTTAGAAGGATAAATTTTTTCAATCCTAGAAAATACAAAAAAAAAATTTTTAGGAAGAGAGAAGTAACAATTCACAGACAATATAGGATATAGAGTTCCGAGGTGGCAGGAATGTTTCTTGTCAGGTGTCTGGGAAGACTTAGGAAAGTTAGAATTTGAGCCTGGCCTTGCTGATTGGGGAGGATCTAGATTCCTTCCACACAATGAAGCACCTACTGGGTGTCAGGCACTGTGCTAAGAACCAGAACACAAAGATGAGCACTGTGTGGGCTCTGTCCTCAAGGAAGGACTCACCATATATGTGGGCGGGCAGCAGTGTGGGAACAGAGGAGAAAGCAGAGCCCTGGAAAAAGGTGTGATATTTGGGTGGCTAGGGAAGTAAGCTGGGGTCATTGTGTGTGTGTCTGTGTGTGTGTGTGTGTGTGGCATCTGGTGTGTGGAGAGAGAGAAAGAGGGAGATAGAGAAAAGTAGTTCTGGATGGGCTCCATTGAGGTTGTAACATTTGGCTGAGTTCTGAAGCTTCCCTGTACTCTGTGGACTCAGAAAAAATGGCATTCTAGACAGGGGGAACAGTGAATGAGAAGGCATGGACAGAGGCCACCTATTAAAGACAGTGTGAGAATTTAGAGAAGTCTGTATAACTGGAACAAAGGATGCGTGTGGGCTATGATAGCAGTTGAGTCTGGGAAAAGGAGGCAAGAGAAAGATCCTGAAGGCCTTCAGTGCCAAATAGTGTGTGATTTTATCATGTAGGGGATCTGGAGCCAGCCATAGTTTTAAGTAGGAGAAGGGTGGGTTCATGCTTACCTTTAGAAAGATCACTGAGAGAATGGAGTCTTGGAGCTTAGAGAGCCAGGAGGAAGGGGACCAGTTCTGGGGGCTAGTGGGTTGGGTGGGAGGCACTGAGGCTTACAAGCAAGGAAATGATGGGGCTCCTGGGTGGCTTAGTCGGTTAAGCATCCGACTTTCGCTTAGGTCATGATCTCACGGTTCGTGGGTTCGAGCCCCGCGTCGGGCTCTGTGCTGACTGCCAGCTCAGAGCCTGGAGCCTGTTTCAGTCTGTGACTCCCTCTCTCTCTGACCCTCCCCTGCTCACGCTGTCTCTCTCTCTCCTAGAAATAAATAAAAATATTTAAAAAAAAAAAAACAAGCAAGGAAATGGCAGCAGCTCATGGTATGCTCACAGCTGGGTGGTGTGCAAGATGGATTCAAGGCAAGAGAATTATCTGGGTTAAGGGAAACTATTAGGGGAAATGCCCTGTGAAAGCCATTTATTTAAAAAAAAATTTTTTAAGTTTATTTATCCTGAGAGATACAGAGATAGCATGAGTTGGGGAAGGGCAGAGAGAGAGACAGAGACAGAGAATCCTAGGCAGGCTCCACACTGTCAGCGCAGAGCCTGACACGCTGCTTGAACTCACAAAACTGTGAGATCATGTCTTGAACCAAAACCAAGAGTTGGATGCCTAACCAATTGAGCCACCCACGTGCCCCCAAAGCCATTTATTTTAACAAATATTTTTCCATTGTTCCATTTCTTCCCCAAGGAGCACCTTTCATTTTGGAATTGTTAAAATAGCTGTCATTTCTGTAGCTTTCTGATGTTTGGGTAATGACTTCCTTTTTCTCTCAGTTGAAATGGATTCTGCTTCACAGGATTCATCAGACTTGACTTCAACTTTTTGTCTTCCGAGGGCTGCTTCAGAGTCCCTTGTTCTGGGACTGATGGAAGGTCTGTGATTGTCACAATGCTGTGAAGTTTCTGGAAATATGTACTGAAATCAGTTGCCACAATTGTGTTTGTTTAAAAAAAAAAAGATTTCTCAGGGGCAGTCCCCAAATTCTGTACAAGGAGACCTTTGGCCTCACTGCATAAATGGTTAGTCCTGAGTTACTCAGAATTAGACAGATGTTTTCGGAGGTAGATCTGTCCTCACAGGAAAAGCTGGGCTGTAAGGAAAGGGCACTGAAGGAAGTGACTTCTGTTCTAATGCCAAATCCCTGGGAGACTGGTGTTTGCAAAGTTTACATCCTTTTGACTTTTTACATGATTTCTCTAACTCTTAATATTTCATACACCAAGAGCAAAATAGAACTTGACCCTGGCTTACTACATGGTGAGACTGCCAGGCTGGCCATGCAATGGGCTAGTCAGGAGACTGGAGGAGAGGGCAAGTAAGGTCGAGGTCATAGTTGAAACTCCTACAGAAGCTGATTGGGAACATCCTGCTCTCCACTCTCTGGCTCTGGTCATAAGGGGTAGTAAGGGGTTACAGTGACTCAAACACAGCCCTAGTCTCACTCTGTTAAACCACTTGCATGTCCTCAATGGTGGGTCAGTAATAGGAACTTCAGACATAAAGAGACCTTGATTAAGAAACCTTTAGGGAAGAAAGCACTATTTTCCATCTCAGCTCTGATTTTTTTCCAGGCTTCTGTAGTGATATGGGGCAGCATTAATCATACCACCTTTTCTACTAAACAGAAAATACTTTGTCTGCTGCTCCAGACAGAAATACCTGCCTAACAGCTTTAATTTGCCCCCAAACAGTTGTGGGTGCTTAGGGTTAGGCCATGCTTCCATTCCCCATTTCCTTTCTCTGCCCTTTGCTCCACCAATGGCCTCTCCTTCCCTGGAAGCCTCCTGCCCTGGAGACCCTTCTCTCTATCAACACAGGAAAGGCTCTTACAATGGTTGTTTGTACTCACAGGTTGACAGATTGCCCTTCACGGCAATGACTTCTGTCACCATAACTTCAACTAGACATTGCATTTCAAAGTGTTTCCTGGGGGGCCATGAGTAGAGAGTGGTGGTTAAGAGTGGGCAGTCTGGAACCAGATCACAGCCAGGCTGGAAACTGGCGCTGACAGTTACCAGCTGTGTGATGTGGGATAAGTACTTCACCTTGCCAAGCCTCGGTTCCCCTCTCTGAAAAGAAAAGCCCGGAAAGCAGTGTTGCTGTAAAGACTCAAGGAGAAAACCCATGTTAGCTCGGAATTTCCTGGCACATGATAAATATCAGCTATGATTATCTATTGGCTAATCAACACACAAATGGCTTTATTCTACTGAAATCCTTAGTATAACAGTGAACAAGAGGTGAGAATCTCAGTTTTTTTTACATCAAAAAGCTTCAAATGTGTAGAAAAGTTGAAAGAATAGTACAATTGACACACAAACCCTTCTCTTTAATTCTACAATCACTTATTCCATAATTGTTTGCAATTTGCTGTCCATATGTATTTTTAACCATTTCATAGTAAGATGTACACAGGACCCCTAAATACTTCAACACATATCTCTTAAAAAAAATAAGGACATTAATGAATGAGGATATTCACAATCATCTTTCTTATACTTAAGAAAATTAATGATAATCACCTTAATCACCTCATTCCAGTCCATATAACATTTTCCAAAATGTTATGTCCTTTAATAGGTAATTTTTCAAACAAGATCCAATTGAAATTCTTATGTTGAGTTTGGTCAAGATGTCTCTTTGTATTCTTTTAATCTAGAGCAGTAGGTGTGCAGAAATGTAAGAACTGCATCGTTACTGAAATCAGCTATATGAAGGCTTGGCCACCAGGTAGAAACGTCCACAGCTTCCCCTGAGCCCCGCTGGCCCTGGCACTTTGCATGCTGACACAGGCCCTGTAGTACAACTGCATTGTTGGTTTGTCAAACAATAACTTGAGGTTAGGGACTTGTATGATTTTCTTCATATTCCTATCACCTGCCCTGTATCTGACACAAAAGACGGCCAATAAAAATGGATAGAGGGAAAGGAGGCAGAGAGGGAAGGAGGAAAAAAGAAGGTGGGAAGAAGGCTGACCCAGGCAAGAATCTGCATCCTTGCCTGGTAGGTGCCCAAGGAGGGGAGGACAGTCTGATCTCTGGGAAGCACTCATTCTCCCTTGATTTGGGGAGGACAATCCTCTGCTGTGGCATGTGGGTGTGTCCCTCTCATGCATCGTTTCCGCATTTCCTGCCTTCCTTGCCTGAGCATTAGGTGGGCTCACATCAGACTTCCTGCTAACTCTAGTTTAATCTCTCCCTCTATTTCCAGGGACTAGATTAGCACTTGACAGTGTTTAAAAAAGTAATCGATAGTAATTTATCTTTTCCTACAACCACACTCATTTTTCCCAGTAGTCCCCTCCCACATGATTTCTACCTTCAGTAATGAAATCCCTGACCACAAAGTGAATCATGGGGAATACACACTCTTTATTCAGAGAGATTTCATTTTGTTAATAAGGAGGCATGCTCTAATGAAAGGGGGGACCCAGATGGATTAGTTCCCAAAGCCAAGAGGAACTGTCCTCCAAACAGAACCAACACAGTTTAGCTCAGGTTTCACAGTCAAACTATTACTTCTAGTTGGTAGAGAGAACAATGACCAAAATGACTGGAATAAACCAAAGTTTGTTGAGTGAACCTTTTCCAGACCTCATATCTAATCCACCTCTAAAATGCCAAGTTAGACACAGGCAGAGAAAATATAGAAAATGAATTCAAGAAACTCAAGATTATCTGCATGGTGGGCTGACTAATCTTCATTCCAGGCTGATCTCATTGATATGCTTCTCTGTCACCTCTCTTTGCTGAGCAGTTGGCTTCTTTTCAAAGTACACAAGGCCATTTAATTATTAATCTGAGCAAAACAGTGTTAGGAAAGTTAAACTGTTGAGTGTGTCTGTATGTGTACACTTGTGGACACTTTCATAATGATCTGACTGTGTTGTTTTTTTGTTTACCTCTCTGGGCCCTTCTCCTCTCCATTTGTGGAGATACCTATAAGGTTATTATGACCAACAGGGAATTCCTAAGAGCTTCTTGGTTCTTCTCCCCCTCTCCTTGGATGTGTGTGGAAATGTTTGTCAGCTGTGAAGGATTCATGTACACAAGAAGTGACTGACCTTGACCTTCGAATGGACTGTGTGTCTGTGACCAGGAAAAAGTTCAGTGTTTGCGTTTGATGATGGTTTTATGCCCTGCTGTCAGTAGAGAGTACTTTATAGGGCTTGCTGATGGCCAAGGGATCCAGGAAACATAATGATTATTTAGCCAACTATTTTAATGAGTCTATATAAACTCATTCTATTTTTATATTAATAACAGGGAGGGAAACATTGGAAGATTAAATGTAGAGGAGGATGGGTTTTAGCTTCATTGCTCAGGGCTAGTGGGAATTCTACAGATTTAAATCCAACCTATTCTCATTTTTTTCTTCCTTCCTTTCTTCCTTTCTTCTTCTTTCTTGCTTCCTATCTTTCCCTTCCTTCTCCTTCTTTCTTTCTTCAATATTTATTGCATGCTTACTATGTATTAAACACAGTGCTAAATGCTGGGGATACAGAGATGAATAACACATGGCCCCAGCCCTCCTGGAACTTGATTTACTGGGGGAGGCAGACAGAGACACAAGTCATTCTAATATAATGGGTAATAATAGGGGTAAATTCAGTCGAGGGGTCCTTGGCTTGGGGAAGAAGGCAGGAAACTTCCTGAAAAAGATAATTGGCTGATTGACTAGGAGAGGAGCAAGGCCCGAGGACAAGCCATTCATGTGCTTTAAGAGCATTGGACAAAGGAATTGGGATGATAGAATTTGGGGAAGTGGGTCTTCCATGGATGGATGACAACAGATTTTGACGTCATGGGTATGGTTAGGACTGCATGAGCAGGGTAGAAATGATACCTTCTTCTACTCTGGTAATGTACAGGTGACCCATCCATGAAGTACTGGGTATGTTCCAAGGGGTCTGCTCAGATGGCTGACCCCAAGGAATCCTGGAAGAAATGAAAGCTAACATAAGGAGAGGTAACCCTTGAAGACCAGCTGCATGATATGTGCTCAGGGGTGAAGTGTCGTATAAGGGGAAGCAGGCAGGTAGGGGTGAAGAGGTATGGATGAAGATCAGTGCTCACCAGGGTGGAACAATGGGAGTCATAGAGGTGGAGGAGATCTCCTGGCCTCCTGACAAACAAGTCCTACCTTGTGCTACAAATTTTACCAGGAGCTCAGGATTCAGGAGGAGTTCTTCCAGCCAGTAGTCAGACTAGGGGCCACATTTGTTCTTAGGCTCTCGAAGGGCAGATCCCTATATGGGCTGCTCCATGAGATACAGGAAGCAGGAGACCTTTTATAAACTCAAGAAGGTAAGAAGGAGTCTATTGAGGACATTTAATTCCTGTTTCTTGGAGGTCTCAACCTAATGGTAGAAAGAGAGTAGATGAGCCAGAAAGACTTAAATATCATGTCCAATAATAGCAACTACAGCAATAGTAATAGCCATTGTATATTTAATGTCTACTCTGTAGCAGGGCACTTCATGGATTATTTAATTTAACCCTCACATGACTGTAAAATGATATATGATGATAGAAGTTCTTATAATTCCCTCCATTTTATAGATGGGGAAATCAAACATTGGAGAATTTCTAGATCCAAACTGCTTTCCTTACTATGAATAAATAGTGCAGTTCATCTTTGACCTGAAATGGTGGAGTGGAGACACCCTAGGGACTGATAAATTACATTTCTACAGGACTACTAGTTGTTATGAAGATGCATAACTTTAATTTTTTGTTTCTCTTTAAAAAATATTAGCCAAGAACATACCCTTTCAGGGGGAAAAAAATCAGCCTTTCTGATGTCCATTACATTGATAGTTGTTGTGGACTGAATGTCTGTGTCCTCCACCAAATTCATATATTGAAGTCCTAATCCCTAACACGATGCTATTTGGAGATGGGGCCTTAGGGAAGTCACTAGGTTTAGAGGATGCCGTGATGGTAGGGTACCATGATGGGATTAATGCCTTTATAAGAAGAAAGAGACACCAAAACTCTTTCTTGATGTATCCACTGTGATGAATGGCCACGTAAGGACATAATGAAAAACTGGCTATCTATAAGACAGGAAGAATGACCTCACCAAGAACTGAATATGCCAACACCTTGATCTTGGACTTCCCAGCCTCTAGAACTGTGAAAAGATAGATGTCTGTTGTGTAAGCCCCCCAGGCTATAGTATTTTGTTATAGCACTCCAAATGGATCAAATCAATAGTTGGTATCAGCGTCTGGGTGGATCTGCTCCCCCCAATGTGTGTGTCTATGAACTAGATCCTCTTAGAGGGTTGTTCACCATATCTCGAGATCCCTCACTCCCCACCTGAGATTTGGGTATTCTTTTTCTTATTGGTATTGATGAATAACTTATGCATAATGACTTTCATAAATCCTTCCAGGGAAAATCTGTGAGTTGCCTTATGATCCTTCAGCAGATGATATGTTTGGTGACTGCCATCTGTAGCCCCCAGATGAATGAACAGGGAGGTATGTAGGTGGTTCTGGCCCAGGGAGGAAAGCTAGGATCTACACTAATCACCGGACTACCTGCCTCACTCCTTGCTTTGGATGTCTTTGATGGGCCTGAGGGAGACATACCTCAAGAGTATTGCAGCTGCAGTCCCTTTGAACACACACCAGACTCTCAAGCTGTGTGGTCTCCCAGGAATTTGCTACAGGGAGTCTGGTGTGTGTTCAGAGGGACTTCAGCTGTAGTACCCTTGAGGTCACGGAGAAACATGTCCTATAAAAACAAACGAGTGGAGAGCTGTGGCTTGGGAGGGGGAACATTGATGAGCTTCAGACTTCCTTAGCAACTAGGTCCCCCTCTGCAGAGAGGGCTCACTGCTTCTCAACTGGAGATGGCCCATGAAATCCTCAAGTGGAAGGAATCTGTAAAGGTCATTTAGTCGAGGGCTTCTCCATCTGTTGGGTACGTGTGTTTCACCTGGGAATTTTGTGGGGGTGGAGGGATCCTTATTGAGTAGGTTGAGAGTGGCGCTTGAGAGTCAACATCTTTAACAAGCTCTCCAGTGAGGCTGTCTGGGGACCATACTTTGAATGATAAGGATTCACTCTATCCCTATGTGTCAAGGTAGGCTGAATTTTAGTGACCATCTCAGTCAAATCAGAACCCATCCTGCTGCAGCGAAGGACCTTCTCTTGTTTAGCAGCTCTCTTACCTTTTTTTTTTTTTTTTTTATTTCTGAGTGAGAGAGAATGAGAGAGACAGCAGGGGAGGGTCAGAGAGAAAGGGAGATACAGAATCTGAAACAGACTCCAGGCTCTGAGCTGGCAGTTAGCACAGAGCCCGATGTGGGATTTGAACTCAGGAATCATGAGATCATGACCTGAGCCGAAGTCGGAAGCTTAACTAACTGAGCCACCCAGGTGCCCCTCTCTCTTACCTTTTATAAGTTCCTACTTAGCAAAGCCAAATCGCTTTATGCAAGTCAGTTGGGGCCACTTTGTCAGATTCTGCTCTCGGTGGAGATACAGATCCAATGTAAGTAGCCCTCTCTTGTATCACAATCCTTAGTTATTTAAAGACTACTAAGTCAGATCTATTTTTAAGAGCACCGATTCTCCCTCTGTCCTTACACCTGCTTTATCCACTTCGGTCAGGAGGAGTGAAACTATCGGGGCATTTTTGGCAGAGGAACTGACGTTGGGAAGCATCCTGGGGTGGCTCACCCAGTCAGAGTGTCCTCACACAGCCAGATACTATCCACTCTCCATTTTCTATAATAAAGGGGATGGCAGACTATATGCAAATTAAAATCTGAAGAGAAAATGAAAATCTCTAACTTTTAACCTCATCACTTATCAGGACATGGTCATGGTGTTGTTCACAGGTAACAAGTGACCTACTCTAGCAAAAGACCTTTTCTCTTCTCTTCCTGGCTTTTTATTTCTCCCACTGGCAGTCTTGGAAGCAAGGATTTAGTCATCTGCCCCAGCCACGCACACAAAGGCGCCTGAATAACCCACAATGTGAATGAGAGATAGTAGATGGTATTTTCAGTACCCGGTTATTTGCCAAGTCTCTTCTGCCCCTGTTTTAATTCTGCTGAACTCTGTCTTCTTCCTGTCTTCCATCAGCTTTTTGCACCTTCGTGTGACTAAATCAATGTGTTTCCTCTCTCAGGGGCACTTGTACTTTTTTTTAATGTTTATTTATTTATTTTGAGAGAGAGAGAGAGAGAGAATGTGAACAGGGGAGGGGCAGAGAGAGAAAGGGAGGGAGAGAATCTCAAGCCGGCTCCTCACTGGAAGCACAGAGCCCAACGCGGAGATCCACCTCACAAATTGTGAAATCATGACCTGAGACGAGATCAAGAGTCAGATGCTTAACCAACTGAGCCACCCAGAAGAGGGGCATTTGTATTTTTAAACTCTTTGAGTAAGGAATGAGAAAATGTATCCTTTGTTATAGAGGCTAAGGGTCTAGTGACAGGTTATGTTATGTACCCCTTCCAATGGCTTCATGGGGCTCCTGCAGCCATTGCCTGCAATAAAGACACGCAGCCACTTATAGGTTCACACTGATCTCCTAGAGGAGGGATAGATTCTTCCAGTAGAATGTGAGGCTTCCAGCAGAGCCTGTGCAATTTGCAGGTTGCCAGAGAGCAAGGGTATCCAGAAGTCTACCGTCACCCTGACCCCACCCTCTGCAGAATATCCTTCGTCATTTCAAGAAGGTAAAATGAGATAGCCAGAGCGGGGGACGAGATGGCAACTTCTGGCTTATTCTGACAGCCAGTGTGTAGGGTGCTCTGTGTGGGGAATATGACTCACCAGCCTCGGTCATGACTCTGGGCCCAGGATTCACAAGCATTCCAAAATTAGTAACCAACCTTGTACACCCACAGAGTAGTAAGACACTTCCCATTGAAGACACTCGACCAGTGGGCAAATACGTGGAGAAAGAGAAGGTTAAAAGAGCTGTGGATTATTATGGCTTTCTTCAGTTAGCCTAGAAAATCCTTCTAGAGAATATAGTCTTCTTTGCGTCACCATTTATTACCCTATTCATCCACCCATTCAAAAAGTTTTTACTGGAAGATTCCCAATGCCTAGCACTGTTCTGGGTGTGAGGGAGGCAGCAATAAAGGAGTCCTTTCTCTCATGGAAATCACAATACAGTGCAGAAACCTTGGGAGAATGACTTCATCTCTTATAGTTTCCTCATCTACAAAATGGGGATACTGAAGTACTGCTTCACTGGACAACATGTGTATAACACTCATCAAGGGTGCCTGACCTCAGCAGACATTTATCTAAGGTTGGCTGTCAGCTTCTGTTGAGGAACAACTGACGTATAATTAAGATCATCGGTGTCCTGGGGGTGCCTGGGTGGCTCAGTCCGTTAAGTGTCCGACTTCGGCTCAGGTCATGATCTCGCAGTTTGTGGGTTTGAGTCCCACGTTCAGGCTCTGTGCTGACAGCTCAGAGCCTGGAGCCTGCTTGGGATTCTGTGTCTCACTTGTCCTTAGCCCCTCCCCACTCACGCTCTGTCTGTCTCTCTCAAAAATAAATAAATGTAAAAAAAAATTTTTTTTTAAATCATCAGTGCCCTGATGTGCCTATTGGTGCCATCATCCAGTCTCCCTACTGGGAGCCGAGGGCCTCAGCAATGCCATAGCTGGGAACTTAGCCCTCTGTGGATGGCACCAGAGATGCTGAGCTCAAAATAAGCCTCCACCATATTAGAAAAACCTCCTCACTCTATCTAAAAGTTGCTGGCTGGGTAATCAATTAGTGCTTAGTGCAGACAATGGCGCTGGTGTTGAGAAAAATCAGTAGGAGAGCCTGGGTGGCTCATTCGGTAAGCGTCCAACTCTTGGTTTCTGCTCAGGTCATGATCTCATAGTTTGTGGGTTCATGCCTCATGTTGGGCTCCATGCTGGCAGTGCAGAGCCTGCTTAGGATTCTCTCTCCTTCTCTCTCTCTGCCCTTCCCCTTGCTCATACTCTTTCTTTTTCTCTCAAAATAACTAAATAAACTTTCAAAAAAAGTTTTAAAAGTATCTGTAAAGTGTAACTGAATTTTATAGTCATTCATTTTATGGACTCAATTTTATAGTCACCATTCATTTCCTCTTCAGTGTGGGCAACCACCCAATCAGACAGCTGCACAATGAAAAGAAGGTCTGACAATGCCAAGGTGTGTCAATGGTTGTGATCCCACAGCCAGAAAGGACAAATTCAGATTGCCAAACCAGGGCCACCTACCCTCAACTGAGAAGCCCTACTGCTTCCAGGCCTGCAGTTTCTCTAGACTTCACTTGTTTTCCTGGGTTTCTTTCTTGGTGAGATCTCTGGATGCCTGCAGGCACTGATAGTTTCTGGTTTGAGTGCTTGCCTAAAACTGCTTACAATTATCCTATAACACAATCTCATGGTATTAACATTATGCATTTGTGAATTTCTTTAATTTTATTTATTTTAAATTTTATTTAATGTTTGTTTATTCATTGTTTGAGAGAGAGGGAGACTGAGCACAAGCAGGGGAGGGGCAGAGACAGAAGGAAACACGGAACCTGAAGCAGGATCCAGGCTCTGAGTTGTCAGCCCAGAGCCCGACGCGGGGGGTCGAACTCACAAACCATGAGGTCATGACCCAAGCCACTTAACTGACTGAGCCACCCTGGATCCCTACATCTGTGAATTTCTTAATAGATCCTATGTATTTCTGTGTTCCTGGTGACCTTCCTAGACCTCCTTCTGATTTGGAAACGGTGGGTTAGACCCTTTGGCCTTTCCCATTGAGGACCTTGCTGCTTCTGCCGCTGGTAGAGGGTTGGCAGACAGATCTATCTTTTGGGAGATAGCATAAGTATCAGCCTCCTTTGTACAATTCCTGGGTAAGTACCTGAAATAGCTCTGCCACCAGCCAGTTTCTCAGTCTCATTAACAAGGGGAAAATCTTCTGCCTCAGGGAGAAACAGTTTAAACACGCAATGAGAAGCAGTAGTTTGCTTTAAGTAGCCTTAACAAGGTGCTTTAGATCATTGCTAAGTTTCACTCCAGTTCTGGGATTCTAGAATCTTAATTTTCTTGAGTCAGAGATAGTGTGAAGGGGGCTGAACAAACTCATCAGGGAGAGGGGAAAAAAATTAGATGGCTTAGAAGTGAGTATGGAGTGCAAGAAAAGCTTTGAGATTTTTCTATTTGGAGATTTGGCTGCATTTATTTATTGATTTATTTATTTTATATTTTATTTCTTTTTGAGAGAGAGAGAGAGAGAGAGACAGCATGAGCAGGAGAGGGACAGAGAGAGAGGGAGACACAGAATCCGAAGACAGGCTCCAGGCTCTGAGCTAGCTGTCAGCACAGAGCCCGACGCGGGGCTTGAACCCAAAACTGTGAGATCATGACCTGAGCCGAGACCGGATGCTTAACTGACTGAGCCACCTAGGTGCCCCAATTTGGCTGCATTTAGAGCCAGTTTTCAGCTCTGCTGAGTTCACCTTTCTAAAAGGCAGGCCGCCATGAGTCTTAAATCAGCTCACCCATCTAGCTAGTTGATATGGCTGGAAACCAGCAAAGAACCAGGTAGTCAGAGGTGTGGCTCCTTTGCTGTGCCTGCTGTGATTTCCAGCAGACCCGATTTGCACAACCCTAATTCTTTGTGGTCTCCAATGGCCTCCTTTCCCAAGGCCACTAAGCCATCTCCTGTCCTTTTACGTGGTCTTCTTTGTGTCACAGAGCCAGACGAGCCTGGTGTGAAATCCACTACTTGTTACTTATGTGACCCAAACATGTTTCACCTCTCTGGGCTTCGATTTTCCTCTCCGTGAAATGGGGCCACATTAACCTCTAAGCCATTACAGAGTTCCAGTGAGAATGAAATGTGTGCCTGCATACAGGATTATACTTAAACATTAATTGAAAAGCTTTTGAGTAGGGATTAGGTACATGTCCAGGTGTGTCACTGAGAGAGGCTGTGGGAAGTCAGGCAAGTTACCTAACATCTCTCTGTGCCTCAGTTTCCTCATCTGTAAAATGAAGATAATAATACCATCTACTCCAATGACTTGGGGTAATGATTAAGTGCGCTAAGAAGCATAAGATGCTTGGAATAGTAATTGGCAGGTGGTAATTGTATTTACCTGCTGTTACTATTATTGTTATTAACACGACACAACACACCCAGCAGAATGCTGGCCCAGAGTCATGCCCAGGTAAGTCCTGATGCCTTTAGTACTAAACCTGCTGCCTGTCCCCTGGAATTCCTCTTTCTTATTGTCCTGCTCAGCTGAGCCCCTCTCCAGCTAATAGGAAACTGGGGCTTCAAGGGCTATTCAGCAATCAGACACTGAAAGCCCATGTTTGATGGCACAAGTAGGTGAGCAGATGGGTCCAGAGGAGACCAACGCCGTGAGAAGGACCAGCAACCTTCACTGCCCTCATTCCATTCTTCATCCAGGACTCTAGCCTCAGGGACACCCCCTGAGAGGGGAAACTAGAGCATGCAGGTTTGCTGCTTCTCTGAAGAGAGAAGTCCCCAGAACAGATTGTAACCCCATATATATATATATTTTTTTTAAGTTTATTTATTTTCAGAGAGAGAGAGTGTGAGCAAGTGCACGAGTCGGGGAGGAGACGAGAGAGAGAAAGGGAGAGAGAGAATCCCAAGCAGGTTCTGCGATATCCATGGAGTCCTATGCAGGGCTTGAACCCAGAAACCGTGAGATCATGACCTGAGCCTAAATCAGGAGTCAGAAGCTTAACCGACTGAGCCACCCAGGCGCCCAGGTAACCCTATATGTTGTCAGCTCTGGCACATGTCAGGGAGGCCCTGGTGGTTTGGCAGAGATGGTTTTCTAAGTCTGCAACCTGAAGAAGGCTACAACTTCCAGTCTGGAGAATTCGGCTCTGCACGGAGCGCTAGGCATCCACTTGCCAGCAGGGCTGCGGGTGCTCTGCCAGCCAGGGTGACCGGCCTGGGGAGGCTGCATGGGGGAGGGGGAGTTGGGCTGCTGGCCCAGCCGACCACTGCACTGGTCCAAGCTGGCTGTGCTGGGGCTGCACGGCAAATACTCTCTTACCAAATGGCAGAATCAAGCATGTGTTGAACACTTACCCAGCGCAAGGCACCATGGAGGGCACAGTGGAAACTAAGGTACAACCCAAGCCCTTAAAGAGGTTAGGAATCTGGTGGAAAAGGGGCACCTGGGTGGCTTAGTCGGTTAAGCATCCGACTTTCGCTTAGGTCATGATCTCGCGGTTCGTGGGTTCGAGCCACACGTCGGGCTCTGTGCTGACTGCCAGCTCAGAGCCTGGAGCCTTTTTCAGTCTGTGACTCCCTCTCTCTCTGACCTCCCCTGCTCGCACTGTCTCTCTCTCCTAGAAATAAATAAAAACATTAAAAAAAATTAAAAGGAATCTGGTGGAAGGAACAGAAGTACTTCAAGAGTAAACTAGGGGCGCCTGGATGGCTCAGTCATTTAAGCCTTTGACTTCAGCTCAGATCATGATTTCACAGCTTGTGGGTTCCAGCCACTGTTGGGCTCTGTTCTGACAGCTCAGACTCTGTGTTTCCCCCTCTATCTCTGCCCCTCTCCTGCTCGTGCTCTGTCTCCCTCTCCCTCTCAAAAATATAAACATTAAAAAAAGTTTTTCAAAGAGTAATAATAGCAGGATATTTGAAGTCATCAGTGTGTCTTTGCAGATATTAGTGACCTGTAAGAGTCCTAAATTCCTGAGATTCTAGGTAAAGCAGACCGTACTAGCAGAGGCATGATAAGAATAGCATCTCCTGGGGGCGCCTGGGTGGCTTAGTCGGTTAAGCATCCGACTTTCGCTTAGGTCATGATCTCTCGGTTCGTGGGTTCGAGCCCCGCATCGGGCTTTGTGCTGACTGCCAGCTCAGAGCCTGGAGCCTGTTTCAGAGTCTGTGTTTCCCTCTCTCTCTGACCCTCCCCTGCTCACGCTGTCTCTCTCTCTCTCTCCTAGAAATAAATAAAACATTAATTCTTTTAGTTTCACAGCAACCTTTTGTAGTAGGCCTTATTGTCCTTATTTTCCACATGGGGAAACTCAGGAACAGGGAGGCTAAGGGACTAGCCTAAGATCACACAGGTAAGAAGTACAGAGTCAGGATCCAAACCCGAGCTCTCGGGCTCCAGACACCACACCCTCACCCTCCTTGTTAATCTACCCAGAGCCAGGGAGGGTGAACCCTGGGACTCATACAGGAAGAGATTCCCTCCTCTCCCAGGTTGTAGGAAACCCACTGGTTATTTCAGTGCATGTGGTTTACCCCACAGAGTCATCCCAGTGCCTGCCCCCCCTCCCCCCCCAACGGAGGTTGCTCATAGGTCTAGCCTTGGCTCCCCTGAGGGAGAATCTGCTTGGTTTGTTCAGCACCACCCTGGAAAGGAATCCCTCTCAGGGCACAGGACGCCTGCCAGGCCCCTCATAGGCTTTTGGCCAGCCTCCAGTTGGCTGCCGTTGTGGAGGAGAGAATGCCAGTCCAATCAGTTGTGACCAGGGTGGTGGGAGGTCACATGGTACAGAGGACTCAAATGGTTCCTTGTAGCGTGAAAGAGCTTGACTAACACATGAACCCACAAGGAAGGGTGTGGCGCATCCTTTATCACGTTGAATTGTACTGTCTGCTAACTCAGAGGTCTTAAAATACACACACACATACACACACACACACACACACAAAGTGTATATATATGCACAAAGTATAGGGGATTGGTGAATAAGTTAAGGTACACCCAAACAACATATTACCATACAGCTATTAAAATCACTGCTCTATATTTATTAACATGGAAAGATGTTTTCAGTATGTCAAGATCAACTTGAAAAGCAAAATGGATATTCTGATCCTATTTTCATTAAAAAAATGTATATTTGTATACAGAAAAACATTTATGCACACAAAATATTGAGGCTATCTTTGCTAGGAAGGATTATAGATTAAATTCTTTCCTTTCTACTTATTTATATCTACAGTTTCTATAGTAAACTTGTATTTCTTGTGTAATAAACTTGTTATTTCAAAAATCAAATCAAATGTTGAAATAACCTTAATTTGTAAAAAAAGATTCATCTCACTTTAAACAGGAGAAAACAACATGTCTGAATTTCTTGTTCTCTTTCCTTTTTGTTCCTCCTGTTTTGGGTGGAAAGCAAACAGTACTCATTGTGGAGAATGATTCTAGGCCAGGAATTTACCTTTGAGTAATGGTTCATGAGAGTAAAAAGGGAGTTTAGAGATGATCTTGCCCGATCCCTTATTTAGCTGATGAAGAAACTGGACCCAAGACTTAGCTTCTAAGTGCCTGGTAGCAAAACCTCAGCTGGAATCCAAGTCCTCAGATGCCCAGCCTAGGGCATATTCTACACCATCATGTCAGACCATTATATTTGCCCTGTAGACACAGAGAGGGGACTGTAGTCATTTAGAGTGGAGGTGACAACTCAGAGCATAGAGTCAGCTGTTATGCTGACCAAGATCAGTCACGATTCTTCGGCTCTACGAAGAGGCAGATGTGGGACGCTGGGGCAACTTACCATAGATCCCATAGTGAGAGTTAAGACATTGTAGTGAGTGATGGGAAGATAATTCTGGCACTCTGTTCTGGAAATCTCCTATCTGGAAAGCTCATGTGCAATTACACTTCAATGAAGGCAGAGGCAAGGCCACAAGTCTGGTTCCCAGATTCCTTCTTCTTCTTCAGTAGCTGGGTCATGAATGTTGCCTAGGATATTTTCACTCTTCTTCCCAAGGCTTATCTTCTGGAAAGTAGGACAGTGACAGTGATTCAGTCAGCATCATATAAACATTGTTCTTAGCCCTTTGTGAAACTAATTTTGAGAAGCTGCACTGATAATATTGCTTCATCAACTTCCCTAGGGAATTCTTGGCATTAGCTCTATCACATTAGTCAAGACTTTTGGTTGTGCACATCAAAAAACCCCACTTGAACTAGTAGAAGTGAAAGAGGGAATCTATTGCTTGCAGAATTCAAGGAAAGTTTGAGTATCAAAACCTTGCAAAGATGAGGGATACATGGAGCTAGGCCTCAGAAACCATGAGAACCAAAGATTTCAGTACCAGGCTGACCTTTGTCTCTGCCTCTGGCCTCTGTTGCTCATTCATGTTTGCTTCACACTCTTTCACGGCAACAGGCTACTCCACTTTCCATGGCCATATTTCCATCTGACAGTCTCAGTCACCAGAGATGAACTTTCCTGGTGACCTCTCACTTGTTCCAAGTTAAGAGATCCCAGTGAGAGGGCCAGTGTGGGTAAGCTATGGGCAGGGTGCTGGGCCATATAAGAACATGACAATAACAACATGAATGCGGTGTTTGTTTGTCTGGGAGGAAAAGTGCAGAAAACTAGGAGGTATTTGCTGAGACAAGGATATCCTGTTCCCCCTCCTTAGAGATAATGAGTTGAGAAGAACCTGAACAATCAGATGGTGAGTGAGAATCCTTAAGAAGTCAAAACAGAACTCCTGGGAGTGAGAGGGGCCTGGCCAGGGACATCCATTCTTACGATGATTGACATCTAATGGGGGGAAAAAAAAACCTGTATCAAATCTCTCCTTGACAGGGCCCCCAAAGAAGCACACCTGGGTATTTTAGCACCTGAGACAAGTTTCAAGAACTGCGCTCCCCCTTTCCCAACCCACTCTTAGACAACTGAACCGTGGGGGTAACAATCCTGTAATTTTAACTGTATTTATAAATCCCTGATCCTTTATGTAGGGCTCTTTTCTATTCTGTGCTTAGTCTGAATGTTGCTATTTTCACAGAGGAAATCGGAGGAAAGAGGCTATAATTATAGGTCAAACACAAGTTCCGGAAGCAGCAACGGCAGCAGAGGGCCTATGGCTCCCTGCCCTCTTCCAGGTTGCACCCTGGCCATCTCCCCCTCTTCCCTCGGGCCTAGGTCAGTGCCTGTATCTTTTTCCCCTTCTCTTTTTCCCTTTGTTTGCCAGCTCAACAAATCATAAGACAGAAAGGGAAAGTTAGAAGTAAAAGCCAATGAATTAAAATGGCACGATGCTTGGGCAGACCTGTCTTTTGGAGATAATTCAAATGGAAAAGAAAAGGGAAAAAAAAAAAAATTTCAGGTCATTGGCCTTTTTAAGCAGACCGCCGGCAATATTTACTCCTCCTGAAATAGCACAGTCACATGAAATAAAACCGTGTTCGGTAAAGCCCGCGAAACAAAAGGACAATTTACAGGCTGGCACACTCACTGAGGGCCCTCTGTTTGCCGGCCAGATCAGGGCTTCTGCTTCCTGGTTCTCCTGGCCACCTTCAGCCCAAAGCCTGTAGAAGGTCTGCGGGGTCAAGGTCAGACTACCATGGAGACCCTCCTGGACTTCCCCCCGCCCCCGGGATAATTTGGGAAGGTAGCTGAAGGGTTGAGAGCAGGGCTGTGACAAGGATGTAGTGAATGTGGCCTCCATCACAGAACCAGTGTCCGGAAGCCTAGGTTGCAAACATCACAGGAGAAGCTGCTGCCAATGGTACCTGTCACCCTCCAGGATGGCCACCTCTGTCTCCTCTCTGTCCTTTACCCCTGACTTCTTTATGTGTTACCTACCCTCTACCTTCTCTTGCCTACTTTCCTCCATTTTCCCCTCACCCTTTCTCATATCCTCTCTTTGTCTTCTTCCCTTGCCTCTTAATTCTGCCTGGGCCCCTGAGGGACCTTTCCTGAGTAGTCACGCTGTACCCTGAAAGGTCTGCTCAGGCTCCTGGTGGCAGGGTTAACTAGGCACAGGCCAGTTCTGGGGTCATGTTGACTTCTCACTGAGACTCAGAACTCACTAAGGACTCAGGGGAACCTTCTCGGCCTCATTCTTTGAAACTCTTCTCCTCAGTTGCCCAAGATTCCTTTTAAGAAGCCAAAGCCGGAGGCGCCTGGGTGGCTCAGTTGGTTAAGCGTCCAACTGTTGATTTCTACAGGTAATGATCTCGTGGTTTGTGACTTTGAGCTTCTACACCAGGCTCACTGCTGTCAGCATGGTGGGACCTGCTTCGGATCCTCTGTCTCCCTCTCTCTCCACCCCTCCCTCGCTCACATTCTCTGTCTTTCTCAAAAATAAATAAAATATATTTTTTTAAAAAGCCAAAGCCATTTAGGGCACCTGGATGGCTCAGTCTGTTGAGCATCTGACTCTTGATTTCAGCTCAGGTCATGATATCACAGCTTGTGAGATCAAGCCCCAAATTGGGCTCCATGCTGAGAGTGGAGCCTGCTTGGATTCTCTGTCTCTGTCTATCTCTCTTTCTCTCTCAAATAAAAATAAAATAAGATAAAACATAAAAAAATAGAAAGAATGTAGTTGAGACTCTCTGCTTTCACTTCTTAATAGCCAACACCAGCATCTCTATGTCAAAGGGCTGCCCTCAGCTTGTCAGGATGTCCTTTGCCAGGGAACCCTGCAGGCTAAAGGGCCTGGACTGTATACACGCAAGGAGGAGCCCTCAACTGGTGACTGACAGGTGCAGGGTACAAACACCTGACTCCAAGGGCTGACGTGCACAGTTGGTCTCTGGTGAGACTGGGCTCAGGTTACTTTCTGTGAGACCTCACTTGATATCAGTTCCTTCTTGGCTTCCACATATTCCCCACACTACTTTCCCACACCCCTACAGGTTTTTCCTGGAAACACAGCCTTAAAAATCACTCACATCAATTCTTGTTTTAGCATGTGTTTGTTTTGTCTTGGGCTCCTTCCTACTCTGGTCTGGAGTATGGCAGTGAATGAGAGATGCAGGAGAGGAAGACCAGGCCCTCCCTCAGGCACCAGAGAAGTCTGTCATTACAAGCTGAATGTGGGGTCTTCTGAAAGGCCTGGGGAACAGGGGCCACACTCAGGCAGGGAGGGAGGCCATGTCCCCAAGTCTGCACAGGACGTAGTTCCAGTGTGTGTGTGTTGGGGGGAGGACCTGATAGGAACTGAATATCATTTGACACCTTAGCGTTTTCCAATCTGAAGAATACTGGAAGACAAAACCGAGACGGGAGAACAGCACCTGCAAACTGGGCAGAGGTAGCAGCTGTGAGGCACTTCTCCCAAGTGTCTTCTGGGGAGCAAAGGTCCATGAGCAGAACTGTGCCCGAGCACGTGGGAACCACCATCTGGGAGGCCCAGAAAAACCTGAGAAGAGTAATGAAGTATTGATACATGCTGCAACACAGATGAGCCCTGTAGACACGCTAAATGAAAGAAGCCAGACCCAAAAGCCTACATAGCGTGTGATTCCGTTTACAGGAAATGTCCAGAACAGGCAAATCCATTCAGACCAGAAGTAGATTAGTGGTTGCCAGGGGCTGGAGCAAGAGTGACCGCTTAATGGGTAGAGTTTCTTTTTCAGTGATGACAATGTTCTGAATCAGTGATGATGTTTGCAAAACTTTGTGAATATACTAAAATCCACTAAACTGTGCACTTTTTTAAAGCTTATTTATTTTCAGAGAGAAAGAGAGAGAGACCACAAATGGGGAAGGAGCAGAGAGAGAAAGGGAGAGAATCCCAAGCTCATGGAGTTCAAACCCATGAGCCAGGAGATCATGACCTGAGCCGAGATCAAGAGCCAGTTGGTTAACTGACTGAGCCTGCCCCTAAAACTGTGCACTTTAAAATGCTAAATTTTAAAAGGGGGGGGGGGTGCTTGGGTGGCTTAGTCGGTTAAGCGTCCGACTTTCGCTTAGTTCATGATCTCATGGTTCGTGGATTCGAGCCCCGCATCGGGCTCTGTGCTGACTGCCAGCTCAGAGCCTGGAGCCTGCTTCAGTCTGTGACTCCCTCTCTCTCTGACCCTCCCCTGCTCACGCTCTCTCTCTCTCTCTCTCTCTCCTAGAAATAAATAAAAAACATTAAAAAAATAAATAAATAAAAGGAGGGAGGGAGCGAAGGAAGAAAAGAAGGAAAGGAAAAAAGGAAGGAAGGGAGGGAGCAGAGAACGAATGAACAAAAGAACTGGGAAACTTGGGGGCGGTAGAAGGAGGGGCTGGGGTCCTCATTCACCAGAGTCACAAGTTAGTAAAACTTTGGATATTAATGTAGTGTTGTTTCCTCTTTTGGCTGATGATGATTGGGATCATTAGTGTTATGTAAGTGTTGAAGGAGATTGTATGTGGTAGGACCTCTGTGGCTGTACGTGGTAGCCCTGGTCAGTTGTATATTTCTGTAAACTTCTTCAGTACCTAGGGTCTCTACTGCCCAAGATAGAAGGTTGAAGGAGATAGAAGGAGACTTTTTTCTAATTATTTCATGAGTGCCCATCTCATTTCCCCAATCACAATGACTTCTGAAGGTAGAGATCACATCTTTTTAGGGAATTAGGGATTCCCTCTTCTTTTCCATAGGAGTGCCTTGACCCTGTGACCTCCTCATGCTGACTCTAAACTTTTAAAAAATTTTTTTTTACGTTTTATTTATTTCTGAGAGAGAGAGAGAGACAGCATGAAGAGGGGAGGGTCAGAGAGAGAGGGAGATACAGAATCTGAAATAGGCTCCAGGCTCTGAGCTAGCTGTCAGCACAGAGCCTGACGCAAGGCTCGAACTCATGAACCTTGAGATCATGACCTTAGCTGAAGTCAGACGCTTAACTGACTGAGCCACCCAGGCGCCCCGACGCTGACTCTAAACTTAATGGAGGCCTGGGGCTACTGCCAAGCAGGGCCCACCTGTGTGAGTCTTCAACCCTGGACAAGTCTCTGTTCTATTTACTGCCAGTCTCTCTAAGTCCTTCTCCAAAGGTTGGGGATGGTTCACAGGTCCAGAAATTTCCCTCATTTCTGTCCTAATAGTTGGCATCGTTTGCTCCCCACAACAGGAAAGCAAGTTTGATTTCTAGAGGCCATATGATACCCACCGGCTTATTCTTGGTCACAATACATGCCAACGTGCAGCAGGCCGATTATGATCATATAGTTGCTGTTGTAAACTCCAGTAAGCTTGAGGCTTAAGCATCAAAGCCAGTTCAAAAGTCATTACAAGTTTTCTCTTTCAGGGGAAAAATAAAGAACTTCCAATTAAAGTGTAGAAGGGAGCTCCTTCCGGCCAGTTCCTCTTGCATTTCCTAAACTTTCAGGAATAAAAATAAATCATTTTTCTGACAGCAGTTAGTTAGTTCCTTTCTACTCTAGAAACTTCCTGACTGCCCTTTGTGTGCTGTGCTGTGGGCTGGAGGCCTCTACTCCTCTCCCCAGTCCTCCACCCTGAGAAGCAGACTTGTGCAGTCAGCCTGCGCTTGCAAGGGCCCACATTTCACAGGGAGCAGGAGGAGGGGGTCTGTCTCCAGACACCCAGGTTGGGTGTTTACTTGAAGGCTTGGATGAATAGGAATGTCACTTCCTGGCTCCAGAGCTGGCAGCATGCCTACCCCTCCCTACTGGCGGAGAGCCAGAGATGGCCTGAGGTCCACACGTTCTCTGCACAGGCACGTTCTCAATGTCCCCGAGGCTGGTCACATCTGGACTCAGAGTTTCTGCCCCCTGAGGGAGTGTGCATATTTGTGTGTTTTATACGTGAGTTTGTGGGGTTTGTATATGCATATTATAGGTTAGAGTGTTTGTGTGTGTGTGTGTGTGTGTGTGTGTGTGTGTGTGTGGCTGTATTTGGAGAATTGAAGTGGCTAAGTGTTTACAGAAATCAATATTTATTGTAAAACACTCTAACAATAAATAAAAATGTAAGTTAAAAAAAACTACTCTACTCTGTGTTACCTTAGTGAATATTCTTCCATGTCTCTCTCTATATATAGATGAAGATATCGATATATATATATTCTCTATATATATACACACACACACACATACATTTATATACACACATGCAAACATATGGATATGATTTTTCATAACTGCTAACAATATACTAGAAAGTTGTTTTCTAAGCAAATAATAATAATGGACATTACTGAGTGCTATGGACTAACCTCATTTAAGCCTCATAGCCATTCTAAGTTGTGGGCACCACCGATATCCCCATTTCACAGATGAGGAGACTAAATCATAGACAAGGTAAATAAAGTTAGCATCGGAGGAGTGGCCACACAGCTAGTAAAGGGGCAGAACCTGGATTTGGACTCATCTGACTCAAGGACTCTGCTTTTGACCCTACAGCCCAGCAACAGAAGTCAGCAAAAGCTGGCAAGAGTCTTGAAGTTCATTCATTCATTCGTTCATTCATTCATTCAACATTTACTGAGTGCCTAATATGGGCTAGATCCTGGGGGCAAAATTATGAATAAGACACATATCTTCTTGAGACTCACAGGCTTTTGAAGGAGACAGAGTATAAATAAATCATTGCAACTCAGCGTAATGAGGCACATTAAAAAGAGAACAAAGGGTAAGCCATTAATACTACCCAGGAAAGTTGTAGAGGTGACATTTTAACTGCATCTCAAAAAAAGGAAAAAGAGAAGCTATTTGCTAGAGAGTTAAGCTGAGGAAGAGAAAGCAGGAAAGGCCACTTCAGGCTGAGCAAATAGCAGGTGCAAAGTACTAGAAATCTCAAGTGTATGGTGTGGCTGCAGGTAGAAAGTAAGGGAAAGGAGCTCCCAGATGAGAATTCAGACCATGGAGGTATAGATGCTCCGCTGAGAAGTATCCACTTCATTGTATCAGCACAGGGGAGCCCTTGGAATAGTGTGATCACGGTGGTGTTTTAAAAGGACAGGAGACAGCATTCTGGAGGAACGTTCGAAGTGGGGCAGGATGGGAAGCAAGGAAGGCAATTATGCACAGAAGCAGTAAAGCAGTGGTTCTCAAGTCTGACTGCCCAGGAGCATCACCTAAGGAAAGAGCCCAGAGTTCAAGAAACAGGTCTGAACTGGAGATATTTCTACCCATGAACATCTGGGTAGAAAGTTGAAGCTATAGTAGATAGCGTTTTGATTTAATTGGTCTGGGGCACAGATTGGATACATGGTAGGCTTTAAGATCTCCCCATTTGATTCTCTTTTTTAAATTTTTTAAATGCTTATTTATTTTTGAGAGAGAGAGACAGAGAAAGACAGAGCACAAGTGCGGGGGTGGGGAGGGAGGGTGGCAACTGAGAGAGAGTGAGACACAGAATCCGAAGCAGGCTCTAGGGTCTGAACTGTCAGTACAGAGCCCTATGCAGGACTCAAACCCATGAAATATGAGATCATGACCTGAGCTGAAGTCGGCTGCCCAACTAACTAAGCCTCCCAGGTGCCCTCCCCAGTTGATTCTAATATGCACCCAACATGGTGCAGGACATGTACCAGCGAGCAGGGGACCTTGGACAAATTTCTTAATATCTTTAAGCCTTTGATTTTCTTGTCTGTAAAACAGAGATGTTATTAGCTTGTACTTAAATCAGAGAAGGTTTCAAAGTGTTTGAGCACCGTTCCTGGTGCATAGTAAACACACAGTGCTTAGTTAGCAATGATTCAGGAAAGAGATAGTGAGAATTGAAACTACATCAAAGGCAGGGGAGGTTGCAAGGAGGATATGAATTATAAAGATATTTCAGGAGTGAAAATCGGGGCCTGGTGAACAATTAGATAGAGGGAGGGCGAGGAACAGAGAAGAATTGAAGAAAAACTCCCTGATTTCAAGCTTGAACAACTTAGAAGATGGTAACCCCATCTTCGATGATGGGGTCCAAGGCCAGAGGAAGAGACAAATGTTGAGATGGAGAAAATAAGTTAGATTTGATATACTGAGCATGCTACCTATGGAGGCATCTAGCAGGAAGTTGGGGTATGGTCTGGAGCTCAAGAGAGTGGTCTGGGGTGCAGATATTTTGGGGGGAGCCATGAACATATGGGTGGAAAGTTGAAGCTAAAGAAGTAACTAGTGGGGAGCCTGGGTGGCTCAGTCAGTTAAGTGTCCGACTTCTGCTCACATCATGATCTTGAAGTCTGTGGGTTCAAGCCCCACATTGGGCTCTGTGCTGACAGCTCACAGCCTGGAGCCTGCTTCAGATTCTGTTTGTGTCTCTCTCTCTGACCCTCCCCTGCTCATGCTTTGTCTGTCTGTCTGTCTCTCAAAAAGTAGCTAGTGTTTCTCTGGGAGAGTATATATAGTGAGAAGAAATGAGGGCTGAGTCTAGAACAGGGTGAATGTCCACATTGAAGAGGTAGATAAGGGAGTCTGTCCCCCCCAAGAAAGAGGTAGGGGATAAGAAGCTGAAGTAAGAGGAATTATCATAAGGAAAACACCAAGAGATAGCTGGCTGCTATCAGCAGGGAAAGACATAAGCCTGGGATAGGGAAAAGCCTAGTTGAGTGTGTTGAGCAAAATAATAAGGTTTTTTATTTAGTCACTCTGAGTCTAGGATGCTCTTAAAACACTTTCAATTTTTCTCATTGTTCCCACTCCTTTCAAAGGGCATATTTCCTTTCCGTATCTAGATGCAACACTGGAGCCAGAGCCTTAGCAAAAACCTCAGCCATGTCCTGCCTGTGGAAATCCCAGGGCCGCTGTGAACTGCAGTACAGGGCAAGGCTGCAGGCATACACTTTATACGCAGAGACCATGGCTTGAAGCTTTTAAGATCCAGGCAGGCCCCTGCTGCCTGTCACTCCTCTCCGACTTCCTGTGACTCACAGAACCTGCTGATCCCTTCCTCCATGTGAGGAAGCCACTCCTCTACCCTACAGTCAGGCTCCTCATTTCACCCTTCTCCACCAGAAACATGTCTTCAAAGTAGCTCCTCACCACTGCAAATTTTAGACCACTCAGGTCACACCCTGGGCCTCAGAAATGGGCAGCTTTGGGAATCAAAACTGCATTAAAGGGCTGGGCAGTGGGGACTGTGGAAGCCTTGCTGAGGCTCACATCTGATATTAGTGGTTCTCAAAGTTTGGTCCCTGGACCAGCAGCATCACCTGGGAGCTTATTAGAAACACAAATTCCCAACACCCATCCCAGACCTAATGAATCAGGAACTCTGGGAATGGAGCCCCCAATCTATGTTTTTAACAAGCCCTCCAGTTGGTTCCGATGCTTGTTCAAGTTGAAGAACCACTGTCCTATATAATGAACAGCACTGGCAACATCATGGTTAGGAATCCGTCTCTTTCTTTCTATATGTCTCTCTCTAGTCCACAATTCTGCAGACAGTAGTGCTTAATAAATGCCATTTAGCAAGTATTTATTGAAGATCTGAAATCAAACACACACACACACACACACACACACACCACTTTTCCTTTGGGAGTTTGTACTTCCGCCAGAAGAAGCCGTACATACTCACTCACACACAAATTAGGTCAAAGACAGGGTAAGGCAATGTATAAAGGGTTGAAATGAGTGGTCCGTAAATGATACCACAAGGAAGTAATCACCCAAATCGAGAATGTTAGGCATTGTACAGAACGGTTAACCTGGTTTGTTTATTTATTTAGTCCATGGCAGGGAGGAGAAAGTAGAGGAGGGATTCTTCTGTTTAAAAGGTGTTGAAAGAGAACTCACAGACATAACCAAATACAATGAGAAAGCATGTTGTTGTTTGAATCCCGATTAAAATACACTCAACTCTAAAAATGATTTTTTAAGCAATTTGAAAAGTTTGACTATAGACTGAGAAATACATGATAGGAATGAATTAGCAATTTTATTGGGTGTGAGAATAGCATTGTGGCTATGTTAAAAAAATGTCCTTTTTTGAGGTGCATGCTGAGATGTTTGGGAATAAATTGACATAACGTCTGGAATTTGCTTTAAAATAGGTCCACAAAAATATGGAGGGAGAGTAGATGAAATATGAAATACAATATGGCAAAACTTGATGGCTGTTGAAAGCTGACAAAATGGTTCATGAGAGGTTTATACATAAGTTTGGAAATTTTCATGATAAAAGTTTTTGGGTTTGCTTGTTTGTTTTGTAAGGAATGGTGTAGACCCAGAACAGCTCCCAGGAGGGTGCAAGTGGTAAGGACCATAATGGCTGGTGGAGGAGATGAAGCTGAGTACCTCCTTCTTCCCTCCCTCCCTCCCTCTCCCCCTACCCAAGAACTAGCATCTGCCACACACCAAGCAGAGTGCAGTACTAAAAGCAGCCTGGTGGGAGCAGTGGGTGTCTTTGGGGGAGTGGGGAGACTGCAGTGGGGGTGAGCTGGCAGCCAGACCTCAGATGAATGTGGAGAATGGCCAGCTGGGTGTCTGGCTGCACTCTGCACCCTAAGTGGTGATGCGGCTTCTGTGCATTAAAGAGTGACGAAATCTGAACTCCAGGTGAATTAATTTTGACATGCTGGAGTGAGTCGAGAAGTCTGGTAGGGGGTTGTTACAGAGACATGAGGAAGTGATAAAGGCTGGGACCATGTGAGGGTGACTGTGATTAACCCCCCCCCAAGAGTGACATTTCAGAAGAATCAAGAAGTCAGACAAATGTATTGGTGCCCGTTTTGAAGCTAGCAGTTGTGAGATTAACTTTTTTTTTTAAGTTTATTTATTTATTGGGGTGTCAGGGGGCACAGAGAGAAGGAGAGAGAAAATCCCAAGCAGGGTCTGTGCAGTCAGGGCAGAGGCCAACATGGGGCTCGAACTCATGAACCATGAAAACATGACTTGAGCTGAAATCAAGAGTTGGAGGTTTAACTGGCTGAGCCACCCAGGTGCCCTGAGTCAGAGATTAACTTGAACAGCTGGGCAGATGGTGGTACTACTGTTTAATCGAGGTGAGGGGATCGAGGCTGATTTTGAAGATGTAGATGAAGTGTTGATTTTGAATGTGCAAAATTTGAGATGAGGGCAGAACAACCGAACTCTGACATCTCAAGGAATAAACAGTTTCAAGGCCATTTCAGGGGGAGGTGAGGAGATTTAGAGTCCAGTACACTGACTGGTTAAATCTTTCACTTCTGCCTCCCCTCCCCAAAATAAAGCCTGAGTCAAGTTTGGAGACTGAAGTCCAAAACGGATCCGAAACAGTACTCACTGAGCAGAGATAAGATGCAAAATGGGGGGGAGAGTGGGGAGCAGGTGAGTGTTTCCAAGATGCTGAAGAAACCTTGCTTTTGAAATCCTCCTCTCCCTTGACTTTGGCTTCCTGTTGTGATAGGAGAACCTTCTCGGGGTTCCATGGGGCACAGTTCCAGCAGGTAATTCAGTTTGCACCGAGCTGCATCTTGGTTGGATACCTGATGGCTGGGGAAGGACATTAGATCAGGCTCTCCCTGCAGGTGGGGACCAGATCTGTTACTCCAGCCTCAAGTACCTGGACACAGCGAGCCCTTTCTGGAAATGTGTGGTAGGTGCTGATGACCGCTCGGGTCGGTGCCCCGCAAAACTGAGGAACTGTTCTGTCATGATTATTTAATCACTGAGCTAACAAACAAGAAAAAAAAAAGTCACATGGGGCAGGATTTCAAGAGCAGAATTACTTCAGCCGCCTGTGGAAATAACGCTGGGTTGTGCAACGAGGCTTTTAGGGTAAAAGAGGCACATTAGATCTTGGTCTGACAGCCTGACCACTTTTTAAAACCCAGCCCATTTCTCCCTCTTTGGAGAAGCAGGTAGGACAGTAGTGAGACACCCCCTAACTACCCTCCCCACAAAAGTCAGAGAGTAAGGTCTGACATTTTGTGACACCCCAGAAGCCTCGTGTTGGTTTCTTTCTGATTCTCCATTTCCAGAAAATGATACCGAGAAGCCAATGAGACACAAGGTAGATTATTTTTTTTCTCAACTGCCTTCCTTCCGGCTAAACCTTCTCAACTTCTGCCCCTCCCCTCTCCCTCACCCCGCCCTCACCCCGCCACAAACCCACTTCCTCGCCAGAGTCTTAGCCAGCCCACTCACACCCCATTTCTCCCCTGCCCCTTGGGCTCCTCCTCCCGCAGCTGCAGCTCAGGGGTCATGCCCAGGCGGCCTGATCCTGGCCGAATTTCTTACCTCACTCAGCAGCCCTGAGCAGAGCTGGCACCGCCGAGCTGGGTCACCTTGGAAGAAGGCAGGCAGGAGGCACTGGGGTAGTGGCCTGGGAGTGCACCTGACCTGGGTCCTGTCTTGCCTTAATCATTTTAAATATGACTTCTTATCATGACTGTTGTTAATATCATTAATACAGAAAGGAGAGCTACCATTGAGTGAGTTCTCAATGTCATGCCAGGCACAGTGCTAAGCGCCTACATGCCTTTTCTCATGTAAACCACCCCCACACACATGAAGTAGGTGCTATCATCATCCGCTTTGTAAACACAAGGAAATAAGGTTTAGAGATGTGAAGCAACCTGCCCAAGACCAGATAGCGACCAGGTGGCTGTGCTGGAATGCAGGCTGGGTATGCCTGATTCTCAATCCCCTGCTCTTAACCATCATGTCACACTGCTTGAAAGACATTTAGCATGACTTATTCCCACCTGCTAAAGTGGGGAAGGGCACTTCAAATAGGAAACTGTTTTTGGGAGGAAGCTGCTCACCAGGGATCTGGGGTCAGACTGCCCCAGAAGCCATCAGGACCTGGAACTGGTCATTTGCAGGGTAGCCTGCTCTTTCTCAAGTTTGCAGCCACCAGGTTCCAGCCTTGCCAGGCCTCTGGGCCCGTTTCCTACTTGGATGAGTGGTAATAGGGCCAAGGTCACATTTCTGATTCTTTTGTCGATCAGTTCACTTCCATTCCATCCTGTGGTCACAAATGGTAGTCCTGATTTGGGCCAGCCTTTCTCAAGTGCAGACCACTGCATGAGAACAAAAGTGGTTTAATATAGCCCTCTAAAAAAACAAAACAAAACAAAACAAAATAAAACAAAACAAATAAGTAAGCCATGAAAGCATATACCCTACAGATGGATTAGCAAGAGTTATAGCCTCATATAAAGAGAGTTTTCTATATACGATAGAGATCTAGTGTTTTAGTGAATCCCAATCCCTGAAAGGCCAAACTTCAATATTTACTCCTTCTCCCCCAAAAGTTATACTGGGTAATAGTTAGGGGTATTCCAACCCAGTTGAAATATCATGTTTTGTTTAATTTTCTGAACTTGTTGAGGTCATGACATACCTCCTCATCAAATGTCCCAGAGACAGTAGTGAAATCTCTCAGTGTTCAGTAGTTCGGCATAGATCCAATACAGGGCTGGGTATACAGTGAAAATGAATAGCCATGGGGAAAGCTGTACAAATTGGCCTCTTCCACTGACGGCTAAGAATGCAGGGTTTGTGAATTGTCCCAAACAGGCTTTGGACCAGTTAAGGAGGCAACTTCCACTCGGCATACTGCACTGCAGTGGACTTGGTGGAGAGCCATGGCCATCTGTCAAACTTTGACCTCGGTGGAGGAGACAGGAAACATGTAATGCACAAAGACTCAGAAACATGTACAAATACAGTACACATAATGATGTGGGGGGAGGGTAAAGACATGAATAGAAAAGAACCAAGTGGGTTTAAACAGAAAACAGATTTCCAACAGAGGAGAGAGACGAGAGAATAATCTTGAGTCTGTGTGGACACAGGGCCCAGGTCACAGAGTGACCCAGGGGCTTAAGTTTGTGCCCAGGAGAGAACTGGATACAAAGCCAGGTGAATTCTAAGGCACCATACCAATGCTAGTTGATTGGGATAGTTCTATCCTCCTCCTATACCGAATTCATTAGTTGAACATTTATTGAGCTTCTATTAATGACTGGCATTGTGCAAGGCACCAGAATACAATGATGGTTAATACATAGTCTCACCTTCAAAGAGTTTATGGTCCAGTCTAGTCAGGGCCACAGTAAAGTGAAGAGGTGATTACAGGATCCTGTAATAAAGACTATGATAGAGATCTACAGGGTCCTCAGAGCTAACAGAGGAGGAAGACCAAACTCAAGGGGGTATCAGGGATGGCAGCACCCTGACTTATCTTAAAGAACAAGCAGAAGATGGAAGGTGGAGAAGGTGGGAAAGAGCATTCTGAGGGAGGATTCAGCATGGCAGAAACATTGAAAGGAGAGAGCACATGATGTGGGGTAGGGAGCGTTGAGAAATGAATTTAAAGTCATAGGTAGGACCAACTTTGAATGGTAAACCAAGGATACAGTGGCAAACAACCTTGGGATGAAAGATTTTTAAGTACGCAAATAATAGTGTTGGAGTTTAATCCTCCAGCAGTTGGTAGTCAGTCATGGATCTAGGGTGAGAAGACAGAATAGTTTATGGAGAATAACTACAACTTCTCTCCCGAATGCCAACCATTTCTCATAATACTCTCACCTGTCCAACCTTTCTCTCTCCCTTTTCCTCTTGTACTATTTGGTATGAACACCGAGAAGATTGGGAAGGGCAACCTGATTCTACTTCCACTAAGGAATACAAGCAGGCCTGGCATAGAACTTAAAGGCCTCTATGTAAATTTCTAGAATTTATCCCATGGTGTTCTTCAAGGGTACTCAGGAGACTGAGAAGTGATTTGCTAGGAAGAGGCCTTCAAAAGTCTTGCAGATATCTTTTACCTTCCATTCCAAAATCCCATAGGAGTCACCATATTCATGATCTTTTTTATATTAACCCAAAGCAATCTGAAAATTGGTAGGTTAGACTAAATAGATGGAGACAGAAAGAGAGAGACAGAGAAAGAGAGATTGAGAGAGAGAGAGACCAGTACTAGTTTTTGTATCACAATTATATTCTGCTACTAGCGTTTCTCTTTTTAACAGCTACCGTCTCTTTGGTGAGAACTTTAACCTATTTACATATGATTATTCTTCCTTTAAACTGGTTAAAATGCCCATTTGATTTCTAAGAAGCAGTGAGTATTGGGGGCACAGCTTTTTGAAATGTGTCTTTCAAAACAGGAAGCAGCATTGGCCAACTTCATTAAAAATCAGCATTGGAGAACACTTACTGAGTGCTTAATTATATAATCAGATTTCGGCCTGGGGGCTGGGAATAAAGTTAGAAAGAAAGAGAGAGAAAGATACTGGTTGTGCCTGGGTGGATGGAAAGAGCATGAATGAGTGCTGAATGGGGTGCCTCCCTGTGGAAACTGGCCTCTGGTAGTCACAGGACCCTGAGCCAGGTAGCTCAGGTAACCAGATCTGAGATGTCCTACTTCCTCAAGTCCAGTGATTAGTGACCCTTTCCCTGCGAAGGGTCAGTCCCCTTCCAATTATGATTGTCATTAGTGCATCATACCTAATGACAACAGTATAACTTTAGAGTAATAGCATTTTGACATGGGACGGCACCTCTGTATTTTGCAAAACCAAATGAGTTGGTACCAAATTCACACTGAAGTTAGCAATGAGGCCTGAATCATGCCTTCCTTGATTCCTACCATGCTGTCTCCCTTTCTGCTTGCCAATTCACCCTCACCTTGGAGCCACAAAAATGCAACATAAACTTGAACCTTGTGTTGAGAGTTAAGCCCATGAGTCATGGTTGAACAACGGGGTTTTTTCCCTCCATTAGCTGTGTTTTTCCTTTGCTGTGGCCCAAATAGGAATCCACTGACATTAGTTCATCCAGTGGTTATGAGGTGCCTGTTATAGAACAGACCCTGTGCGTGGATTCTACAGTGACCCAGGCAGTAAGTAAGGTGTCTTTTCCTGAGAGAGTGCCCAGGGGGATTTGTGAGTGCAGAGGCAGGAGAGGAGGGCACCTGAACTCCTTTCCCTTCAGGTGGTCAGTAAACACTAATGCGGAGGGAAGGATTCCAGATATCTTAAATACCTGGGTGTGGGGAACACTCCCAGAGCCAGAAGAAGGCAGCTCTGGAAATAAGCCATCTGAAATCGGCAAGAGAACTGATTGCGATGAGACCTTGTGTCACTTTCTAAAATTGGATGTGGGTAGAAATAGCTGTTGGAGGGACTGTAGGAAGAAGGAGCTGTACCCAGATTTCTAGAACCTTCCTTCGGGATGGGTGTCCACTTTGCTCCCTGACCTTTGCTCCGTCCTACCCTCTTTACCCTTCTCACTTCCCACATCTGCTCTGTCCGGCCCTTTCATGCTTATCTCAAAGTTTTACTTAAAACTTCCTCTCTTCAGTGTACTCTTTGTTCTTTGTAGAGGATACTTGGCTCTCCCCAGTCAAAACTCTTTTTCCCCCTCTCATTTTTCCAAATGTTTCCACTTACTGGCCAGATATTTCTTAAATATTTCGTGTGTTATTGGGGAATTCATAAACTATAAAACATTTATGCTAATCTGACCAGAGAGATGTATCCATGATTACTTTAAACAACAGTACAAGGTAGTATATGAGTAAATACCGCATATACACAATGGGTGGGAAATATTTCAGGAATTTAGAAGGAAAGAGAGATCATACTGGGGCTGGAGTCCACACTGGGGTCCTCAGAGAGGAATGGACCTTCAGTTGAGTCTAGATGGTAAAAGGGTTCAATGATAGAGGCCCCAAGTAGGGCAAGTTTAGAGAAAAAAATACTCAAAGGAGAAGTTTCATGGTGGAGAATAATAAAAATGTTTAACAACTCATGAGCACCTTATAGTTTGCAATTGGCTCTTACACACACTATTGAATTTAAGAATGGTGTGCTGAACCAGATTATAGAGACTTCTGAATGCCAGCTAAGATCTGGAAGATTCAGCAAGCACACAGTGGTCACCTACAACCTGTCAAGAAGTTTTACATATATTATCTCATTAGTTCAAGAAGAAAGGGATATAGGTGTTGTTGTCACCATTTTAGATATGAGTAAATTACGCTTAAGGAGCTTCTCAAGGTCACAGAGTTAATACATAATCAAAATAATGATAACAATAGCTATTACACATGGTAATTACTATGTGCCAGACACAATTTAAGTATTCTTATAACTACCGTAAGAACTATTGTTATCCTCATTTATAGATGGAAAAGACTGAAGCACAGAGATGTTAAACAGCTTGCCCAAGGTACACATCTAGAAGTGTCTGCACCTAGACTCACAATCAGACTGCCTGGTTTCAGAGCCCAGTTTGGAGAGCCTGAAGCCTCTACTCTAAAGCAGAGATGCCAATAAAAATATGATACAGTGTTGCATGTCAATTTTAGCTCAATAAAACTGGAAAATAAAGAGAAATATAATACACACCACCAATGTGAGACACGTATTTAGGTTTACATGGTCTAGTAGCCACGTTAAAATGTAAAAAGAGGTAAAATTAATTTTAATACTACATACACTTAACCGAATACCTCTAAAATATTAACATTTCAATAATGTAATCAATAAAATTAATTCTATGTTTCACAATTTAAAAAAAAATTTAATGCTTATTTATTTTTGACAGAGAGAGAGGCAGACAGACAGATAGACAGAGTATGAGTGGGGGCGGTGCAGAGAGAGGGAGACAGAATCCAAAACAGGCTCCAGGCTCTGAGCTGACTACTCAGAGCCTGATGTGGGGCTTGAACCCACAAACCATGAGATCATGACCTGAGCTAAAGTTGGTTGTCTAACTGACTGAGCCACCCAGGCGCCCTTGTTTCACATCTTTAAATGTGAATGAAATCTTCTAAATCTAGCATGTATTTTTTTTTTTTTTACAAATAGTTTATTGTCAAATTAGTTTCTACATTCTAGCATGTATTTTTAAATGTAGAGCACATTTCAATTAAAATGCTAAGTATGCATCAGAAATATTTTATCTGTATTTATATTTCATATAATTTACAGCTGAAAAAGTAGACTCACATACCCAAGTTTTTCCAAACAAACCTAAAAGTTTTCCAATAATTGGGTTCAGTTCCGAAAATCATTTTTAAAATATTTACATCCATATTGTCAAAACTGGTTCCTGTGTTTTAGAATGATTTGACTTTGAAGCAAATCGTATACGTTTCAAAACTGTTTAAGTTAAATAATTCACCAACTCTTATGTCAACTCAGTAGTATTAACATTGAAATCAAATGAGTATTGCATAAATTAAAAGCAACTATAAATTAATCAATATTAGTAAAATGTTCATACTTTTTAGTTTTTAATAGCTAATTTACATAATATTGCTTATAATGAATACCCTCTGTATATTAATTCTTGCTAGAAAATGGGTTAAATTATTGTTATTGATTTATATTATAAAAAATTTCCATCTGATCATAAATTCTTGTACTTTCTAGCAAATAAATTTTTCCTTCCTTAGAATTTCAAATTTAGCTCATTCATATGCAATGTGATATTCAGTAAGAAAATGCATGGGACACCTGGGTGGCTGAGTTGGTTGAGTCCAACTTGTCCTCAGGTCATAACCTCACAGTTCATTAGTTCATGCCCCATGTCGGGCTCTGTGCTGACAGCTCAGAGCCTGCAGCCTTCTTCAGATTCTGTGTCTCCCTCTCTCTCTGCCCCTCCCCCGCTTGTACTCTGTCTCTCTCTCAGAAATAAACACTAAAAAAATTTTAAAAAGAAAATGTAAATCACACTACTATTTTTTTGTCTTTGATTATTGAATATTTGACAGGTATTCCTTTCATTTTGAGAAATGGATTAACAGTATCATAAATCTTTGTAAAGGTCCTCTACTCAACTAATGAGCATTGGAAAAAAACGAGATCATCACATTCATTTACTGTTTCTATAGTTCCACAAGCTGATAATTCATAGCACTTGCACATTTATAGAACAATTTTAGCCACTGTATCCATGACACTGTTCAGAAAACTGAATACAAATGTCTCCAATATGTATCAGACAAGAAGAATGAAGCAGTTAGGAAAAAGATCAGTTTCTTGCTTTAAAATTTCAGTGAATCCCAGGGTACTTGGGTGGCTCAGTTAGTTAAGTGTCTGACCTTAGCTCAGATCATGATCTCACTGTTCCTGAGTTTGAGTCCCATGGTGGGATCTGTGCTGACAGCTCAGAGCCTGGAGCCTGTTTCAGATTCTGTGTCTCCCTCTCTGCCTCTGCCCCTCCTCCACTCATGCTCTGTCTCTCTTTAAAAACTAGACATTAAATTTTTTTTTAATTTCAGTGAATTCAGACTTCTGACTTAATATAGTTGGGACACTCAGAGCTATAATGGAAACTGTATTTTACATCCAGATGAAGTTTTTCTTTGATACATGTAAAAGACTCAACCATATCTATACCAGTGAGTTCAGTTTTTAGGCTGTGAAATAAGACTCTTTTTTTTTTTTTTTCAAATAAGTCTGAAAGTCTTTGGCGACAGAATACATCCAAAGTATGAATTGGACAGTGTCTCATACATGGCATGATTTCTCCAATGGCGAAGAAAGTCCTTCCCATTTTTCACTGAATCAGCTGAACTTTATATGAAGATTTCGTATCCAGTGGGCAATTGTTTAGAGGCTTAACTGAAGAGCTTTAATTTTTTGTAAAATGTCTTTTTCAGCTTTTTTCATATGCTTTCCCAACAAAAATCTTCATAACTGAAATAATAATTTATTTTATTATTTATCCATGTAAAAATGATTTCCTTTTTTGTATAAGAATCTACGTCATCTTAAAGCTGCCAAAGTTAGAAGTTCAGATCCTGCTAACAATTGTTTTTAAAATATTTGTTGAACATTTAATTCTCATTTCAGGCAACAAATATCGATTCTCTTTTGACTGTTGAGAGGAAACTTTTTAGCAAATTCACTGTGTATTTGTTGAAACTATCTCCTAATATTGCCCACTTTATTATCTTTAAAATTATTTTTGGGGTGCCTGGGTGGCTCTGTCAGTTGAACATCCGACTTTGGCTCAGGTCATCAACTCACTGTTCCGAGTTCAAGCCCCAAGTCGGGCTCTGTGCTGACATCTCAGAGCCTGGAGCCTGCCTCAGATTCTGTGTCTTCCTCTCTGTCTCTGACCCTCCCCCACTTGTACTCTGTCTCTTTCAAAAGTAAACATTTAAAAAAATTTTTTTGAATCATTTTTACAAGTAGTGTTTTCATTTTGCTTTGCTGTAACAAATTGCAATTGCCAATCATTTTGAAATTTGCCCTTCTTCTTTGAGTCTCTTTTCTCTTTACTGGCTTAAAGTACACAGTAGCTTTTTTTTTTTTAATGTTTTATTTATTTCTAGGAGAGAGAGAGAGAGAGAGACAGTGTGAGCAGGGGAGGGTCAGAGAGAGAGGGAGTCACAGACTGAAACAGACTCCAGGCTCTGAGCTGGCAGTCAGCACAGAGCCCGATGCGGGGCTCGAACCCACAAACTGCGAGATCATGACCTAAGCGAAAGTCGGACGCTTAACCGACTCAGCCACCCAGGTGCCCCAGTACACAGTAGCTTCTACATCTCTACTCAATTCTACATCAGTAGTATGTCTGTACTTTAAGTAGTGAAATTTTTTCCATACTTATTTTTTTACAACTAGAAACACAATTTATGATATCATAATTAAAATTAAGATAAGTATTTTGATTTTATTACCAATTATGATTTATATGGGCATCCCCATAACTTGCATTGTCTACATAAGATATTCAAATAAATGTATTATAATATTACATTGGCATGTAAAAAAATTTATTCAAACCAGTTAATCCATGGATACCAATTTGATCAGAGGTGTGCCTATGTGTATGTATGCACCCAATACATATATTATAATATGACAATATTTTTCACAATGTGTTTAATAGGAAAATGATTTAGAATGCTTTAGGTTTTAAATTAAAATTAAATTTAGGGGTGCCTGGGTGGCTCAGTTGGTTAAGCTTCCAACTCAAGTTTCCTGGGTTCGAGCCCCATACAGTAGGGCTCTGTGCTGTCAGCATAGAGCCTGCTTGGGATTTTCTCTCTCTCTCCGCCCCTCTGCCATTCTTTCTCTCTGTCTCCCTCTCTCAAAATAAATAAGTAAACTTAAAAAATTTTTTTTTAATTTAATTTCATTTAAATTAAATACCATTTTAAATTCAGTTCCTCAGTTACTAGCCACATTTCAAGTGTTCAATAGCCACATGTGGCTAGTGGCTACCATATTAGACAGATAGCTCTCAACTGTCTCTTAGAAGAATTGGAGCTATAATTCAAACCCTGATTCTAAGTTCTTTCTCAACCTCTCCTTGCCAGGAGCTCTGGCTGCAAGGAGACTTCCTGGTGGCCTCCCAGGTTCAAGGTCTATCAATGGGGGGTAAGAGCACCAACATAGGCCTTAAACAACTCCAGGCATGGAGGAGGCTAAAAGGATGGGCATGCATCCACTTAGAAGCAAAAGAAGGGAATTGAAGCATAAAGCACTTCTACTAGTTATAGTCTATAAACTCAGAGACTTGGGCTCAATAAAAGCAAGATAAAGTAGGGAATAAAGCCTTAAGACAGGAAGCTTTGAGAAACTGAGGTCCAAATCATATCTGTTTAATTGTGGGGAGACATGATCCATCCCTTTGGCAGTCACATAAGAAGTGCTGAAGGTAACAATTTCTCTAAAGATGTCTGACAAAGGAATGATGTGATTCTTTACATTAGGAAGACCATTCTGGCTGCAGTGAACTACAGAATAGACTGGATAGGGAAAAGAATGGAGCTTCAAATCCAATTCTGAGATAACTGTTGTCCACAAATGAGGTAGAGTGACAAGGAGACAGAAGGAAAGAAAGAAAGAGAGAGAGAGAAACCTAGAGATACCACTCCACCCTCTTTTATTCTCATGAGTTTTTCTCCTTGCTCTGCAATATGTTGGCACCTTCCATGTTTGATTTCTCCAGATGGCCCATCTCTCCTCTCTCTCTCTCTCTCTCTCTCTCTCTCTTTTTAAATCATCTTTCTGTTTGTGTCTTCTGGGCTGGTTTCTACTTTCCCACATCACAAGTTGTATAGTTGCCTCCAATTTACAGATCTTTCCTTCTCTCCACTGGATTAGCCCCTCTAGGTATTGGTCCATTCAGAAACTCACTCCATTGTTGAAAAAATTCAGAGTAAATTTTCTATCTAAATTGATTTTTATCCTAGTTAGAATTTGTTGTATTTCTTGAATTGATGGGTTTATAGTTTTCACCAAATTTGGAAAATGTTCCACCATTATTTCTTCAGATATTATTTGTTGCTCTCCCCACCCTTCTTTGGGATTTCAATTACACTATTTTTGACCATTTTCTAATGTGTCTCCAAGAGTGTCTTCTTTTTTTTTCAGCCCTCTTCTTCTCTGTAGTGTGAATAGTTTCTGTTGCTGTATTTTCAAGTCCACTGATATTTTCTTCTGCATTGTTTAAGTTGCTCTTAAGCCCATGTAATAAATTTTTCATTTTAGATATTTTTCAGCTCTAGAAGGTCCATTAGATTTTTTTTTTAATGTTTTATTTATTTCTGAGACAGAAAGAGAGAGACAGTGTTAGCAGGGGAGGGTCAGAGAGAGAGGCAGACACAGAATCTGAAGCAGGCTCCAGGCTCTGAGCTAGCTGTCAGCACAGAGCCCGATGTGGGGCTCGAACCCACGAACCATGAGATCATGACCTGAGCGAAAGTCGGACACTTAACCAACTGAGCCACCCAGGCACCCCTAGATTTCTTTTTATAGTTTCCATTTCACCCCTCATTATTTTCATGGTTTTTTTTAAAATATTTTTTTTATTTATTTCTAGGAGAGAGAGAGACAGCGTGAGCAGGGGAGGGTCAGAGAGAGAGAGGGAGACACAGACTCCGAAACAGGCACCAGGCTCCGAGCTGGCAGTCAGCACAGAGCCCGACGCGGGGCTCGAACCCACGAACCGCGAGATCATGACCTACGCGAAAGTCGGACGCTTAACCGACTAAGCCACCCAGGCGCCCCATTATTTTCATGTTTTTATTTAAATTCCTGAGCATGTTTATGATAACTCTTTTATAGTTCTTGCCACCTAATTGCATAATCTCTAGCATTTCTGGGTCTGTTTCTATTGATTGATTTTTTTTTCTTGTTTATGAACCACATTTCTGCTTATTTGCATGTCTAGTAATTTTTCATTGGATATTGGACAGAGTATTGCTACATGGTTGAGTGTGTGGGCATTTACATGCAGATAAGTTTATTTAAATGCTTGTTTTTATTTTGAGAGAGATAGAGGGAGAAAGGGAGAGAAAGAGGGGGAGGAAAAGAGAGATTAGAGGGAGAGAATCCCAAGCAGGCTTCATACTGTCCACACAGAGCCCAATGTGGGGCTCAAATGCATGAACTATGAGATCATGACCTGAGCTAAAATCGAGAGTCTGATGCTCAGCTGACTGAGCTACCCAGGCACCCCTCCTATAAATTTTTTACATATATAAAATGTTATTTATTGTGTGTATGTGTATATATATATGTATATATATATAATATATATATGTATGGAATATGTGTAAGTTTTGTGTGCATGTGTATGTGTACATATGTAACAATATTTAAAAATACTCTTCAGATATCTCTAAACAATAACGTTTTTACAGTTGAAAGCTCCATTCGTTCATTCATCCAGAGTTATAGCTTTTCTGAGCTTCTATATCTGGACACAGCAGACAAAACAGAGACACTCAATAGAAGTCTATTTACCAGGGACTGAGAGGTCTCTTAGAATTATCTTAAGGGACCAAGAAGCCAATACAACTGCTTGACCAAACACATACCCTTGGGCATCTTGGGGAAGGAGCAATTCTGGCTGAAGCAAGGGCTTGGCATTTGATTCTATTTCCTGAACTCATGGCAGAATTCTGGGGAGAAAACAGAGTTCCAAGGAAGAACTGACTGTACAGCTACTACCAATGCTACCACCACAAACCACCATCAGCTCTGTCCCGCATGCCCATTATGAGTCAGGCACTGTAGTGTTTTTCAGAGCATTCTCTCTCAAAGTAAGTATAGTTGCCCCTGTTTTCTAGATGAAGAAACTAAGGATACAGAGACCTTAACCTTACACTTCTTCTGTACACTGACCCTCATTCCAAGTGTTAATGAGCATCTTCACTTAGAGAGTCCACTGTCATGTTAAACCCAACAAGTCTAGAAATTTCTCTCTGCTTGCAACCTCTCTTCCCTTTATTTCCCCCCTATTTCTCTAACAGCTGGGGGGCTAAACACATTACATTCTGATTAATCACTGCTGTACTCCAAAATCTGGCAACAGCTTCTCACTACCCAAAAAATTAAGTACAAACTCCTTATCCTGGCATTCAAAGCCCTCTATGGTAGGCCCCCCAACCTGTGTTCCACTTGATCTCCTATTACTTTCCTACACCCCAGCCAAATTAATCTAGTTTCTGTTCTCCAAATATGCTACATGTATTCCCATCTCAGCAATCTTGCTCATGCTGTCTCCCACCAGAATGTTCTCCACCTTTCCTCTACATATCTACCCACTGAAATTCTATGCATTCTTCAAGGTTAATTTTAAAGGCCTACTCCTCCTTCTCACCTGTTCTTCATTCCCCGCTCAGAATATTATCTTTCCTTCTTTAGTTCTAATTGCATTTTGTTTGTGTATTTCTTATCTTCTTTTTTCATGTTTAGTTATTTTTGAGAGAGAGAGAGAGAGAGAGAGAGAGAGAGAGACAGAGTGTGAGCGAGGGAGGGGCAGAGAGAGAAGGAGACACAGAATCCAAAGCAGGGCATAGGCTCTGGGCTGTCAGCACAGAGCCCAATGTGGGGCTCGAACTCACAAACCATGAGATCATGACCTGAGCCAAAGTTGGATGCTTAACCGACTGAGCCACCCAGGTACCCTGTACATTTCCTATCCTAACTTATACTGTGATTCTCTGTGTGTTTGACTTTCCGTCTTCATGAAACTCCAAAATCCAAGAGAGCAAAAGCTTTGCCCTCTTCACCTTTATTTTTCTAGCATATGGCATATATTTCTTAGCATATAGAAGGAAACAGTACTGTAAATGATTGAATTGATATAATACTTTATTTTTAAAATTTTTTTAAATGTTTATTTATTTTTGAGACAGAAAAAGACAGAGCATGAGTGGGGAAGGGGCAGAGAGAGAGAGACATACACACACAGAATCTGAAGCAGGCTCCAGGCTCCAAGCTGTCAGCACACAGCCAAATGCAGGGCTCAAACTCACTAACCATGAGATCTTGACCCGAGCCGAAGTCACATGTTTAACTGACTGAGCCACACAGGCACCCGGATATAGTACTTTCTCTCTTTTGAAGACTAGTACTCAAATAATTCATGTTGAGATATGGAGTCCAACATGTGCATGGACTGGAATTATATCTTACACAAATTGTGTTCATTCTCCAGTCCTATCCCATATTCTTGACCCAAAGTAAGCTGGGAAATACAGCCACTATAATTCAGTGCAAGACAGTGAATCCTAGCTTTTGAGGTCAAGAAAAGGCCTTAGCCATTCAAGAAGCCGGCAAAGCTGGAGATCTTCAATAGGCCTCGCTTGAAACTGGGAGGAAATCCTGAGTAGATAGGTAGATTTTTACTTCTCCTATAGAGGCATTGTAAAGAGATTGGGCCATGGTTTTGTGCGCAAAATGGTTAGGATTAAGGACACAGGTAGAGTGAGTGTGTATATGTGTGTGCGTGTACGTGCATGCTTGTGCACATATGGCATGTTCGGAGGGGGTCACTGAGCTCTGTTTGTGAATAGTGAGGGATGCCTTATTCCTGATCTTTGGCCCACTGCCACGGCAGATATAAGAGGCTGTGCTGGCAATAGCTAAAACATGGAAAGAGCCTAAGTGTCCATCAACAGATGAATGGATCAAGAAGATGTGGTTTATCTATACGATGGAATACTACATGGCAATGAGAAATAATGAAATCTGGCCACGTGTAGCAACATGGATGGACCTTGAGGGTGTTATGCTGAGCGAAATAAGTCAGGCAGAGAAGGACAAATATCATATGTTTGCACGTATAGGAGGATTAGGAGGAACTTGACGGAGGAACAAGGGGGAGTAGAAGGGCGGAAATGGAGGGGGAAAGGGAGAGAGGCAAACCATGAGAGACTCTTGAATGCTGACAAAAACTGAGGACTGATGGATGTGGGGGGGGGAGGGGGAGATGGGCATGGAGGAGGACACTTGTGAGGATGAGCACTGAGTGTTATGTGGAAACTAATTTGACAATAAACTATTTGTAAAAAAAAAAAAAAAAAGAAAGAAAGAAAGAAAAAAAGAGGCTGTGCTGGGCCCCTGTCCTCTCCAGTGCGGCCTTACTGACCATTTGGCATCAAATCTACTGAGACATTTGACAGGCTACACATCCCTTAGCCATTTGTTTCTGTCATTATTATTATTATTATTTTTTTTTTTACAGAGGAAAAATAAGTTTGTGTTGTTTGTGTAATTTCTTTCTTTGTGCTGAGCTACTCCAGGCTGTCAGACCAGGCTAATCTTCATCTTTCCCCAAATTAATATACAACATGTCATCACCTCTTTTTAAAAATAAAGATCCAGGGGGCACTTGGGTGGCTCAGTTGGTTAAGCTGCTGACTTTGGCTCAGGTCATGATCTCGCAATTCGTGGGTTCGAGCCCTGTGTTGGGCTCTGTACTGACAGCTCAGAGCGTGGGGCTTGTTCTGATTCTGTGTTTCCTTCTCTCTCTGCACCTTCTCTGCTCACACTCTGTCTCTCTGTCTCTCAAAAATAAATAAACGTTAAAAAAAAACTTAAAAAATAAAATAAAATGAAGATCCAGCTCTCCAGCCTCAATGACCTTAAAGAACTCTGTTAATTCAACATATATAGCCTCAGATTCATCTTTGCTTCCCTGCCCTTCCTTCCTTGGACATTCTTTGCTTTACCTCCCATAAAAGAAAACTGGCTCAGCCTTTGGACTTTTTGCTTAAGGCCCCCAGTTCCTCTGGTCACCCAATTCAAAGCATTGCTATCATTTGTAATTCTTCCTTTTGACTTGCCAACTCACTGCTTTAGTCAATTCTCTCTAGTGTTCCTTTTGTAATGTTCCTCACATCTATTCCCAAGGTCATTTTTAGTTTAAGCCAGTGATCATCAAGGAATGGAGGATTAGGTATAAACTGAGTTTGTCGGGGGCGGGGGGAGCTGTTGGATTGACACTTGGGAATTTTTCAATATTCCATATAGTTTATTTTTAAAAAATTTTTAATATCTATTTATTTTTGAGAGAAAGAGAGATAGAGACAGAGAGATACAGAATCTGAAGCAGGCTACAGGCTCTGAGCCATCAGCAGAGAGCCCAATGCAGGGCTTGAACTCATGAACTGTGAGATCATGAACTGAGCCAAAGTTGGATGCTTAACCTACTGAACCACCCAGGCACCCCTAAAATTCCATGTAAATAAGCTTCACAGGTGACGCTGACAGATTGTTTAGTACCACTCAGGCAGGTCCTTATCACCTGGACACCTGTTCTCAACTCCAATCAGTTTCTTTGGCCTCCACTTCCCCCACCCAGTGCTTTGGGTAAAAGCATTACTTTCAACATGACATCGTTTCTTCAAACGTTCTTCAGTTTCTCCACTGACCTCAGGTTAAAGTCCCATCTTGTTAACATGCCATCATCAGATGCCACCTTCTTTCTCTGTAGCTTTCTCAAATATGGGTACCCTCGGGGTTTTCTCACCCTCCTTCTTATTCTACACACTCTGCACAAGAGAACAAGAGTATTCTTAGAGCTCATTTTCTCTCTCTTTACTGCTGACTCTCAGACCTCTATGTTCAGCTGGATCTCTTTCCTTCCAGACTGCACTACCCAACTGCACACTGCATGCCTCTCAAAACCAATTTCCAACTTGTTATGTCCATTATATTCCTCCCCTCCTTGTGTCACTACGGCATTGCTGTCCATCAGTCACTCAATCTAGATACCACGAGGCATCCTTTTCTCCTCTCTGTCCCTAACCCCCAAGTAGATCACCATGTCCTTTTCTTTACTTACAATATTTCCAGAGTCTGAGCTTCCCATTTGATCTCAGAAGCATTCTTTAGGCTCTCATTATTCTTTTCCTGGCCCACTGGTTTCCCTATCTCTGCCCTTGCTCTCTGTAATCAGCTCATCCTCCACACTGCCAACAATGTAATTTTTCTAGAATGTCAATGTGACCATACCACTTACCTTTTAAAAGGCCTTCACTGTATCCCTACTGACTTGAAAATCAAGTCCAATAACTGCATGTGGCCTGGCCTGCCCTTATCTTCTGCCCACTGTAGAAAGCTCATACCAAATTTCAGCTTCCTGATGCACCTCCTTCTCTCAGGCCTCTCTGCACCTTACATATTCTATTCCCACTTCTTTTTTTTTTAATTTAATGTAATTTTTATTTTATTATATTTTTTAAATGTTTATTTATTTTGAGAGAGAGAGATATCAAGTGGGAGTGAGGGGAGGGGGAGAGAGAGAGAGAGAGAGAGAGAGAGAGAGAGAGAGAGAGAATCACAGGCAGGCTCTGCACTGCCATCAGGGAACCAGATGTGGGGCTCAAACTCACAAATGGTGAGATGATGACCTGAGCCAAAATCAGGAGTCAGATGCTCAACTGACTGAGCAACCCAGGTATCTCCACCCTCCACCTCCTACTTCTTGTAATGAGTTCCCTTTTGTTTCTTTTCCTAGTTAACTCCTTATAGTTCTTCAGTTCTCAAATCTAGAACCCTGTACTTTAGAAAGCTTCTCTTGCTCCCAACCCCACAGATTTCCTCTGTGCTTACCTCTGTCACAATATTTTCTTTTCTTTTTTTTTCTACGAATAGTTTATTGTCAAATTGGTTTCCACATAACACCCAGTGCTCATCCCCACAAGTGCCCTCCTCCATGCCCATCCCCCCCCCCACATCCATCAGTCCTCAGTTTTTGTCAGCATTCAAGAGTCTCTCATGGTTTGCCTCTCTCTCTTTCCCCCACCATTTCCCCCCTTCTTCTCCCCCTTGTTCCTCAGTTAAGTTCCTCCTAATCCTCCTATACGTGCAAACATATGATATTTGTCCTTCTCTGCCTGACTTATTTCGCTCAGCATAACACCCTCAAGGTCCATCCATGTTGCTACACGTGGCCAGATTTCATTGTTTCTCATTGCCATGTAGTATTCCATGGTATAGATAAACCACATCTTCTTGATCCATTCATCCTTTGATCGACACTTAGGCTCTTTCCATGTCTTAGCTACCTCTGACACAATATTTATTATATTATCTATGCTGATTTGTTCTTTTTGGTTTTTGGTTTTGTTTCCATTTCCAGAATCTCTGAGGGGGAAAAATCTGTTTTTTTCACCCTTTCTACCCCCAGAAACTAGACCAGAAAGTAGCCAGTAATAAATGTTGAATGTTTGTCAAATGAGTGAATGAATGTAGTTTTCCAGCCTTCTCTCTGACCATTCCTCTAGAAATCACTTTCTTTAGTCAACACATCTTCCAACCTCCTCTATACCTGCCTGTGCTTCCTCCCACATGCCTTCACACCATTCTTCTCTTGACTGATTGGTGGACGGTGATACCAAGTAGTGACAGAGAGGGGAGGAAGAGGGAGGAATAATAGTTGGACCCTTTGAGTTGAGAGACACACAGGGAGCAGTTAGATAGTGCTCTACCTTTCCACTTCCCTGTTTCTTTACTTATGTAATTATGCTTGATCTTCCAAGTCTAGCTTAAACCCCATATCTGCCACCTCAACACAAACACCAGCTGTAAGCTCCTCCGAATTTATTATCTTGGCTCTTATCAAATATTGTTGTGAATGAGAAGTTATCTTTTCTTGGACACTTGCCTCATCTTTTCCCCTAAGAGCTCATGCTCCCTTAGGGTTGAGACCACAATATTTAGCCATGGGCCTTGCTCATAATAGGCCTAATAAGTAGATGTCATTGCCTGTTCAGTTTACAGGGTGACTAACTGTCCTGGTTTACTCAGGACTTAGGGGGCTCCTGGGACAGGGGACTTTCAGCACTAGAACTTGGAAAGTCCCTAGTAAGCCAGGACCAGTTGGTCACCCTATTGGTTAGCTAAACAGCTGTGTATATCTGTTGTGTGGAATTACATGGTGTTTCCTCTGATGCATATTTGCTGCTTTGTTTTATAGTTGAACTTTAATTAATATGAGCTTTCCCCACTGATGGTAAACTCATTGCAGCCAGACTTTGTCTCATTCATGGCTCTTCTCCAAGTCTCTGGAATAGACAGACACATTATAGAAATTTAATGGGTAATTTTTTAATGAATAAATGAATGAATGAATAGAAAATACTCAACACCATCATATCTCTTAATAATTTCATTTTCTATCTTGGCAATGGGACTTCATAGTTCCACATATACAAAATTGCTGAAGTGCTAGGCACTTTATGGTAGTCATAGTCCAATACATTCAATAGCACTGTTTTGTATGACTGCCTTTGTATAGAGTGAATAAAAAGAGCTTGGATTTCCATTGATTTTTACAAAAGAAGAATAGAGGCCCCCAGAGGTGCTAGAATACAAAAAATTTCTCCTGAACATGACAAGAATCACTAGGAGCAAACTCTCAGGAGATCAGAGAGGAGTGTCACACAGATAACAGAGACTTTAGGAGAGGATCTCATTTGATGTCTTTCTGCCAGATTCTGCATGTGAATGGTGCCAACTACATGGTGGGTGTAAATTTATGGTGGTAAGGGTGGCTCAGTTGGTTAAGGGTCTGACTTAGGCTCAGGTCATGATCTCATGGTTTGTGAATTCAAGCCCCATGTTGGGCTCTGTGCTAACAGTTCAGAGCCTGGAGCCTGCTTGGGATTCTGTGTCTCCCTCTCTCTCTGCCCCTTCCCTGCTCACACTCTGTCTCTCTCTCAAATATAAATAAACATTCCAAAAACCTAAATTTATGGTAGTGATTACATTTATACACACCCACAGACATGCATACACATACATTACATTTGTGTGATTACATTTATACACACCAACAGACATACATACACACACACACATATATTAATTTTTTAAATGTTTTATTTATTTTTGAGAGAGAGAGAGAGACAGTGTGAGCAGAGGACGGTCAGAGAGAGAGGGAGACACAGAGACACAGAATCTGAAAGCAGGCTCCAGGCTCTGAGCTAGCTGTCAGCACAGAGCCCAATGCGGGGCTTGAACCCATAAACCGTGAGATTATGACCTGAGCCAAAGTCGGACGCTTAACCAACTGAGCCACCCAGGTACCCCTATATATATTTAAAGCTATATCATTTGGGATAGAAATCAAAGCTTAGGTTCTGAAAACATTGGAGCATTTCCAGTTCAATAACACCTGAAAACCCCACAGTCCTAGTAATACTGCTTCTTCAAACCGTAGATACCACCTGACATTGAAGAAATAAGATCTATTTGCTGGATTTTCCAAATTGATATTTTTCTGTAAGTGTGAGCCCAAATGCCAAGCAAATAAGAGAACACATTGCTGGCATGTAGCAGACAGATATTTTAAGACAAAGACTGCCTCAAAACTTAGATGCTTCTTCCAGGTGAACAGAAAAGGAAGACCACTTGCAGATTTACATAAAATCCCCATATAAGTGGAACATTAAGAAGCCATATAGTGTTTTCATAATCACTGCTTTGCCAAATATGTCCAGAGGGCAATCATGTGTTGAATTTAATCTCTCCTTTCTGTTTTACTATCCAGGTCAAATTCTGACACATGGTGGGCCATACTCTTTGATTCTGTTGTGATGGAATGTTTTGTTGGTAACCTACTGTGTGAAATAAGTAAATTCATCTACTGAGATATGAATATCTTTTTAGTGATAAGGAAATATGGGAAAACTAATTTCTTGAATGGCAAGTATTCTTTCTTTTCTTTTTCTTTTTGTCTTATGAAAACTGTTTCGTTTCAAGATTCACTTCCAGCATTACTTTTTCTGTTAAACTTTCCCTGGTTCTCTCCTCCTAAATGAACCTTGGATCTTCTTTCCACTGTTTTCACACAACACCATAAGGAACGCTTATGTATGATGTAGCCTTTGATCATTTGTTTGTGTTGCCCCTCCTCACTAAATTGTAAGGTCCATGCTTCATTTATCTTTCCATTCCTAGTGTCTGGCATATTGCCTGGCACCTAGCAGGCACTTGAAAATGCTTTCAGGGTTGAATTAAAGTGTGGAGAGTTTGCCAATGTCACGCTTTTTAGTTCTACTCTGCAAGGACAAGAGGGTATGGCATGAGCTGAGCCCTTTCAGATTATATCCTGGTCCCTCGTCTATATAGGTAAAAGATTGGGTACACCAGGGGTTTTCAGACACTTATGATTACAGCCTGCTTAGATGAAGTAAAAGGCCTCACAGCTATGAAAGAGAGATTATGTGATAATCCTAATAAGTAAGTATACTCGCATGTTTTAGGGGATTAATAATACCTTCTGCAATGTGCTTCTCTAAGATAAATCTCCACTCTAACCCATCTCTACTGGCACTGACCTTGTCTAAGCTCCTGGTTGACCAACACAATAGCCTATACAACAGACTATACCAAAGTGATTTGATAATGATAAGCATGACTAAAAACAATTTATAATTAAAAAGCAAAAGTGGCAGCAGTTGAAAACCATGACAACTGAACTTGTCCTGTTAACAAAGGACCCGTCCTGAAAATTGCAGGCATTCCAATCATCTCAAGGATCACTTGTGCTTGCACAAGGGCCAGAAAGACAACACAAATTTAGAATCCTTGAAAAAAATCTAGAGAAGTACCAAGTTTAGTTTATGAAAATCAAATTTCAATAAGCTTTGACAACTGCCTTACTAAGTTATTGGTCAGATCTCATTGGACACAGAAACAAAAGTCTCCTGAAAGATATATTTTAAAAAGGACTTTCCCTTGGGGCGCCTGGGTGGCTCAGTCAGCTGAGCATCTGATTTCGGCTCAGGTCATGATCTCATGGTTCATGGGTTCGAGCCCCACATCAGGCTCTGTGCTGACAGCTAGCTCAGGGCCTGGAGTCTGCTTCGGATTCTGTGTCTCCCTTTCTCTCTGACCCTCCCCTGCTCATGCTGTCTCTCTCTCTCTCTCAAAAATAAATAAAATATTAAAAAAAAAAAAAGGACTTTCCAGTTTGTAACAGTTGGAGGCATGTGAGAAGGACCTTCTTGGTCTGCCCTGAGTCAGGTACCAGCTTGACCAAACCTGTACTCATCAGCCATTGGCATTCTTTCGGCTTTCTAATTCTGTTAACATACAGCATGCAAATACAAATATGTTACATTAGTGAATTAATGAATAATGGTGGAATTAATTATGACAAATCAGATACTATCTTGACTTAGGTTCCAATAAAGTGGTAGTGAGAATCAAATTTTTAAGAAAACTGTATAGGAGAAATTTTGTTCTTTTTTTGTAAATTTGGAAAATCCCACCATTATTTGAATCTGCAGATAAAGTACAGTTGTGTGGTGCTCTATTAGAGCTCAGTTTGGGAAGCATGGCCCTTAATGAAAGAGAATGTTGACAACCAAAACCTTGCTTGGATATGTTTTAGAGAATTTCGGTGATTTGAAAAGAACACTCTCTCTGATTCACTCTTTAAAACTATTAAAGGACTATGATTTGCTCTTGTGGATGTTGTTGTTTCATGAATTGCTCATTTCCCTCAGCAAGCTAGGCATTGTGAACAAACGAATGAGATCAGTAAATGTACTCATGTTTACGGACTAAGGAAATCAAGTCATGTGAGGACAAACTAATCCAAAGAATTTGTGAGTGATGAAGCCTTGGCCTCTCAATCACTGTTTACCAAGGGTCTTCACCGATGGGAAGACGCAGGAGATCTATGGCGTGGGATCATCATCAATACTCTTCCTGCATCAGAGGCACACACAGATTAGTACTGCAATTGCAGTTTTCTGATAGATGATTCTTAGTGACCAAGTCTCTCTTTAGGACCCAGATACCTTGTTTACTGAGGACAGTACATGAAAAATCATAAGTGTATTGGCTATCATGTGTATAGTTTTCATTTTGCCAAGTATTTTCTTTCGATTCTTGAGCTATTGGTCTTTCCATTTCCCATTTTCCCCAAGATGTTTGGTGACTTGAATCTGGAACCTTATCCTCTCTTTTCAGGTTTTGACTCTTTCTTCAAAATTGTGTTCAAAATTCTTCCTCAAGGGGCCATTTCAGAAAGCCTAGATAGATTTGCCACCTATTGTGTTATCTATTTTCTATTATCTATTATCATATTCCAGTAGTATTTTTAAAAACATTTATTTATTTTTGGGAGAGCACAAGCGACGGAGGAGCAGAGAGAAATGCGGATAGAGGATCTGAAGGGTTCACGCTGATAGCAGTGAGCCCAATGTAGGGTATGAGCCCATGAACCAGGAGATCATGACCTGAGCTGAAGTTGGCCGAGCTGAAGTCTGCCGCTCAACTGACTGAGCCACCCAGGTGTTCCCCCCACCCCCACCCCCTACCCCCCACCGGTATGAATTTTAGCTTTACTCTACTGGTTTGCTTTCTGCTATTTATTTTCCCTTCATATTCTATGTAAATACTCTTTATTATTAATGGTACTGCCTCTGACTTTTAGACATTTACAACTTTTAAAATAATATTCAGAGAATAGTAGTTTCAAACTTTTGTGTGCATAAGAATGAGATAGGGAGCTATGAATGATGGATTTCTCAGTACTTTTCCCATAGGTTCTCATTCTGTGTTTCTGGGGTGAGGTCCAGGAATCTGTATTTTAAATAAGCACCTCAGAGGATTCTGATGTAGGTGATCGAATCGCCACACTTTCAGAAACCCTGCTCTTGAGAACTAAAAATTAGACTGTTATGTACTTTCTGTCTATCCTGTGCTGGGTAGGGGATATGGAGGTATAGAATAACAGTTCTTGGTCTTTCAGTGTTTATGAACTTTAGGGGAGGAAGAGTATAGTGCCATCTCCAATGGTATGTGATGATAGGCCATGTGAGTGACATAGACAATAAATGCTTTGGCAATGGAAAGAAGGGAGACAAAACTGGCCAAATGATCATAAGTGACTTCATAGAAGATAGGGGTTGAGCTGGAGTTTGAAGAAAAGATAGGTTTCAACCAGATGGGGAAAAATGATTATTTCAAGATGTTGGAAAAGTAAAGACTGAGGGTCAAGGAAGCATAATTACTTCTAGGAGATATGTATGTGGAATGATGTGTCTGATCTGAATAAAGTTTTTGTGTAGGGAAATGGTGGTATTTATGCCTTGAAAGATAGGTGTTAGCTTGAAGAGAGCCTGGAATTTGGAATCTATTCTGTAGGAACTGATGGTTCTTCAAACGTGAATAAGATACAAACAGTGTTTTTAAGGTTTAAAAAATTATTTATTTTTCTTTTGTATATTTAAAAAAAATTTAATGTTCATTCATTTTTGAGAGACAGAGCACAAGCAGGGGAGGGGCAGACAGAGAGGGACACCAGAATCCAAAATAGGCTCCAGGCTCTGAGCTGTCAGCACAGAGCCCAACATGGGGTTGGAACTCACAAACCGTGAGATCATGACCTGTGCTGAATATCAGATGCTTAACCAACTGTGCCACCCAGGTGGCCCTAAAATTTTATTAATGGGGGGCGGGGGGCAGAGAGAAACAGAATCCCAAGCAGGTTCCCCACTCATTGCAGAGATGGATCCAGAGCTTCATCTCAGGACTGTGCGATCATGACCTGAGGCAAAATCAAAAGTCGATGCTTAACAGACTAGGCCACCCAGGTGCCCCTATAAACAGTGTTCTTAAACACTGATCTGGCAGTGAAGTTGAGAGCCCTGAACCACATGTTTGGTTGTGCAAATTGTGAGAAGGCCTGGTTGGACCATTTGTGAATGTAGATTCAACATGGTCTGGAGCTTGAGTGGATGATCCAAGCTGCTGCTGAAGCTTGGCCCTCCTTGACTGGGAGAACTGGACACAGATTTACCACTCATGAATTTGAGGAAGGAAATGTTTTGAGGCAGTTCATTTGTTTCTGTATCTAGAATCTAACTGCCTAGTCAAAGTTGGAATCTTCTGTACATATGCATCAGGTACTTTTGCTTAAACAGATAAACAGCACGTATTATTATCAAGTCAAAACGAAAATGTCTGCAGCTCATGGGACAAGGAATTGAGATATGGGCCCACCAGCACAAAACCAAGCCAAAGGGGAGACAATGTTGTGCTCACTTATTTAATTTTAAAATTTTTCTAGGCTTAAATTTAGGCTTAAAATATTTTTATACTCCTTCCACTCTGCAAGTGTTTATCCATTTTTTCGTAAAAGACAAAACAATTTTTGAATTTCTCTTAGTACTTTCTAATAATTTGGGTAGTGAGAGTCTTAGGGTGGAGAACATTTAGTTCCCTTTGCGTACTTTTCATACAAATCAACTCACTTATTTTTATTAAGCATCATGATACGCAAAGCACACACACAAAACATAACTTTAACAAGGTTAAAATTTAGTCGTTATCTCCGAGGAAGAGATCACAATGAGAGTAAATGGCAAGTTCCCAAATCCAGAAGTCACTGATGAGCGAATTTGTACTCGTTCTGTTGGAAATACTGAAGGCCTGTGGCTGAAGAACGGGTGAAAATTAGTGGGATACTAACTTGGGCATGAGAAACCTCTTCTTGGATGGTGTGAATATGGAGAACTCTCTGAAGCAGAGATGCTAGACTGCCCGCACCAGGCGCGAGAACAGTTCTCGGAACCACGGTGCCTGAGCCACTCAAGAGCTACAAATTTTTTCCGCAACTACCAATTACGCGGTTTGGGGCCAGGGGAGGCTCCAAGGCCCGCCCATGATTCCTGTGCCTAGCTCCGACTGGACCGGCTCACTTCCTCGCCTTCTCGGGGCCCCTTCGCCTGTCAATCCCGCTGCTCGTTTCCCCTACCCGACTTCTGCTCCGCCCATTTCAGTGATGTAACTCCTGGCGTTCTTTCCCGCCGCAGATCTCAAACTCCCACCAGTCGCTTCAGCTCCTCATTGGCCGGCAGAGAGGAGAGGGAAGGGAAGGGACCTACCACTTTGCTCTCGGCTTGTCGCGCAGGCGTGCAAAGGCCCTCGATGGTGGCGGGGCACTTCCCCTCCACCACAAGAATTCATCGCCCTGTTGTGACGTAAGCGGCGCACGGCTCTCCGTCCTCACTTACGATTGGTTGTCGCAGAAGTCCGTCACACAACCACGCCCCATTTCTCGGCCAAACCTCTCAGTTTAACAGACCCTCCGGGAGTCCACGCCTCACCCCGTTCCCGCCGCTTAGCCCTGCGATTGGCTGAGGGAGCTGGCATGTTTTCCCACCCCCTACTCCCTCCCGAACGTCCGAAAGGCTGGCGGGACCCTGCGGAAGTTGTCAGTCAATCTCCTCCTTCCCCACCCCCCCCCGCGAGGCCCCTCCTCCGGGCCGCGCGCCCTAGCGCGCGCGCACACGCACACACACTCCCTCCACCTCTGCGTGCACCCTCCACCTTCTCAAGTTGTAGCGGTCGCTCGCTGGGGGTTCTCCGTGGGCGGCGGAAGGGTGCGTGGGGGAGGGGGCTCGGACCGCTCGGAGCCTTGAGGAGCGAGTGTGTGCGCGCCCAGAGCCGGGGCGGTGGGTCACCGCCCCTGGAGATGAGGGTCCGGCGGTGACAGGGAAGGAAAAGCGGGCACCGCGGCGGCGGCTCGGAGGGGACCCGCGATGGCAGCGCCTCGGGAGGAGGCTGCAGGCAGGGCCAGCTGCGCTGGCAGCGGCCACTGAGGGGCCGGCCGGCTGGCGAACTGGGCTGAAGAGAAGAGAGGCGCGCTCGGCGTCCGCACCCCCGCGCCCTCGCCTCAGTTGTCCAAACTTCAGGCTCTCTTCCACCCGCCCTCCGCGCCCGAAGTCAACAACTTCTTCACCCTCCTCCGCCCCCGCCCTTGCCTCCGTCAGCCCCGGGAGGTGGCCGCGCGGCGGGGACCAGGAACCCTCGGCACTGAGATGTGGCCGTGAGGCGGCGGCGGGGAGAAGCTCGGCGGCGCCCCGGAGCGGGAGGGCGGCGCGGCCGGGGGGACGGGGCGGAGGGGCGCGAGCTCTCCGCGCCTCTCCCCCGCCTCCTCCTCCTGCCGCTGCCCGTTCCGTGCTTGCAGCAGCAGGAGCTGCCAAGCGCCAGGGCCGCGGCGATGTCGTCGTCGTCGCCGCCGGCGGGGGCTGCCAACGCCGCCGCCATCTCGGCCTCGGAGAAAGTGGACGGCTTCACCCGGAAATCGGTGCGCAAGGCGCAGAGGCAGAAGCGCTCCCAGGGCTCGTCGCAGTTCCGCAGCCAGGGCAGCCAAGCGGAGCTGCACCCTTTGCCCCAGCTCAAAGGTAACCTCCGAGGGTGCAGCCCCGGGGTGGTGTCGGGGGGGCGCAGGGGCTCGCCCCCGCGCCGCCAGAGCCATTTCCTCCTGGGATTTCCTTCTGTCCCGGCGGGGCTCGTGGTGAGAGCCGTGTTTCCAGTTTGCCTCCCCCCACCGCACCCCGCTCGATTCACACAGGTTTGGTGTTCAGAGCCTTGCTTCTCCCCGATTCACCTGAACTCTTCCCATCCTCGAGGATGCCAAGCCCCCTCCCCACCTGCGCGCTCGCTCACCTGCCCTTGGCGATTGCAACTCTCCTCCTGCGTCCCGCGAGGTAGTTCCTCACTCTTCCTCCGGGCTTGCCTTTCCCCTTGTGGCTTAAACAACCTCCCCTACCTTTCCGACCTGTACTCTCTCTCTCGGAGACCCTCCTCCGCTTTTCTGACACTTTCGACTACTTCTTTACTTTTCCAGTTATCAAGCGTCTGCACTCACCCTCTCCTCACCTCCCCTTCCCATTGATCTTTCCTACGAGTCGCACTGACCGGGATCTGTCGGCTATCTTAAGGCAGACAACGGTCAGGAGTTAGCTGGTTTTCAGATTTATTTGTAAGAACAAGCCTAAAAATCTGACTAGTGTGGTGTCTTATTTCCTGAGTCGTTAGGTTTAGATGGTATCGTTAACTCAAAGTATAGAAAGACTTAAAAATACTTTATTGCCTGCGAAGATACACAGGGTAAATTTGGAGAAGTGCGAAAGAGTTAAATAGTGTTGGCTCTGCCATGGAATGGGAACTTAGTTCGCGAGGCAGGGATTCCAGGGACTCTGTAGGTTTGTACAGTAATTCAAGTTCGCATCCGTGCCTAATGCTTTACAGGAGAACTTGGCACTTCTTTTGGCTCACTTTTACTAGATTTAGAAGATTTTTAATAAAGTATTTCCTGGTGGTCTAGTTTATTCTCTGTGCCTTACTCTCTTTTAATTTTATAATTTTAATGTCTTCGCTTTTTACGAGCTAGAAATTGCCTTGGAATAAAATGATAATGCTCTTAGATATTTAAAACAATTCTTACACAAAAGAAACCTCATATAAATCCAGATCATCTGTTTTGCAAGACCTGGAAGATAAAGATTCATACTAAAGTAAATGTTCAGATTTTTCAATCCATTTCATCTCCTTCGAGGGTAATATGGTTCTGATTTGTCTTCGGACCTATGAATCCAGCCTTAGTTTGGCTGGGTGTCTAAAGAAAACCCCAGATCAAATCACAGTTGACCTACAGTAGATCTGGAACTCCATTCAGACCCTATACTGCCTTGCCTCTCCCTGCTTCTAAATCAAGAACATCCCACAGCCAGAATCAAACTGGCTTTTGAAAGAAGGTTTTATTTAAGATGTATGTAGCTTGTGTTGCTGCATTTATCATTGTTCTTTAGTATGAAAAATGGTTAAAATTTACATATCATAGTCCATGGTAAACCACAATGGTAGGCGTTCCCAAGATTTTAATTCTTGAGTGATGTCATAGCTATAAAAGAATATCATCTTACCCCTTAGGACATTGTATTGCTGTTCATGGATTTTAAAGTGTAAAAATTAAAACGATATAAAAGTTAAATGATAGAAAAATTAGAACATTCTTTATCGTTGATTTTCCATTAAATTGTGAAATTATTTTCTGTAAGTTGAAGGTTTACTGCTAGCATTTTTCATATTTATTAAATTTGGTTTTTAGTAAGGTATTGTGGATCCTTAGTGTTGTCTTTATTAATATGATTTATGTAATAAAAATAATTGCATATTTAACATAGTAAATCAAGCTAGGAAGTGCAGTTTTAATACAGTTTTTAAAAGCTTGACAAACAATGCGGAGTCAGTAATCCTCTAAGTTATATGTACATAGTTCAACAACCTGAAGGTGCCATTGAATGTTTTATTTATAGTATTTGGTCACTAGCAGAGAAAAAACTAAATTGGAACATTAGATAACAAATGGATATTTAACTTGAAAATATAGTGTTCTTAAAAGGAAAGTTAGGTATTCAAGATAAATTTATGCAAATTTAATTGTGGAAATAAGACCCTTTCTTGGATTACCCACTAATAATAGCTACTTTTACTCCAGATGCCAAAATGCTTGAAAAGTGCTTTTTTAAAAAATTCAGTTGCTTCACATCGTACTTTGGCAGTGTACTTGATACCACTGAGTTGTGTGCTTTTTCTGTAGTAGTTTTTTCCATTTGTGGTCTTAAGAAAAACCAATGGAAAGCCCTTTAGTATGAGTATGAAAGAGAATTTTTCTTTCTGCTCTGAAATATGATCTTCCTGTGGAGAGATTCAGATATTTGTGGGCAACCTAGATCTTTCAAGTGTTTATACTAACCTGCTTATGTTACACTTTGTCCACATGGACCTAAACTGGAAAGGTGCCAGCTATTTTCCTCAAAGCATACTATGGGTAAGGATTAACAAAATAATCCAACTTTTTCATCTATAAGAAGTTTATTTGTGCAAAAATCACTTAGTAAGTAGGTTGCAGGATTTTAATAGGGAAAATGTTCAGAGAAAACTTGTTATAGAACATGTTTAATAAAAAAGCCTTGTTAAAAGGATTTTTTAAAAATGAGAAACTGTTATGTGGGTCCAGAAAATTAAACTGCCTTATTGTATAGCTTAAAAATTTTTTTTTTCGAAACACTTTTTAATTTTCTTTTATGTTAATTGTATAAGTTTCCCCTGAGAAGTAGGTACTAGAAATAAAAGTAGAAGCATTTTATTAATCATTTTTTTCCTGTTTTTAAATTTAAGTTAGTATAGGACTTAATTTTTCTACTCCAGACTTTTCCTTTAGTAACCAACAGTTAGGAAACTTATAACCAAAAAAAACTGTTACTCACAATAGAAAGTTTTTCAGCTTATTTTAACCTATTTTGTCCCTAGGAGAATTTGTTTGGTAAAGAGTAGTTGCCTGACATTTAAATAACCCTTAGCATTTACAAATTGTTTCATACTTTTATTTCTTTAATTATAAAAACAGTATTGTGTATAATTAGTGGAACAGTCCAAAGATGTGTAACTCCTAATCCCTGATATCCCTTTCTTTTTCACACTTACTAAGGAAATGCTGTTGAGTGACAAGCCATAGCTCAGTGTATTTTTACAAACATTTCATTGGGTCATCCCAGGAGCTCTGTGCAAAACTAGTATTATTCACATTTTATTGACAAGAGAAGTTGAGGTTTATACAGCTAGTTTCAGGCCTGTGATTATTTATCTGGTGTTGCGACTGATCCTGGTACACAGGTCAAATGATTTCAGTATTTGTGCTGTTAACCTATTTTATAAAAATTTGAACCAGTATGATAGAGTCAGGTCATTGGGGCAGTCCAGGGTGAAAGGTAGATTTTTAATCTTTCTGAGTTGTTTTCCTTATCTGTAAAATGGGGATAATACCTTCTCCCTCCCCAGGATTGTAGGGAGTAAGGGAAATAATGTAATTAAACTATCTAAAAATAGACAAAGAATGTTAACTCCCATTGTCTTTGATATTTCAAAACCCAGATTAAAAATGTTTATTAAAAAATTTTTTTTAACGTTTGTTTATTTTTGAGAGAGCTCAAGCAAGGGAAGGGCAGAGAGAGAGAGGGAGACACAAATCTGAAGCAGGCTCCAGGCTCTGAGCTGTCTGCACAGGGCCTGTTGCGGGACTCAAACTCACGAACTGCAAGATCATGCATGACCTGAGCTGAAGTAAGACGCTTAACTGACTGAGCCAGCCAGGCGCTCCAAAAATATTTTTAAATGAAAGATTCACATAAATAGTAAACTTTCCTGGGGACTTAAAGTTTGATTTTATTGATAATCAGTTTGCAGATATGATTTATGTGAAGATGAAGCTATATCATTTTTCAGCATTGGTGTAGAAGTGGAAATAGGGTAGAATTAAACTGTTTAAAACATTAAAAGCTGTAGTTACAGGATTTTTACCAGGCAAAGAAATGGAATTAACCGGTAGAATTGTAGAGCTGTGCATTTCTCCTACAAGAACCAGTAAATGGCAAAGAACAGAATGAAACTGGCTTTGAGACTGGAGTGAAGAACTTCCTAAGTTATCACTCAGATTCTTTGTTGGTGTATTCTTAGAAACTGGGTCCCACTGGAGGTATCCGGGCCAGTGACCATGATGCTGATTTGAAGTGCCTTGCTTACCTTTAGGGAGAGAAATTTTTTTCCCTTGAGGTATGTAGTCTTTTAGGGTAACTGGAACAAGAACACTGACATGATCTGAAGTTTTGTAACTATCTTACCTTTCTTATGGGGGAAACGTTACTAACTCTTTTAAGGTTTAAAGGTCTTCTCAAAGTTAATAGAAATTTCTCTAAATCCAAAACCCCTTTTTATAGTTGGGTTAGCTCTCAAGGAGAGTTGAAATTCATCTGAATATATCAAGAGAAATGTTTGTTTGCAAAGGCATACAACATTTTTGTCATTTTAGGACTGTTTTCTGAAAATAATGCCATATTTCTTCTGAAAGACATTTTTTAATTAAATAAGTTTTTTGAGGATATACTTAGAGAAATTGATAATCTGGTATCCATTGCTGGCTTTCACATGAAAGCGAAATTCTCCAATTAAGTCTAATTTATCATCTTCAGAATTCCTATTTAGGGTCAAATCCCCCCCCCCCCCCACAATTTATTACCTACTCTGATTCTTAATGGAATTTCTTGTGCTTTTTTGAAGTATCTAATTGAATAAAGTGATAATACAGTAAAATGTATTTAGTTAAAATAGTGTGATCATTGAGATAGAGCGCTATCCTGTAAATAGTAGACTTGAGTTGTCTTTCTGCATCGTTGATGACTCAGAATTCTTTTGGCTAGTTGTTTAACCCCTTTGAACTTCAGTTTAATCATTTTTATTTGTAAGAATAACATTTTCCCTTGAAAATCACAAAGATAAATTAGTCCCTCTTGGGATGACAAAGACAAATTTATCAACAATTATTTGGAAAGTCTACTTGGGAAATAGATTTCTGTTTTTTATTTTTGAAATTTAACTTTTTAAATTATAAAAAGCTGGTAATGGAGACTAGCTTGTTTTTATTTTTGTATTTAGCACTCTGGATCTCCACCCTGGCTGAAAACTTTCAGAGCTTTAAAAAATATCAATGCCTAGGCCCACCCTCTAGAGATTCTAAATTAATTGGCCCAAGGTGGGATCCAGGCATTTGTATTTTTAAAAACTCCCATGGTGATTCCGATGTGCAGTCAGGGTTGAGATCACTAATTTAGCATTATCTGTCTCTGTCTATTGATTTAATTCATTAATTGAGACTTTGTCCTTTTCTCTCTGATACTCATGGCTCATTACCCAGCCTATTTACATTTCCTGCCCTCACTTCACCTCCTGCTATTTACTTTTCACTCTCTTAGCTTTGCTGCCCCCTATGGCTGATCAGCTGCTTTCCTGAAGAGATGTTAGATTTTAGAGTTTTAGGTATGATGAGATGATTCTATAAGGTTTTTCTGTGTTACTATAATTAAAGTCAACTCTTCTATATTAGGTGATCTGTTTTTCTTTTCTTTGTGATTTTGGAGCTGTGGCTGAATAAAATGAAAGTGAGAACATATCTTAGAGGTTTCCCTAGTTTTAATCCCATCATTCAGGGTAACATGGTGATTCCAATCACTCTGGCGTGTAATACTGATACTTGCCATACACTAAAAGCATTGTTCTGCTTCTTTAAGATTTAAAACTAAGATTATTCTAGTGTATATGTTGAATAGTAAGTATTAAACTTATTTTTGAACTTAACTATTTTTGGTTATGACTTGTATTTATTCAGCAACAAGCAATTTTTTTGCATAGTATTTTTATTTCTTGTTCTCTTAATCTGAACTACAGCTTTTTATTGAAGGTAGAGCAGCAAGGACTTGGTACCACTTTATTTCATAGCCCTATCTTGTCTTTGGCCTTACTGCTATTCAATTTTGAGTAAGACTCGTGTTTGTTTTCTTGAGTCAGTGTTCAGTTGTTATGGAGTGATATTCTCTCTCCAGAATGGTAAAATGTCTTTGAAAGCAGAAGTCATCTGTGTTTTCATATCCCATTGTGGTACCAAATACAGTATTGTGTGCATAGTAATTGTAGTTATGTAGTTGGAATGACTGTTTTGTTGAAGAAATTACCTGTTGGTTGACTGTTGACTTGCCTCCCTTCACACTCCTCCTCCACCCAGTTATTGCCTGTGCTTCTTTCAGTGTTGTTTATTCAGTGATATTTGATGCTATCAGTAGCTTGGTTCTCTTCTGTTTTGTTTTTTATTTTAATATATTTGTGCCTAAATCTGGTTTAAGGTTTTTAAGTAAAAAAAAAAAAAAAAAAATCTGAGCTTTTGATAGCATGATAGTACATAGTAAATGTAAGTTTAAAACAAAGGATTGTTTGTTTCTATATTTTGTGCTTTGCAAATGACTGGTTTAAGGGACATGAAACATTACTGATAGATTTCTTGTAGGGAAAGATGTTATGGAAGGTTTATGTGGAACAGTAGTACTGGGTTAACTCTCATATGTGGACATGTGTATACAAACATTGTATAAACTCAAATAATTAGTTTGCAGTAATTTCTAAATTTGAGTTGCAGTCTTTATAAGGATGTCCTTGAAGGAGATGAAAGGAACAGATTTTAAATATATAATTACTTTTAATGCATTATTGTGTAACAAGGAATGTTAATGCTTTGCTGAAAGTGTTTTACATGACAGAGTAGGTTTATGCAAAATAAACTCTACTTGTCTGGGCAGGATACTGACTAATAAGCAGTTTCAAGTTTACTTTTTTTGTATTATCTTTTGAACTCTTCCCTGAAGAAATTTGTTTGTGTGGGCTTTTCTAGTGAGTACTGGTGAATTTTAGAAATCTTGCAGTTTTGATCAGAAATCCTTAAGAAGCATATTATGATTTTGTGGGAGAGTACTTTGCTGAATACAATAGGCTCACAGGATGAAATTCAGAGAACATGTTTCTAACTTGGACACTGACAGCAAGGGATTTCTTGGGAACACACTCCTCCTACTGGAATGGGCATGCTAATTGCATCTACTATAACCTGACCATGATGTTATATCTAGTTGAGCCTTCTGGTTCTGAGTGGGACCACAGAAGTCATTGTAATTTAGCCTCCACTGGGAATCTACTTCACTTTTTCAAAATAAATAGCTATCTTGTCATTTCATCAGAGAAGCTTTCTTTAATGTAGGGAGAAAAGTATGGGGTTTTTAAGCTCCTAGAGGCTTTCTTGATTTTGTTTAGTTAATGAATTAACTGTATGGACATACCTAAAAAGAGAATAAATGTCTAAAACAAGAATTTTTAAATTACTGGACTTAAAACTTGTAATTCAGAAGTATTACATCTTAAATATGGCTTCCAAAATTACACATTTTCTCTTTTAATTGGTTTTGCCTGTGTTTCACACTCATTAAAAGATAATCTAGAATTATAGCTATTATCAGAAGTTAACGATTATTTAAGCATATTACTAATCTCATTCCTTTAATAAAGTGAAGAAGATGGGACAGTTTTTGTTGTAAACTCTGAATTTTGATTAGCAAAACTGAGTGTTTCAAACAGACTTTTCTAATAACACCTGCTGAAGCAATATGTAAAATAAGACCTGTTTTCTGTAGAAATATGTATCTGCTTTAAAAAAAAATAAAACTTACAGTACCATTCTTCTTTTAATTGGCCAGAGGAAAAAGATCTTGTTTACCTGCTGTTAAAACTATATACATACTTTCTTTCAAAATCTGGTGCAGACATATTTTCCTCTCTTTGGTATTCATAGTGCTTAAAATTTAGAGATTAAATCTTTATTTAATAAAGTGAATAAAATGATGAATGCTTTTTTTTTAAATTAAGTGTCTTTAGGAAATTGTAGTTTGGTGGGATTATAGACATGTAAGCAGGCAGCTTCAATTACTATCATAAGTTTTGAGGTAAGAGTAAGCAGTAAGTGGTTAGGGTAGTGTAAGGGGGACCCAATCCAGTTTTGGTATGTAAGGAGAGAGATCAGGGAAAGTTTCCTAGAGAAAGTGACAGGTACACTGAGACCTAAATGATCTTGTTCAGCCAAGACAGATGGGGTCTAAGAGGTCCACCAAAAGGCCAATGTGTGCAGCCCCAGGGGTGAATGAGTAGAGCATATTTGGGTAACTGCCAGCAGTCTGTGGCTGTGATAAAGAGTATTGTACTAGGGAACTGATTAGAGACGAGACTGGAGCAACAATTAGGGTCTAGGTCATAGTCTAGATGCCATGTATTGCCTTTACTCCTCTGATAATAGCATGAAGAATAAATTGGGAGATGGGTGTAAGGAACACTAGTTGGGATGCAGGCAAAGTAATCAAGACAGTAGAGGAAGGTGGCCTCGTCTAAGGCAGGAATTGGCGAGAGGGAAAAAATGATGATACATTTCTAATTTGGGCAGCAAGAGGCACAACAGCAATTTACTGAAAGGGGAAGAGAGGAAGATCAGATTTGGGAGAAGATAATGTTTTTTTTGTTGGACAGGTTGAAATGCCTGTGGGAAATCAAAGCAAAGCTGTCTAGTAGGAAGTTAGATATTTGGTTCCAGAGCTAAATAGAAAAACCTATGCCAGAGATAACAATTTGGGAGTCTTTAGAGTAAGATTCTTTTTTAAGTTTATTTATTTTGAGAGAGAAAGACAGCATGAGTGAGGGAGGGGCAGAGAGAGAGATAGAGAGAGAGAATCCCAAGCAGGCTCTGCACAGTCAGCACAGAGCCCAGTGCAGGGCTCAAACTCATGAAACCCTGAAACCATGACCTGAGCTGAAGACAAGAGTAAAAGGCTGAGCAGCCCAGGAGCCCCGGAGTCTTTAGGTTCTTTCTTAAAGGTGGCATTTGAAATGAGGCAAGTAGAAGCAACCACTGAAAATGTGTAGAAAGAGAAGAGGCCAAGGAATACCGTTATTTAGATGATGATCAAAGGAAAAGGGGTAGTCTCAAGGTAAGAGAGACAGCTTAAGTGGAGGCAAAGGAAAACAGTTAAGAGTGGAAAAAAGGTAATCAAGGGAAGAAGATCTTTGAAAATGGGGATGGGGAACTAGTAATGTTGAAAAGAGCTATTGACAAGCCAAGTAAGCTGGAAAGTTTCCATGGGTTTAGTAGTCTGAGTAACACTGGTGACTTGAGAGGCATTTTGGAGGATTGATAGACTTAAAATTTCTGTAAAGTGAGGAATTAATGGAAATTGTTAAAGTCAAGTCAGTGAATACGGACTTCTCTTTTAGGAAGCCTGACATTTAGAAAAAATACATCACTAGCTTTTGGGTGCAGAATAGATATTGTATCAGAATAAGATTTTTAATAGGACTAGTTAAGAGGTAATTTTACTAGGCAAGGGGAGACATGGCGTGGGCTATGGGGACATTGGGCTAGGGGTGGAAGCAGCCAAAATGGAGAGAAAGAGGAGTATTTGAGATGTATCTTAGATAGAACTTGTTAATTATTTGAGGGGAGATGGAGGGAAGATAGCAATCCAGATGTTTTTGCTTGGACCACTGAGTAGATAGGTCTGCCACCACTGAGAAGAAATACATTAAAGAATGAACCGATATAGAGGGAAAAATCCAGAATTGTATTTTGAAATTTGACGTTTTGAGATATTCTTTTGAGAGTGTGAATCAGAGTACTCATTTGGTAATTTCTATGACTTCTAAACATTAATTACAAGATTTTCAAGTTTGCCTCTTAGAAAATGGTCATAGTTTGAGATGTTGGTTGGCTACTTGGTCTTCTGGCCAAATAGGGATTATCTATTCACTATACTGTGGAATGTCTGTGTACGCCAGATGGTATACGTGTGAGGGAGATCACAAAATATGTTGGGACAAGTGCATGAGTAAGGTTAGAATTACTTATTGCCTGTTTTCTGCCTTTAGACCATAAGTAAAGTGCTCCAAGACCTGAGATCTGTGTCTTCTTCCCCAGCAATTGGGTAGTCTGTTCATGGTTTTATTGTTTATTGAATGAAATAACGAAGCAAAAGCTATTAAATTGACTTAAAAACACCATTTTGTGTCATGCAGTAGTTGACAGTTTTATAATGATTGATAACCAAGTCCCATAATGTTTACATACAGCCCTAAATTTAGCTGTTGAGGAAGAAACCAAAACAGGTAGGTTATATTTTTGTGCAAGTCATTTATAGCCTAGTATCTTTTCAGTTGATTATTGATTCTTCCTCTGTAACATTAAACTGAAAATGTGTATTCCCTGCGCTAAAGCAAAATTAAGATTTCTTTTAGGTCCTGGCCTGGTAGACCAGTATTGAACATAGTTTTTTCTAAGAGTCTTCAAAGCATAGGATTTTTATTTCTTAAATTCTTCTGATAGAGAAATACTTCATTGATACTTCCTCCCTTTTAAAAGTAATGGAAAATTTTTGTTGGAGAACATTTGTTTTATGAATGTGTACTGAGAAACAAGATGAAGGAACTTTTATCACTCAACACTTTTGTCCGAGCTAGATTTAGAATATGGAGTTAAGGTTAAAATCTATAATTAGCAGCTTTGAGGAGTTATTTTGAAATATTAAGAACTGATCAGCCTGTCTACTTATTTTTGCCTCTCTTTTGGAAATGCTATGTATATTTCAGTCTCCTTTATATAAGTTACGTACACACAGTTTTGAAAACTTGTATTTGTGGCCACATTAGCATAGTCTTTCTGATCATTATTTCCCAGCTTGAGGAAGGAAATAAATTGAGGCAAAATAGCTAAGTCTTGGATATAAAAATCATTTGGGCTAATTCATCTATCACTTTACTGATTTTATTCTGTAAATCCTCCAGAAAAACAAATTAGATGATGTCATTTCTTTAAGTAGTTGTCCATGTATGTTTGTCCTTCCAGTGAATGAACCAGCCTAAATTTGAATCCAAAGTGGAAATAAATTAGTAAATGTAACAATGAAATGCTTTTAAGGCACATTTAGTCTTAATGGTCATATTTCTTTCATAGAAAATTTCTATCATTCATGTAGGAAACTTAAAAATAAACCAGCTTTTACCTAGCTACCAGATACCCAGACACTGATTTTGGTATTTCATATATTTTGATATCCTGTTGGTTTTTTTGAGGGAAAGAGAGACAGAGTGAACGGGGGAGGAGCAGAGAGAAAGGGAGACACAGAATCCAAAGCAGGCTCCAGGCTCTGAGCTGTCAGCACAGAGCCTGTTGTGGGGCTCGAACTCAGAGCAGTGAGAACCTGAGCCGAAGTTGGATGCTTAACTGACTGAACCACCCGGGTGCCCCTGATACCATTTTTAATTTGGACTGCATGGACGACCTTACACATAACATATTTTGATATTTTGAGAACTGATTTTTTTTCCTTTTTTTTTTCTTTCTTTCTTTTTTTTTTTTTTAAAGATCTGGAAAAGTAGCTTCTCCTGTGGAATAGGAATGACTATTTTAGGATACAATACTTGCTGTGAGTCATGAGTGAGTTTCAGTTTTCATGGTTTTCTAAAATAAACTCACTTAAGGACTGTGCAATAAGAAATGTCATATTCTTAACTACTCTATGTCTTTTATAATGGCTTTATGAGTTTTATAAAAACTGATAGACTCACTGTTAAATTTAAGTCAAAAAAGAATCTTACAAAGGTAGGAAATAAAAATCCCCAGAGGAAATGTCTCTTAAAATTGTGAGAATTATTCTCATGTTTTCCCATTAAGTGGGATCACATAATGTACGCTATTCTATAACCCATTTTTACTTAAATTGAATATTATAAATAGCATACTTCTGAAAGGAAAACATTAAAATTAATTTTTTATTTTTATTATTTTTTAGTAGGCTTCAGCCCAGCATAGAGCCCAATACAAGGCTTGAACTCATCACACTGAGATCAGAAATTGGACACTTCACCCGCCTACTGAGACGTCCAGGCGCCTCTAAAATTAATTTAGATTTGTTTCTGAATAAAGTTTTTTATTTCTGGAAATACTAGATCAAATCACTTTAGACCTAGAAAAATTCCTTGTATTAAAAGGAGAGGAAATAATTTCTAAGACCACTGGTATTTAATTTTAGGGAGGTTATACATAGATCTCTTAGAAAACCTAATTAAAGAAAAGCATCATCTTCTCAGAAACTATTATATACAGTATTGTGTGTATAATTTTAGAGTTCTTGGATTCACCACCACCACCCTGAAGCCCATCTATGGCCTGATGGTGGGGTGTTTGTAGACCTTAGGGCCTGTTTCAGAGACTTGAACAACCTTGATAAGTCAGTAATCCCTTTCCTTAACATGGTAGCAGGTGTTTCTTAGGAGTTACAGGGAGGAGTAGCTGCCAGTTGGAACCTCATTACAGCCATGAAAACTGAAAATAGCTATAGAGGCATTGATCTATGAAGATCTGTTTAATACTTCTCATTCCCCCAAAACTCCAAATGAAAAACAAAATGCTTCTAAAAACCTGTTTTATTTAATGAATAACAGGTTTTACATTCAAATTGAATTAAGCAAAAACAGTGTTTCAAAATTTATCACACAGAAAAAAGACAACCCAAAAAACAAATTGAATTAAGCACATGACACAGATATTCCATTTATAAGTATATTTCAAAGATATTGCAGGTTTGGTTCCACCACAATAAAGTAAATATCACAATAAAGTGAGTGAAATGAATTTTTTTATTTCCCACCACATGTAAAAGTTGTATTAACGCTGGACTGAAGCACGCAATGGCTTTATGGCTAAAAAGTACCTACCTTAATTTAAAAGTACTTTATTGCTAAAAAATGCTAATCATCAGCTTTCAGTGAGTCATAATCACTGATTATAAGTCACCATAACAAGTAAAATAATGAAAAAGTTTGAAATATTCTAAGAATTACCAAAACGTGACACAGAGACACAAAGTGAGCAAATGCTGTTAGAAAAACGATGCCAGTAGACTTGCTTAATGTAGGGTTGCTACAAACCTTCAATTTGTAAAAACTGCAGTGTCTGCAAAGTGCAATTTAATAAGGTATATGCACATACCCTCTTAGGAGCCTGCTTTTCAGTATTCTTTCTAAAATTCCAGATTTCTGTATTCCAAGAAATGCCCCATATTAGCTTATCTTCATTTCTTGTTCTTTTCTACGTTATCAGAAGTTGTTTTAGAAGACAAAAGATAGTTAATTTTTGTGAGATAAAAATCAGTGTATTCTTATCTTTCGATACTGCAATAATTGTGGATCTATTCACATTTGAATAGTAACTGAATAAAGCACAGAAATATTTATGTTCTTTAAAGTTTTAGATGTATTCTTGTGGTTTTTTTTAAAGTAATATTTGTATATAGGATTCATTATCAAACTGGTAGGGTGCATGGACTGAAATTTCCTAAAAGGTGATACCTCCATTTTTTCCTCGACCATTTTCAATTTTAATGAAATCTTAGATCCTTAACTGAGTCCTATTTGCAATGCTGTGAATCATTTGTTAATAAATGTTTCTATTGTTCCTTTATAATAGTTTGATCCTCTAAAGTTTCAAGTAAAAGCTGATTTTAGAGTCTTAGTTATTAATGTTCTAGGAGTATTGCCAAAAAAAGCTACATGTCCTATATTCTGTGCCAGTTTCTTAAATTAGAATCTTGGATTGCATCCTCAGCATGTCACTGTAGTGGTATTGCTGCGTTGCTATGATACGGTGCTTGTTCTATAATTTGTAGCATGAATCCTATATGAGAGCCTACTTTAGATTTCAAAAATGTGAGCATCAGTAATTGGAAATATGGTACGTTTTTCCTTTAAGAAAAATTATATCTATAAAACTTCTGTTACAGATTATGATACTTGATACTTTAACTATTCTTAGATGTAAAATAGATTAACAATGAACAACTTGAAATAATTTGGTTATCCCTGAAAAGTTTAGTTTATCACATTGAGTTTTATGACAAGGGGCAAGAAAAGGAAGGCTTTATGATAATGGATATTGAAATTTCACCATTCTACTTGATAGTTGAGGTCTTAAGAGAAATGAATATAAACTAGATTTTCTGGTAACATGAATTTGAGACAGTGATCAAAACTACATTACACAGGAAAACTCCAAATTATCTTACTCTATGGAATTTTTTTTATTCAGTAAACTGTTCTTAAAACCAACCCTATGTAGTTCTATTGATAAAATATTATTAATTCTTATGTGGTGGTTTTTGTGTTTTCGTTTACATATTCCATATAAATAAGTACAGATGACATAAAGACCAAACAAGGGTATTCTAGGCATGTGTTGTATATACATTGGTGGTAGAATGAAGTTTTTATGATTATTGGTTAGTGTCCTTTGATATTTAAACCACAACTGATCTTTAAACTTTTACTGTCTTTCAGTAATGTTTTGCATACTTGGTATGAAAGTATTTTAGAGACTAGGACTGAACTAAAATTTTTAACAGCTTTATTGAGGTATAATTCGTATACTGTACAATTCACCCATGGCTTTTAGTATATGTACAGATATGTGCATCCATCACTACAGTCAATTTTAGAACACTTTCATAATTTCAAAAAGAAATGCCATACCATTTAACAATTACTCCTCATCTCACTCATCCCCTACTCTAAGCAGCAGCCACTGATCTACTTTCTGTCTCTGGACTCTTTCTTCTATCTACCTTCTTTTCCCTATTCTGGACATTTTATATGAATGGGATCATATATAGGCTTTTGCAACTCTTTTATACCACTGGCTTCTTTTCACCTGACATAATATTTTCAAAGTTCATCCATGTGGTAACGTGTATCAGTATTTCATTCCTTTTATGGCTGAGTAATAATCCATTGTATTGCTTTAGCACCATTTTTTATTTGTTCATTCATCCATTGATGGACATTTGGGTTTCCCACCTTCTGGTTATTATGGATAATGTTGCTGTAAACATTTGTGTACAAGTTTTTGTGTGAGCATGTGTTTTAATTTCTCTTTGTTGTATACCTAGAAGTAGAATTTCTGGGTCATATGTAATTCTGTGTTTAATTGCTTAAGGAACTGCCACACTTGTTTTCTACTGTGGCCACACTATTTTACATTCTTACCCACCAGTTTATGATCTCTACATACCCTCACCAACACTTACTATTCTGACTTTTTTAATACAGCCATCCTGACAGAAATGAAGTATGGTCTTTTTGTGGTTATGATTTGCATTTCTCTAATGACTAAAGGTGTCAAGCATCTTTTAATGTGCTTTTTGGCTATTTGGTGTATCTTCCTTGTAGAAATGGCTCTTCAGACCCTCTGCCCATTTTTTAATTGAGTTGTCTTTTTTTATTAAGTCGTAATGTTCATTTGTCTTTTCACTTTCTTAATGGTATCCTTTGAAGTACAGATGATTTTAATTTTGATAAAATCCTAAATTATCTTTTTTCTTCCTTGTTCCTCATGCTTTTGGTGTCCTTTATATTTCTTATAGGAAATATATCTTACCTTTATATTTTCTTACAAGGATATTATAGTTTAGCCCTAGGTCTTTGACGCATTTTGAGTTCAATTTTTGTATGGAATGTGATGTAACAGTTCAGATTTATTCTTTTTCATGTAGCTATTCAGACGTCCTAGCACCATTTGTTGAAAATATGCTTTCCTCATTAGATGGGGACACTTGTTGAAAACTTGTTTCACCTTGTTGAAAAGCAGTTGGCACATAGTTTTTTTCCTGGGATTTCAGTTCTATTCCACTGATCTATGTTCTTTGGCTTATCAGTACCACACTGTCTTGAATACTGTTGCTTTGTGTAGTACAATTTGAAATGGAGAAATGGGAGTCTTCCTACTTTGTTCTTTTCTTTCAAGACTGTTTTGGCTCTTCTGGCACATTTGCATTTGCAAAAGTTAGGTTATTGATTTGAGATTTTTATTTGTTTTTCTATAGGTATTTACAGCTGTAAATTCCCTTTTAAATACTTTTTAGCTATATCCCAAATGTTTTGGTTTTTTGTGTCTTCATTTTCATTTGCCTCAAAATATTTTCTGATTTTTCCTTTGGTATCTTTGATACATTAGTTATTTAAGAGTATGTATGGTTTATTTTCTGCATATTTGTGAGTTTCCCAATTTGTTTTCTGTTACTGATTTATAATTTCATTCTCCATGGTCAGAGGGACATACTTTCTGTATTTCTATGTTTTCACTTTTTTTGAGGTTGGTTTTATGACTTGGCATGTGGCCTGTCCTAGAGACTGTTCCATGTGCACTTGAGAGTATGTATTCTGCTGTTGTTGGGTGAAGAATTCTATAGTGTATATAAATTCTCTAGTGTTCTATAGAAGTCTGCTAGGTATGGTTAATTTATAGTGTTATCTAAGTCTTGTATTTCCTTGACTTCTGTCTAGTTGTTCTATCCATTATTAAAAGTGAGATATTATGGGGCGCCTGAGTGGCGCAGTTGATTAGGTATCTAACTCTTGATTTCAGCTTAGGTCATGATCTCATGGTTTCATGAGTTTGAGCCCAGCGCCAGGCTTTGTGTTGACAATGTGGAGCTTGCTTGGGACTCTCTCCCCTCTCTCTCTGCCCCTCCCACTTGTGCGTGCTCTCTCTCTAAATAAACATTTTAAAATATTTGAAAAAATGATATCTTGAAGTTTTTCTTATTGTTGAAATGTCCGTTTCTTTCTTCATTTCTATTAGTTTTGCTTTATATATTTTGGAACTGTTAGTAGGTACACAGATTTTTGTAATTGTCACATGTTAGTCATGAATTGGCTCTTTTATCATAAAATGATTCTCTATCTCTAGTTTGTTTTAAAATCTGTTTATCTGATATCAGTATACCACTCTAGATTTCTTGTGTTTGTTTGCATGATATATCACTTTCTATCCTTTTATTTTCAGTCTATTTGTGTCTTTGAATCTGATTTATTTTGGGGAGATAGCATATAATTAGGTATTTTTTTATTCAGTTTGAAATCCCTGCCTTTTGATTGGATTGTTTAATCCATTTGTATTTAATGTTATTTGTTGATATAGTTGGATTTATGTCTGCCATTTTACTTTTTGTTTTGTGTGTCTCATGTCTTGTTTTATATTCTTCCTTTACTGCTTTCTTTAGTATTAGGTGAATATTTTTCAGAGCAGCATTTGTTTGTTTAATGATTTTTTTTATCATTTTGAGTTTATTTTTAGTGGATGCCCTTGGGCTTATCATATATATACATATTAACTTACTGAGATCAACTTCAGATTTATATTCACTTATTTCCAGTGAGATATAGAAACATTACTTATGCATTCATCTATTTCCTTTCCCTCCTTTCTTTGGCATTGTTATTCAGTTACATTTATTAATGTTACAAACCAAATAGTGTGTTAGTGTACTTATTACTTTACCATCATTAGTTAGTGATCCTTTACCCCCATACATATTTGCTCCCACCCATCTCCTTTGTGCTTTTATTGGCAAATGTATTTTTATATATGGTAATAACCTAATTTTATTTTTATATATTTATATATATTTATATTACTTTATACGATGGTTTTTTTAAATCAGTTAAGAGAAAAAAATATGCATTTATACTGCCTTTTATGATTACATAATTAACTTTACTGGAGCTCTTTGTGGTTTCTGTGTGGATTTGAATTACTTTCTGTGGTTACTTGCTTTCAGCCTGATGGAATTCCTTTAATGTTTCTTGTAAGGCAGTTTGGGTAGCCTCTCAGTTTTTGTTTATTTGGGAATGTCTTTATTTTGCCTTCATTTTTAACAGTCTTTTTTCATGTTTATTTTTGAGAGGGAGAGCGTGTGAGCAGGGGAGGGGCAGAGAGAAAGGGAGACACAGAACCCAAGGCAGGCTCCAGGCTTTGAGCTGTCAGCACAGAGCCCAACATGGAACTCGAACTCACGAACCCATGAATGAGATCATGACCCGAGCCAAAGTCCGATGCTTAACCAGCTGAGCCATCCAGGTGCCTCTGCCTTCATTTCTGAAAGATAGCGTTGATGGATATAGGACTTGGGGTTGACAGGTTGTTTTGTTTGTTCTTTTTGAGCAGTTTGAATATGTTACTCCGCTGTTTTCTAGCCTCTACTATTTCTACTGAGAAGTCAACTGTTCATCTTAGCCTTTGTAATTGACTAGTTGTTTTTCTTTTGCAGCTTTCAAGAATTTCTCCTTGTCTTTGACTTTCAGTGCTTCTATTATGGTATATCTGTGAATCTCCTTTGTATTTTTCCTTCTTAGAGTTTTTGAGTTTTCTGGGTGTGCAGTTTAGTGTTATTCTTAAATTTGGGAAGTTTTCAGTCATGATTTCTTCTAATATTTTTTATGCTTCTTTTCCTTTTGGTACTCCTGTTGTGTGTATGTGGTATACTCTGTGGTGTCCCACAGATCTTAGAAGTTGTGTGTTTTTTTTAAATGTTTTTAAAATTTATTTTGAGAGAGAGTATGCATGAGTAGGGGAGGGGTAGAGAGAGGGAGAGACAGAGAGAAGTGAGAGAATCCCAAGCAGGGTTCTGTACTGTCAGTGCAGAGCACAATGTGGGGCTCAGTCTCACAGACTACAAGATCATGACCAGAGCCAAAATCAAGAGTCAGACACCTAACTCACTGAGCCACCCAGGCGCTCCTGAAGTTCTGTTCATTTTTATTCACCTTTTTTTTTCTCTATTCAGATTTCATAATCTCTATCAATTTATCTTCAAACTTCCCTAATTCTTTCTTCTGCCAATTCACATCAGTTGAGTCATTCTAGTGAGTTTTTCATTTTGTTATTGTACTTCTCAGTGCAGAATCTTTGTTTCTCTCTTTCTTTTTTTGTAAAGTCTGTCTCTATTGATATCCTCTATTTAATGTGACATTGTCATAACTTCTTTACTTTAGTGATGGTTACCTTTAGTTCTTTATAGTTCTTTTAGTTCTTTTAGTTCTATAGTTCATTATACTATATGTATAATGGCTGCTTTGAAGTCACTTTCTCTTAAATCCAACATTCGGTTGCTCTCACAGGCTATTTCTATTGTCTCCTCTTTTTTCTCTTTGGTTATATGGTTCATACTTTCCTGTTCTTTGTGTATCTTGTAAATTTTTGTTGTTGACTGGACACTTTAGATAATATATTTAGTGTATTAAAGCAGTACAATACTGGGTACTCGTCCCATCCCTCAGAGCTTATTGTTGTTATTTATTTGTTTAGGGACTGGATCTAACTAATATTGTTCCTCAGAGGATGCAGCTTTAGGTATGCCAGTAGTCACCCTGAGATGAGAGTACTTTTGGCAGGGCTCTATGTTTTCCTAACCACACCCCCAACTTTAAATTCTGGTGACTTCCATCTTGTTTAATTGTTTTCAACAACGCTCTGGGCATAAATTGTTCTAATTTTTTTTTATTAATATAGTCAAATTCAGGCTTTTTGGAAGGAATAGTCCTGAGGTCAGTGTCTGATATTTGTTCTGACACCAGAGGGCTCCTCCAAGCTGTTTCTTTCCCTGGTATTCTGCAAACTACCATACGAAAGCCTATTTTCTCAATGAATCTACAGATCTTCCAGTTGCCTTTCACTATAACCCACACTTTTTAAGAGCGCCTCTAACCTTGAACTTTTCTATGCTGTGTTACAAAAGAAGTCATTTCCTTTGGGAAGAGACATAACAGCCTTTTTATATCTTGCTTCTTCCCCTGGGCAAAATTTCTGAGTTAGGGCTTTGGAGCTGGAGATAGGGACATGCTTCTTTCTGAATGACACCCTACTTCAGGAGCTGAGCAGGAGGTCGAGAGGGAGCATTAGCCTGAGATCTTTTAGGCTTGCCTCTTCCAGCTTGGAAGTCCTTACATGCTAGGACTAAGGTAATGGCAGCTCCAGTATTCTCAGTGGTGCTACACCAAAGGTAGAGGCTCTGTCTCATGAGTGGAAGTTGGGCAAGAGAGGTGAGCCCCTCTTCTCAACTGCTCTGGCCCAGAACTTAAACTCAGTAATAGGTAGTTGTGGGCAGGGTGAGAAATGCCAGCATCATGCTCCTCACCTGAAGAAAGCTGCCTGATCAAGAACTAGTAGTGAAAAGATCCTTGTGCTCTTGGCTGCCCCCCTCCAGAGTGAGTTTCCACCTAGCTAAGCCGAGAGGAGAGACGGGTAGCAGTCTTTGTTCAGATACCACACATTCTTGCTGTTCTTAATAAATTTTCATAAGTATTCTTGGATAGATGATTCCTCATTTGCTGCTTGCCTTAAGGCTATTTCCAGAGGCTTTCAAAGTTTAAATATTATTTTCATCTTTTTCACTGGGGAGCAGGTCTGTGGAGCTTTTTACCTTGTCTTGCTAGAAGTTGAACTTCCTGTAGACTAAAATTTTAGCTTCTTTTGTAGTAATAATTAGTGCCTTTCCTTTATCTAGGAATTTGTAGCTTTCAAATATATAATCATGACAATACATTTGCAAACTTAAAGGAATTGGGAAAATCCCTTGAAATAAACAGCTTTCTGAAACTGACACAAGAAGAAACAAAAATCTAAACAAGTCTTATACCTATTTAGTTGAATCCTAATTAAGAATTGTGACAAGTGGGGTAAATGAGCGATGGGCATTAAAGAGGGCACTGTTGGGATGAGCACTGGGTGTTATATGTAAGTGATGAATCACTAGATTCTACTCCTGAAGGCAAGACTATACTGTATGTTATCTAACTTGAGAATTTAAAAAAAAAAAAAAAGAACCTTGACAAGGACATTACAACAACAAGATTACAGACCAGTATCCCTTATGAACTTAGATGCAAAAATATTATACAGAATATTTACAAATTGAATTTAACAACATACAAATAGGATGATACATCATGGTCATGGGGTACTTGTGCTAGAATCCAAGATTGCTTTTACATTCAACAATGACTTGCTATGTAAGCAGAATAAACAAGTTGTATCATCACTTTAAGTAGAAAAATTGAAATTCCTTCCCTGTATAGTTCCTTCCTCTCTAGTATTTTAACATGCAGATTCCAGCCATTTCATTAGCCTTGATTTCCACTTTGTATTTAGCTCAGTAAGCCTGCTGGCTATTTTGAGACTTCTCCCTCTGGTGCAGTCTGGAAAGTGCTAATAGAGAGCTTATGTGATTGTGAGCTCACTCTATTTCCCTTCTCTTAAGGATCACAGTCCCATATTGTATATTTTCCGACATCTGAAAACAGTTATCTCACATATTTTGCCCAGATTTTAGTAGTTTACAGAGGAAAGTGTAGTCTGCTAGAAACAACAGTGTTGCCCACACTTTTTGACATTTTTGAATCCAATAGGTATGGAATGGTGTATTTTGCACTTAAATTCATATATATGGTTTATACATATTTACATTTTTCTGCTTTCCAGTGCGGTTGTATGTCTTTCCATATGTTTATTGATCATTTATGTTTCATGTGCCCTTTTCTATAGTTATGTCTTTTTCTTATCGATTTATAGATGTTCTTTTGTGCATTCTGGATGCCAGTCCAGAGTTGGTTATAAAATTAAACATTTTGCACTTTACCTAATCATATTTAGTCTTTTAGTTTTCTAAAAGAATTAATTTTTATAAATGGTATGAGGGAGGGATCTAAGTTTTTTTCCATATGAATAACCAGTGGTCCTAGAATAATTTATTAAATTAAAAAAATTCACTACTGAGATTTAAAAAGCCCAACTCTATTATATATTAATTTTATGTATATGTATACTAATACGTTCCTAGGTATCTTATTTTTTTCAATCCAGTGGTCTTTTTGTCTATGCCTGCCCCAAATCTTGTAGTCTTAATTACTATATGTAGTAAGGTTAGTCTTCCCTTCTTCATTTTCTTAAATATCAGCTTGGCTATTCTTGGCTCTTCATTTTTCCTGATGAATTTTAAAAGCAACTCTTCAGGTTCCAACAAAACACCCTGTCAATTGAGTGCAGAATCATGTTGCAATCCAGAATGCTTTCTCTGTATAGATTCATTGGGGAAGATGTCTTCTCATCCATGAATAATGGTATATCTCTACTATATATTTCTTTTATATATTTCATAAAAGTTTTGTAATTTTCTTCATAAAAGTCATTCTTGTCTTTTGTTCGATCTCTCAAATTACTTGCCCCTGGAATCCAGTCACCATATTGTGAGGAAGCTGAGGCCCCATGGAGAGGCCACATGTGGGGCTTCTGGCACTAGCCCCTGCTAGACTTTCATTCAGAAGCCTGAATTAACTATCAGACATATGAGTGATTTAGCCTTCACAGGATTCTCCCTCTTAGTTTTCTAGATTTCTAGCTGAGAGACCTTAGACATCATGGAACAGAGATAAGTTGTCCCTGCTGTGTTCTATCTGAATCTCTGACTCAAAGAAACTGTGATAGATACTAATTATTGTTTTAAGCCACTAAATTTGGAATGATTTGTTACTAAGCAATAGAAAATTAAAACACCAAACATCATTCTGATAATGATTTGGCTTCTCCTGTAGGTCTGCCTAAGGAACACATAACTGGAATATTCTAACATGGTACATGGAGGAATAATTTCTCGTCCTAAATTAATAAATTGGCATTTTTTACTAAATCATGAAGTTGGTTAGCTTACATTTGTACTGTATATGATAAAAAGTAACCATGTATCTGAGTATATAAGACAGAGGAATAGACTCAAGACCTTAACTTACAGATATCTTGATTGTGGTACAGTTTTCCTAAATAAGTTTCACAAACTGACACTAAAGAGTATAGTTAAAACTTTTCTTACCAAATTTTCTTAAAGTTAATAATTTAATCTTCAAAATTTTTTTACAAAGTTTGCTAATATTTTTTTGAGAATATTGTAAGTTCAAGCCCCACGTCAGGCTCTGGGCTGACAACTCGGAGCCTGGAGCCTGCTTCGGATTCTGTGTGTCTTCCTCTCTCTGGCCTCCCCTGCTCACGCTCTGTCTCTCTGTTTCTCAAAAACAAATGTTAAAAAAAAAAATTAGAATAAAGGAAGTTTTATAAATGATGGTATTAAGTTAAAATATCTTAGTTCTCTCATGGCAGGGGATATAGTCATGTTTAATGGCTCTGGTAGACTTGAAATCCTTTGGCTAAAGTTTTTTCTCATTGGTTAGTGTTTAAGTGGGCACTGTCTTTATTTGCTTCTGAAGAGGATGAAGAATAACGATGGTAGAGTGCATTCCAACCAGTGCATATAAAACAGAAAATTTCAAGGATCAGTATAAATGGAACATGGGATATAAAAGGGGGAAGTAATGGGAAATGAAGTTGGAAAAGTGGTGCCACTCAATTTCTCCTCCTCTTCTTTCAACCTCAACCTTAGTTATCTTTACATTACATTTTTTTTTTAAATTTTTTTTTTAATGTTTTATTTACTTCTAGGAGAGAGAGAGAGAGAGAGAGAGAGAGAGACAGCGTGAGCAGGGGAGGGTCAGAGAGAGAGGGAGTCACAGACTCTGAAACAGGCTCCAGGCTCTGAGCTGGCAGTCAGCACAGAGCCCGACGCGGGGCTCGAACCCACGAACAGCGAGATCATGACCTAAGCGAAAGTCGGATGCTTAACCGACTAAGCCACCCAGGCGCCCCTACATTACATTTTTAAGATTGGTAACATTTTCTATACTGTAGTTAAAGATTTCTGTAAATTGTAATTCTTAAAGTTGAAAGTCAGTGAAGGTTTATGTTGTTGAGTATATAAGCTTCAGAGCCACATAATGTAATTACATTTCCTTATATAGTTTTTTTTTAGTATTTCCTGGAGTTTCTAATTGTGTCTTTTTTTCTTTCCTTGTACGTTTAACATACTCTTTAAGTTCTTCAGTTTTCCATGTAATACGATATCCTATTGATCTTCCTGTGGCATCACTCTCATAGGTCTTTATTCCTCCTGTTGTCAATGGCTCACTTGCTCTCTAGGACTTTACTGCTTTTCTGGATTGATTCTTCTATTCCTAGATTCCATTTTCTCTTTTTCCTTTATTGCTGCATCATGTCCTCAGGTTATTTCTTAAGAAAGGTTGTGAAGGGAGTGCCAGGGTGGCTCAGTCGGTTAAGTGTCCGACTTCGGCTCAGGTCATGATCTCCCGGCTTGTGGGTTTGAGCCCCGCGTCGGGCTCTGTGCAGCTCAGAGCCTGGAACCTGCTTCAGATTCTGTGTCTCTTTCTCTCTCTGACCCTCCCCTGCTCACGCTGTGTGTGTGTGTCTCTCTCTCTCAGAAATAAATAAAAACATTAAAAAAAAAAAAAAACAAAAACATTGTGAAGGTGGTAAGTTTTCCAAGTGTTTGCATATCTGAAAATGCCCTTATTGAATCCTTATACTTATTGATTGTTGGCTAGTTACACAGTTCTAGATTGACATTAGAATTTGAACAATATATCTCCTTTGTCTTCTTGCATCACCTTTGCTGAGAAGAAATCTAATGGATATCAGCCTCTGGTTCTTTTGTGAGTTAATTAAAAAAAACTCTTTTTATTAGTTTTGAGAGGGAAAGAAAGACAGAGTGTGAGCAAGGGAGGGGCCAAGAGAGGGAAACACAGAATCTGAAGCAGGCTCCAGGCTCCCAGGTGTCAACACAGAGTCCAGCGCAGGGCTCAAATTCACAAACCGCAAGATTATGACCTGAGCAGAAGTCAGGTGCTCAACTGACTGACCCGCCCAGGTACCCCAACTTTTTTTTTTTTTAATTTGGAAGTGTTTAGTCTTTCCTCCTGAGCATTTGAAATTTCAAAGTGATATGCTAAATTAACCCATTGTTTGGTGTCTTTTTTTTTTCTGTTTATTTAGTTTACCTTCATGTTTCAAGGCTTTACTTGAATGTCTTGTGATCCTTTGTTTTCTGTTAATATTAGTGAATTTTTAAAAATCACTTTAGAAGTTGGATGGGGGTTCATTCACTGCCTGCTTTTGTTTAGAGTAATTGGTCATGGAACTAACTAGTAAAAACTAGAATTTTTCTCTGGGATGATTAAGTTTCTTTGGGAAGCACCCCCCCCCTTTTTTTTTTGCCTGGGGCCTGAATGCTTGACTGACTTTTGGACTGAGATGGTGAGATGGTAGACTGTTCAGTACACACAGATTTATATAATCCCCTATTTTCAGCTCATGTCTTAATCTCATTCTCTATTTCACTAGGTATTTCTAATCCAAAATACTGTGGGAAGCTTATCTGTAATTCCCTGTTTATTCTAGAATGTGACTTCCTGCTTTTTGTCAGTTACCACTTCTTCATGGACTTTGAGTTTTCCAGAAATTTGTTGAAGTCTTTTGCCTAAAGCCCCATTCTTTCTCTGTTATTGTGGGTTTACACACACACACACACACACACACACACACACCCCTACATAATTTTTGGTTTAGTCTTATTTAAAAACTTTTTTAATGTTTGTTTATTTTTGAGAAAGAAAGAGAAAAAGTGTGAGCAAGGGAGGAGCAGAGACAGAGGGCATAGAATCCAAAGCAGACTCCAGGCTCTGAGTTGTCAGCACAGAGCCTGACATGGGACCGAACTTACAATGCCCTGAGATCATGACCTGAGCTGAACTCAGATGCTTAACAGACTAAGCCACCCAGGTGCCCCTAGTCTTATTTTAGAATAAAAGGGAAGAGATAAACAAATTTGCCATCTTTAACTAGTATGCATTGTAAATCTGTAAGTGGGTAAGGATTTAGAATATAGCTATTAGAGGAACAGTTGATAGGTATTTCAAAGACAATAGTCTTATATATACTTGTTCTTGCATTCTAGGTGATTTGAATCTTGTTTGCATTATGGATTTGTTTTGTGCTCTTGGGCATGCTTTGTAGTGTAGTGGTCTCTTAGAGTACTTTACATGTTGTAAAGCAGTCGTTCTCAAAATTTTTTTGACTGCTAACTATAATAAGAGACACATTTTACGGGGGGCACCTGGGTGGCTCAGTCAGTTAAGTGTCTGACTCTTGGTTTCAGCTCAGGTCATTATCTCATGGTTGGTGGGATTGAGCCCTATGTCGGGCTGCATGCTGGCAGCACGGAGCCTGCTTGGGATTCTCTCTCTGCCCCTCCCCTGCTCCTGCTGTCTGTGTCTCACTCAAAATAAATAAACTTAAAAAAATTTTTACTTTACAACTCAGTACTCACATACTTGAAACACATTGATATCTTACATATATTTTAAAATTCTAGTCATGACCCACTAAAATGATCTTACTACTCAGCAATAGGTTGCCATTCACACCTTGATAAATACTTCTCTAGAGCAGTATTTCTTTTTTTTCCTGATGTTTTGTTTTCTTCCAGTTTAGTTATTAATTTTGAGAGACAGCAGGGGAGAGGCAGAGAGAGAGGGAGAGAGAATCCCAAGCAGGCTCTAAGCTGGCAGCGCAGAGCTGAATGCTTAACTGGTAGAGCCACCCAGGTAGCCCTAGAGCAATATTTCTTAAAGTGTGAGCCAGCTATATCTTCATGTTGGGTGTTGAGAGAAAACTTAAGCATTCAGAAATAAATAGGGAAACCTAACAAGCTTTCGTGAGTTTTAAAAGTTGTATTAATGATTCTTCAAAGATGAAATGCCTCCCTTCCCTAGAATTGTCTTGATTCTCCTTCTGCCTAAGACCATGTAGGGACTTTTACAGTACTGAAATTTTTTAGTGGAATCAAATTTCAGTCATACCAAAATGGAAGAGTTAAGATGCACTTGAAAAACTCATCTTCCAGGCAAGTTTAAACCAGTTATGTATTTTGCAAGGCAAGGCACATCTGGTTTTTAGATAATTCCTTGATTTGTGCAGTTTTTCTTGTATCTTCCATAATTTTCATGCAGAGCTTGTTATATTGGAGATTTAGTAATGTTTTCTAGAAGAGCACTTTTAGGAAATTCTTAGCTCTGATGTTATTGAAAAGATAAATGTAAGCTGGTATTTTAGGTCATAATATTTCTAAATTGTAATCAAATTTCCTTGGCAATTTAAAGACTTAAGGCATTTGAATTGATACATTTAACATGATACACTATGATAATTACTGGTAATAATTGCTGGTCTGAATTGCTCCCAAGTAAATACTTAGAGAGATCAAAATATACCAAAAGGTTTATGAATAGGGACTCGGTTTTTCCCTTCGTTTAAATGGCAGTCCCAGGCTCTTAAATTTACTCATCCTTTATTTGTTCCTGATTTATTTACAAATTTTAGAAGAAAGTAATAATCCACTTGAAATAGATACATATCAGGGGCACTTGCGTGGCTCAGTTGTTTGTGTCCACCTCTTGACCTCGGCTTTGGTAGGTCATAATCTCACCATTTGTGAGATAGAGTCCTACATTGGGCTTGGCATTGACCATGAGGGATTCTCTCTCCTCTCTCTGTCCCTCTCCTGCTTGTGCATGCACTTTCTCTATCTCTCACTCATACACTCTGTCTCTAAATAAACTTAAAAAAAAGAAATATATACATGTTATCATTTCAAGAAGACCTGCTTTAAATTGCTTTAGCAAAAATTTGGGGTCTCGTGTAAATTTCAAGTTGACTAAGCAAATACTGTGTTGCACTCAGGGGATGATGCATAACAATTACACTGTGTGAATCTACCATTCCAGTCACTGTATGATGTAGTACTATAAGGCGTTCTGAATTGTTTCTGTGAACTTGTATATTTCCACAGGTGTTTTTATTTTTAAACCACTAAGTGAAATTCTCATAGAAGACGTCAGTGGATATTGCAGATAGAAAATCCTAAGGGAAAAAGCTATCACCATTGGAATTGGAATGGACATTATCCACATTGAAAATGGCAAATGGATAATTAACATTAGCCTAGTAAATATAACTAAGTCAGAACAATATATGATATTAGTGCCTAAGTGTTAGACATTGCCAAACTGAAACATCATTGAGTATAACAGACTTCAGTCAATGATGTAGATTTTGTCAGTACTTTTTACATTTAGCAAAGAGAATTATTACGCATTCTTTTTCTCACAAGTTGTCATTCATATTTATGAAGTAGAGCCAAAATATAGTCTGATCTTTTTTCAACTTGTTGAAATATATTTTCTCCTTTTCTTTTTTTCTTATGAGAAAATTCAGTGTAAATTGTGTTTCAGAGAGATACCTAAGAGTTGGGACATAATAAACATCAACAAGTGCAAAATATTTCATAACTTCTTGATGAAAGCCAATAATCATTTTCTCTTACTAGGATAACTACTATAAAAATGTTTTTAGCCTATGAAAAATGTTGTGTGTCATGAACCTAGCAGTTTGTAATCTCTTGAAGACAGGAAGTCATCTCCAACTTTCACAACTAAGGATTGTTTTTTGTTTTTATTTAAAAAATCATTTCAAAATATTTATTTTTGAAGGGGAGAGAGACAAAATGAGCGGGGGAGGGGCAGAGAGCGAGGGAGATACAGAATCTGAAGCAGGCTCCAGGCTCTAAGCTGTCAGCACAGAGCCCAATGTGGGGTTCAAACCCACGAACTGTGAGATCATGACCTGAGCCAGAGTCAGATGCTTAACTGACTGAGCCACCCAGGTGCCCCAGAACTAAGGATTGTTTGGAAAGTTTAAATTAGGTGTAAGTGGGAAAAGATTTTTTCTTTTATCTAAAACCTAAAAAAAAATTGAGGACTGGAAATGTCTATTTTAACTCAGAGCCAAAGTAGTTGAAATGTTAACTGTTTTCTAAATATTTCTAATGTTTGGGAAGATCCAGATGTGACCTGTCCCATTTAAGCATTAGGTAATATTGAGATAAAATTCAAGAGAATAAAAAAATAAATTCAAATAAATTTTTAGGTTAAGAAGCCATGAAAAAACATTAATTTTTCTCTAGAGAGTTAGGTGCCCAGAAAATGAAACTTTTTTTTGGTAACATATTCCTGAATACTATTTGCCAGTCCTAAAAATCATTTGTGTCTTCTAACATGTTAGCCAGAAGCTACTAGCCTGTGATATAAGAGATGAATGCCTTCCATTTATATTCCACTTTGAAATATATTCACTCAACTTCATGATCATTATCTAATTTAATCCATTTAAATCACCATCAAGGTAGGTTATTGATAAAAATGGTCATTGCTATGAGTGAAACATAGGGGAGTGAAACATAGGGGAGGAAATCTGATAAGGTATATCAATCAGGTAGGGAAAAGAGTGAGCAGACACATAGCCTTTGGGGAACAAGAAAGGGAGTGATTTCATGTTGAGTTGGTAGCGGGAGGAAAAAGAGAATTACTTAGGACTGGACCATATATTGAAATGGGATATTGTATGAGTTTGTATTACTAAAGGAAAGAATAGCTTTAAAATGCTTTAAAACTCTGTTAGAACGGAGTTAGCTTGAAAGGTATGATACCTATTTCCCATATATTCTCCATCAGTATGATGGAATTTAATTATATATAAAGATCTAATATATGTTATAATAGAGATATAAGGTTATACAATGAAGATTTAGATATCTTTATAAGTAGATAAAGGCATTACTGAGTAACTGAGACAATTTATGGGGATTTCCTGTACAGTATGAGTTGAAAAGGATTCTTATAGCTCAAATAATCACCCTTCTCTAGTGTGTAACACATACCAAATCTAATAAGTTGCATAATTGGGAAGCTTACAAAAAACAGAGCTATTCATCTTGTACTTTTTCAAATTAAGTATATTAAATGGATGCATATCTGATTTTTTAAAATTTAATCCCCCTAATCAAGAAACTTAAATAATTGAGCTAATTGAAAGTCCTTGTTTATAGATGTGAAAGTTCAGAATTGAAGTTTTGTTGTTTTTTGAATGTTGTAAACAAATGGATTTAGTACATTTGTTAGAATCAAATCAATGTAATATGTCCATATTTCTGTAAATAAGTAGACAGCAAAACAAGAAACATTTGCTGAATGACTATTGTGTGCCAGATACTGTGCTTGATAGAAGAGGTGGTGGTGTGTGGGGAGAAGGAGAGACAGAAATACAGTTAAAAATAACAATTGTTTCCTGTCTTTGGGGGCCTTGCAGTCTAGGAGTGTTGTACGTGTAAAACATAATTGCCATATAGCACAAAAAATGTTACAGTAGAGATACATACCTAAGATACATTTGGGTAAAAGTGGATTAACCAGTTTAGCTTTAGTGTCCTAGAGTTTCTGAGGGGAGTATGTTTCCGCTGAAACGTAATAAATGGGGAGGGTTCCCAGGGTGGGAATGTGGAAAAGAGCATTCCAGGCAAAAGAAATCTTCACAAGTTGAAGCAATATGGTTTAACCATATTGAGTACATGCTGGAAAGTGTTGAGAGATGATTGATGACAATAGGCAGCTGAATTTTGTATACAATCTTGAGAAGTTTGAGTTTCAATTTGTAATTTTTGGAGAATTATTGAGAAGTATTGGGTGTGATCAGATTGTTTCTCCTTGTAGTGCAATTTTAGCTTTTGAGGTATTTAAGAAGCTAAATCAGGAATTGTAATAGTTATGGTGCAGGTAGGAGGAGCAGTTAGGTTATCACTGCTGTAATTCAGATGATAGATGATGAGGGTAATTAAAATGGCAGTGAGAATGACAGATGTGTTAAACATAATCAGTAATCTATAATGATTGATTAGGGGTGGTAAGAAAGGAAGAAAAGTCCATTATGGATCCTGGTTTCTGGCATGAATGATGAGGTTAGGTGGGTGAATTTCTCATCATTTTTTCCCCCTCACTAGACTTTTGAGAGAAGCTTTTTATTTTATGTGTGTGAATAGCATCTCTAAAATTAATGAGCATATTAAAGTAACTTCTGAGTAGGTTATTTCTAAGTTTTTCTTTATTTTTATTTATAGATGCCACTTCCAATGAACAACAAGAGCTATTCTGTCAGAAGTTGCAGCAGTGTTGTATACTGTTTGATTTCATGGACTCTGTTTCAGACTTGAAGAGCAAAGAAATTAAAAGGGCAACACTGAATGAACTGGTTGAGTATGTTTCAACTAATCGTGGTGTAATTGTTGAATCAGCGTATTCTGATATAGTAAAAATGGTAAGCCTTCTAGACTTAAGTTCCTCAGATTTCTATAAATTCAAGTAAGATCTGAGGTGTAATTATGAATTACCTGAGACTAATTTTTAATAAATAGACAATAATCAGTGTACTCAAAACAATGTTTTTAAAATAGTCCATTTGAAAGATTATCCATTCATTCCACTGATGCTGTCATTGCTTATATTAGTTTGAAAATTCAATAGCCACAGTGGCTGGTGGCTGTCATATTGTATAGTGTAGATCTAGAGCTTAAGAGAAACCTGTAGGCTTAAGATTGTACAGATTAATAAGTAATTAATGTCATAGAGCTGAATTGTCACTAAGGGAGAATGTCTAAAGTGCAAAGAGAGAAGACTAATGAAAAACTATGGGACTCTCCACATTTCAGCAGTGGGTAAAGGAGTCAGGTCTAAAAATACGTATTTATTTAGACTATTTTAATGTATTAATGTATTTATAGATTCTATAGCACTTGAATTTTAATAAAAACTCAGGACCTTTAAGAAGTTAAGTAACGTACATAAGTGAATGAAATCTCTGAAAAATAAATTAACTGCCAACTTTATTAAGGTAAGGTTGTTTAGGATACTGTTTATTAATAATTCAACCTTATTTTTCATCAAACAGTAAAGTTTGTAAAACTTTAAAAACCGTAAAAAAAAAACAGTAAAAAAAATTAGTTGGAGTATTCAAGAGTCACTGAAGTCATAATTGAAGTTTAAATGTTACCAGGGTATAAAGAACGTTATAGCAAGTATAATTTGTAGTTGTCTTCATTTCCCTCCCCTTGCCTAATATATGTTCTGGGGGAAGAACAAAATGTATAGAAAGTTTAATTTGGCCCTGTTACACCAGTTGAGTTTTCTTTCATCACATTATACTAGAAAATTTTGGTTCAGTTTTTTGTTTGCTTTTTAAAAGTTTTCTTTGTTTTTTTTTTTTAAATGAAAATAAAAGCCTTAAAGAAGTTTTAAAGAGTAGCTATACAGGGAGCATTGATCAAAATGAAGTTGGCTTCCCTAAACTCTCAATAGACTATAAAAATTAAGTGATAGTTTGAAAACAAGTATTGAATACTGATAAACTCATTTTGTTTTTCGTTTTGTGTTTATCATTTAAAATACGTTCAGGGGGAAAAACAGTATTTCCATTTTACTGATTTCAAAGGGTTTATATTCAGAAAATTTTCAAATCCTGGAAAAAGGTACTTTATTTTAATCTCTGTAAAGTTACTGACTTGGGTGCCTGCTAGCTCAGTTGGTAGAACATGCAACTTTTGATCTTAGGGTTGTGAGTTCGAGTGCATGTAAAGATTACCTAAAGCTGTCAAATATTTAGATATTGAAAGTACTCAAATGTTTGAGTCAATTTATTCTGTACTAATAAATTCTGGGAGTTATTTCTTTTTCCAAGAAAAAAGGTGTGTATGCTTTGTCTTTTTTTTTTTTTTTTTAACTTCTGGGTACTTAATTTCTCGATAAGCGTGAAGCCAACTCACCCTGTTGGCCCTATAAAGCTCTTAAGTATACTTATTATATAGTTAATTTTATTGGTGGCAACAAGGTTGATGTTTTTTTACTACCAAGAATAAGTATGATCTCAAAGGCAAATTATGCCCTCTGAATGAGACATCTTTCCTTTTCAAGTTTTATCTGTGACTTCCTACCATTCTTTGTGAAATTGATACCTGTCAAACTCTTTATTGGTTCCGCCCTTATGTACTGGCATTGAGTTCTAGCAGATCAAATTCTAGGTTATTACTTTCTAAGTCTTTTGGTTTTAGTAATTGACTGTAAGCAGTTATTTGGCTAAGCATAGATGCCACTTCATAAGCATAGTTGGAAATTTGCACCACCTACAACCTCTTGTCTCATCCTTTATTCCCCAACTAGTTTATCTCACGTGACCAACTCTTTAATAGTATGGCCTTAAGTGTTTGCTAAACCATGTGGTTTCTCAGTTGTTGTTCATCATTCTTCAAAGATTAGCACCACAGTCTAACCTTTGCTAGAGAAAAAAGATGTGTTAGTTTACCTTGGTGCTAAGACAGTGTGAATAATGAAATTATAAATACTGTTATTTCACTGAATCTGAAATGAAGAATCTCAACATTCTGATTTTAGAGAGATTAATTTGTTTTGTTTTGTTTTGTTTTTTGTTTAAAGAGGCTCAGGGGCACCTGGGTGGCTCAGTCGGTTAAGTGTACGACTTCAGCTCAGGTCATGATCTCACGGTTTGTGAGTTCAAGCCCTGCATCGTGCTCTCTGCTGACAGTGCGGAGCCTGCTTGAGATTCTCTCTCTCTCTCTCTCTCTCTCTCTCCCCCCCCTTTCTCTTTTTCTTTCTCTTTCTGACTTTCTCCTTCTCTTTCTCTTTCTCTTTCTCTTTCTCTTTCTCTTTCTCTTTCTCTTTCTGCCCCTTCCCAGGTTGTGCTCTCTCTCTCTCTCAAAAATAAATAAACATTAAAAAAATAAAAATTAAAAAGGCTCAGGATAAAATACATTAAATCACCAGAGGGATATGTCCATAATAGCAGTGAGGGTATTCTACCCTCCTTTCCCTCTTTCTCAGTGTGGTGTGTATGTATAGGAATGGAGATCTTTTATCAAACTCTTTTGGACTGTAAACTAAGTAAATGGCTGGATTAGAATATGGAGGGAATTGTAGAAAGATGAAATGGATCAAGTTATTGATAGGTAGACTTAGGAACTTTGTGCTTTTCTCCCCAGAATTCCTTCCTCGTCTTTTTTTTTTTTTTTTATAAATTTTCTGTTTAAGCAAAACTTGGAAATAACAACTTGTAATTTAAGGAAGATGAATCCAGAGGTAATCTGTAATCTGTAGTAAGTTGGCATCTGAAGAAGTCATAGTTATGGGATAGAGAAAAGAGAAACATCTCACTTCTTCATATCTTGATGAAGCTTATAGGTTTTGAACTAGGCTTATAGTCAAAACTTTTTTCTTAAAGTTATCTTTAAAATATTTCAGTTTACATTGTTTAGTTGTACAACAAAGAATATAAATCTAAATTCCTTTTCTTTACAGATCAGTGCTAACATCTTCCGTACTCTTCCTCCAAGTGATAATCCAGATTTTGATCCAGAAGAGGATGAACCCACACTTGAGGCCTCCTGGCCTCACATACAAGTATGAAATTTAATTATATATTGAAAATTTTTACCTTTATGATATTCTGCTGAAATCATGGTGGGTCTCTTTTAGATCTTAGTGTCTATGTAAAATATTTGACTTTTAGTATGTTTTCTTATCATTATTTTCTTTTCCCCCAAAATCGATTTCACTTTTTTTGAGATAAAATACAGTTATCATTTAAACCATTTTAAAGTGTTCTGTTGAGTGACATTAACTACATTCACAATGCTGTGCAACCATTATCACTATCTAGTTCTAGAACTTTTTTATCACCAAATGGAAACCCCCTTTACATTAGCAGTCACTTCCCATTTTCCTATCCTCACAGTTCCTGACAACTCCTAATCTATTTTCTGTCTTTATGGATTTACCTGTTCTGAATATTTAAGTGAAATCATGTAATATATGGCCTTGTGTGTCTGGGTTCTTTAACATAGTATTTTCAAGGTTCATCAATGTTGTTGCATGTGTCCATACCTCATTCTTTTTAATGATTGAATAATATTTCATTTTCTGGATATACCACATTTTATGTATCCATTAATCAATTGATAGATGTTTTGGCTTATTGTAATGAGAACTATTATGAACATTCATGTACAGGTTTTTGTTTTAACATGTTTCCCATAAATTTTGATAAGTTGTGTTTTTGTTTTCATTCACCTCAAAATATTTTCTAATTTTCCTGTGATTTCTTCTTTATTAATAAGGAATGTGTTTAATTTCTGTATGTTTGTGACTGCCACATTTCTTTCTGTTACTAATTTCTAATTATTTCATTGTAGTTGGGGAATATACTTTGAATGTCTTCAATCCATGTAAGCTTATTGAGGCTTTTAGTAGGGCCTAACATACAGTATATTCTGGAGAATGTTTCATGTGTGCTTGAGAAGAATGTGTATTCTGTTGTTGGGTAGAGCATTCTGTAGAAATCTGTTAGGTCTTATTGGTTTATAATGTTATTAAAGTCTTTTTCCTTGTTGATCTTTGATTTCTACTCATTATTGAAAGTAAGATACTGAAGTTTCTAACTATTATTGTTGAATTTTATATTTCTCTTCAGCTCTGTCAGGTTTTGCTTTATGTATTTCAGAACCCTATTATTAGCTGCTTATGTTTATAATTGTTATGTCTTATCTATGGATTGTCCTTATAATAACTTTAGATGGTTTGTTTTGTCTGATATTAGCATAGGCACTCCAGCTCTCTCTTGGTTACTGTTTGCATGATATATCTTTTCCAATCCTTTTCCTTTTAATCAGTTCCTTTGAATATACATTTTGTCTTGATAAAGTTGGATCATGTTTTTGTAATCAGTTTTGACAGTCTCTGCCTTTTGACTGGACTGGAGTGTTTAATCAGTTTACATTTAATGTAATTGTAGATAAGTTAGGATTTACATCTGCCTAATAGAAATTTTGCTCTTTCTATATGTTGTATGCCTTTTTGCTTTCCTACTTCTCCATTACTGCCTTTTGTATTAAATAGGTATTTGTTAGGGTGCCATTTTAATTCCCTTGTTTTTTTCAACTGAACTTTTTACTTTCTTAGTAGTTACCCTGGGGATTACAATTAGCATCTTAAAACAATCTGGTTTGGTTGAATACTAACTTAATTTCAGTAGTATAAAAAATTTTGATACAATATAACCTCCATTCCCTCCCCCACCTCCTTTGTGATATTATTTGTGGTATTCTTGTCATTGCCCACCAGTACAATTTTATAATTATTGCTTTACATGATTGTCTTGTAGAGCAGTAGAACAAATGAGTTATAAATAAAATACATTTATGCTTTTATATTATGTATAGTTGACCCTTGAACAACATGAGTTTAAAGTGCATGAATCTGCTTATGTGCAGACTTTTTTTTTTTTTAAATATTTTTATTTATTTCTAGGAGAGAGAGAGAGAGACAGCGTGAGCAGGGGAGGGTCAGAGAGAGAGGGAGACACAGACTCTGAAATAGGCTCCAGGCTCTGAGCTGGCAGTCAGCACAGAGCCCGACGCGGGGCTCGAACCCACAAACCGCGAGATCATGACCTAAGCGAAAGTCGGACGCTTAACTGACTAAGCCACCCAGGTGCCCCGAGACTTTTTTGATATAGTACAGTACTATAAATGTATTATCTCTTCTTTACAATATTTAACAAAATTTTAATTCCAATATACTTAACCAACAGTGTTATGTTAGTTTTTGGTATATGGTATAGTGATTCAACAATTCTGTATCTTACTCAGTGCTCAGTGTGATAAGTTTATTCTTAATCCCCTTCACTTATTTCATCCATCTCCCTCACCCCCCTCCCCTCTGGTAACCATCAGTTTGTTCTCTGTGGTTAAGATCTGTTTTTTGGTTTGTCTCTTTTTTGTTTTGTTCTACTGTTTTGTTTCTTAAATTTCACATATGAATGAAATTTTATGGTATTTGTCTTTCTCTACCTGATTTATTTCACATAGCATTATACTCTCTAGATCCATTCATTTTGTTGCAAATAGCAAGATTTCATTCTTTTTTATATATTTAATATATTCCACCGTGTTTATAGACCACATCTTCTTTATCCATGTTCCATATTCATTTATCAGTGGACACTTGGGCTGCTTCCATAATTTGGTTAATTCTAAATACTAAATAACCCCAATAAACATTGGGGTGCCTATATCATTTCAAATTAGTGTTTTCATATTCTTTGGGTAAAAATACCCAGTAGTACAATTACCAGATTGTAGGGTAGTTCTATTTTTAATTTTTGAGGAACTTCCATACTGTTTTTCATAGTGACTGTACCAGTTTGTATTCTCCCTTATGACAGTTTTACATTTTTTTCTCCAGCTTACTTAAGTTTTAAGAATACAGTATATAATATTTATAACATACAAAATACATATTAATTGGTTCTGTTATCAGTAAGGCTTGCTCTCAACAGTATAGGCTATTAGTAGCTAAGTTTCGGGAGAGTCCAGAATTACATGTGGATTTTTGACTGAGTCAGGGTGGGGAGGGTCAGTGCCCTTAACCCCTGCATTATTCAAGGTTCAACTGTGCTTACCTTTACCTGTGCTTTTTATTTCTTCTTGTGAATATCCTTTCATTTCTTCCTGAAGGGTTCCCTTTAGTATTTCCTGTAGAGCGGGTCTATTAGTAAATTCTCTCAGTGTTTGTTTATCTGGGAGTGTTTTAATTTCCCCTTCATTTTTGAAGGAGAGTTTTGCTGGATATAGAATTCTTGGCTTAACTACCCTTTTCCTTCAGCAGTCAGAAGATGTCATCCCACGGGTCTTCTGGTATCCCTTGTTTTCTGATGACAAGTCAGTTGTTAATTAGGATTTCATATGTGTGATGTTATTTTTCTCTTGATGCTTTGAATATTTTCTATTTTTCATTTCTGTCAGTTTTGATTGTGATATGTGTAGGTGTGATCTCTTTGGCTGTATTCTACTGGAGTTCATTGAGCTCCAGTAAGAGTTCTTGCGTAAATTAGTAATTTTCACCAAATTTGAGTTGATTTTAGCTGTTATCTCTTCAGATATTTTTTTCTTCCTCTTTCTCCTCTCTGAGACCCTATTATGTATGTGTATATTGGTATGACTGAAGGTGTCCCTCAGATCTCTGAAGCTCTGTTACTTTTTTGTTCATTCTTTTTTCTTTCTGCGTCTCAAACTGAATAAACTCTATTGATCTACCTTCAGATTCACTTATTCTTATGCCAGCTCAAATTGTTTTGGGTTGTTTTGTGGGTCAGCAGGTTCACCAAGTTCACTTTGCCATTTCAGAAGTCTCTCTCTGGAGCACATCTTTTTAGTTGTGACTGAGAAAAGGATAGTCTTCTTGACCTAAATGCCATTGTGTGACAGTTCACTCCTCAGAGTCATTAGAAAATTGGTAAAATTTTACTGTATAGGCAGGATCAATTCTTCATTAAACCTTCCCTATTTCTGTCTAGCTCTGCTTCATTTAAACATCCCCACAAATATGTGGCTTTAATATAGTGTCATCTAGAGTTCATGCAGTAGAATCACATTGACACTACTTCAGTTGATACTTTAGTACTAGAACTATTAGATAGAATTCAGGGTAGATTCTCTTACACTACTTACAAACTGTTACAAAGATTCCACTATAGCCATAAACTATGCTCACATGTGTTTAGTGTTTCTTTTGCACATGTTTTTACATATCTAGTCTTTATGATCATTTATTGTTGTTCTCCAGATGTCTCATTAAAATACTCTGAGAATATTCAGATAAAGCTTTCTTATTTTTTTAAAATAAGCAAGGCTCTGAGGGAGAAAGTAAAAATTCAAAGGACTCTTGCCTAATGCCTCAGATAATTTTTATATTTTAAAAATAATATTAATGACCTGAAATTTCCAGGCAAGCACAATGATGGGTTTATCTAGAGAATTTGATATGTATGTGTTTACATATGATCAATGGTACTCATTTATGAGACTACTAATCATGATTAGCTAATTAGAGCAATACCAATGACTATTGAGCACTTACCATGTTTAAGAGATAGTGGCAGTTGCTTTATATACACATCTTATCTAATCCTTTTGGTAACACCACAATATTGTTCACATTTTATAGATAAGTTTAGATGAAGCTAGAAGAGATTAAGAATCCTGCCCAAGTTTATAAAAATAGTAAGTAGCAGACTTAGGTTTATAACTCAAGTATTACTCCAGAGTACTTACTCTTAATTTTTAAAAGCGTTAGTGTCTCTCCTAAATGTAGTTTATGGCCTTACAATACCAATTACATATGGCCCTACACTACCAATTACATATGTAGTCTATGGCCCTACAATACCACATACATACCAATTTTTAATGAGATTTAATTCATACCTTTTTAGCTTCATTATTACACCAGGAAATTAGATCTTCCAAATAATTCAGCTAGTCATTCTTTTTCTTTTTTCCTCATAAGTGAGTTTTTAAAGGTATAATTATACAGGTACAGATATGCCTTGGTTAAACATAACAAAAGTTCATATATACAAATTCTAACAAGTAAGAGAATTATTATTACAAAGCATAGTGAGTGGAAATGATTCTGGTGACAGACTTCTACTTAAATCCTAGTTTTGATACTTTTCTACCTATGTGACCTTGGTTAGCTGCTTAACTCTTTTGCATCTTCCTTTATGAAACTGGGATCAAGCAGGATTCTGTAAGGATTGAATGGGATAATGTGTGCACCAAACCTAACACAGTGTTTTAAACTGTATGTTTTTCTTTTTCTCTCCCCTCCCCTTGTTTTCTTAAAAGATCATTACTTTTGGTATGTGGGAAGAAATATATTTTTGCTCTTATTGTTGCCTTTATGTTGATAACCTTTATATGATACCCTTGGTTTTTCTCTTGTAGCTAGTTTATTGGTTCCCTAGAATTAACAATGCTGAAATTATTAAGTTGTCTCTTCCCCCACTTCCATATCACATAAAGTAATATCCCTTTACTCTCACAGTAAATACCTGTATAACAGCTCAAAGCTTCTACTTTCCATACATTCTTCTCCATCCTCTTCCCCCAACTTTTTATTTTTATTATTGTATAATACCTATGTGGTTAGAACATGTAACTAATTGTATACTATTGTTCTGTCACCTATATGCCCATTGCTTATTCCTAGCTCTGCAGGTAAAATATTTAATCTTACCATCAGTCCTTATGTCAAAGTTCCTCTGATCATTTCTTGGTAATTTGGAGCTTGTTCTTTTTTTTTTCTTTTTCTTTTTTCTTTTTTTTAAGTAATCTCTACATCCACCGTGGGGCTCAAACTCATGACCTTGAGATTAAGAGTCACATGCTCTGCTGACTGAGCCAACCAGGGGCCCCTGGAGCTCACTTGTTAGTAGAGGAACTCATGGGAATATTATTCCTTGAGTCTTTGTATGTACAGTAGCAATTTGTAGATTTTATTTTTAAAGCCAGTTTGATTTGATATAAAGTCCTTGATTCATCTTCTTTCCCTTAGGTACCTTAAATATGTTATTCCATTGTCTTCCAAATTCAGTCTGATTTTCTTTGCTTTTATAAAGACATGGGGTTTTTGCCTGGATGCCTAAAAGATGTTTCGCCTTTAATGGCCAAGTGCTGTATTGCTTATACATAAGTGTTTATTTTTCTATTTGAATAGTACTCTTTCACTATAAAAGCCCACTTTTATTTCTGGAAATTTTCTTCAGTAATAGTTTTTAGTATTTCTTTTGTAGTACTGCTATTTTTTCTTCTTTGGAGATGCCAGCTCTTCATATGTTGGTTCTTCTTATCTCTCTGTGTCTATTATTTTCTCTTAAAATATTGGGTTCTTTAAAATCTCATTTTTTGTTCTGTTGGATTGTTTTTCATCTTTCTCCTTTCCATTCTCTTTTTCCTTTTTTCTTTACTCTAGTTGTAAGGTGGATGGACAGTTAAAACTAGAGACAGACAAGAGGAAGGGAATGGATATTACTAGCCAACCAGCAATGCCTGCTACAGGCTAGAACTGTTGGAGTGAAGAGTGTCTTAAATAAAAGGAAAAATGATATATCTTTAATGACAGTAGGATGGATAATCCATACATCAGCTATTTTCTATATAGTTCCTGGAAGGTAGAGAGGAACCATGCTTTATATGTGGATGCTAGCTCTTGTGATTACATTGCTGATTTAAAAAAATTTTTTTAATGTTTTATTTATTTCTGAGAGAGAGAGAGACAGCGTGAGCAGTGGAGGGTCAGAGAGAGAGTGGGTCACAGACTGAAACAGGCTCCAGGCTCTGAGCTGGCAGTCAGCACAGAGCCCGATGCGGGGCTCGAACCCACAAACCGCGAGATCATGACCTAAGTGAAAGTTGGACGCTTAACCGACTAAGCCACCCAGGCACCCCTCTGTGTGCCAGCTTATAGATAATTAGGGAGACTTGGCTGCTGTATTAACGTGGAATACAGGCAGATCGTATAGTATTTTAATTTTCTTGTATCAATTATTTTCTTTAGTGGCACAGATATTTAGGATGTAATTATGTAGGTACTGACTAGAACATAGACGTTTTTACAAATAACTTGTATTTTAGGGACTAGAAGCTCTTCTTTGTGGTCTCTATAATTAGAAATTTAATTTGGAAACATACACATTTTACAGTGTACACCTTCACGTGAATCCAAATAGCTCATGGTCAGATTCAGTGTTCAGGCATTTAATATGAAATATCTCATTTAGTTCAGTATATGTTGCATCTTACATGAATTCTTTCATGTATTAAATCCATTTTATTTTATTATTTTATTTTATTTTTTTATTTCTAGCAGAGAGAGAGAGACAGCGTGAGCAGGGGAGGGTCAGAGAGAGAGGGAGTCACAGACTGAAACAGGCTCCAGGCTCTGAGCTGGCAGTCAGCACAGAGCCCGACGCGGGGCTCGAACCCACGAACCGCGAGATCATGACCTAAGCGAAAGTCGGATGCTTAACCGACTAAGCCACCCAGGCACCCCATATTAAATCCTTTTTAAAACCCACTTAAATTAGCTTCCTCTTATAAGAGTTTGGGAAACATTGGATCACCATATTCCTTGAAGAAAGTCTTTTGTGTATTTACAGTTCATTAAAGTTGCTTCTCAGTCTTTACCTCTCGAGCCTAACATTTCCAGTCCCCTTAGCTTTTTGTATAGATCTTATTTTCAGATACTTTAAAAACCTCTGTTGTTTTTGAAAATCTCTATTGTTTTTGCTGTATCTTTTTCTAAAATCTTTTATTGATGAAGACCAGAATTTTCATATTTTAACTAAACCTTAGTGAAGACATGGTCATTATGGAGTAGAATGGTAAGATTACCCTTTTTTAGTTATCTTTTTACATTTTTTACTTATTTTTAGGGTATTTTTAGGTTCATAGAAGTAGGAACATATGTGAAGTTTGCCATTTTACTAGAAAAATTAATCCATTGCTGTAACTATCTATTGTTCTTTGCAGCACTATTTCTTAGCTTCTCGGAGCAAATTATTTCTTCATATACAAGAATATAGAAAAACTTACATATACAGAAACAGTCAACAACTGTGATTCATTCAGGAATATGTTCAAGGCATTGCTCTACGTATTGGGGGTAATGTATTGAACAAATAAGCAAAACCCTTTACATTCTAGTGGAAAAGACTAAATAATATTACTGTGTCAAGGTGTAATAATAAATACAAGAAGAAAAGTAATGCAGGATAAAGAGTATAAGAGAGAGTGACAGTGGGGACAGGGTACAATTTTATAGAAGCATAGTCTTAATGGTACCGTGCTGAAGATTTTCAGCTCTGTAGATCACCGGCGTTTCCTTTCCTGCTGTTTTCATATTACTCAGCATGTGTTTAGATAACCTTTTGTTGTCTCTTCAGTGGTGCTAAGTTGGCTGCATAAAAGCAGTTTGCTGCTAATCTTAACTGATCCCTTAATGTTCACTGTGTCAGGTAAATGATGGAGATAAAAACTCTGAAAGAAATGATAATGTGGTATCTGTCATAGAGACAGGTTTCAGCTGAATGTGTGATTTAGAGGATTCAGCTGGATTTCATGCAAATCTCCCAAAAGACATGTAATTACTCCTAATAGTATTAAGCCTTTAGCCCTATATTTCTGATGTATATCTTAAGAGGTAGAGTGTATAGGCTAATGCGTGCCATACTTGACTCCTGTTTAACCTGGTCCTACCTCACCATAAATCTTAACTTCCTCTGAACTAGGGATCTGCATAAAGATTCTGAGTCCCTGATTCCATACCTATCAACCCATACCCTACATCTGGTGCTCAAGACATGTCCTACCTTTCTATAAAAGCCCTTCTTTTTCTTTTTGGCTTATCCAAAATCAGATCAAATGTAGGCCTCAAGTTGCATGTCCTCCTTAAAATTGTTCCTGCTGACTTTATTCCACAGTGCTTTCGCCCTTTTCTAAGTGTCTCCTCCACTCATAGTCTGTACCATGTAATGTTTGCATATACACCATTTTGTATGTTTAGTTTTGTCTCACCTCCCTAACAAGTGAGCTTTTTGGGACTGTACAGTGCCTAATATCTGTTCCCACTATATGTAGCTAAAAGGAAAACTTGTTTGCTCTACCCATAACACTTTTGACACCAAATGTTTGGATTTTCTACACCAAGAAATTCACTTCTCTATGGATACCAACTGGGTGTCCTATAATTTATTCATTTCTGACACTAATGACCCAGAGTTACCACAGATACTACAGATTAAGGGCTCAGTCCCATGAGACCATACCTCATTTCACATGGCATTCAGGAGTCTGGGCCTCTTGTATTTTTGGCCAATTGGCTTTAAGTCTGGGATTCCCACAATCCACTCCTGAGATTTGATAATTTTTCATAACTGCCCACAGAACACAGGAAACACTTCATTTACTGTTACTGATTTATTATAAATAAGGATACAACTCAGGAACAGCCAAATGAAAGAGATGCATAGGTATGGAGAAGGAGCTCCATGGTACTACCCTCTCAGTACCTCGATGTGTTCACCAAGCCAGGAGTTCAGGAGTTCTCCAAACCCCCTTGTTGAGGATTCTGATGGTGGTTCCATGAGACAAACATGATTCATTAAATCACTGGCCATCAGTGATTAACTCAGTCTCCAGCCTCTCTCCCCTCCCTGGAGGATGGGGGTTGAGGGCTGAAAGTTTCAAGCCTCTCATCACAGGGTTGGTTGCTGAGATAACCAGGCTTCATCCTCCCAGAGACATCTTATTAACCTAAACGCAGGCATGATTGAAAGGGGCTTCTTGTGAAAAACAAAAGATGCACCTCTAACCTCTTATCACTCAGGAAATGCCAAGCGTTTTAGGAGCTCTATGCCAATAATCAAAAGTAAGAACATATCACAGTAGGCCAGTATTGGACATGAAAATAGGCACTGGTAAGTTGTGCCATTGAACTTGTGTAGCAGTCCGTGAGACTGTACTCACTCTTTGGAGAACTCTGATAATTTTGTATATCTTTTTGCATGTGTGTACCCCAAAACAAAATTATCTACATAGTTGATTAGAAGATGATTTATAAATGAAACTGATATCAGTTTGTTTTCTTGTTACAGTGTCATACTTAACATGAAAATTAAAAGTTAGATAATAATTAGACCAGATAAGCATCATTCCTTTTGCATAGTTGGGCAAAAAAGATGCATCAAACAAAAATAATATTTGTTCCCAAAACTGTTGTATATTACTGAACTCATAGTAATTCTTTGTGAGTTTTGTTATTCTGTGGTGAGTGATAAAGTCCCGGATCTGGTAATGCTTTATTTGTGTGTTGTGTAAAGTCTGTAAATTTATTGTAGCAATCTTTTTTTTTTTTTGTAAGTTTTCTTAATGTTTGTTTATTTTGGGGAATGAGAGGGAGAGTCTGTGGGAGGGACAGAGAGAGAGGAGGACAGAAGTTCTGAAGCAGGCTCTGTGATGACAGCAGAGAACCTGATGTGAGACTCTAACTCAAAAACCTTGAGATCATGACCTGAGCTAAGGTGGACGCTTAACCAGCTGAGCCACTCAGGTGCCCCTTTTTTCTTCCCTTCTATATGTGGCCCAACTATACTGTTTACTGAATGACTGTTTTGCTTTAGGATATAATCTTCCTTTTTTATGTTTAGGATGCTAGATTAATATGTTTTTCAGTAGCTAATAAAGTAAGGCACATTTGGGGCAATACTCCTTTTATGAGCTGTTAGGTTACAATAAAAAAACTTTATTTTCCTTTCTTCTTGAAAGACAGATGTAGGTGTGATGGAAGCAGATTGACCTAAACCTTACTTTAATTCTGATCTGTGGTAATAAGTGAACATTTCCCATTACTTTAAGATCCTTGGCACTTAAGTAGAAGTCCTGCTGTGACTTCTAGTTTATTCACCTTGATAAAGACATTCCTTTCTGAACCCTGAATTTACATAATTTGGTTTATTATTTCCCAAGTGCAGATAAGGTATCTGGTTTTGATTTAATTTTTCCCCACTATAGTTTAATAGAAAGACGTGAAGTTTTTTTTGTTGTTGTTATTGATACACCACCCCTTACAGTCTAATTTATTCTTATCTGGAAGTTTCTGATCTATATTTAAAGAACTCTAAAGATTAAAAAAAAATAACTCTAGAGATGAAATTGAAGTGGGTTAGGAGTCCACTGGAAAATGAACATGTTCCCAGTGAGTATGGAGTGCAAAATAGTCTTTCTTAGTTAAATATTGTATAGGCATCGTCTTTATTTTCTAGTTCCTATAATTTCACGGTTTCAGCAAGTGATGTAAAGCAATAAATCCCCAAATTTACCAGCTTAGGAGACCAAATTGTGAATATATTTTTAGTTTTAAAAAAATGTTACCAAACTCATCATATTTTCTAATGAGCTCTGAAATCTCCCTCCTAGGGTGGGTAGGGGAGGTATGTTTGGTATGAAGTGACTATTAGGGTAAAATTTTATAGGCATCATCTTAGCTTTTATTTGACTTTTTCTCATAGTTGGTGTATGAATTCTTCTTAAGATTTTTGGAGAGCCCTGATTTCCAGCCTAGCATTGCAAAACGATACATTGATCAGAAATTTGTACAGCAGGTAAGGAATTCTTATGTCTTAAATTTCCTTATGTTCATCTTAGCAATGATTTATTAATTTGTGATTAAAATCGTCTTTTAAAACTTAAATGGTTTATTTTACTTTAACATCGTTTAAAACTCTTGCCAATTACAGTAAAAATGAAGTAGCTTTGAGAAAACCAGAGTATTTTAATCAAGAGTGAGCTTCTAATGAAGTCAATGGAATTACATCCAATCCTGAATTTTTAAGGTTATTTTATAAACAGAAAAGCAAGCCTTTCTGGACAGTCTGAGAAAATTTGGTATGACCATTCAAGCAAAGGGCAAGAAGCTTTCTTTTAAATTTTTAAGTCTTTGAACTTGAACTTTGAGATATGTTTTAAGCATTGTAGCTTTGAAATGACAGAGAAACAAATGGAATCATTGTCAGGAGTTTGGGCTCCTTTCTTGTTATCAGTTACAATTACCAGTGACCTTTCCTATTTCCTTCCCTTTCCCACCTTAGGCATTCTAGTCTCCCAGTTCCTAAACTGCAGATAAATAGAATCTTTAAGAAGAAAAGGGGATAGACTGAATGAAACATAATTGATAAACTTTTATTTTATAAATTGGTTATAAGCTATTATTTTTTGGAAACTACATACTGAAAATTAATTTTTCAGAATGTGCTCATTTTTATTTAAATGTTCAAAATCTTTTCAACAATGTAAAAGCCTCTCTTTAACTATGGGGAATTGGCTGGCCCTAGACAGGATTGTGGTGAAGTAGACCAAATCTTTGTAGGTTTAGTTTCCCTTTGGAAATACTTTTCAGTATGTTAAGTCTCATTAGAAATTTGATGCTCTTCTCTTCTAGAATTTTTTGTACTTCAAGAAAGGTAGGAGATGAGTGAAAAGGTAGCAGTGAACCCAGTGCTAAGGCTAGGATTAAAATCATTACGAGAACCTTTCCTACCCTCTTACCACTGTTGGATGATAAAGATTCTACAAACATGAGTTCCACATATTTGGAGCTCAGTTTTCATCATTTATAGCTACACCTGACCTCACATAAAATATTCTGACTAGTTGCTGTGAGTGTATTGATTAATGAAGAATATTGTCAGGAATATGTCCTTCAACCATTCAAGCAGCTCCTTACAAATTACAAATAAATATTGGGCGTGTGCTAACATTAAAATTTACATTACATTCACAAGTAAAAATCAGATTAAATGGAGCTTTGTGATTTTGGTAATTGCAGATGAATGCATATTTATTTCCTTCTGTAGCTCTTGTATGCTACAGAAGGAATAGAGTATATTAAGGAACTCTAGTAATACCATATTAAATTGTGTTTAACATAAAAGCAGGTGGAGGGAACAGTTGCCTGAGTGCTTCTTCAGTCTAGAGCTTGAGGTATTTCTGCTGCTGGCTTATTCCATGGTTTTGAGGAGGAACAAGATGAAAACTCTACTTTATATGTCAAATACCTGAATTATCTGAGAAAGCAAAGCCCAGTAATTTGTTCTTAGCAGTTCATATGACTGTACTTTCATAGATCACTTTTGTAATAGATTTAACAGTATATGAGAGAATCCTTAGCTTTTGTATTTTGAAATTATTTGATTAGGTGGTAATTTTAAGATTTAAAAGTACAGGAAAAAAAGTAAGTATAAATTCGGACATTCATATTTCAAGAGAAGAAAACACTTGGATAATTCTAAGTTATGTTCAAATCATAGGATTTCAGAAAAAAGAAGGAAGCTAAGAATTATGGAGTGCTTTTTATGTGTGTGGCATTGTCCTTATATGCTTTTTATATAAAGAAGTAGACCATGTCTAATTTCACACAGCTAGTAGATGGCACAGTCAGGATTCAAACTAGACTCTAACTATCATGTTACCTACGCTTAGAAAAAACAAGATTAGTTTCAGCCTTCTTCATTTTATCAGTGATGAAAAAGCTCAGAGGTTATGAATTAGCCTTAAAAGCAGTTAGACATAAGTATCACAGCCAGAATAAGAGACAATTTTCTGATGACTAGTTTTATGTATGTTTTATTATATTTATATTTATAACAGCAGATTATAATAAAATAGATTTAACACTTGGCTAACAAGTATTCTCTAGTTTATATTTTTCTCCTGAGAATCAACTGGTACTAAATTTATTTGTTCTTGAATTAAACATGTCAACCTTAACAAGTAAGGGCCCCTTTTATTAATTTGCAAGCTTATCTTCTAAGTAAACCCAACAATCAGAAACTTGGATATGAGTGTCTCAAGTGAGTAGTTTAGCCATTTTTAATTAGAATAATTTGAACTGAATTTATTAGGTATATTAATACAAATTCTTATACCTGGATATTTTTGTCTGTAGCCTCATTCAGGACTTTAATAACCTAGTGAACAAAGAATGCAAATTATAAACAAGACATTTGTTTAAGGGTATATAAATATGACTAAAGTCATCACAACCTTCAAAAGGCATTCAGTCTAGTAGGAGAGATGCATATGTAAATAATCACATAATATAATTCAAGACAGAATGGGAAAAGAACTGCTAGGAGTTCAGAGCTTGCCATCTTGACTGTAATTATCAGTATCAAAGTACAGAACGTAAAATTCCTTGATGACTTCATGTAGGTAATTATATTCTGTAGAGATAGAATATTTTAAAACTTTTCCTAAGAGAATCCAATGTTTTATTTAAAATATAGTAATACCATTTTTGACAGCAGAAATTGTTTCTTTGCCATTTTAAAAATGGAAATTTGAGCTTTACTTTAAATTTTCAAAGATCTTTTTATTCTGCCTTTGCTGAAGAGTTGGGTAGAGGTATAGGAGGAAAATGGTGACTTATTTGAACTGGTTTAAAATTTTGCAGCCAGTTGCTAAGGTGACTTTAAATAAAAATCTGTGGTCTCCTCTTTTATTTCATTATTTCATGAATGACTTCTACTCTATTAGCATGTATCTGCCAATACGTTCTCCTACTAATTAAACATTAATTTCAGAGCTGTTGGCATGGTGACTTAAATTTTAGTGTAAAATCACAAAATAACCTTGGTTTGTATAAATCTAGTAAACTGGAAATACTCATTTGCACATGTGTATTTTTAAACTTGATTTATTTAATGACTTGCAATTTGCGAGTTTAAGATTTTTGTATGTAGTTTTGAGTTACTATCAAAAAGCATTAAAAATCTCAGATTTCAAAACTAAAATTTTGAGCTATGATTAGTTAGTAGTCAAGAAGAATAGGATAGAATTTTAAAATGCATGGCAAGGCAAGAAAACAACTATACACTTTTTGAAGTATTTATATTATGTGTTGTTTTTTGAAGTGAAGTGAAAAGAAATACTCCTTAAGCATTTCTTTAGCTTCATTATTTAGCAAGAATAAAATCAACCTGATAAGGCAGAATTATTAAAACTTTTTTAAAGGATTTCATGGGTTATCTTTAAATCAAATTAGAATAAAGTGAAGTTTTAGCTCAATTATTTTTAAAAAGTAATTTCTCAGATTTTTTTTAAAGCTCCTCGAGCTTTTTGATAGTGAAGATCCCAGAGAACGTGACTTCCTGAAGACCGTTCTGCACCGAATTTATGGGAAATTTCTTGGATTAAGAGCATTCATCAGAAAACAAATAAACAACATTTTCCTCAGGTAAACTGGTCATATATTCTTAGATAGCACTTTTTCCCCTTCCATGTTTTTTTATTTTAGTTCCTTTAATTTTTAGTATCTGAACTGTTGATAGTATTTGAATCATTTTTAGCCTGTCTTGTGGGTGTCATGTGATTACATGTAACTTTTTAGAAACTTGCAACTTACCGTTTTGAATAGGTAATACGAATGTTCATGTTTAAGTTTTATTGAGAGAATTTATGTCTAGTTACCTACTTCTTTGAGCCTTTGGTTTAGAAAATTGTGTATAAATATTATTTAAATCAGTAGCTCTTGAAAGCACTTTTGATTTTCTGACAAAATTAAATTCAAATGAAGCATATATTTGACTCCTTTATAAATGATAATCTGTTAAGTAGTTGCTTCTAATTAAATTTTGCTTTAGTATACCCACATTTCAGGTTTGGTTTGTTTATTTGGAAATGTGGCAGAATTAAGCTAGCTTTCCTATGTTGTAACAATTCGAGATGAGCAACAGCTGCCTCCTAGAGAGAGCATCTTCCTGCAAGTCTCTGTCCTCCTCCTATGTCCACTCTAGTCATTATGATACTTCCCTGTCCTGTAGTCATTTGAGTTCATGACTTCCTGCTTTAACAGCAAGCCTAATCTTGGAAAGCTAGGCAGCCTGTGTAGTTTAGGTTTAGAGAAACTATGAATAAAAGTGGCTTTATTCCATATGGGTCCTTATCTCGTGCATTTTCCTGTGGGTGGAGGTTTCCGATTTTGGAATGTATTTCTTAGAGAAAACCCATCTTTTTTATAAATTTTTAAGTAAAATAAAATCTTCCAGGTGAAATAATATTCTATTATCTTTATAGCTAGTTTTAGCAAAAATCTATGTGACTTAATAAGATTGCTAAGAGGTAACTAATTGGGGGCAAAATAGCTTACAAAGAATTCTTGAAGCATACGTGTATGTTTCTTATAGAATTGCTTTTAAGATTGATTTCTTTACTTTCCTGCCTCTTAGTTTAGTTTTCTAATGTTTGAGTTTTCATTACACCTGTCTTCATTTTTAAATTCAGGTTTATATATGAAACAGAACATTTCAATGGTGTTGCTGAACTCCTTGAAATATTAGGAAGGTAGGTTGTTGTTTTTTAAGAGTTAAATAGCTTTAAATGTTTTATGTATTAGAATCTTACTGGGGTTGGAGAAATTATATTTTAGAGTTTAAATATAGAGCACAAGACATAGCTTCTCAACTAAATTCTTTTTATAGCTTTTTAAGCGGTCAGCATATTAAAGTACTTGCCATGCAAGACATCTGTTTTAGAATAGGCTTCTTCCTGCTTTTGAAGCTGAGGCATGTTTTATGCCTGATCTTGCCAGACTGCCTTAGAAATTTATAGGATCTGATTGGGAAGAAATGAAATAAACTGTAGTGAATCTTTGATGAAGTTATAAGAATTCTTGCTGAGATATTGATAGGCCCTTCCTAATCCATCTGTTCTTTTTAGAAGAATCTATAGCCTTTTAGTTTACTTGAACATTTTGCTTTCTGTATTCATCACATAGCAGTATTAACTTGAGAAGATTAGGCCCCCTCTATTTATAGTTAGAGAATGATTATGGAGAAAACTACTACTTTAATTTCAGATCTTTTAGCAAAGTAAGAGAAACTTAAGAATTTACTTCAGAAAAATACTTTTGCTTTAGAAAATTTTGAAAGTTCTAATAACATTATGATACTAACTCTCCTGTGACTTCAGGTAGGAAAATAAAGGCAATGATGCATAAAGTGATAGGCTTTCTAGAAAATGAAAAAAGAAATTATTTCCGGGGACTTTAATTGGCAGTCCCAGTTTTCTTTTTGGGATCAATGAATGACTTAGAAGAACAGAATTCATAAAGTAGTTTGAAGATGAGTAGTAAGTCATTCAACATCAGGATTGAAGTAGAACAGTGTTCCTGATGTACTCGTGGGTATAACTTTTGGAAATAAAGTAGTAACTCCTTAACCCTCCCCCCCCTTTTCCCCCTCCAGTATTATCAATGGCTTTGCACTGCCGCTGAAAGCAGAACATAAGCAATTTCTAATGAAGGTTCTTATTCCTATGCATACTGCGAAAGGATTAGCTTTGTTTCATGCTCAGGTAAGTTTCAGCCAAAATTCAAATGAAATGAATATTGTCAAAGGCTGATATAAAGGCAGAGAAACTGAGAGATATTAAGGCAGCAATTTTAGATATAATTAAGCAATTTGCTTTGTAAGTTAAAGCAAATTTTCATTATAATTTAAAAGTATTATAATATTTAGCTTTATTAAATAACCTCAGTGTACTTTTAATGTAGATATAGGAGAGATAGTATCCAGTTTTCTTCTCTAGTCCAGGCCCTGACTCTGAATGAGTCACATATATCAGCAAAATATTCCATCCAGCCCAGTGTAGTTGGACAATGATTTTAGTCTCTAGGAGTATTTAAATAATATCTATCCTATCAGCACAGGTATACATGCCAAAACTTCCTGAAAAACTAAAATGTTAGCTGTAGTCCTATTTCACTTAAATTTACATTCAGAAGTTACTACTGAAAAAAAAAAACAAACCATTTTTTGACCTTTTCAACCTTTGTTCCTTTTCAAGCTTAACAAGTTACACAGTTGTGAATATATTCATGTTTATATATTGGGATAGAGTAAAATTTGTTAAAATGAGGTAGTCATTTTTGTTAACTAAATATAAAAATCCAGCATCACTGTTACTTCTTTCAGTAATATTTATAAACTGTCCCTTACATTTTAGCTAGCCTACTGTGTCGTACAGTTCCTGGAGAAAGATACCACACTAACAGAACCAGTAAGTGTTCTATTTATTTTTATTGTCTCTAATCTACATGGTAGCATTTCATTGTAGCTTTCTTTATATACCCTTGTAGAGCCACCAAACAGTAGTAGTAATATAAAGTCATTTAGAAGGAATGTTAGGTTAATCTGCATTCAAAGAACAGGTTTGGGAGGGGAAGTTCTGAGTTATAGATGTATCTTGAATACTAAAATATAGTAGAGATGTGTGATGACATGATCCAATGACTGCATGTGAAATTTTATATACCTATTACTTTTACTGATAATATTTTTAATCTTCATTCAACTTTTAAAATTAAAACATACTGTGAGGGTCCCAGAACTATTCCTTGGAGTTTTTATTTTTAGAACCAGGATTTTCCCTCTTAATAATAAGCCACATGATAGGGATTGAAAACATTTCCTTGCCTTTGGTGATACAGATGTAATCTTGGAGTAGCAGTTGTTTATGATTCAGCATAGCAATTCTGTCTGAATTCTGTTGACTATTTGCCTACAATGATAAGATTCAGGAGAGAATAAAAATGTTACTATGAAAATTGAACATTCAGGAAAAAAGGTAGAGAGAAATCGTAAAGTATGAAAGTAGAGAAAACAATCTTTTTACATTGATGAGTATTTTAAGAGAATATTTTCTGGGTATCCTTATTCTAAATATTTAAACTAAGAGTTCTTGAAGAATAGCAAAGCGTTTGAAGGATGTAAATGAGATTTTCTTTTTTATGAAGTTACTGAGGCTATCCCTAGGGATGCTTGAAAAGGTTATGAACTTAGTATTCGTCCTCTGACTGGAACTTTGTGTAAATGAACAAAAGATATTTTTTCTACTCCCTAATACTTTGAGTTTTTGAACTTTTAGGCTTGCAAATCTTTCTGGAAACAGCTAAAAAAACTGTTTTCTCAAGACTGAACAGGAGAATTAGGAGCCTAGTATTACATGAAACCACATAAACCTCTAAAGTAGATTAAAACATCATATAAATCCGTGATACCTCTCATCAGAATTGAGACAAAATCCGTAACATAGTAAATCATGGTTTATACTTGAATTATAGACAGATATAATTTAAACATAAATTAACATGAGATGGGTAGAGAAGAAAGGTGATTTCTTTTTAAAGAGTAGATTAGGGAGGATGACAACCAGATATCATCTGAGTTAATGGAAATAGGAACAGGATGAAGAGGTAGGAAGGTAAATGTCCAGGTTGACAAAGGAAAATATTTTCAGTTCATAAAGACCTGTACGTTTATAGATTTTCAAGTTTCTCCCACCGCCCATTCCAGCACCAAAATTATAGCCATGTTTCTTGGGTTTTAGCCTTCATACTTATTCTCTAGAAACCTGGTATTTATATCTAAGCTTCCTACAAATTATATTATTTAGGTACCGAGATCTTCAATTGAAATTGCTTTATTTTCTAAAATGGAAATGACTTTATTGTTACTTCTGTTTGTGAAAGTAATGTGTGTTAATTTGGTTCACACAATCCAGAATCATAAAGCACAATGTGGAGGAACTTCCTTAAAATCTTGTCCGCTAAAAGAGCACCATAGAAGTTAGTGAATATATTTCTAGAAATTTTTTCTATGCATATATATATATGTGCAGGTTCAACAGTGGGACAGTGTTGACCGGGTGTTTTCACTTCTCAGTATAATGTGGTGGTCTTTCCATATTAATCTGTTTTATTGCTTTCACTGGTAGCATTGAATTCCATTATATGGATTACCATAACACATTTAATCAGTCTTGAATTTATGGACACATGAGTTGAAACATGTTGCTGGGTGAGGGATGTTTAGGGTGTTGGAATTGGTGTGTCCTGTCTATAGTGTTGGTAACAAAAGAAAATCTATGTGTATATAAAAACCCTTAGAACAAACAGTACATACACCTACAAACACAAAAGAATTTTACTATATAAATTTTTTTAAGTACTTAAAAATATTTTTTAAAAAGTAATCATTATGCCTAATGTGGGGCTTGAACTCATAACCCCAAGACTAAGAAATACATTCATGTCCTTCCGAGTCAACCAGGAACCCCATGTATATAAATGTTTAAAAATCATTAAAATTAAAACCATGTTGCTGGGTCAAGGAGTATTTGAAAATTCTAACATATTCCAAACTGCCTTCCAAAAAGTCTGAACAATTTAATAATACAGTCCAGAGTGTGAAGATGCATTTTCCTTCACCCTGGCCAGTGCTGAATGTTAAACTTTAAAATATTTGCCAAATAGGTATGAAATATTAAGTTTATTACTACCATTCTTAATACAAGGATTATGCCATCCTTTCATATGGTTATTAATCATTTACATTTGTGTCATTTGCCTACTTTTAATTATTTTCCGGTTATATTTTGCAAATAGTTTGTGTCCATTTGGAGTTTTTAAATTTGACTATAGTTTTGTGTTTAAGGTTTATTTATTTTTGAGAGAGAAAAGAGTGAGTGCAGGTGGGGGAGGGGCAGAGAGTGGGAAAGACAGAACCCCAAGCAGGCCCCAAGCTGTCAGCATGGAGCCCGACATAGGGCTCAAACCCACAAATTATAAGATCATGACATGAACCAAGATCAAGAGTCAGACACTTAACCAGCTGAGTCACCCAGGTATCTCTGAATATAGTTCTTAATCTTTCCTTAAAGAACTAAAGAAAAAGTGTTATGTAGTGGAATCTAGTCATCATTATGGTTTCGGCCCTTGATGTCCTACTAAGAAAATTTCTTCTACCCTTTGAGATTATAAAAATATTCTCCAGTATCCTATTCATTTTATGGATTTCATCTTTACCTATAAAAACTTTTATTCCATCAGTAATGGTTTCCTAGGGCTGCTATGATGAATTACCACAAACATCGTGGCTTAAAATAACTGAAAGTTATTCTCCCAGAGTTCTGAAGGTCAGAAGTCCAAAATCAAGTTATCAGCAGGGGCCCTCAGTGGAGGAGGGAGTGCTCTAGGGGAGATTCCATTCCTTGCCTCTTCCAGTTTCTCGTGTCTCCAGGTGTTCCTTGGCTTGTGGCACTGCTCCAGTCTCCCAGTGCTGCATCTTCTGTCTTCTCTGTCTCTGATAAGGACACATCACTGGATTTAGGGTCCATGCAGATAATCCAGGATGATCTCATCTTGAGATCCTTAACTAATTTTATTTGTAAAGACCCATTTTCCAAATAAGTCATATTCATAGATTCTAAAGATTAGGACATGGACAAATCTTTTGAAGGGCCACCATTAACCTGCTATACCATTTGTAATTGAACTTTGTGTGTGACAAAAGGGTGAAGAACTGGTATTCTTTTCTATTGCTGTTTACTAGTTTTCTATTGCTATGTAATAAATTAGCACAAAATTTAATGGCCTAAAACAACAGTTATTTATTAGCTCATAATTTCTGTGAGGAGGAATCCAGGTATTACTTAGTTGGGTCTTCTGCTTCAGGGTCTCCAGCTAAGCTGTAATCAAGGTGCTGGCCCCGGCTGGGCTCTCACAGATAGGATCACATGAGGAAGGATCTGCTTCTGAATGTATGTGGTTGTTGGCAGAATTCAGTTCCTCAGGTGCTGTTGGACTGAGGGCCTCAAGTTCCTAGCTGGCTCTTGGCTAGAGGCCACCCTCAGTTCCTAGTCACATGGGCCTTCCAACAGGGCAGCTTGCTTGATCAAAGCTTGCAAGATGAGAAGGCTCTAGACAATCTCCTAGTAAGATGGAAATCACCATCTTCTATAACCTACTCATGGAGGGGATTTTTGTCCCTTTTGCCACATTCTGTTGGTTAGAGTCAACTCAGTAGGCCAGCCCAATTTGAGGGGATGGGATTATCCAAGTATGGATAGTAAAGATCATGGAAGATCACTTTAGGAGTCTGGCTACCAATAGAGCTACATTTTTTCTTTCTAAATGGGGGGACTGCAATCCAAGTACCACCACTTAATTGGCTAATTCATCTATTTTCCATGGAACTGAAATGCCACTTTTGTCGTACATACATACATGAGTGTAGATAGTCTTCTGTTTCCTGCCCCTGCATGCTTTTTTAAATTAAATAAGCTCTACACCCAACATGGGGCTTGAACTCATGACTCCACAGATCAAGAGTCACATGTTCTGCTGGCTGAGCTAGCCACACATCCTTATTTCATATATTTTTGTCAGTTTCTGGGCTAATATCAGTAATATGGGTTCTACTCTGTTAATTCTTCCTCTCCCCCCTGCAGAAAATTCTTGGTTATTTGCTTACACTTACAGATTTTAGAATAAATGTTTCTAGTTTCAGAAAGTAATTCAGTTGTTACTTGAAATTACATTAAATATAAGAAAAATATATGATATTGAATCATCTATTTGTAGTCTTTCATGATCAGTAAACATTTCTTGCAAATTTTATTCTTTATGTACATTAGTTTTTGTTAGGAAATGCACTTTTTTATCATTACTGATACTTTGTTTTATAAAGGTATTGATCTTTAAAGGTATTGATCTTTATATATTTATTTGGCCACATTGAATTTTCCTACTCATTTTAGTAACTTGGGTTTTTAAAATTTTTTTTTAATGTTTATTATTTGTGAGAAGGAGAGCGTGCATTAGTGGAGGAGGGGCAGAGAGAGAGGGAGACACAGAATCCAAAGCAGGCTCTGAGCTGTCGGCATAGAGCCTGACTTGGGGCTTGAACTCAGAACTGCAAGATCATGACCTGAACCAAAGTCGGATGCTTAACTGATTGAGCCACGCAGGTGCCCCAGTAATTTTTGTTTTTTAATTTAAAGGATATATAATTATTTTATACTTAGACAAATAAATATAATTCTGGTATTCTTGTCCAGGAATATTAATTGGACCCTTTTTATCTTATTGGACTGTCTCCTGAACGGTGTTTTTCCCAATTTTAATTTGAAGAAATGTATATTACAGGACCAGGTTATTAAATATTACTATAACTGGACTATAGCTATAAAATAACCTCAAAGGCTATCAAAGATACATTTCCACAAAAGTACCAGGCCCTGATGGTTTTACAGCCTGTTTGCAGGAAATCACTATATAAGATGATTGCTGATGGTTTCTAATAAATTCTCTTCATTCTAGCTCACTAAATTGTTATCAGAATACATAGGCAGTCAGACATTTTGAATAACTTTTCAAAATCTTGAGAAGATCATATAGTTTTTTTTCCCTTTTAACACAACTGTTAATGAGTTGAACTATCCTGGAATTTCTGGAGTAAGGCATAATGGGGCAAATATTTTTCTGTTAATGTTCCGTTTAATGCAGATTTTTGCAATTATGTTCACTTAAATTCATGGTCCCTTCCGTGTTATCTTGGTGATCAAGATGGTGCTAGCTATGAAATGGGAAGCTTCCTGGCTTTTTTGGTGCTTCAAATGGTTTTCAGTAATAGGAATTCTTTGTTCCTTTTTCCCTAAAATAAGTTTCCTCCATCATCCCACCAAGTCATTATCATACTTTCCCTTATTTTCTTCCTAATAAGTAGCATTTAACTATTAAAATTACTTTTATGTTTAATGGATAAATTTCATTGGTCTCCTTGCGTTTTGAAAATCAAGGTCATCTGTCTTGTTCATCTCTGTATTCTTAGCGTCTAGAACAGTATCTGATACAGACGCACTCAGCAAATACTTGTTGAGTTAATAAAAGTGTAAAGCTGAGCAGAAAGTCTGGAGATACTTAGATATTATATATTGATCTACTTCGGAATGAATGTTGGTATAATCACAATTACTAAAAATTTCCTGGGATTAACCAACTTCATCGCTTAATTTGTGCTAAACTTTTTTGCAGGTGATCAGAGGACTGCTGAAATTTTGGCCAAAAACATGCAGTCAGAAAGAGGTAGGTTTCGTTAAACAAAAATAGTGCGATTTCACTAAAACTTCTTAGTCTTAGGGCTTTAGTATATGACCATGCTACTTTGGGCTGGCTGTACTGTCAGTGCTACTTAGCAGGAGCTGGTTTTCTGGGGACTACAGAGACTTGGTGGGATACCTGAGCATTATAGTAAATTGCATATACAATCAAGACCTTTTTTGTCTACTGTGTAATTTGTAGATTAACCTTCTCATTTGTAGTTTTCTATATTAATCATAAAACTTGTCATATTTCTTATAATTTTTTAAACCTAGGTGATGTTTTTAGGAGAAATTGAAGAAATCTTAGATGTCATTGAACCCACACAGTTCAAAAAAATTGAAGAGCCCCTTTTTAAGCAAATATCCAAGTGTGTATCCAGTTCTCATTTTCAGGTATGTTGTAAGTGAAGCCATTTTTTTATACTAGCATTTCTTTTCTCTTTTAGTTTTGACATTTCCAAATGTCTTTTTAGGTTGCAGAAAGGGCACTGTACTTCTGGAATAATGAATATATTCTTAGTTTGATTGAGGAGAATATTGATAAAATTCTCCCAATTATGTTTGGCAGTTTGTACAAAATCTCCAAAGAACACTGGAATCCGTAAGTGTCTTTTATGTTGATCATGGTATTCTGACGTTTGTGCTTTTTGTCTTTGAATCTTCTAACCCATACATGAAACCTATAAAGATTTGGAGCTTATGCTAAGGTTAATATTACAGTGTTATTCTGTTGTGCACCTGATCTACATACAGTTTCACAAAGCTGTAAATACATGTATGGTCTTAATTTCAGTTTAAAATTATAAATCCCCCTGAAGGCAGGACAGTCTGGTGTGACTCTGCACCAGTATGTGGTCAAACGTTGCACAAACCTCTACAGGTTAGCGCATCCCAAGGAGAGCTGAAGTGCTTAAGGTCACATCAGTGATGTTTAACAGACTGCATATATTCTAACCTCTGTAACCCCCTAATCCTCTTTTTTGTTACAAGTTATGGTAGGTAGATCTTTTTCATCTTTTAATACTGTTAGCTTGAGACTGTAGAGCAGCCATGAAGATAACCTTTTTAAGAGTTTAAGCATGATATGACATGAATGTTGGAATCAGACTATATCTGTCACCACTGGCTGTGTGACCTTGAGCAAATTACTAAACCTCTTGCACCTTTATCATCTCTAAAATGGATTAAGTGAATCAGCCACTATTTAGAGATGACAGTGTTACATTTCCTATAACCCAACATGCTTATTTTCATTTTAGGACCATTGTAGCACTGGTATACAATGTGCTGAAAACCCTAATGGAAATGAATGGCAAGCTTTTTGATGACCTTACTAGCTCCTACAAAGCTGAAAGACAAAGGTATTTGGTATTTTTAATTACCAAGTTATTTATACTCTTTAGGTTGGTTGGTTGTGATTCAGTTCAATAAGGTATGTTGCCTAAGTTAAAATTAGTATTTAAGTCCGTTACATTAGAGACTTTCAAATTATATGCTTAAACTCTTAAGTCATCTCCAGATAAAGAACTTCCCCGACTGGTTAGATTATAATTTTAATGCGGATCATAAATTCTCTGTTTATATCTTATTCTGAGGCTTAGACTTCATCAGTCTGGTAGCATCTGCATTGTGAAATATACTTCATACAATTTGATTTCTTATTGTTATCTATGAAAATCGTTTTTGTCCATGTGGGCTTCCATAGTGAGCTTTACTCTGCAGCTGCTCTTTGCACAACAGTTCGGTAGTTTTAAGCTGCACATTCTAACAAAATAGTATCTTAAAGTTGGTGGGGTTTTTTTTTTTTCCTTTGGTCACAGGAAGCTCACATAATGACATGCTTCTGGCTTAGTACTATTAATATTTTGTTCCGTGCCACAATATATAGAGATGATAGCATATATCAGCATTTACAAAGCTGCCTTGGAGATAACCTCTTTTCAAGAACTTTATATATAAAATAATCTTTTAAAAATCACTTTTCATTTATTTCAGACATTAGGTGGGCAGTATACCTGATCTCTTTTGACTAGAGTTCCTAATCGGGGTTTTAACTGTGGCAAGTAGAACAAGAATAGCTCCTCTTTAGGGGCATCCTAGTCCATCAGTAACTTTAAAAAAAAACAACAGAAACATGCCTTTCAGGCAGAAATTAAATTGGGAAGCAATGGGAAGAAAAAGATTATCTAATAAGATAACTTGTATATTTCACATGACAAATAATCATTATCTACAAAAATTAGCACCTTTGTCCCCTTAAATGGCATGGAACTGTAAGTCATGGTTTCAGCTGATATCAAGAGTCAGACACTCAACCGACTGAGCCAGCCAGGCGCTCCAGCCCATGGTTTGCCACGTTCCTATAGTCTATCAGAATAGTTTGATCTAAGTTATTCAGAAGTGTTTCCCTCAGAACTGAAGTCAAATAGTTGAAACATAAAAAAGTTTTGTTTTTTCAGAGATTGTTCAAACTTCAAAGTTTTCATTTGATGTAAGAGGTGAACAGACTGGTTAAACCAGTGGCCTGAGAGGCAATTCTGCCTGTTAGCGGCTCCAGCCTGACCTCAGGGCCAGCTCTCTGTCTCCGTAAAAGGGTGACTGTGTCAACTCTGGTGATGAGAGTTTAGGTGAGAACGGGAATGTAATAAAGCATGAAGGACAAAGTGGTCATGGAAGTGAGAACCTGTAGCGGAGAGAAAGCAAGGAGTCACTCTGAGTTGGTACTGGAGACAGACACAGTAATTACACTCAGGAGCATGACAGAGTAATTAGGTGCTCCAGGTAACTGGCCTCAAATGCTTTAGTAGAGGGCTTTAAGTGAAATGGGGATGAACAGTGTGTTCTCCAGCAAACTGCCAAACAGCAACTTTCTTCAGGCTCTGAATAAAGGCTTCTGACTACAAAAATTTTGGTTTCTCTACAGAGAGAAAAAGAAGGAATTGGAACGTGAAGAGTTATGGAAAAAATTAGAGGAGCTAAAGCTAAAGAAAGCTTTGGAAAAGCAGAACAGTGCTTACAACATGCACAGTATTCTCAGCAATACAAGTGATGAATAAAAAAAGCCACCACCTCTGTTGGATAGGCAGTTTTGTACACTTTTTTGAAATATGTAAAAATTATGAGACAAACCTCTCAGTATAATTAAAAGGCCAACTTTTTTTCTGGCAACTGTAAATGAAAAATATGGACTAAACATAGCCCTGTGCTATATCATGGCCACCGTATATTGTAACCTTTGTCTAATCATGAATTTGTGTCACTTCTACAGTTTCACAGAAATGAACTTTATCATCTATATGAGTGAGCTAATTATGGGAGTGGTAAGAATTATGACTTGAATTCTTTTTTTGATTGTGTTGCACATAGATAAAATAGTCTGCTCTGTATACTTTTCCCTTTTATAATGTGCTTTTCACATTGCTGCAGACCTTAGTTACATCCCAGGAAAAAGAAACATGATGGGGGGAGTTACCTGCCCTAAGCCTTCCTTCATTAGAGATACTACTGCACTCTGGAATTTGAGCAGAAACTTAAATCTCCAGGTTTAAAGCACAAAATAGAAATAAAAGCTGGGAAAGTAAACCAAATTCTTCAGATTGTTCCTCATGAATATCCCTCTTCATCAGCAACTCCCCAGGTAACGAGCCCAGATTTGTGGAGGCAGCGCAGGTAAACACCGAGCCTGCCTCTCCGTTCATTCCTCCTCTTCCTCCCAAAGGCTGAAGGCAGGGCCTTTCCAGTCCTCAGAACCTGCCCTTTTTCTAGTCCCTCCTGACCCAGGGAAGGAGGCTTTGAGTCCCACAGTGTGGTGACACAAAGCACTCACTGCCACTGCCTGGCTTTATTTAAAGGAAATACAGTAGGCTGCCCCAGTAGAGTTCTGAGAAAGCGGACTATAGAGAGGTCTTATATGTTTTAAGTATTTCTCGCCTCTTTTGTTCTGAGTACCATTCCAATCTCTTGCAGTTGTGTGGAAAACTGTTTTGTAATGAAAGATCTTCATTGGGGGATTGAGCAGCATTTAATAAAGTCTATGTTTATATTTTGCCGATGTTGTCTTTGCTTTTTCCAGCTCTAAGACTTCCAGAAGTAGTCTGCTGCCTCTTTATAGAATGTCTGCCTAAAATTCTGAGTTCTAGGCTATCCTTTCATCTTCAAGTCCTCTATGTTTAGGGAACAGGCTCACATTACCTTAAATGTCAGTTTTAATTAAAATAGACCCACAAGAATAAATCTCCAAATTTATAACAACAGCACTTCTCTGGGTGAGAAGTGGTTCAGGAAGTTGTGGCAGAGTCAGAAAACAGACATTACAAACATTCCGCTCTCTTGCATTCATGAAGAAGTCGAGCGTTTTGCCTGCTATTCCTACAGGTCACTGTACAAGCAACGCTTTTCCCTCACTGCAGCCCCAGGAGAAACTCTTCCTACATGACTCCTGTTCTATGGTCTCAAGTAGCCGCCTTATCGCAGCCATCCAGGTGCTCTGGTCCAACAACCGTCCACACTAACCCCAGGCTAGCCAGTGTCACTGACATCTGGGGGCAGCCCTGGAGGACCAGGGTGATCCTACTACAGGACACAGGATCGACGGCAGGGCCCTGCCTTTCCAGAAAGTGAAGGCTACATCTCAATGTCTGTTCAGTGGAAGACTTACATCTTACTTTCACTGAAGAGCAGCCACGGTGCAGTCCGGCAAGCTAAAAATGCTTCTTATCTATGTATCCTAAAGCACATTTAAGAGGCCTCTCAACTTTGCACAATACAGGAAATGCAGTTTTGGTGTGTTTATCTGAGCAAATTTTATTAGATATTGAATTTTCAAGTGGTGTCCTCTTTAGAGATACAAAACACACCGGTTTTCCAATACTGTTAACGTAAACTTCTATGCCTGGCTTCGCGTTTGCCTTACAGAAACACTTTACAGAAACAAGACCTAGGCTGGCATGAGTGTGCGTGCTTCTCTGGCATCGCAAAGTACCAGGGAGTACGTCTTTGCACAAGTTTACCTTTAGTAATTCGACCAAAAGACTCTTGCTAAGTTAGACATGCGGTAAGAATGCCCCACTCGTATACATTTGAGTTTTTCCTCTTTAAACTACCTAAAGCCAGGCTATGAAATCCAGCATGTAAATAATGTGAAATTCTGGAGACCATTCTCGGAACCTTAAATCAGCCAACAGCTACCAGGTGAAAAACATTTCAGTCCTCGCCTCTTGTCAAAAGCTAAGCTGAAGGCTTTGGGGGTCACACAGAGTGCCCCGTTCTCAGACGGCTGCTTTCGTAGGACAGGAAGAGCACCCCACTTATCCACACGGCTAGCTCTGTCACTCCTCCTGACTGGCTGCCACCCACTGCCACGTGCGCCTGACCTTTCCTTGGACGCATTCATGACCTACCTCGGGAGGCCAGATCTCTCCATCTTGGGAGTCCGAGCTCATGCTGCCACTCACTTGGAGGTCACAGAATGAAAGTGTACCGGCGCCTGCTGATTCAGCAGGTATTCATACTGGCACACTGACTCTTTTTGCATTAACCTAACTTTTATTTACCTGTTAACAAAATCATCAAAATACACTGAGTAGGCACCTCCTATGTACATATGTCCCAGTGCTTCTGCAATGTTAATGGCTCTGCGGTCTTACATCTGCATCAACACATATTCTAGCCACACAGGGTGGTAGCTAGTCGACCTACAAGAAATTGTATTACTGGTTTCTAGTAGCTTTAAAAAAAAAAAGCCCCATTTCATATTTAACAAAGGAAAAAGCAAGTCAAGAGGCCAGATGATGTAACTGGCAATTGACACCCAAGACCTCAGGATTCTTGCTTTTGGGTATGGTGGGCAGAGGTTTCAAAGCATAACCTGCACACCTACAGAAGCAGGATTTGGAGGAAAAAGAAAACCACACTCTCTTTGTCCACTTTAGAAACTTGGGGTGGGGGCTGGAGCGGGGGAGAAGCTAAGGAAAAAGAATCTTATTTATCCCATGAGAGCCTAACTATGCACCAAACCAAGTAATAAGAAAGGCAACTTCCACAAACCTTCAGAAAACTTTGATACAGATCTGATTCCATTTTCCACAATCCCTCATCATATATCCAAAAATGTTCGTTAATAATTTAAATACTTAAATAAGTTTTAGGTTATCCATTGGATCTGTTCCATTATGCTTTAAACATCCTCTCTTAGGGCCAGGTTAGAAGCTGCAGGCCGGCAGGCTGTTCTCGTAGCAAGGCCCGTTTCAAGTGAGCACAGGATTGCCAGCGGCTCGTTTCTCCGCGCAGAAGTGACCAGAACGTCCATCGCTGTGAGCAGTTCTGCGAACACAAGGCCACTTCAGCTTATGTGGTTTGCTGCCTGGCCTCTTTTTTTGAGGTATCTCTTCCTAATTTTGATCATCCATTTCACACTCAGTTTGGCAAACTCTGCTGCTTTAAATAACGCCAAGAAGGCCCCACAGAGCAGGGCAATTGTGTTCCAAGGATTGGCGGTGATTATCTGGAAAACAAACGAACACACGTGTTCTCAGTTTGCTTCAGCTTGGATTCCTAGGTCACACTAGGGTTATGTCAAGATCCTCTTGCCCCAGATTATTGGAGCAACAAGAAAAACACCTGGCTCTAAAACGGCCATGACCCTGTACTTCATTCTGACTAGACCTTTAATGTGCACAGCTCAAGTCTGAGAAGAAAAATATGAATTCCTTCCTACCATAAAGTGATCCTGAAAAAAATAAACTTTCTCAAAAAAGCTCTGCACAAATTAGCTATTCAGTACTGAGGCTTAAGTTTCTGGCCTATCCACACTTACTGGGATAGTTTGAGACAAACTTCCCCAGAACTGCCCACTCCGTAAGGTCAGTTCCTCTTGTTTGCTTCCCATCTCATCGTTTCTCACACTTGCCCTCCACCCGGCCCAGGGACAGTCTCACCATCCGGACTCCTGCCTTTAAGCCACGCCCTGATCCCCCCAGCCTGCGCCGCTTTGCTCCTACTCAAGGTTACTGATCCTTCACGGCTCCTTGGAGCACTCTCTGACCATCAAGCCAAAAACTCCCCTTGGTGTTATGCTAAGTGAAATAAGTCAGGCAGAGGAGGATAGATCCCATATGTTTTCACTCATATGTGGAACAGGAGAAGCTTAATGGAGGACCATGGGGGAGGGGAAGGGGAAAAATAGTTGGAGGGAGGGAGGCAAACCGTGAGACTCTCTTCTAAAACTGAGAACAAACTGAGGAATGGTGGGGGTGGGGGAGAGGGGAAAAGGGGTGATGGGCATGGAACAGGGCACTTGTTGGGATGAGCATGGGGTGTTATAAGAAAACTAACTTGACAATAAACTATGAAAAAAAACTCTCCAAAATAAAAAAAAAAAACCTCTTGACTTTGGCAGAGACATTTATCCCACAAAGTCCTCTGGCAGCTACCTGCTGTCTAGAATGAGTCACTTCACAGCTATCAACCACATTCTCATTAAATGTTAAATGCTTCTAGGCCAAGGTCACATCTTGGATTTCTTTCTGAGCCCCCAGCATGGGACCCACAGCCCTTTCAAGTCTGTCTAGCAGGGTGACCTTGAATAATCTGCGCCTCAGGGTTCAGATACAGAACGGGCGCCCAGGCACCACTGTCCCGGACCGTGATGAAGCTGGGTGATGACACGAGAAAAGCAGGCCTCAGGCGTGGGCTTTCCTTGGCTCCATGGGCACTTCCTACTGAATAGCGTAAGTGAAAAATGTGAGCCCACACATCTCGGCTGTAGAGCCGAAGGCGTTCATTCTTCCATCCAGACTCCCAACTCCACGAGCTGCACACGCCACTGTGTATGTGGCCCTGCCTGTCCACGGGTCACAGTGGCGGTGGGTGATTACAGAGCACTGACATTGGACCTCAGCCACACAAGGTGCTTCCCCTAAGCTCCGACCACATCAGCACATTCTGGGATTACCTAAACGCCAATCAGTATCAGATGTGAGACCAGCTCTGGTGGATGGTGTCTCCCCCGAATGTTCCTCTAGCAAAGCTGTCCTATCGTTCCTCCCTTTCTGAGACTGAGTCTAGGAATCTAGCACTAACCGATGCACTGTTGATTTTTATTTCTACCTTTCTGCTCTGACAAATAATGGCTATTATCCAACAGAGATGCATTAAAAAAGAATGGCTTCCAACAGCAGTAATCTAGACATTAGCTTAATGCAGTCCAGGCTTTCTACTCACTCCACACACACACTACTACTACTAAGCAAGTACTCTGTACTAAGCACTCTGCCAGGCAGTGCATAACTAATGGCAGACAAAAGAGGAAGTTCCCACCTTCATAGATACAACTGTGTAGTGATGATAAGATTGATTAAACACAAATAACGGAACATGAGTGTCATAAATGACAAAGTGATCTGTGTCAGAAGAGAAGAGGACGGCCTGCAAGAATGAGCCAGAATACCTCAGCACAGGGGGTTTGCCACGGGAACCTTAAGTAATACTCACATCTTGGACTTTCTGGATGAAAGGATCTTTCCATTCGAAGACCACAAAAAACAACTGAGCGCTTTTTTCAGCGGCTGGCCTCTGGTCAATGTAGTTGACCACACTCGTCTAGGCAGAGAGAAGAGACAGCGTTACAACCTCTGCGCCCCTCCCTCGCCTGGGTAGCAGGAAAGGAGAAGGAAGTTAGGGGATCTTGGTCCTTGGTTCTCTTCACATCATCTTCTGGAGGGAGAAAGCCGAAAAATCTCATAAACAAATCCTGAAACTGGAACCAGGGCCGAGACTTTACTCTGGTTTCCAGCTCTCTGGGGAAACAAATAGCATCTGGGATGTACAACAGGCGTTCTGGATTGTCACCAAAATCCGTCCTTAGATATCTGGACCCATGATTAAATCATATGCAAAGTATCATGTGAGGACAAATTAGAAGTCCTAAAAATCTCAAATTTCAAAATACTTGATCTTAGAAGCTAAGTCTTTCAACTCTGCAAGTCTTCCGCAAAGAAACAAAATGCCTGCGTCACCGAGGAGTGGTCAGGATCAAATGAGACAAGACATAGGCAAGTATTTTAAACTTTAAAACACTACATAAAAAACATTTTTCAGCTTTGTTCAAAAGAGTTCATGTCACCCGCCGGAAGACTTCCAATTTAGACAATCACAGACGGCACAAACATCATAAAATGTAGCTGTTCGCCGGGATCTGGGTCCCTTTGGGTGCCGAACAGTGGGGCGAGTCGGGCAGACAGGATGCTCCTAACTGCAGGGTGAACATATCGAGGCCCCTTTCCTCAGCTGCTGTGCAGCCAGAGGAGGAAGAGCCTGGGCGCTCTCAAGTCCAGGACATGACCGTTACCCTACACACTAGGAATGCACTGCTTGCGGGGAGGGCGTCCACCTCCTAAGGCAGGAACAAAGCCTGTCCTCTTGAGGAAAATTGGAAGCTCTCCTCCTCTCCAGTCTCAGGAGCCAGGCCTCAGAGAAGGGGCAGGCCTGGACGAGTGCATGGCTTCTGCCCCGTGACAGCCCTGTCATCGCTCGGAGAGGGTCCTTCTACTTGAACCCAGGCCTTTCCCAATGCTGCCCCCGCACCAGGGTCCAGCCGGCTGAAACACTCCCAAGGAGGAGCCGAGTTTTCAAGAACAGACTCGTCCCCTCGCGGCCGCCGCAGGCACTCAGCCACTGATACACGGATGGCCGCCTCAGGGTGTGGATGTGAGGAGGGGGTGGCCGCTGCCGAGGTGGAAGTCCCAAAGGCAGGGGTGTGGCCTCGCTTTCGGTGAGTTTGGCCAACAGCCTGGCCATGGCAACCAAAACATCCTCTCCCTCCACCACCAATGCCAGGCCCTTTCCCGAGGCCCTCGCCATCCACTGCCGAGACCGTGGCTAGAAACCTCAGGCCCGTCTGTTCCAGGCCAGTGGGCAGAAAGCATCAATCCCACTTCCCATTAGTAACACATTTTGAGCACATACCCAACATACATGACTTCCTTACAAGTGACTTAAACATTACTATTATTCCAATGTTACGTGCCGTTCATGATATTTAAAAATTAAAAAAGGGTAAGATCAAGAAATCCTAGTATAAAAAGAAAGCTAGTATTTTCCTCATGCATCCCAACGGGTCCTCACAAGCACCACACTTTGGAGGCCACTGTAGCTCGTCTCCCTTCCCTGCAAATCCTCCGGGTTCCATGCGACCAGCTGCCTCTGGGGGCCAAGAACACGGGCTGTGCTTGGGCGCATCTCCTGCTCTGTGAAATGCAGGCGTCCCTGCTTGGCCCGCATGCCCAGGGAAAGGCCTAGAGCGAGCCCAGCCTGGGGGACACATGCACTCCCTGGCACGGGATCCCTTCTCACCTCACCACTTCCCCAAGGTCATCCCCCCACCCACTACGAAGCTTCCATCCAGCCCCGACTCCAGGGTGGACAAAGCAAACCTGGCGCCACCTACCTCCTGCCGGAACTCCACAGCTTCCCGGCCGTCCTCCTCCTTGGTCTTCACCAGGGACATCTTGACCCAGGTGCGGAAGCCGCCAGAGAACTTCCAGCTGGAATAGGCGCTCTCGCAGGCCTGCATGAATGCCGCCCTGTCCGGGCTGGGAGGACAGAGAAGAAAGGGCCGAGTCAGGCCCGAGAGCAGGATTAAACTCGGCTGGACTCAAACACCAGCCCCTACTTCTTGGCTGCCACCACCCGGACGCGGCCCATTTCCCGCTTCCTCTCCAAGCTCTGCTTCTAGGCTTCCGTACGGAGGGAGAGTTGTCACCTGCCCTGAGGCGGCTCCCCCCAACCCCAGCTCCCAGGGCACTGGCCCCTAGTGGGCAGGGGCACCTCAGGCATGACAACTCTGACCCGTGCTGGCCCTGAGGAGGCCTCGCTGGCCTGCCAGCCTCCCTCTGCGAGGCCCAATGTGGGGAGGACGGCTCCTCGGCTCCACGCGGAGGGCAGAGGGAGGCTGGGGGGGCAGACAGAGTGGAGGACAGCAGCCGAGGCTTCCAGCTCCAGAACAGGAAGGACAGAGCAATGGTGTGGGGGGGTGGGGGGGTGGCCCATGGCCTCATCAGCCGGGGGGGCCACCTCTCCTCCTGGGTGGCTGCTGCCCCCAACGAGCACCCTGGGCCCATGTGTCCCCCACGCAGACAGGAAGCTTCATCCCCATATTAAAAACGTGTGGCAAACACACACTGCGCGCTAGACACGCTGCCCAGGACACCACAGGGGAGAGCAGGCCGAGGCAGGGACTGCCCTCCGGGGGCTCACATGGTCCAAGGCAGCTCCTCTCGCCTTACCCCGTCCCCACCCCCCACCCCAAAACGGGCAGGGCCAATACTCGCCACGCCAGACCCGCTTCACTTAGTGAAGACAGGTTTCCCGGAGCAACCGGGCTCCAGGCCAGGCCCCGGGCAGGTGGGCCCCCCATCGCTGCCCCGCTTGCCAGGCCCGGCCCCCGATGAACAAGCTGCCAGGGGACCGTGCACCGCTGGCCCGCCGCCGACTGGAAACGCCACCTTTGCAGGAACTCCTGGAAGGAGGAGAAGAGGAGGTAATCGATGGCGCTGAAGTCCTCGCTGCTCTCATTCAGGCGGAACTGGAGGAAGACCAGCTCCCGCTTCTTCACCTCCCGGGGCCCCTGCACGATCAGGGCGGACTTCTGCAGAGAGACAAGGGCCACAATCAGCCCTGGGCGAGCCCCTGAGGTCCCCAGGCGACCACGGGCCACCCCCTTCCTGCCGTCCACTGCCGGCTCCGGCTCAGCCCCACGGGACGGCCCTCCGGGTGGCGCCCGGCCCAGAGCTGGGGCAGCCGTCCTCCGTCCGCCTCCCTCACTGGCTGCCGGTGCCACGGGGGCCCTCAGGAGGGACGCGAACATGCGTCCAGTACACGGAGGAATGTCGTCTTCTTCCAGTCTGCCGCTCTGCCATTCACTCTGTTTCTAATATCACTTGTTAGATGAAGCTTTTAATCTGATGCAGTGATATCTGTGAATCTTTTTCTTTATGGCTTCCAGGTCTTGCTAAGGGCAACCAAAATCACACTGATGTTCTCCTTTTCTTTATAGCACTTTTTAAACTTTTTTAGACTCAGACATATGTGCCTGGCCTTCAGTTTTGCATCCCACTCCCCAGACAGAGGACAGATGTGGGTTTGAAACCTACAGGTCTACACTGTGCTGCCACCTGAGAGGGCAGGTCCCCTCCGCGGCGTGCCTCCTCACCGCCGTCCCCAGCGGGTACACGTGCTCTTCTCCGTGCACTTTAACACCAAACCCTTAAATCCCATGAAAAAAATCAACTGGGACTTTTAACTGTGAGGACGCTGGATTTACAGATGAGTTAAGTTACTGCAACTGACCTACAGATTAATGAATTACAGATAAACATCTGTACAGCAGTAACCGCCACAAACGCTCCACCAGTGTTTGAAGAGCGAGCACCGTCAGGCACGAGGTGCTACACGCACACACTCTCCACATTTGCGGATTGTGCTGCTCAGTCCTCGTCCTGACTACTTTGTGTCTGTTCACTCTGTGAATGGGAAAGAGCAAAGTGTGCATTTAGTCACACTTTAAGGCGATGGTTTTTTTTGTTTCTAACAGGCTTTGCCTAAAACATGCAGATGGAATGCTGTTTTGCACACAAAGATTTCTAACGGTTAAATCTTAGTGGAGAATCGTATATTTTTTTAATCCGAGTTCAACATCTCTCTCGTAACACTCTGCACCTGGTTCACCAGTGTGACTGACGTTAATGCGCCCACTCACTTGTTGCGCCTTTTGCTGCATTTTCCCAAGAGACCTCTGTCCATGTCTTTATTTTCCACCTTTCCAGGACACACGGAGTGGCAGCAGGGAACGCTCAGCTCACTGTCCCCACTACCCGCCTCCTCCTGGAGAACTCCAACCGCTTCCCCAATCCCACATTTTAGCAGCACAGTCGCCCTGCTGGAGCCTCATGGCCGCGGCCATGTGATGAAGTTCCTGGAATGGGCACCAAAGTGACTCATGCGACTCCACACTGTGTCCTGAAACAGGGCACCGCTTGTCCCCACACCTAACCCTCCCAGAGCGAGAAACGTACACACGTGCCGGCGAGCCAGCGCTGACCACGAGGCCCAAGACCGTGCCGGGGGGGATGGCAGAGTGACAGACACAAGCCGTCACTGCCCACCCTGTGAGGTGGCACGGCCTATGCCCACCGCCTGCACGCCCGACCCGCTCCACAGAAATAGACTTCTCTCTGGTCTCAGCCACTGGGTCTGCGGGGGGGTGTTTGCTTTTGCACAGCAGCTTAGTGTACTCTCTGCCCAACACGCAGTTATTTTCTGGAACTGGCGTGCCGTGGGAACAACCTACAAGAGCCAAGGGCTTAACATCTGGACACTGGGAATATGGCAGGAGGTCCTACAGGCTGGGGACGGTGGCCCTAATTCTGGCAGAGCAAAGCCCATGATAAAAGTTACCTAAGCTACAGGCACAAGAGACACTAAAAAACCATGAGAACCTGAAGTCTGACAAAGCAGGTCAGATGAAGCCCCTGCTGTGTCGCTTTCATGCAGACAAACCAGGAGGCAGAGAGCCAGCAGCCTACCTGGTTCCCAGAGCAGAGTAAAGGACAAGCCCTCAAGCCTAGCACCACGTCTACAAGGTGTCAGCCTACACAGCAGGGAGCGGGTATGCAAAGCTGGGCGCCGGAGGGCCTATTTTCTGCCATCCACTCCAGGCATGACCGCGGACGACCTGCACCTCCATCGAGACAGTCTCCCAGTGGCCAAGGCCAGGGGCTATCGAGGACTCAGACGTCTCCAACCAACCTGCTCCCTGGGTGCCAAGATGGGATGAGCCACACACCCCCCTTGTCAGCTTCCTCAAGGCCACTTGCCACGCCCCCATGTCCTGGGTCGGGGAGGGGGGAAAGTGGGCTCTCCTGTGCTCCCCCGCCCCTCCTCTACCACCACTGTGGGGCTGCACGGCCGAACTCCTCTCCCAGGAGCCACATCTAGAAAGGCTGGAGAAGCCTGACATCACCAGAGTTGGACGCAGCTAACTGCCTTCACCGTAGTTGCCACAGAAACAACTCTCCTTACAGCACCTGGTTTCAGCTCAGGTCATGATCTCACAGTTCCTGAGTTCAAGCCCTGCATTGGGCTCTGCAGTGACAGTGTGGAGCCTGCTTGGGATTCTCTCTCCTCTGCCTGCCCCTAGCCTACTTGCGCTCTCTCTCAAAATAAATAAACTTTGAAAAATTATTTATGTTAAAAAACAACTCTCCTTTTGTGCCCTTATTTCATGGATGTTTATAGTATTTAGTTAAATTACATAATTACTGCACTTAAGTACAACCAGCGCGAACAGGGCTGGGAATGAAGGCAACGGGCTCCTGGGAAGCGTGCTGCTCAGGGGGCTGAGAGGTGACAGGAAGGCCACCCACAGACCCGCATGTGCAGTGCCGGGTGTCCGGCTGGTATGTCTCCCAGAGCGGCAAGAAGAGCTGGGAATCACACAGCGTTTCTATGGCACATCAAGCTCTTCCTTAAAATGTTTACAAATTATTCTCCCTTTCCTTTAAATTAGCATCCATTTCCCTATTCTGGAGTCCATTCTATTTTATTCCTCTTGGTCCTCTCTTAGCTGTCAGTGTGCTGTAAATGCCGAGCTAGCCTTCGTTGTCCATTCCCCCTCCCGAGAAGGAGCAGGGTGACTAGCAGGGGGCTGGGGTGTGGGTGTCCCCCTGAGCAGGTTCTCCCACAGGCGTGCCCTTGCCCGGGGCCGACGCTTGGTGGCTGCGGGCAGACAACGCCAGCAGGCCGCGTACTCAGCACAGTTCTCGCGCGTGGAGAGACTCCTTTCCAGCCCTGTCCCCTCCCCCGTGGAGGCCCGGTCTGCAGTTCTGCTCCGTTTCTACTCTGCTGCCCCAGTGCCCAAGCAGGGAACCTCCCCAGCGCTGACGAACGTACGAAGGGCCCCTGGGCCTCGTACCTGGAAGCAAACACCGTCCCCAGCAGCTCCGCACGCTGGGAGGGCAGGAGAGCGGTGGCCCGGTACCAGGGTGACTATACCGTGACAACTGGCTCGACCGTGGCCCTGCCCTTCGAGCGTGCTGATTCGGAGCCAGGAGCCGGAAGGCAGGCTTCCACCTCTACTGAAGCCTCTCCCGCGCCTGCCCTCGGAGCGGCCTTTCTCCGGCGTGTCTGCTCCATCCACCTGACCCAACTCCTGCTTCACACCAGTTCAAAATGCCTCGTCCACGGTGACAGCCCTGCTGGCTTTGTGAGGCTATCATGGATACGTGATCTTGTTCTGGTTTTCACAGGAGAGGGAATCAGTTCAGCAGGATCTTAGGAGGAGGCCTGGAACGAAGGTTACCGGAACCACCTCGGTGCAACTGTCCCCCCTCAGACCCTCCCAGAGCCGCATGTCTGGCTGCACAGCAGGCCACGCGTTTTCTTCTCTCGTGGCCATTCCTTCTGTCCTCAGCGTCGCCTTCCGCTGCTCGCGGGGGGGCACCTGACCCACACACCCGCGACTGCTGTAACGGTGCAGACACAAATGCAACATGCTGGCTCCTCTACCTTGAAAACCCTGCCTTCCTCTCTTTGATCTATAAAGCTTTTACTCAGTCCCATCCAATCCTTTCTGAAGCAAGGATACGGGACACAAAAAAGATGTAAATAAACACAAAATTCCCTCCCTGCCTTCCCAGCCTGTGCAGGCACCGCTGCCCCGGCCCCACCACCACTCACCTCCCCACCCCCCACCCCCGCTGGGCTGAGCTGTGACTGACGCCAGTGCTGGGGTCCTTGTTCCCAGACCAGCTTCTTTACATATTTATTTCAAAATATGGACTCCCAGGCCCTGTGCCCGGGAATGGCTGGCCCCATATGGAACCTGGGAATCTATTTCCTGGCAGCTGTGTTGGGCAGTCAGCCATGTGACTACGTCCCACCGGCCTTGTGCCGCATCCTTCCAGCGAGGAGAGGCTCTGATGGCACTGTCAGGAATCCCTGAGGCTCAGAGAATGCTGACGCCCTCGTGGCCCCTCCTGATGCAGCCGGCCACCCGTGTCCTGATGGCCGGAACCCTGTGTAGGACAGCCTCATGGTCGCTGGGGGCAAGGGCCTGCATGGAGGCAGTGTGAGCGGCCTCGTGGCAGAAAGAAGACCGGGGGCTGCGGGGTGCGGGGCTGACGGCGTGCGCTGCCTGGCGCGGGGAGGCGGGAGTTACCAGGGTCTGGCTGGAGAAAGGGTCCGTGTAGTTGATCCTCTGGGTGGTGCAGTTCACGTCCCCGGGCTGGCCAGGGCTCCTCAGGGGTGGGATGACCTCGTAGTGGTGCATACAGCTGAGCAACTGGGCCTGTCCAGGGTACAGAGCAATACCTGGGGGGGGGGGCCAAGCAGGAAAACGGGAGTGTCAGAAGTCACGGTCCCCCATCATATCCCTACAGTCACGTCACACAGTTTTTCACACCCACCAACCACCCAAGTTGAAGACTCCCTGGGTGATGGCAGAGGAGGGAAAAGAAGAGGGTTAGGGAGGGTGGGGAGCCACGGCTGCTGCCCTCGGAGAGCGCCTCTCCTGGCCCGGGGCGCAGCCTCCCTGGCGCCTGCACCAAAACCCACCCACTTCCCAGCCCTGCTCAGCACACCCCGCAGGGGCCTCCGTGACTGGGCCTGGCAGCGCCACCACCCACGGGCAGATCCACTAGAGCCCTCAGCTGTGGGAGTCTCCCCGTGTCACCATGGCTCTCACCTGCTCTAACCAGGGGTGCAAGTCATACCCCAAAGGTCCCTCCCCCACCCCAACCACAGAACCTCACCGGAGGCTCCCCTGACAGAGGAAAAACATGAGAGCAGGGTGTGGCACCAGATGCAGGCAGAGCTCAGAGAGACCAGAGATCAGCAATAGAAAGGAGTGCCCACAGAGAAAGGGACCAAAACAGACACCGAAAGAGGGACAAACACAAGACAGGCAAAGATGGGGGGGAAAGCTGCGAGCAGCAGGCTTTCAAGAAGCCCAGGTGGAAGGCGCCGGAGACTCTGGCTGTGCCCTGTGAGCAGGCCATCCGGAGGGTGACGCCGGCATCCTGTGGGCACAGCAGGTGCCCACGGAGCTCACGCCTCCCAGTTCGCTCCCCCACTTCCAAAGCCCAGAGCCGGCCCCGCTGCCCTGAAGGAGACACTACCTTCTACGGCAGAGACAACTGCCTCCTCAGGGCCCAGCCTCACATTGGAGGAGGAAAGCCAGTGACCCCCTCCCCAGGCAGGGCCCTCACCACTGCTGAATGACTTCCCCTCCCCTGCCACCCTTCACCCCCACTGCCCTTCATCATGGCCTCTGGCTCCAGCCAGGCTATATTCATCCTCTCCGGGAGTGCTCTGCCTCCCTACACTCACTCTTGCTCCTGCTAATCCCCTTCCCAGCTCAAATCCTATCTCTGTGCAAAGCATTCCGTGCCCACCCCAGTTACACACTGACCACTCCAGGCTCTGTGCACCCCTCTCACCAGCACGGGACACACTCCGCTGGGTCCTGACAGCAGCTCCCTGGGTGTTTGCTCTCCACCCTGACTGTGCCCAGCCTGGTGTGGGAGTACAATGGTGGCTCACTTGCAAGCCAATGCCCCAGACCCGGGTCCTGATGCCCATCCGGGGCAGGCTCTACCTGGGGCGTCATAGCGATCCACCTCCTTGTAAGACACCGACATGACAGGGTGCTTGAGTTTCTCGCGGAAGTCTGTGATGGTCTGGTAGACCAGGAAGACGGCCACCGCCATGAGCAGCAGGTAGATGAAGATGAGCAGGACAGAGAAGACGTTCTTCAGGCAGGCCTTACTGAAGCGGATGCTGCTAGAGGCAGACTCGCTGTCCAGGGCTGAACAACAACACCACACATGTGACCCGGAGCCCAGGCGCAGGGGAGCCCAGGGAGGTCAGCAACCTCTGGGCCCTTGACCTGCTTGACTTAGGAGGTGAGGTCACCCACACAGCCAACCTCCCCACCTCGGCCTTCCACCCTTAAATCATAACACATGGTCCCTGTTGATATTCGCTATGCACTTACTGTGCCAGGAAGGGGACCCCAAGAGGAAGGAGACACTGTTAAGAATCTCCCATCTGGAGGGACAAAGTTAAGATTCAACAAGGAAGCTGGCCCCAGCCTATTTTTCTGGCCTTCGCCCTTACCCTTGGCTCCCCCAGTGACCCCAGCTCCAGCTGTGCCAAATGACCTGTTTCTCCAGCATGCAGATCCCCCCTCAACCCTAAGGCCCCTCACACTTGCCAATCCCTGTGCTTGACCTGGGGTGCCCTTCTTCCATAGCTGATTCCTGACTCATACTTCAGGTTTCAGTTTAGAAAGGTATTTCCTCAAGGAAGCTTTCCCTGACCCATAGATTTATTTGGGGACCTTCCTATCTATCCATACTCTATCATCACTCTGCAATATCACAGTCTGTCTACAGTCTTTTTATCCCCCTCGGCTGTGAGCTCCAGGAGGACCGGGACAGGGCCAGTCCTGTCCATACTGAACCATCAGCCCTTCACTATGTGCCAGGAATAGAGAGACATTCCGCATTTATATGGTGGATGACTTAATGACTGATTAAAGGTGTTCTAATTCCTTCCCTACAGCACAGCTCTGTCTCTCCTGCCTGCTCGCGAATCATACCCAGCCTTGATTATGCTCTGCTATGGACTAAGTTATGTGAACCCTGCCCCCTGACAAATTCACACTGAAGCCCTAATCTCCAGTGTGACTGTACTTGAAGACAGGGCATTTAAGGAGATAATCAAGGTTAAATGAGGGCATAATAATGGGTCCTGATCCAACAAGACTAACGCCCTTATAAGAGAGAAGAGGAGATACCAGGGACATATACACACAGAGAAAAGGCCACATGAAGGCACAGGGAGAAGATGGCCATGTGCAAGCTAAGGCAAGGGGCCTCAAGAGAAACCCTATTTGCCAACACCTTGATCTTTGATCTCCAGTCTCTACAACTGAGGGAAAAAAGAATCTGTTATTTAAGCAATTCCGCCTGGGGTACTTTGGTACGGCACTCCAAGCTGCCTGAGACCCTCCCATGGTGCTCCATGCCCTCTCTACTCCTCGTCTGAAACTGTAGCTCCCTGAGGAAAAAGCCCTATTCCCTCCACAGTGGCTCAGCCCACAGCTGCAGAGGATATGAATGCAAGTCCAAAAGGGCATGTGCCTGGCTTCTGACTCCCAGTAGTGACAAAATAGCTGTCACGCTGCCCTTCTACAATTATAAAACGTGGACAAAATACTTAAAAATTATGTGAAGGCACTAGAGAAAGGTCAAAAGCAGGCAGAAACTAGAAGAGAGTTGACCTTTCAAGGGAAGAAACTGCACTTTCTTACATTTATAAATTTGCACGTTTTGCCCGAGGGCACTCACTAACCTCTATGAGGTATGGTTCAGGGTAGCTGTGGACAGGGCTCAGGCCTGGCAAAGCAGTCACAAAGTTAAAGAACCCTGAAAGGGATGGGGAGGGCAAACACCAAAATCTGCATATAAAGTATATTCAAATTCTTGCCTGGAGACATCAGGGCATGGGGAGCAGGGAGTGGGGGAGCAAGAAAAAAAAGCAGTAGCTGGAAACTAAAAGAATTGAATGGAGATTTCAGCTGCTGCTAATTCAGGAGACCTACGAGTTCAGAACTTGACTCTCATCACGTTAACTACCTGCTAACACAAAAATCCTTCAGGAGGACTGTAACATAATCTAGAACCTCTATAATGGACCATTGTAATGTCTAGTGTTGAATCAAAAATCACTAGACATTTGAAGAAACAAGAAAATGTGACTCCCACCCTCAAAGAAAAAGCAGTCTATAGAAACCAAAGTCAAGGTGACCCAGATGTTGTGATCAGCAGACAGGAACTTTACAGCCCTTAGAGGAGCAAAAGGAAAATATATAGATCAGGAATGGACAAAGAGGAATTAGACAAAAAGAAACTAAGGAGAAACAGAGAAACAGAAACTATAAAAATGAACCAAATGGAAACTCTAAAGCAGGAAAGAAAAGTAAATGAAATGAAAAATTGACTGTACTGTCTTAATAGCAAAGGAAGGCAAAATAAGTAAATAAAAAGTCAGTGTGGTTGAAGTTAAATAAACAGAAATTAACCAGTTTGGGGAAAAATGAAGAAAAAAAACAGAGCCTACCTAGATAACCATGGGACAATATCCAGCTGCCTAACCACATGTAACTGAAGAGAGACAATAGATCACAAAGAATATTTGAAAAAATAATGGCCCAAACTTCCCAAAACTAGAGAAAAAAACATCAATTTGCAGATCTTGGAAGCTCAATACATGCCAAGCAGAATAAATAAGAACCCACTGCTAGGCAAATCCTAGTCAAACTGCAAATGCAAAGATTAGAGAAAAATGACTTTGAAAGCAGCCAGGAAAAAAAAAAAAAGGCATATTACATACAGGATTTATATCTAATGATATGTAACTTTTGATCAGAAGTAACAGACACCAAAAGAAAATGGAATATCTTTAAAGTGCTAAAATTAAAAAATTCTGCCAACCCTGAATTAAATCCCAGCAAAAGTAACTTTCAAAAATGAAGGTGAAATAAAGTATTTTCAAACACAAAGCCAATGCATCACCAACAGATCTGCGCTGCACTGTATGAGGAAGAAATTCTGAAAGTTAAAGGGAAATAACATAGATGATAATCCTCAAATGTACAAGAAGTAAATAAAGATCACTGAAATGTTAAACAGGTGGGTAAATATAAAAAGCGATTTATATATTTTTAAAATGTAGGACTAAAGCAAACAATATTGTAAGGTTTATAACTCGCAGGAAAAGATGGGGAAACGAAAAATACATGAGACAAACAGAAAACACCAAAAGGGTAGAGCCAAATCCAACCATATCAATAATGACACTAAATGTGAACAGATCAGGAGGGAGTCCAAGAAGGCAATATAGCAAGACCGTGAACTCCCGTCCTCCCATGATCACACCAACTCTACACCTACACAGAGGGCATCTCCTGATGAACTGATGGCTGATCAAACAGCATCTGCACAACAAAAGATAGAGGGACCACACAGAGAATGGCAAAAGAGATGGGAACACAGTGACAACAGGCACCCCACCTCTGACACTGTGAACTGTAGTAGAAAGGGATCGCACAGAGGGACTCCTGTGCAGAGGGACTCCTGTGCAGATTCACCTGCCCTGGGACACAGAAAAAAAAGCTATAGTAAAAGGTAATTAGATTAAAGGTGAAGGAAACCCATTCACTAACTCTGTAGTGTCTGACAAATGGTGGAAGAGTGCTAGAATTCTCTCTGGGGTCAGAGGTGCTGGTGTGCCCCACTGTTTACGTCGGCCCTCCACCCTGGTAGCACAGATGGGAACAGAGGCTGGACACTCTAGCCGGCCTACTGCCTCAGTGGGCTCTGGGACCCTAGTCCACACCAGTTCTAGCCATATTCCCAAGGTGTCCCCCCCTACTCCCCACCCACCCAAGTCCCGGCTGACCCACCAAGGTGGCTCCAGACCCCCATCCCACCTTTACCTGTGCCAGCTTCCATTTTTCCTGCCAGGGTGCTCCCTGCAGGGAACACCCGGGGACCCCTAGCGGGCACCCACTAACGCTCCAGTCAGCCCGCCAAAGCTGCCAGCCACACACAGTCTATGCAGGAACATTCCTACACAAGGCTACTCTTTCAAAACAGGGGGAGGTGGCTGTTTGACCTCATTCATAGAAACAAACACAGAAGGTCAATCAAAACGAGGAGACACACAAACATGCTCCAAACAAAACAACAAGAACAAAAATTCAGGAAAAGAACTAAACAAAACAGAGATAATCTATCTGATAACAGTCATAAAGATGCTCACCAGCCGCGAGAGAAGAGTGGATGAACTCAGTGAGAACTTCAACAAAGAGACAGAAAGTATAAAAAAGAAAAATCAGAGTTAAAGAACAAACTTGAAATGAAAAATACAGGAGAAAAAAATCAACAGGAGATGAGTAGATGCAGAACAGATCAGTGATCTGGAAGACAGGATAATGGAAAGTAGCTACTGAACAGCATAAAGAAAAAAGAATTTTAAAAATCGAGGGTAGGTTATGGGATTTCTGAGATAACATCAAGTGTACTAACGTTTGCATTATAGGGGTCCTAGAAAAAGAGAGAAAAAGGGGCAGAAAATTTATTTGAAAAAATAATAGCTAAAATGTTCTCTAACCTGGGGAAAGAAAGATATCCAGAGAGCCCCAAAGAAGATGAACTTGAGGACGTCCAGGCCAAGACATAATAATTAAAATATCAAAAATTAAAGATAAAGACAAAAATCTTAAAAGCAACAAGATAAACGCAAAAAGTTACAAATAAGGGGAAGCCCACTAGACTAGCAGCTGATGTTTTAGCAGAAACACTACAGACCAAAAGGGAGGCACAGCATACTAGAAGTGCTGAGACATACAACCAAGAATACTCCACCCAGCAAGGTTACTATTCAGAATTGAAGGAGAGAGTTTCCCAGACAAACAAAAGTTAAAGGAGTTCATCACCACTAAACTGGCCATTAAAGGGCCTATTTAAGAAGAAAAAGAAAAGGGGCGCCTGGGTGGCTTAGTCGGTTAAGCGTCCGACTTTCACTTGGGTCATGATCTCACGGTTCGTGGGTTCGAGCCCCGTGTCGGGCTCTGTGCTGACTGCCAGTTCAGAGCCTGGAGCCTGTTTCAGTCTGTGACTCCTTCTCTCTCTGACCCTCCCCTGCTCACGCTGTCTCTCTCTCTCTCTCCTAAAAATAAATAAAACATTAAAAAAAAAAAAAAGAAGAAAAAGAAAAGAACATTAACTAGGAGAAAATTATGAAATGAAAAAATTTCATGGGTGAAAGCAAACACAGAGTAAAGGTAGTAGATCAATCACTTATAAAGCTAGTATATAGGTTAAAAGCCAAAAGTGGGGGGTGCCTGGGTGGCTCAGTTGGTTAAGCATCTGACTCCTGATCTTGGCTCAGGTCATGATATCAGTTTGTGAGTTTGAACTTCATGTTGGGCTCTGAGCTGACACCGCAGAGTCTGCTCAGGATTCTGTCTCTCCCTCTCTCTGCCCCTCCCCTGCTGGCGCACACAGGCTCACTCTCTCTCTTTCTAAAAACAAAAGTAGTAAAATCAAGCTTATTTAAAACATTAGTGAAGGGATTCACAAAATAGAGAGATGTAAACTATGACATCATGTACATAAAAATAGGGGTAGTAAAAATTCAGTGCTTTTAGTATGTGTTCAAACCTCAACGTAACAGAGGTCAGATAAGACAAATCTACAACTAACGTCAAATTAATGGCGGAAAAACAGAAAAGCCTTTCCCCTAAGATAAGGAACAAAAACAAGACGCCATTTTTATTCAATATGGAAGTCCCAGACACAACAATCAGACAAGAAATAAAAAGCATCCAAATTGTTAAGGAAGAAGTAAAACTGTCACTATTTGCAAGTGACACGATACTATATATAAAAACACCCTAAAGACTCCACTAAAAACAATCAGAACTAATAAATGAATTAAGTTGTTGGATACAAAGTTAATATATGGAAATGTGTTGCATTTTTATACAGTAATAACAAACTAGCAGAAAGTGAAACTAAGAAAACAATCCTATTTATGACTGAATCAAATGAATAAAGTACCTAGGAATAAATTTAACCAAGGAAGTGAAAGACTTTTCTTCTGAAAACTGAAAGGCACTGTTAAAAGAAACTGAAGATGAGGGGCGCCTGGGTGGCTTAGTCGGTTAAGTGTCCGACTTTCGCTTGGGTCATGATCTCGCGGTTCGTGGGTTCGAGCCCCGCGTCGGGCTCTGTGCTGACTGCCAGCTCAGAGCCTGGAGCCTGTTTCAGTCTGTGACTCCCTCTCTCTCTGACCCTCCCCTGCTCACGCTGTCTCTCTCTCTCTCCTAGAAATAAATAAAAACATTAAAAAAAAAATTAAAAAAAAAAAAAAGAAACTGAAGATGACAAAAGAAAGTAAAAAGACACCACACTCATGTATTGGAAGAATATTATTAAGATGTTCATATACCCAAAGCAATCTACAGGTCCAATGCAATCCCTTTCAAAATGCTAACAGTATTTTTCACAGAACTAGAACAAACAATACTAAAATCTGTAAGGAACCAAAAAAGACCGCCAACAGCCAGAGCAGTTTTGAGAAAGGACAAAGCTGGAGACCTCAAGCTATACTATAAAACTATAGTATTCAAAACAGTATGGTACTGCCACGCATAAGAACAGGAACAGGTAAGAATAGGATAGGTAGCCCAGAAAGAAACCCATACTTGCTTATGGTCAATTAATCTAAGACAAAGGAGGCAAGAATACACAATGGGGAAAAGACAGATTCTTCGTTTAATAGTGTTGAGAAAACTAGATGGCTACATGCAAAAAACATAAAATCAGACCACTTTCTTACACCATACACCTTATATCATACACAAGAGTATACTCAGCATGGAATAAAGACCTAAATGTAAGACTGGAAACCATAAAACCCCTAAAGGAAAACATACTCTGTAATCTCTTGGACACTGGCTTTAGCAACATTTTTCTGGATCTATCTCCTTATGCAAGGGAAACAAAAGCAAACACAAACTATTGGGATTTCATCAAACTAAAAAGCCTTTGTAAAGCAAAAGAAACCATGAATGAAACAAAAAGGCAACCTACTAAATGAGAGAAGACATTTGCAAGTGATCTATCCACTAAGGGGTTAAAATCCAAAATATATAAAGAACTTCTACAACACCCTCAAAAAATCTTATCAAAAAAATTGGCAGAGGATCTGAATATTTTTCTAAAGAAGATATCCAGATGGCCAATAGACACATATAAAAGATGCTCAACATCAGTAACCATCAGGGAAAGGTAAATCAAAACCACAATGCAATATTCCTTCATACCAATAAGAATGGCTGGTATCAAATACACAATGGGGTACCTGAGTGACTCAGTCGGCTGAGTCTTGGTCTCGGCTCAGGTCACCATCTCACACTTCATGGACTCTGTGCTGACAGCACAGAGCTTGCTTGGGATTCTCTCTCTCCCTCTCTATGCCCCTCCCCCACTCATGTGCTCATGCTGTCTCTCTCAAAAATAAATAAACTCTAAAAAAACTAACAACGCAAAAAATAAGCATTGGCAAGGATGTGGAGAAAAGGGAGCTCTCATGAACTGCTGATGGGAAAGTAAGTTGGTGCAGCCACTACGGAAGATGGTATGGAAATTCCTCAAAATACTGAAAATAGAAATACCATTCCACTACTGGGTATTCACCCAAAGAAAACAAAAACACGGATTCAAAAAGATATATGCACCCCTATGTTTACTGCAGCACTATTTACAATAGCCAAGATATGGAAGCTACCCAAGTGTCCAGCAATAGATGAATGGATAAAGATGTGAAATCTAACTCAAACATTAAAAAAAAAAAAAAAAATGAAATCTTGCTATTCACAACAACATGGATGGACCCAGAAGGTATTATGCTAAGTGAAATGAGTCATACAGAAAAAGACAAATACCATATGACTTCATTTATATTTAGAATTTAAAAAACAAAACACAACAAATTAGAGGTTGCCAGAGGGGAGAAGGGTGGAGGTGACAGGCAAAATAGGTGAAAGGAATAAGAGATACAAACTTCAAGCTTTTTTGGCAGTGACAACCTCCCCACAAGAACATGCCCCTTGCAAAGGACCTTCTCAATCCCTCCCTAGAAGCATAAGAAGCAGTGAAATGCCCAGTGCTGAAAAATCAGCACCATCTTTAGCCATGCACAAATAGTACTTCTGTGTTGGCTCTCCTTTGCCAGCCTACAAGGAAGAAAGGCAAAGCTTAGACGGGGTGCTCCTTCAGATGGAAACAGCACTGATAGCAACCTGAATCAAAATGAGTGGGAAACCGTCCCAATAAACACATTTTAAGTTTAAAAAAAAAATAAGATAAAAATGTCCAGGTATAAAGTAAGTTATGCGGATGAAAAGTAGAGTATAGAGAATACAGTCGATAACTCTGTAGTAACTTTGTATGGTGACAAATGGCAACTTACTGTGGTGAGTACTGCATAATGCATAGCACTGTGGGACCAGGATGTTGTACACCTGGAACTAATATATTAATCTATAATTAGGTTAACTATTCTTCAGTAAAAAAATGTAAATGGACTAAACATTCCAATTAAAAGGCAGAGACTGTCAACCTGGATTAAAGACTCAACAATACACTCCTTACAAAAAAATGACCATTAAATCCAAAGATATAAAAGTATTTGCTCATGATTATTTCATTTTCTTTTATTTCATTTAAAACCGCAGAAGCAGGATCAGCACAGAACTATCAAATGGTCTTAGGTTAGAGAAATGTCATTCATTCTACATTTCTACAAACAAGCATCAAGCACCAACTCTGTGTGCAAGACTTTGTGCTAGGTGCTTCAGGGAGATACCAAGAGAGGAGGACTAATGGTCTGTGCTAAAGTGCTACAGAAGTCAGGAGGACGAGAGGATGTCAATTGTGAGATTTCCTTTGTTGGGGTGAAGTATGGGTGTGGGGAGAAGGACACAGATAAGTAAAAGGCTTTGTGGACAAGGTCACCTAGCTCTGTGCCCAAAGCACCAGGAGGATTTTGATGAAGTAATTTGGTGTTCATTATTCATTTATTTTCTGAACTGAAAGTCTGGATATCCAGCCCAGTGGTTAAGAGCCTAAGCTTTAGAGTCAGAGCAATTTGGGCTCCAGCTCTCCTAATGACTACTCTGAGAACCAGGGCAAGTTACTGCTCCTAAGCCCCACTTTCTTCACGTGAAAAGGAAATGATCATTTCAATTTTACAGGATATTTAAAAGAAAGAAGAGAATGTCACAAAATGCATTACAGATTACCTGCTTAATGAATTAACGCTACTAGAGAAACGGAATGAACCCTCTACCTTTCAAAAAACAAAGCCTTCAATGATGAAGACAGCAAAAATGAAGACCATGGCACTACAATCTATCAATCATAATAAATTAGAAAAAAAAGTATGCCAAAAATAAAATGGAGGTGAGGCAGAATCCAGTATCTTTCACAAAGTAGGCATGCAATGTTTGCATGCCTGTGAAATAACTGAATGACCCAAATAATAGATGAGCTAAGTCTTGTGGCACTAACTAGCTACCTTCAATTTGTAGAATAGCAGTGCATTTCAGGCCCGTAAAACTGTAAACCAACTGGTGTATCTTGCTATACATGGCAAAATACTTTACAAAGTTTTTACACTACACAGGAGTGCAAGTTCCCAGAAGTGTCTCTGACTCTACAGCTTCTTGGAAATTCTAAAAAAGCTAACCTAAGGCACAAAATGGTCATGTGACAACTGCACCATCCGGATTTGTCTGCACTTGGACAAACTACTCTCATGGGGTCCCCTCTGTTTCACTCACAGAAGCCAAGCTGAACTTCTTTACTGGCCTTCTCTTGACCTATAAATTGGCATGTAAGTTAAATAAAAACTGTAAAACTATTCATCATCCACACATGCTATAAGTGGCACTCCAATCCTGAAACAAGACACTGTTACATTTTGCCATTAAAAAAACAGGTGCTGGACATTTTGGCAAAATGTCCTGTGCACTCTGCAGTCAGAAAACCCAAACACTGGCTTTTTTGTGGCAAGCTGGATGAATGCGTTTTAAAAGTATACATTCTTTGTATGAATGCAAACTCAGGATAGTAGAAAGAAGTAATGCACAAGATTTTCTTATGAAAGGTAATCTACGAGTTTTGCAAAACCCATGACAGCACAGCTTCAAAAACCCAGACTTGCCCCGGAATATAAGTCAGCCCATCAAAGGGATGTGTGATGAGCAATTCAACTTCTGGAAACCCAGTGGGACCTTTATTCACAGGAAGGGGGAACCAGTCACCTACTCTACCCCTCCAAAACTCTACCTTGCAAACAACAAGGGGCTAAGATGCATCCTGAATGCAAAGAAGGAATGAACTATCCTTTTTACCCCCCTACTTTTTAGTGATGTGATGGGTTTGTTGTCTTTGTAGGGTTTTTGAGATATAATTTGCATATCAAAGATTTACCCCTTTAAAAAGGTGAACATATTTAGTTTTTACTATACTCACAAGGTGTACAACCATCACCACTATTTAATTACAGGACGTTTTCATTACCTAAAAGAAACCCCATACCCACTAGGAGTCACTCCTTCCTCCTAGTCCCTGGCTACTGCTAATTGGCTTCCTGTCTTGATGGATTTGTCTACTCTGGACAGTTCACATAAATGGAATCCCACAACATAGAAGCTTTTGTGTCGGACTTCTTTCACCTAAGATATTTTCAAGATTCACCCATGATGTAGATGCAACAGTTCTTCATTCCCTTCGGCTGCCAAATAATACCTCACTGTGTGAATATATCATTCTATTTATCCACTCATCAACTGATGGACCTTTGTGTTGCTCCCGCTTTCTGGCTATTATGAATCGTGCTGCTATGAACATTTGTGTAAAAGGTTTTGTGTCAACATAAGTTTTCATTTCTCTTGGGTATATATGTAGGAGTGGACTTGCTGGGTCATATGGTAACTCTATATTTGAACTTTTAGGAAATGTCAGACTGTTTCCCACAGCGGCTGCACCATTTTACGTTCCCTCCAACCATCTATGGTCGTCTTAATTTCTTTACTACCTCACCAGAACTACACATCTTATTGACCACAGCCATTCTTGTAGGTGTGAAGGCTACACAATGATACAACTCTCACTGTGGTTTAGACTTGCATTTCCCTGATGATAATGATGTTGAGCAGCTTTTTAGGTGCTTATCAGTCATCTGCGCTGCAGAAACATTATTCAGATTCTTACTTGGGTTGCCCTTTTATCATTGGATTATAAAAGTTCTTTCACATATTCTAAATACAAGTCCTCACATCCAGGATGTGAACATCCTGTCTCTCACCCTGTGGGCTGTCTCTTCACTTTCTTGGTAGTATCCTTTAATGCACAAAAGTTTCTCATTTTGATGAGATCCAATTAATTCTTTTCTTTGGTTGCTTATGTTTTTAAGTTCTATTAATATACAGTTGTTTCCATGGAGAACGGACTGTAATGACTGGTCAGTTAAGTGTCTTCCTCAATTTTATTACAACAGTGATATAATAAACTGCTTATTCAGTTAGCATGTCTGGTCTCATTTCTCCCTTAGAAAAAAAAAGTAAGTGGTTGTAATTCCCTTGATAGAAAGGAAACAGACTGAGGCTTTGAGATTATGGACTGGAATTATTTATCTCAGAGAGCACAACTGGGAGTATCATCCTGAATGTGTGGGTGCCTAACTTGAACCTCTGTGCCCAACAGCAGCGGGCTCAGCATCCTTGTCCCGTCCTCCTGTCTCAGGCTCCCGCCTCCAGGCCTCCAGCTCCACCTCCTCTTCTGGCCCCCGAATGTGGCCATTCCCTGAGGCTCAGTCCCCACAGCTCACTCTCCAGGCTGCCCAGGCTTTCTCAAAGCTCGTACTTTAACTACATCAGTCCTCACCTCTCTCCAGCAGCCCTACACCTCTCTCTGCCTCTGGGCCTCTCCGCACAGACACACTACGTCTACAAAGCTTATGTCTGCAGCAGAGAAGCACCTTCTCTTCCAGCTGCTCACCCCTGGACTGTACGTCTACCTTCTCCCACTCACCCGGCTTCAAACCTCAGAGTCTCCTTTCATTCCTCCTCTTCCCGCTCCCCCACATCAAAGCAGCCCACCCCGCCAGCCTCTGACCCAGCATGGTCCTCTCTCCACTAATCCAGCCCTACGGCACTGCCACGCTGCTCCTCCCTGCCCGCTTCACCCTTTACTGCTCTGCTCCAATCCCATTAAATACCCCCTGCTCCCTAATGGCTAAACCCGGACACTCAAAGCCCTCCATGATTTGACCCAATCTGTCCTTTCTACCTCATCTCCTCCTACATCTCTCACCAACCCTCCACCCCAACCACTCGTGCTAACCCACTGTTTCCGACAGGTCCTGTTTTATCCCCACCTCTACATGGTCGCACGTCCCGTCCCTCCTCCCTGGCCAGCCCCGTCTCTTTCACCTTCCAGTCACCCTTCCTTCAGGTTAATCCCACACCCTTCACTAACCAGCTCCCTTTCATTCATTTCTGAAGCACCTGTCTCTATCATTTCCTTGACCCTCCATCATTCATCCCAGTTGCTCACATGAGATACATTCCTGTTCCAAATCCCCGTGTCCCCCTCCAAGTGTATAAATACTGAGCACCCACGGTGGGCCAGGAGCTCCGCTAGGCAGCAGGTTCTAATGAAGCGGGACGGGAGAAAAAGTTCTGGCACTGCCTCACAGGACTCGGGGGCAGACCCAAGGGGTTAGTAATGATTAAAGAACTGTATTCAACAAATGTGCCCTTTAGACTGTGCTACATTCTATAAAGGAAAATACTGAGTGCTAGCAAAGCACATAATAGGGAGAAAAGGCCCTCAGTATGTTGTTTAGGGCAGGCTCTGGAGAAGGAGGGAGTTCTTTGGGCATCCTGTCTTCTCTCTCTACATGTCCCGAGGGGACGCAGGCCGTCTCACTTGCCCCCTTTGTGGTTTTAGCACGTTGCATAACAGGTGACAGAGCCCATGAGTGACCTGGTGGAGGAAGGGGAGCATTCTGGAGCAGGAAAGCACCTCACCTAGAAACTGAGCCAGAGTCGGAACACCCTGGGAGACAGCCCTGGGTTCAAATCCCAGCCCTGCCACTCATACACTCTGAGCACATTACTTGACCTCTCTGTTCCTCATCTAGGAACCAGGACTAACCACCTCCCTCATGGAGTGGCCGTGAAGACGATATGTGGGTATATATGGAAAGTCCTACGCAGGCCTAGTACGTGGCTGCACCCAATAAACGGTGGCTGCTGCCATCATTACCGTTATTTGTGTTACGGTTACAGGACTCAAAGGCAGAAACTGAGCTCTGCCAGTTGTGTGTCAGGGCACCAAATTTGGGCCAACTCCTTACTGAGACTTCTGAGTCTGCCTTTTCTATGGTCTACAACTGAGACGAACCCAGAAGGGTTCCCCTGAAAGCACGAAGTCTCTTGCCAGTCCATGGAACTACCCAAATTTGCTCTGCCTGAGGTCTGGCCTCCTGCTCTGACTGACCTCAGGCTGTAAGGCCCCAGGAATCTGAGGCAAAAGAGAGGCAAAGGCCAAAGGTCATCATGGCCACTTCCTAGTCTGCCTGGCACTTATCTATAAAAGGAAACACAAAAGGAAGCTCTGTCTTTCCTCTCCTTCCAGCTGTCTCCATCTATCCTCTTCAGACTGGGGGCAAATGGCAGTACAGGGTGCAGCAGGCAGAACAGTGGCCCGCCAAAGATGTCCAAGTCCCAATTCTCGGAACCTATGAGCCTATGAATATCAAGTTACAGAGCAAAGAGAAATTAAGGCAGCAGGTGGGATTAAAGCTGCCGTTCACCTGACCTTGGGTTAGGTGAATTTCCCGGGTTATCTATGTGAGCCCTGCGACTGCATTTAAACATGGAAGAGGGGGCAGAAGTCCATGTCAGAATGATAAGATAGGAGTCAACCGGCCACCGGTGGCTTTGAAGATGGAAAAGGGGCCATGAGCCAAGGAATGTGAGCGCCCCTAGAAGCTAGAGAAGGCACTAAAATGGATTTTCCCCTAGAGCTTCCAGAAAGGAATTCAGTTCTGCTGAACCCTTAACTTTAGCCCAGTGAGACCCATTTTGGACTTCTGCCCTCCAAGACTATAAGATAATAAATCTGTGTTGTTTTAAGCCACTAAGTTTGTGGTAATTTGTTACAGAAGCAATAGAATCCTATATACAGAGTTAATGCAAATAAATATAAATATAGTGTTTCTCCCTGGGGCTTGAGGACTTCAGGGGCAGTGACCAGAATTGGCCTGGGGGCAGCCATGCTACTACCTTGTACACAATAAGCTTTAATAAAAGGAAGCTTAAAATACTTTTTAAAAACCATTGGTGCGAGGAGCCTGGGTGGCTCAGTCAGTTAAGTGTCCGATTTTGGCTCAGGTCATGATTACACGGTTCGTGGGTTCAAGCCCCGCATCAGGCTCTGTGCTGACTGCCAGCTCAGAGCCTGGAGCCTGCTTCAGATTCTGCATCTCCCTCTCTCTCTGACCCTCCCCTGCTCACACTGTCTCTCTCTCTTTCTCTCAGAAATAAATACAACATTAAAAAAAAGAAAAGAAAAGAAAAACACTGGTGCAGTAGAAAGCCTAGGGTCAGACAGAGCTCGAGCCTGTCTGTTTACCAGCCATGTGATCTTTCCACACTTTCCTTAACCTCCCCGGGCTTCAGGTCCTCATCCATCGAAATCGGGATGACCACCTCACAGGGTTGTCATGAAATTACATGGGGCAACAGGAATGCAGAGCTCAGTCCGGAGGAAGCAGTCAGTAAACAGCTCCTCTTCCAGGCTCCTTCCTTCTACAAAGTCTTCCCTAAGAATTAGGCACAATCACAGCATATCTTATGTCACTCCTCTCCCGTATAAATACAAGAATCGATCCACCTAAGAGGTCAGGGTCAGGCTGAGGCTCCATTCACTCATTCAACAAGTCTTTATCGCACGGACGGGGCTGAGGTGGTGAGCAAAACAGACTTGTCTCCACCTTCACGGAGTTTACATGCTGGTAGGATAGATGTTCATGAAATGCCAAGCAGACAAATACACTGCCCCATCCAGGAGAGCTACGGGGGAGAGGTGTGCGGGCTGCAAGTGACAGGTTAGAGGGTGCAGGTGATCTAGCCAGGAGGTCAGAGGCTTTGTAGAAAACGAGTGAGCTGAGGAACGATTAAGCATTAACTTGATGATAGAGGGAAGACAATTCCAAACGGAGGAATAAAACAACAGAAAGACCTGATAGTGGAAGGGAGGGAGGCCCAAATAAAAGGAGGCCAGCGTGGCTGAGAGAAAAAGGGGAAGAAAGGGGGGGGGGGGCGCAAAAATGACTCACCGGTTCAACTGGATGGGTGATGCATTCCGTCTGCCAAAACAGGAAGCACTGGAAGAGGGCCATGCCAGGAGTGGGGAGACCACAAGGTCCATTTCGGATGTGTGGGGTTAAGGGTACCTTTGGGACATCCAACCAGAGCCATGGCCTGGGCATTTGGATACACAGGATATGGAAGTCTGAAGTTTATAGGTAACCTCTGTACTAGAGGTGTAAGCATGGCAGTCACGTTTGAGCAAGAAGCAGGGAGAGGGCCTGGGTGACACCTCCTGAGAGAGAAAGAAAGAGAGGGAGAGAGAGCTTGCGCGAGCAAGCGCTGGAAGGTGACTGTAAAGAGCAGTCTGGGAAGTAAAGAGTAACCTTATATAAGGGCACAGAGAGTATCCAGGAGGAAGAAGCGGTCAACATTATCTAACGTTACTATAAGACTCCCTAAGATGCCACCTGACTGATGGGACCCTGCCCAGCTGGGTGATGATACTGGCGAGGCCTAATGTCCAGGAGGTGAGGCCTATAAGATATTCTCCTCGAGGGCCCTGGGAAGTGACCCAGATATTAGAGGCTCAACTACTAATTGCTTCCTAGGAAAAAACAAACAGAAGAGCAGAGACCCATCACATCCAGTGGCCTGGCTGCAGGAACTGGCTCAAACCAGAGTACAGAAAAGAGCGGATCCTGGCCTGGACACACCCTCTGTCGCAAGGCTGGTTAAATATGTATAGCATTAGAACTAGGGCAATACCTGAGACCTGGCACCAGGGCACAGGGGCTCCTCCTCTCCTGCAGGTCCCCCGCTGGCGAGGCACCCGGACTGGGGCCTCCGGCTACAGCAGAGCACCGTTTTCCAGCCCTTCCGCCACCAGCACTGAACCCACTCACCTGGTAAGATTCCTGGACCTTGCACTCCGTCTGTCTCCTTTTCTTGCTCATCCACCCGCTCCGAGTTCTCAACCACCTGATCCAACTCCTCACTCAGCTAAAGGGGGGAGACAAATCGGTCAGCCACATCAACCTTGCTGGGTAGGACTAGAATGAGAAAGCAGAAGCTTCCTCTCACTTAACTCTCTCTCTCTCTCTCACACACACACACAATCACATGATGGAGGGTGCGTTATACCAATTCTACAGTTAAGGACACTGAAGCTCGGAGAACTCAAGTAACTTCCCGTATGTTCTTTTCCTAGGGCTGCCATAACCAAGCACCACAAACAGGGTGGCTTAAGAATTAACAGAAGTTTATCCCTTCACAGTTCTGGAAACTAGAAATCTGAAATCAAGTTGCTGGCAAGGTTGGTTCCTTCTGAGGGCCGTGAGGAAGAATCTTTTCCATGGTCCTCTCCTAACTTCTGGTAATGGCCACCAAGCCTTGGTGTTCCTTGGCCTACAGAGGCATCTCACTTCCAATCTCTGCCTCCATCTTCACATGGAGTCTGGAAAGCTTGTCTCTGTGTTGTCTCCACAAGATCAGCTTCTTATAAGGGCACCATGTTGGATTAGGGCCCACCCTACTCCAGTATGACCTCATCTTAACTAATTACATCTGCAATGACCTTATTTCCAAATAAGGGCACTTTCTGAGGTACTAGGGGTTAACACTCCCCACACGTCTTTTTGGAGGGACACAATTCAACCACAACACTTTCCTTGGCCATAGAGCCAGAAGTCAAATCCAAGTTGGTCTAGTTCCAAAACCTATGATCTTAACGGCTTCCCAGAGGAGGAGGAAACACAGCTAAGATTCTGCTGAGAGGAGGAAACCGTGAAGTTGGTGACAGAGCTCTCCAGGACACTGGCTCAAGTCCACCCACTCAGGCTGCAAATGGCAGGAAAAGACCTGACACCGGGGCGCAGGGCAGAGGGGCTCCTGCCTCCTGTGGGAAGGGTGGTCTATCCCAGAAACATATACTGATTAGCAGCCTGATAGCAGGCAACTTCAACCTCACCTCATCAGTGCTCTCACCTGTCAACTGGGGAAAACGAGCCACTGAGAAGGGAAGGCAGAGGATGCAATAATAACCAACAAGTCTTCACAGCATTGAGGAAGAGGGCAAGGGAAATCATGACCAGAGTTTAAAGGACCTAACACTGAATTGGGAGGGAGGGGAAAGGGATCACTTTCCTAAGTATTTTCTTAGGCTCACAGTGTCAATACTTAAGGTCTCAAAACACTTTCATTAAAAATTAATCTCCAAGAGACCTGGGTTAAAACAAAACTCTTATGTATCTACTATTCTTCCATCTCCTCTCCTCTGTTTTTAAATGGGGGAGGGGGGCAGAGACAGAGAGGGAGAGAGAGAATCCCAAACAGACTCCACACTGTCAGTGCACACAGCCCGACATGGGGCTCAAACCCATGAACCATGAGATCATGACCCGAGCCAAAGTTGGACACTTAACCCACCAACCGAGCCACCCAGGTGCCCCTAATTTTATCAAGTGATCTCTACCCCCAAGGAGGAGCTTCAACTCACAACCCTGAAATTGAAAATCGCATGATCTACAGACTAAGCCAGCCAGGCACCTCCATCTCCTTTTTCATGCCTCCACCCCTGCCCACTAGAATCAGGTAAAATGTCCAGTTTAAAGTCCTCCAAGCCCAAAAGAAAAGAAAACCAACAAGTGGGAAAGGGCTGAGTGGCTGGAGAAGACACCATGAGATACAGGTAGTGAGGACACAGATCAAGAGATCCCCAGAGCTGTCGTGAGCCACAGAGAAAGAAGGACATTAGTCCTGGGAAGGCCCAAAGTTCTTTGATCCAAGCCTCATCCAGGATCAACCTAACCCAGATAGCAACACACTCCTAACCCGGCTCCCTACTGACTACCTGCAGCCCCAACCCCAAATCCAACATCTCCTTTCAGCAAAGAAACCTCACTCAGAGCTAGGTCCACTCCCAGAACGACCCAGGCAAGAGACATGCAGGTCACCCGCTGGGAGGCCTCCTTCTGAAGAACACAAAAGACAGGGACTTCAAAAAGAGCCACTGAACAAGGTAAAAGGAGAGATCCTTCCAGTGTCTTCCATCTTGGGGGTACCCTCAAATAGAAAGTGACTTTACCTTTGGCTTTGCCCCAACAAGCAGGGTAACTGTCTGTACTTTAATCAACATTTCGAGAGCCATACTAGGAAAGGCAAGACTACAGGTGACATATGGATGGCAAAGGACAGGGCCCTACAAACTAGGACCCCAAAGCTCCCTAGAAGGGGGAGCCGCCCACGTCCTGTGAACAAGAACTATCATCCACTGAGAGGTCCCCTCCCTGCCAAGCACTGACCTAAGCACTTTCCATACACCAACTCACTGAACCCCCACAACCCTGTGAAATAGGAACTATCAGTACCTTCCTTTGCAGAGGAAGAAACCTAAGGCTCAGAGGAGTGACTTGACACATGGCCAGAAGCAGAGCAGGACAGGAACATAGGCTTTCCGACTTCAAAATGGTATTTACGCACTATGCTCTACTCCCTATGAACCTGAAAACTTTCAAGAGAAGACACAACTCATTCCTCTGGATTCCCTCACAGTCTAGGGCGAGGAATCTAGGGGCCACAGAATCCCAGCACCAGTTAAAATCCATCTGGTTCCTCTGGAATAGAGGAGATGGGGAAGAAAGAAAGTTGTTCCAAAGTCAGATTCCAGACCAGGTCTGACACTAAAAAACAGCAAGCCTTAGGCAAATCTCATCTGCCTCCAACTCAGGTTCCCCTTACGCTGTAGGGTTAAGCCACCTGCTTTTATATTATTTATATAATCCACACAGTATCATTTACAAATTTTAAAGAGTGAGTTTCCAGTGAGGTCAGAACACAGATGGCTGAGATGAGAAGACAGGGATGCTGAGCTGCACGGAGCTTCCGAAGCTTGCTAAGAAGTTTGGACTGTTCTGGGTAGATCAAGGACAGGTGCTGGTAAAAAGGAATGTTCTGGGATCAAGGCAGGTCCTCAAAGCAAATCTGCACAGTCTGGGAGACAACAAAGGCAGAGATGGTAACAGCACCTCACTCGGGTGGTCAGAGCAGACACAGTAACACAAACTTGAGGACTAAAGATGTGTAACTGACTGAACTTGGAAGTGAGGAGACGACCGAACCGTGGGGGGGGGGGGGGGGGGGGGGGGGGGGGGGGGGGGGGGGGGAATGATCACCAGAGTGCAGAACCTGAGAGGAGAAGGAGAGCTCACTAGTTCCAGTAAATCAGGAGTGCTCAGGAGGCCTGAGGAAAAGCTGGAACCGCAGCCTGTAGCTCGAGACAAACAAGAAAAAGACAAAGAGCTGGAAAAGTGATAGTTAAAGTAGTGGGAGAAGGTGAGAGTGGAAAGGCAAACGGAGCGCAGCGAGAAGCAGCTAGGTAGGCGAAAGCACCTTTTCAAAGTTAGGCGGCCACCGAACAAGCTGTAATTATCCCGGTCATTTACAGCTCCAGGGGCCACGAAGCCCTGCGCTTGCAGAGCGGCTAACGGCCCCCCATGCATCTGTTTCAGCCGAGAGGAGCGCGCCGTGCCTCCACTCGCAAAGAACAGCCGAGGTCAAGGGCGACCGGCGCGCTGCTGCCTGGGTCGGACGCCGTTTCAATCATTCACCTGCTGGTTACGGGTCACGGCTCCGGGGCCCCGGCTGCATACCGCGCCTGGAGCATCCGGAGGAGGCTCTGCGCCCGGCTTCCTTCCTGCTCCGCGGCTCCTCCGCACGCGGGGACACCTTCCCCGCCGCACTCCTTGGAAAGCTCACTCGACGTGCCCGGACGCCCCCCCCAACCCCGCACCCCACCCCCCAGACCGCGGGACCCCGCTCCCGCGCCCCACAGGAAACTTTACTTCCGCCCCCACTGCTTTGTACCTCCTGGTAGGATGTGGAGAGCTCCTGCCGGATCATTGTACTGACCCGAGCTAAGCCACACCTGACACCACCACAGCGCGGGAGAAGCCGCGGGGCGAGTACCGCGGCTGCGGCGCCTGAAGCTGCCGGCTCTGCCAGGCAAAACCGGTTAGGAGGGGCGGCCCCGAGACCAGGCGGGGCGGAACCCTGCGCATGCGCCTCAGACCCCCCCGCCCGCCTCTGGGGCTCCGGAAGGGTTGCTGGGAACTGTAGTCCTGGGTGAGGGGCGCCCGTCCGCAACACTGGAGCAGCGAAGCCTGCGAGTTACCCGCACCAGGCATTAGACGCACGTGCTCTCTTCACGTCTCACTTCCTCTGTTTGTGGGAGGAGGAGGAACGGAGAAAAGGAGTGGAGTAAGGGGTAATTAAGTCCGATGAGTGAGGGAACCTAATCTACAACTTCAAGAGGCAGTCTGGTGATTTATAACCGGTAATAAATGTCTGCAGAGCACTTTGTATATTACAAAGCACTTTCGCTCATATCATGCCGTTGATGTTGGAAGGAACCCTGTAAGCAGGGCATTTTTCTTCCTGTTTTACGGCTAAGAAAACAAGTATCTTGCTTCGGACAGGATTTGGGGACGGCAGTAATGAAGTAAAGATTATTTGATTCAGGATCAGACTACAGAATCCAAGTGCTTTCCATTATTCCTAGGGTAGGGTAGACACTTGGAGTCAGGATCTCTGGGTTCTTGTCCTAGCTCTGCCCCCCTCCGTCAGGTCTTGTAATACAAACCTCCTCCCTTTGTCTTAGAATGCAACGGCCGAAACGCTGCTCTGCTCACAGTGCCTTAATGAGAGCCTAAACAGATCATGCAGCAAAAACCAAAGGCACTGTTCACCACGGCAGAAGCCTCCTGGTGGTGGAGAATACGGTGTTTACCCACTAATAGGGTGGATCCGAAGACCACATCTTCCCCTCCTCCTACTGCCTGAACTGCTATTCTGTGTGGCTGCCCTGGGCTGATTGGTGGTGAGGCCAATAGAGGTTGCTTATGCCTCGGTGAATGCTGCTCTGTGTTCCGGACAGCTGCAGATTTGCAACCGCCTGCACGCAAGCCACTCAGGGCCTCTTCCCTCCTCAGTGGCAACCGCAGTAGCACCAACCACATCAAAGTACCCTGGACCTCCAGAGTGTTAGTAGTGGGAGGAAGCCTCCCTCACCTCTTCTGACCACCCTCCCCTATCCTGGGGTCCCTGGTCTTGCATCTTCAAATGGGAGGATATATATATAGCACCTTGACACATTGTAGGTACTCAACGATGTTCAATTTATGAATGGAACACTTACTCCAGCCATTTCATTTAACAATTGCTTGCAAATGGCAAGAAACAAGTTATTAAATTCCTAACTGTATTAATGCAAGGGTGGTTGATAGAACAAGTCATACAATCATAGAATTTTAGAGCTGGAAGGAACCAGAAAAATCTAGTCCAGCCTTATCATTCCTCTCTACTCTATGTTGCTACGACCAAACTGGAAAATTACAGATTCTCACATTTGAAGGAGACACTAATATAATATTTAACATGGTTTAACAAATACAGTGCCGGACACTGGATACAGAAATAAATGGGACACTCCAAGATCCTTGCGCTTCTGGATCCTTCTGCTAGAATGGAAAAGCCATGAACACATAAATAGAATTTTCAGGGCTAGCAGTCCCCAAGCCCTCTCCTCCCATTCTCTCATGAGCACACATGAATCGGGCTTTCATCCACTCACTCGACTGAAACATGCTTGTCAAGGTCACAAATGACCTCAGAGTTGTCAAATAAGATGGCCATTCCCTCATCCTCATCTTTTTTAAAAAAATTTTTCTGGTGAGGCTTTTTTCTTAGTGTAGTTGTAACACAATGTTACATTATTTTTTAGCTGTACAACATAGTGATTCTAAAAGTTTACAGGTCATGCTATGCTCACCACAAATGTAGCTACCCTCTGTCACCATAAAATGCTATTACAATGTCACTGACTATATTCCCTATGCTGTACCTTATTCCCGTGATTTATTCATTCTGGAACTTTATCGCCCATTTACCTTCCCCCATCTTGTCCATCCCCTGTAGCAACCATCAGTTTGCTCTCTGTATGCATAGGTCTGGTTCTGCTTTTTGCTTGTCTATTCATTTATCAGCTTCATCATCAGCCTCAGCTGATCCTCTCCTCCCTGTCTACTTTCCTCCGCTGGCTTCCACGTCCCCACCTGCTCCCACTTTGCCTCCCACTTCACTTGCTGCTCCTTCTCAGGCTCCTTTGCTGGTTTCTCCTCATCCCTCCACTCTCCAGGATGGCATTCCCACGCTAGGTCTCTGATCTCCCTTCAACTCACTCCCTAGGGGCTAGTGAAGTGGACTCCTCTCCAGTCTCATGCTTTGAATTACCATCTATATCCTAAGGACTCCTGTTGTGAGTTGAATTGTGTCCTTCAAAAGGATACGTTGAAGTCCTAACCCCTGGTACCTCAGAACAGGGCTTCATCTGGAAATGGGTTGTTGCAGATGTATTAGTTAAGATGAGGAAATACGAAGCAAGGGCGATCCCTCATTTCTTGTGACTCATGTCCTTACAAGAAGATGGAAGACGATGTGAAGACAGACACACAGGGAGGATGCCCTGTTATGGCGGAAGCGGAGATCCCAATGATGGAGTTGCCAACCAAGGTGGCTTTAATCAGTCACCTGATGCTTACAGGTGAACAAAATTTCACACAAGGCAGAGACTCGTCCTTGGCTGGGTTTCCAGCAGAGTTAGTCAAGAGGAGGTACTGCTGGGAAATTGGAGGGGGTCAGGGCAAGGGAGAAGCCAGAGTTTTTCTTTCTCTTGTTCGCTGCTCCTAGCAGCTTCCTTTCCATGGTTCCAGCCACTGATGCAAAGGCTTCTTGTGGTTCTTGCTTCAGCTAGGTGACCCAGGCCCCCAGACCCTACTACCACCACCTCTTCCCTTCTAAGGCCAGATTGTTGTTAATCTGCTGTTTCTAATTGTCAGATCACCTCAGGGTTTCTTCTCAGCCTCTTCCATCCCCTGTGTAGCCAGCTCTCTTACTACAGTCATTCTGTTTCATTTAGAATAATCTGTATTCTCCTTGCAGGTGACTGATTCATTTGGAAAAAAAAGAATCTGGGTTCAAGTAGGGAAGGGCAATCAGAGGAATGTCTGGAAAAATCCAAAGGCACAGGAGCATGCTCTGAAATCATAAACTTAGACTCAGCAGTCTCAGGAAGGGGAAGCTGAATTGGATCAGTAGAAGTTACAGGGAGTATCTTGTTGCTCAAAGAAGTTACAAATAGAACTGTAGAGAGAGAAAGGGTGCAAGGCACAAGCAGGAAAGCAGCACACTCCATGCCAGAGATGTTATTAAGGAACATGATGCGCCAGGAAGGGGATGATACCAGGAAGAGGACTCAAGGGTTTAAAAGGGTCTCTTGTAACCTAGAGTTCTGTGACACAGTACAAGACAGATACTGCGCACTGCAGCTCACACAGACCCTCACATCCATTCTCCTTTTTAGTTTCAACACAATTCTATCAAGGAGGCAGGCTGGTATATTACTAATGCGTAAATTGAGATTCAGAGGGTTTATGATGGATCCTGTTCAGGTTGCTCTATACTAGAAGCTCATTCTGTTGAATCAGTAAATGTATGAAACCTTGGGGCAGTCCCTGAGGGAAGACGTCGCCTGATGGTTAGGGGAGGAAGACTCTGAGAGGGGGCCTGGGTTTGAATCGTAGCTCAGCCACCCATCTGTGACCTTGGGCAAGGTATTGAAGTCTGTATCATATCTGTAAAATGGGTATCATAGTCTGTAAAATGGGTGACAGTTCTTCATAGAGTGAGGATTAAATGAGTTAGTGCCAGTAAAAGTGCTGAGCCAGCTCTTGGCACACGCTAAGCCCTTCTTTGGTTTCCTTTGCCTGTTCTCCCACCCACAAAATGTTGGCGGGGCCCAAGAATTGAGACCTTGGTCCTCTCCACCTTCCTATCCATCTGCATGTCCTTGATGATCTAATCCCTTCTGTGGCTTTATTTCTTTAAGGTCATTTATTAGAGAGAGAGAGAGAGAGAATCCCAAAGGGCTCCACAATGTCAGTGCAGAGCCCAATGGCAGCCTCTGTCTCATGAACCATGAAATCATGACCTGAGCCCAAATCAAAAGTCTGACACTTAACCAACTCAAACACCCAGGCACCCATTCTTTGGCTTTAAATACAACCTATATGCCAATGAGGCAATGATTTATATCTTAAGCCTAAAACTCCTTCTTAATATCCAAACTCATATAGCCAACCGTCAATTTGCTATCTACTTAGATAGCTATGCTCTCAGTTCTCAAACTAAACAATCCTGATCTTGAGCTTCCCCCCCACCCCCCACACCTTATCTTGGAAAGTGGCAGCTCTACCCTCCCAGTTCCCAAGGCCGCCCAAACCCTCAGGGTCATCCTTGACTCTGTTCTGTCTCTCACATCCCTGGTCTCCTCTCATAGGTCAGCAAATCCTGTCAGCCTCGCCTTCAAATCACATCTGGGACCCACTCACTTCTCACGGCCTCCCTTGCCAGCACTCTGGTGCAAGCCGCCATCACCTCTCCCCTGGATCACTGGATTACTGCAGCAGCTTCCTCTTCTCAACACAACAGCCAGTCATTCCACTAACAACTCATTCCTACGCTCCATTCACTCAGCGTAAAAGTCAACATCCTGTAACTGGGCCTGGGTGGCTCAGTTGGTTAAGCATCTGACCTCAGCTCAGGTCATGATCTCACCATTCATGGGTTCAAGCCCCTCATCAGGCTCTGTGCTGACAGCTTGGAGCCTGGTTGGAATTCTGTGTCTCCCTCTCTCTCTGCTCACTCAAGCTCGCATTCTCTCTCTTTCTCTCTCAAAATAAATAAATAACATGTAAGGCCCCACAAGACCTGCCCCCCACCTCCCATCCCTTTCACTCTTTGACCTCCCAAACCTCATCTCCTTCACCTCTTCCATCCCATTGTTTCTCCAACAAGCAGGGCACTCTCCTTCCTCAACATTTATGCACCTGCCTTCCCTTTGCAGGGAAGGCCCTCCCCTCCTAGCTACCTCTCTCACTTCAGTAGATGTTTATACAAATACCACCTTCTCAGTGGGGCCTTCCCTGTTTAGCCTATTTAAAATTGTAGTCCCCAGAGCAACCTGGGTGGCACAGTCAGTTAAGTGTCCATGTTATGATCTCATGGTTCATGAGTTAAAGCCCCATGTCAGGCTGACAGTGCAGAGCCTGCTTAGGATTCTCTCTGCCCTTCCTCCCGGCTTGTGCTCTCTCTCTCTCTCAAAATAAATAAACATAAATAAATAAAATAAAATTGCATCCCCCAATGCTCCCCATCCCTTTGCCCTGCTTTTTCTCCCTAGTATTCATCACCATCTAATATACAAGGTAAGTATTTTTATTCTTGTCTATTTTGCCCATAGAATGTAAATTCCATGTGGAAGTGGATCTGTCCTGTTCAGCAGTGTGTTCCCCGGTGAGCTGGTACATGGAGGCCCTCAAAAAGTATTTGGTGAATAAGTTAATGAAGGAACCCTTGCACCAATGTTAGCTGTTATTATTTCAGGGCAGATCTGTGCCATGCCCTACCTACTCTTTGCAAAAATCGCCTCGCGGACTGGAAATTTAAACACAACTGGGAAGGAAAAGAAATTAGCCAGAAGTAAAAGGGATTCTTTTCAAAGATGTTTATTGGTAAGTAATCTCCACACGCACACTCCACACTCCAACTCACAAGCCCAAAGTCAAGAGTCACAGGCTCCACCAACTGAGCCAGGCGGGCACCCCAGAAGCATGAGGGGATTCATAAAGTTGGGGTCCTGCTTTATAAATATACCTTTCACGGTGCCGGAAGCTGTGTCCTCCACGTACCTACTCAAGAAACTACTCTAGCTCCGCTCGCTGGCCGCGCTGGGGAGCCGGGAGCCGCGGGTTACACCCCGGGTCCCCGCCTCGGCGCCGTCCCCAGGGCGCGGGGCGGGGCGGGCGCGCGCGGGGCGGGGTTCCGGGGCCGAGGGGCGGGAGCGCGCGGGGCCCCGCCGCCCAGGCCGCCCCGGCCCTGCTCGGCGCGCGCAGCATGGCGGGCCCCGCGCCCCGGCGGCGGCTGCGGCTGCGGCCGCTGGCGGCGCTGGCCCTGCTCCTGGCGCTGGCCCCCGCGCTGCCCGCAGCCCGCGCCGGGCAGGGCCCCCCGGTGCGGCTCTTCACGGAGGAGGAGCTGGCCCGCTACGGCGGGGAGGAGGTGAGCGGACGGGAGGCTTCCGGGGAGGCGCGGGCCCCGAGCTGGGCGCGAGGCCTGCGGGCTCCTGGCCGGGCCGCGCGGGGACACGGGGAGTCTTCCCCCATCGGGGCGCCCCGCTTAGCGCCTGCGTGCAGCTCGCACACCGCGCCCAGCGCCGCCCCCTCCCGGCCGGCGAACGGCCCTGTTGGGGCGTGTGGCGGCCCCTAGTCTGTCCAGGAACCTCGGAACTTCTGGGAGTTTTATGTTAATGGCAGCTGGGGGCAGACGCTTCTGCCGACTCTTTGGGGGGAGTGGTGGGGGAGAGAGGGAGGAAAGTAAAACCTGTTTTCTGGGTTAAGGTGGGAACTGGGCCAGGCCCAGGGACGAGCCAGGTTTTCCCTACACTGTTTTCCTGCCCCAACTCCTCAAACCAGCTTTTAGTGCCTGTGCCCTTGGGGCTGAACAGAAGCTGGAGGAGAGGACAGAGTGGGAGACCCGAGGTTAGAGACGAAGACCGCCCCCCCGCCCCCAACACACCCACATCAGTCAGTGGTCTGGAGGTGTCCAGGAAACCCTCATAATCCCCCGTCTATTTGGGCTGCTGGGGCCCAGTGTAATGCCCGCGGAGAGTAGCAGTAAGATACTGCACAGAAGAGCCATAGCGGGGCTGATCTGGGAAGTGGGGGGAACGACTTGGTGGCGAGATCACTGAACCTTAACATGTCAGCGTTGATTGGAACCGACCTTCGGCTTTTACGCATGAGGAAACCGAGGCACGCCGCCAGTTAGTGATAGAACAAGGAAGGGACCGGTGTGCTCTTGCTGAAACCCTCCAGCCTGGGCTCCCTAACCCTAAGATAGCTAGCCTCAGACTAGGTTCGCAAGGGAGTCAGAAACCCGGCCCTCGGGCAGTGATGCTAGTTTGAATACCACTGTGAAGAGATGTTGGTTTTAAGCCCGAGTGGAAGAGAACACAGAGGGGAGGAGACAGGGATGCGACTAGACGTCTTTCAGGGCAGCAGGGAACCAGATGATGCAGGATTCAGGAACCCGTGCGGAAAAGAGCTAACATAACAGGCCAGCTCTCCTTAGAAAGGCCTGCTGGCAAGAGTGGCTCTTGGCTGGTGTCTGGAATTCCAGACTGTTCCACACCTCCCTAACTGATCAGGGTGGCTCAGTCTGGGCTTTTTATACAGTGTATTTATGGTGAACACGCTAGGCAGAGAGGGCCTACATGGCTAGCTGCCAGGGAAAACCTTGGGCTCTGAGTGTCTAGTGGGTTTCCCTGGGCAGAAACCTCACACGTGCTGCTGTGTTGTGTTGCCGGAAGGAGAGGGTGCAGAGTGCTACCCCTCATGGGAAAGAGAGAACATAAGGAAGTCTGCACACAGATTCCTCTAGACTCTACCTCTGTCCTTTTCTCTTATCTGGCTGTGTATCCTTCTGTATGGCTGTAATGAATCTGAGCTCTGAGTACAACTGTGTGCTGAGTTCTGTGAGTCCTTCTAGCGAATCTTCAAACATGGTGGCAAACCTGGGGACCCCCAGCACAGAACACAAGAGAAGAGAGTTCAAGGTTGAGGGTAGTTGAAACAACAGCCCCAGGGGCTGCAGGATGACGATGGAGGAAAGATCCTTGTTTTTTTTTTTTTTGTTTTTTTTTATGCTTACATTATTGATTGATACTTAACCAAGGGAAGTAAGAGGGAAGCTTGAGATGGAAACAGTTAAGGAGAGCATTGTTTTGGGGTCTGTAAGCAGAGAGAGAGAGGAGAGGGGCTGTAGAGTGCAGCTGAGTAGAGCCTTGCTGTGCTCTGATCTGCCCTAGGTGGTTCTGGTTTATGCCTGTTGTCTGGGCATAATTACTAACAACACCCCCCTTTCACTCTCAGAAGTGTCATTGTTTGTAAAATACATTATACGGTGCCCTAGTTCAAGCCTTATACCTTTGGATCATACCTGGCTATGAGTCCCTGTTTTGTGGTGTCACTTTGGGTAAATTACTAAAGCTCTTGGAATCTCATTTTTTTTTTCCATCTATAAGATGCTTTTATCAGTCAAGAGTCCATCAGAAACAAAACCAGTAGCAGATAACATATTTGGTTTCTTGTAGGAATTGGTTTATGTTATCATGCGTGCTGGCTAGGCAAGTCTGAAAGCCTTAGAGCAGGCCTGAACCCCTGGGCAGTAGCTGATGTCCTAGCCTGCCAGTAGAATTTCTTCTTCACCAGAGAAACCTCAATTCTGTTCTTACGGTCTTTCAACTGATGCAGTTAGGCCCACCCAGGTTATTCAGGATAATCTCCATAAAGTCAACCGATTGTAGATGTTAATCACATCTAGAGTATCTTCATAGCAGTACCTAGATACTGTAGTTGATCAAAGTTGGCACATAAAATTGACCATGATAAAGATTACAACAAGAGTTCCTCCTCTATATAGGGTTGTGATTTAATGAGACAGTGATATGCAAAGTGTGTTGGCTAGGCCTGCAGTAATCTTAGCATAGTAAGCATTAATAAATCTTAGCTGCTATTTTTATTAGCTTGTTATTGAAGATATAAGCAAAAGGCAATATAACAGGTCCATAACCCTCTTTTGCAATTCAAAAATCAAATAAGCTCTGAAAACCAAAAAGGTTTGTTTGTTTTATTTTATTTTAAATATTTTATTTTTGGGGGCGCCTGGGTGGCTCAGTGGGTTAATCGTCCAATTTCAGCTCACGTCATGATCTCATAGTTCGTGAGTTAGAGCCTCACATTGGGCTCTGTGCTGACAGCTCAGAGCCTGGAGCCCGCTTCACGTTCTGTCTCCCTCTCTCTGTCCCTCCCCCACTTGCTCTCTCTTTCTCTCTCTCTTTGTCTCTCTCTGTCTCTCTCTCAAAAATAAATAAACATTAGGGGTGCCTGGGTGGCTGTCGGTTAAGCGTCTGACTTTCGCTTAGGTCATGATCTCGCGGTTCGTGGGTTCGAGCCCCACGTCGGGCTCTGTGCTGAGAGCTAGCTCAGAGCCTGGAGCCTGTTTCAGATTCTGTGTCTCCCTCTCTCTCTGACCCTCCCCTGCTCACGCTGTCTCTCTCTCTCTCCTAGAAATAAAAAATAAATAAATAAATAAACATTAAAAAAGAAAAGATTTTATGGGGGGGGTGCCTAGTGGTTTAATTGGTTAAGCCTCTGACTTCAGCTTAGGTCATGACCTCGCGGTTTGTGGGTTTGAGCCCCACATCTGGCTCACTGCCATCAGCACAGAGCCTGCTTCACATCCTCTGATTCCCTCTCTGCTCCTGTCCTACTAGCTTGCTCTCTCTCAAAGATAAATAAACATTTAGAAAAAAAGATGAAGATTTTACTTTTGGGGCGCCTGGGTGGATCAGTTGGTTAAGTATCCAACTCCTGATCTCAACTCTGGTCGTGATCTGTTTGTGAATTTGAGCCCCAAGTGGGGCTCTGCACTGATAGCAGAGCCTGCTTGGGAGTCTCTCTCTGCCCCTCCCCCCCTCTTTCTCTCTGTCTCTCTCTCTCTCTCAAAAATAAATTAATAAACATTAAAAAACAAACAAAAAAAGATGTAGTTTAGTTTTGGGAGTTTATTTAGAGTGACCTGGACCCTGAGCTTGGCAAGGTCCCCTAGGCTTCACGGTTATTCTCTGTAGGTGGTATTTGTCCGTTCTTAGCACCAGCTCTCCTTGGAAATCCGGACTAAAGTGGGGAGGCGGACAGGGTTACATTTGTTTAGTGCTTTTCTTTATTATTTTGAGAGAGAGTGCATGCTTACCTGCGAGCGGAGGAGGGACAGAGAGAGAGGAAGCTCTGTGCCAACAGTGTGGAGCCTGCTCGAGATTTTCTCATTCCCTCTCTCTCTGTCCCTGACTTGCTCTCACTTGCTCTCTCTCAAAATAAATAAATAAACATTTAAAAAAAAAAAAAAAAGAATATACAGGGGCCCCTGGGTGGCTCAGTCAGCTGGATGTCCCACTTTGGCTCAGGTCATGATCTCCCGATTTGTGGATTCGAGCCCCATGTCGGGCTCTGTGCTGACAGCTCAGAGCCTGGAGCCTGCTTCAGATTCTGTGTCGCACTCTCTCTCTGCCCCTCCCTCACTCATGCTTTGTCTCTCTCTCTGTCTCTCTCCCAAAAATAAATAAACATTAAAAAAAAGAATATACAGACAGTAAGGGCTATGGAATAGATACAGATAAAGAGTTGAAACCACCCTAATTATAGAGTGATGTCTTGTAGATGTTTGGCCTGTGTTACGGAAAACAGTTTTGCATCCTACCCTAGTGTACACACACACGCACGCACACACACACAAAACAAGTTCCATGAAACAAGCCTTATTTTTACTATGTGTGATGTACTTCAATGTTTTCTATTTTCTGTTCTATTTTAAACTTTTATTTTTCTACTTCATTAAAAAAATCTGTTAGTAAATCACTAAGTGAACTCCATGACCCACTAATAGTTACTAATGCCAATTGCAGTTAGAAAAACATGGCCTTAGACCCTTGGAGGGCCCTGTTATTTCTGCAGAAGCAAACATCTACACTGTTTTCCCGCTTTTCCAAGGAGAAGAAGACTCAGCAAGGGAGGAGCTTCTGCTCTGTCCCCGCGCCCTGGTGCAGGCTCTGAGGGTTGGAGGCTCAGGGACGGCTGGCTAACTGCTGGCCCTGCCTGCCTGTGGGCAGGGAGGAAGGCCAGATGGTAAAGCAAGCCCAAGGCACAGAGGAAAAAGTCCGGGTCTCATTTATGCAGGTGCTTCCTCTGATTCCCTTCCACCTAAGTACCTCTGCCCCAGCCCGAGTCTTACCCGTTGGTCCTGAGTCTTGTGGGTGGATGAGTTTCCCAGGCCATTCTCAACCTCTCCTGGTCCCAGGCAAGTATGCGGTCTTCACGCTGTGTGCCCGCTGGTGGGACAGGCCAGAGAGTGGAATGATACTTGGGTTCCAAGGCTCCAGTTTCCAGAAATTTCTCTAATTCCCTCTGGGACTCTGGGCAAGTCTCATAATTCCCCAGGCTGGATAGCTGCATCTGTAAAATGAAGGTGTTAGATTATCTTCAAGGCCCCTTCTAGTTTTAACTTACATTACCTCCTTATCTGTGACTTGGGAATTACAGTTTTTTCCTACTTTTCCTTTAGGGAGATAGAATCTTCTTGTACTTTATCTCATTCCTCTTGGATCTTATAACTTTCAAAATCTAGGGAAGGACAAGGGAAACTAACATTTATTTCCCTAAACTGCTAAGTGCTTCATATCTCTTGTCTTGGTTAATCCTCACAATAGCCGAGCAAGTGGACACTTTTATTATCTTATTACAGAGAAGACTGAGGCACAGACAAGTTAAGTAATTTGCCCAAGACAGCACAGCTTATTAGTGATGGTTCACACCCAGGCCTGTTTGACTTGAAGACGTGGGCTAGGAACACACCACCATGGTGACCCCTCCTTTGGGCTCTTGGAGAAAGGCAGACCTGCTGTTATTTCAGGCCTGCTGTGCAGATAAAAATGATGCGTATCCTTTCAGGTGGATGAGATGGTGGGGGACCACGGTGTGAAGCTGGTGATGAGCGCGTGTGTCTTTATGGTGTCTCTGAGGACATGTCTGTTCCGGAGCCTGCGTTTACACTCTCGGATCTTCCGTTCACCCTGTCCTCTCAGCTGCCACCTCCGGGGCCTGAAAACCATGCCGGCCGCCCTGCTGTCAAGGGACAGCAGCTCCACAGGAGGAACAACCCCCCACCCCCACCCCCAGCTGGCTCAGCTGGTAGAGCATGTGACTCTTGGCCTGGGGGTTGTGAGTTTGAGCCCCACATTGAGGGTAGTGATTGCTTAAAAATAAAATTTAAAAAATATATAATTCTTATGAGTTGAGGTGGAACAAGCATCCACTAAGTCAACAGAAGTTCTGGGGACTATCTGTGGGAGCTAATAGGGACTCTGATAACCAGCCATTTACTGAGTTCCTATGTGGGACCTCCCATGTTCTCACACACGGCATTCCTACAGGGTCAGTGGGTGTTACCTCTATATAACAGAGAAACTGAGGCCTGTGAAGTTATGTGACAGTGAGATAATGTTTGCTTGGCCAAGTTGCTTAACTTCTCTGAGCCCCTGCTTCTCTCTCTGTTAAATGTATTCATGAAAACACTTGACTTTAAGCTCCGAAAGGGTAAGAACCTTAAGGCCCAACCCTAGAGAAGGCCAAGCAGTGTGTTCTTAGAGATCCTGAGATTCCCGTGCATCCAGCTGCAATGCCTCCCTTCACCCCAGTCTATGGGCCGACTGGTGTCCCTGTACCCATAATGCAGCTAAGACAAGAGACTGACCCTGCATATCCAAGATCTATGTCAATTGCCCCAGCCCGCGTCCACTTTGACGGAAGTTACAAAATTCATGCCATCAGTTTTTGTGTTATTCTCTTTGGCCGGGGGCAGAGAGGTAAGAATTCAAAGGCAACATTTTAGACCCACAAATATAGCAAAAAGTGAAGTATAAGACTCATTGTTAGTGCTGTCGGGGAAACAGCATTGCTTGTATATTTCTAGCACTTTAAACGGGCCTTTTGAAGGACACACTGGTTAAATTTTTAATAATACTGATTACTTTGTTCATATGCTTTGGTCCAAGAATTTCCATGTATGGCACGCCTCAAGGAAATAACTCACCAAACTATAAAGTAGCTTGTAGAAAGATACTCATAACCCCACCATTTATAGTTTTAAGGAATTGCAAAGAACCCAAATACCCAAAACAGAAGAAGAGCTGAACAAACAGGAATGCAGTAGCACTAACATAAGATAGAGATGTTTAAGTGACAGCCATTTTGATAATTTCGACACATGGGAACGTTTATACAAAGCAGTATTACCTATAAGAGGCAAAATGTAAGATGGATCATTTATACCAATTCCATCCACATAGGTACATTAACAAAGATGAAAGGAAATTTGGGGTGATGTAAATAATTCATTGTTTAACATCCATTGAATTTTATCTGTGGAGAGCTGCTTCAGTCTCTGGTTTGTTTGTGGTTTGTTTATAGAAAGATATTGTCATAGGCTCGTCATGATACTTTGTGACACCTTCCCAAAGTCTGTGAGCAGACATGACATTGGGCAGGGGCGGGCACGCTCATGACGGGGACAAGCTTGCTGAGGACCGGCTCAGGGAAGACCGCTTTATACCTCCACCCACTGCTGTCTGCACGGCCCGTGGTGGGAAGCGATGTCACTCACTTGGGCTGGAGGAGCTGGGCTCTTGAGCTCCTCCTCACAGCTTCTCCCCTGCTTTCTAGGAAGATCAGCCTATCTACATGGCAGTGAAAGGAGTGGTGTTTGATGTCACTTCTGGAAAGGGTAAGTGGCTCAGCTTTATGAATCCTTACTTCTGGGGAACTTGGCAGCCAGAGTGGGCGCTGGGTATGCAAAGGAAGGGAAGGAGATCTGGCCGGGTCCCTTTCCCTCAGATTAAATTAACGATCTTTGTCAGTGTTGTACTGCCACAGTGTTTTTCTAATAATGTCACACTCCTGCTCAAGGACCGTCTGTGGCTCCCTGCTGCCTATGCAATCATATTCAAACTTGATGACTTACTGTAGCTGAAGCAACAAGAGGAAGAGTGTTGCTTTGCAAGGCATTGGGATCACAGAACAAGATTGAAAAATTTTTTTTAATTTTTTTTTTAATTTTTTTTTATTTCTAGGAGTGAGAGAGAGACAGAGAGAGCGTGAGCAGGGGAGGGTCAGAAAGAGAGGGAGTCACAGACTGAAACAGGCTCCAGGCTCTGAGCCGGCAGTCAGCACAGAGCCCGACGCGGGGCTTGAACCCATGAACCACAAGATCATGACCTAAGCGAAAGTCGGACGCTTAACCGACTAAGCCACCCAGGCGCCCCAAGATTGAACTTTTTAATGCCATTTCATGGTTTCTCTGGTGGTAACTACAGGTGATGTCAGGGAGGTAGTTTTGTTGTGGTTCATTGTCTGCCAAACAAGATGTTGAACGGAAGCAGACTTGGCTTAAATGTTGGTGGCAACATTTAAGAAGACTGGACATTTTTCTTGTTTGCATTTTAAATATTTTTAAGAGAGTATTTTCATTCCGTTTTTTTTTTTTTTTTTTAAATCACCTCTCAGCCCAGGTGTGTGACTTTTTCCATATTCTGAATCAGTGGAATCCAGACTGATGGCTTCATGTCTTCACTGCTTCCCCTCTCCTTCCACCTGGAGCCCTTTTCAGCATTGGATTGGGTCTCAGAAGCCCCCACGCCCCTGGCACGTACAGTCTCCTGGCTGTTTCACGGGCACGTCCACGCTCACATCCTCCCCCTTTCTTCCCCACTGCAGAGTTTTATGGACGAGGAGCCCCCTACAACGCCTTGACTGGGAAGGACTCCACCAGAGGGGTGGCCAAGATGTCCCTCGATCCTGCAGACCTCACCCATGACACTGTGAGCCAGGTTATGAGCCTTTGTCAAAATGTCCCATCCCCTTGGCCGTGGCCTTTTTTACCCCTGGAAAATAGCCAAGCTTCCTGATTAGCATGTTGATATTCCAGTCCACTCCCAGTGTAGCCAGCTGTTTTCTGAGGTCGATACCTTAGAAGTATTGATACCTTAGAAGTGAGGAGATGCCACTCCTACTCAAAAACCTTCCATGACTCCTCACTGCCTACAGAGTCAAGTCCAAACTCTTGTGAACTTGTGGTCAAACTGTGTGATCTCCATTCACAGTGCCTGGCAGCCCCGTCCCCTTTGCAGTCTGCACCCGCCACCCCCAGTCTCTTCCAGATTTGCTGTTGGGCTCTGACACCCACTCACCAGGCCACTTAGGGTATGAGCAGGGTTGAGAAGCAGAGTATTCCCCCATGGCTGTATTTCTGTGAAGGAGAAAACAGCATTGGAAAAGCCGTTTCAGGGTCTCCGTAATCCCACCAGAGGGGCTGGCATTCGCCCCAGTTGTGCTCAGATGAGTCAAACTCTTGAACCATAACATTACAGATGGATTACACTCAGGAATCAAGGAGGGGAAGGTATATGAGTCTATAATGGGAGCAGGGTGTAGACAGCAGCGAACAGGAGGCGGGTGCAGACTGTACCCCATCCTGCCTGACGCTGGGTGTTCACTGGAGGCTTTTCTTTTTTAGTTGATTGATTTATTTTTGAGAGAGACAGAGACAGCGCCAGTGAGGAGAGGGGCAGAGAGAGAGAATCCCAAGCAGGCTCCACGCTGTCAGCACAGAGCTCTCCACAAGGGCTTGAACTCCTGTGAGATCATGATCTGAGCTGAAACCACAAGTCTGATACTTAACCCACTGAGCCACCCAGGTGCCCCTCACTGGAGGGTCTTTAATTCCCACATTAGTCGAATGGCAAGACATGATGAAGCCATCACTCCTGCACCACCCCCACCGCCGCC